>NC_045767.1:3027500-3722500 GCF_008692025.1 Phocoena sinus | reverse complement strand
TTCCAAATAAAATCACATGTTTTACAAGTCCATTGCCAGGTAGCGGCTGGCGTCTGGTTTTCCTTTTACCCATCAGCGTGGGGATAGCCTCACCAGCTCTCAGCAGCTAAGGCCGGGGAAGTGTCCCTGATGCCATGGAGACAAAGGCGGGGAGGACAGGACCATGTGCGTCGTGTCCACAGTCGCTACAGTGGCCCTTTCTCCCCGGCCAGGCCCTGAACCCTTCTAATCACCATGACAACCCTGAGAGGTCAGTACCCCTACTTTATGGAGCCCAAGGAGAGGGAAGACTTGCCCGCAACTTGCAAGGTACCATCAGGAAGCTTGAGACCCACCCCAGGCTCCTCAGGGAAGGGCAGCCCCAGCCCCAGGAGGGGCTGCTGTGCCCCTTGAACCTGCAGTAGGCAAGGCTCTGGGGCGGGCCCATCAGGCCCGCCACTCATCCGGGCTGTGGAACGGCCAGGCTGAGGCTCTGCACAGCCAGGGTCCAGATGGGGCGAGTGGCAGTCGGAGAGACAGTGTCTCTGCCCATCACACGGCGGGGACCACCAAGGCCTGGGCCGGGGCTCACAGCTTCCTGAATCAGGGGCTCCCTCCCTCTGTCTACTCCAGCACCATCTGCGACCCGGGGGATTTGCGCCCCAGACCCTGAGCTGGATGACGCATCCGCCCCTTCAGCAGACGTATCCCAGCACTGAGGCCCGGGCCTGGCTGTGTGTGAGAGCGTGAATGAGTGAGTGAAGGAATGTATGAATAAATGAGTGGCCATGCTGAGATGGCAGGAATGGCCTTCCAGGCAGAGGCGGGAACGTGTTTTTCAGAACGACCGAATCAGAGCCCATGAAGGGGTCGGGAGGTGAGATCCCCTGTCCGCTCTGTGGGTCTCTGATGGCGGGAGACCTTGGCTATCCGAGGGGCATCTCCCGTTATCCTGGAGAGGGTGGCTTTCCAGTAGGGGAGCGAGCGACACAACCAGACAGAGAAGACTGCAAGTAAAGCCTTCCGTCTTCTGAGCGTCCTGTTCATCTACGGCCCCGGGGGGTCTTAGTCAATGACTGCGATTGGGGCGGGGTCTGCCCGCTTCAATGACGGACGTGCGTCCACCAGTGAAAAATCACTCATCAGCCTCGATTTCAGTGCAGCTCATGGGGCTCCAGGTCCCATGCAGGGACGGGCTGGGTTGCCCATGTCAGACACCCCCTGTCCTGTGGACTCTGTTCCCTGGACCTGAAGGCGATGGTGTATTTTTTTTTTAACATCTTTACTGGAGTATAATTGCTTTAGAGTGTTGTGTTAGTTTCTGCTTTATAACAAAGTGAATCAGCTATACATATACATATATCCCCATATCCCCTCCCTCTTGCGTCTCCCTCCCACCCTCCCTATCCTACCTGGCGTGGACATATATACACTACCAAATGTAAAATAGATAGCTAGTGGGAAGCGGCCGCATCCCACAGGGAGATGAGCTCAATGGTGTATTTAAAATGCATGTTCGTGATGGGTTGAAACCCCAAATTCTTGACCAAAGTACAAAAGGCGGAATTTCAAATGTGTCCACCGCTCAAAGGCCTTGAAAGCTCTGGACGACCATTCCAGCCCCCCAGGGATGCTGTGAGGCTCTGCAGGAGGTTCACTTCATCGTATGCGAGTCACACGGAGAACGGGGAGCGGAGGGGGTGACCTGGCAGCCTCCCTCCCTCTCACTGTCCCCCCAAGGGCAGGATGCTACATTTATATTTCATTCTGCTGCTTTTTCATCCCGCCCTGGCTTTCCTGAGATGGATCCATCCATGCAATGTGGGCCAGTTGAGGTGTAAATGTTTTACATCCTCCGCTCCAGCCCTTAGCGTCTGCTGGGAACAGAGGGGAAGGTGGAATGAGCTGGGCTCCCTCGGGCACCGCTGCGGCCGCCGAGCGGCGACCAGTTTCCCACTGGCGGTCCCCACAATGGGCTGGACGATGTGGCAGGAGCAATGGGGCCACGTGACGGCCTGTGCCTGGCTGAGCTTCCCGAGGCAGCCATGGGCGATGGCTGCCTGTTTCCAGGGAGTCTCTCTCCTGATCTCCCCGCCATCCATCCCTCATTCCACCCTGAGGCAGGCAGCTGGGAGTTATAAGCCCGAGTTTCTACACCTCCAGCCGCTGGCCTTGGGCATTTACTGGACCCTCTGAGCCTCAGCTTCGTCACCTGCAAAACAGAGGATGAAACCTCCATCGTAAGGCTGATTTGGGGATCAGGTAGAAAGCATCAACACCAGGTGTGTTTCTACAGGTGGCCCTGTCATTTGAACAGTGGCTGGACACCACTGCCCTTCTACTGGGGACCTGCCCTCCGGTTCAGTGGACAGAGGCCAGACCCACAGATGGATGTAGAAAATGGAGCCATGACTCCAGTGAGAAAGGGAAAAGGATGGTTCAAGAAGCAAAGACCAGAGGCTTCCCTGGTGGTGCAGTGGTTGGGAGTCCGCCTGCCGATGCAGGGGACACGGTTTCGTGCCCCGGTCCGGGAAGATCCCACGTGCCGCGGAGCGGCTGGGCCCGTGAGCCATGGCCACTGAGCCTGCGCGTCCGGAGCCTGTGCTCCCCAACGGGAGAGGCCACAACGGTGAGAGGCCCCCGTAACGCAAAAAAAAAAAAAAAAAAAAAAAAAAAGACCGGAACTCGAGCTTCTAACTGCCAGGGTCTAGAAACAGCCATAGTGAACCCAGAAATAAACCTAGCAGGCCAAGAGTGCCAGCTGGAATGTTCTTCTTGACTGGGCGTGTCAAGGGGATGCGTCCTGCAGAGGTAGCAAATCACAGACGGATGGCTGAGACAGAGGGCGCCAGGCCCAATTCTGACTTGGGCCTTTCCAAGCTCTTGCCCTGGGGCTCTACACCTCCCTGAGCCTCAGTTTCTTCATCTGTGAAATGAGGGTAATAATCTCGGACTTGGGGGCACTGAAAGGTCTGATGCAGGTGGAAGGCCCTCCCTGCCCCACTGCCCTGCGCCCGTCCTGGGCCACCACGCAGCACACGCTGCTTCCGGCTCCTTGTCTGGACGTGAACCCTCAGGACCACACAGAGCACAGGCTGCAAACGCTTCCCGGACGCCGGTTCTGACAGTCACGTGACTGAAAAAACCTTGAGGGGCCGGGACGGGGCGCTCGGAGCACCCCCCCACCCCCGCTCTGTGCCAGGAAGAACCCCGGGGCTCCCCGGAGGAGCACAGCCTGCCGGCCCTCCTGCAGAGTCCCTTCAATCCCATCAATCAACCTCATCGATCCCAGATGAGAGGCCGAGGGCCGGGAGGAGGTCAAGAGCCGACCCGAGGCCCATCAGCCAGGCGGGGTCATCCGGGCCCTAGAAGCCGGGGACTTGGCAGCACCCGGAGGACCAGAGGGGCGGTCCCCTTACTCCTGTTCCAGCTGCCGCAGGGCTTGCTCCGCCACGGTGGGGGCCACGGTGAGGGGTCCAGGCCACCTTCCGCTTCTTGTGTTGTCTCTTTGCTCTGTTCCGGCCCTGAGGCCTGAGCCACTCCGCAACCTGAAGACCGAGGAAGGAGGGAGAGGAAATGCAGTAAGTGAGCACTTACTGTATACCAGGCCCTGAGAGCACAGAAGCGGGGTGGAGGGGTCGGGGGGTCGGGGGAGGAGGCCCGAGGAGACCCCAGAACAACCCGGAGGGGACGTAGAGGGAGGCCTTTCTTAGTCTCATCCCCAGGCCTCAGTTTCCCCTCCATAAAGTGAGGGCACCAGCCCCCATGTTCCTGCAGAGCCTCCCACTCTGGCGGCCTGTGGATGCGTTCTGTGAATTTCCCCTTAATTTTCCCCGGTGCCTGTTAGGTGACCGGCAGCCTGACAGCCTTGGTAGACGGAACAAGGAAAACAGGTTGCGTCACTCAAAAGACAGACATCGCACCCCTGAAATCACGGGCTGCAGATTTGCCTGGGACGTTGAGCTGACCCTGCATCGTTTGCCACACGGCTTCTGGGTTTGACGCGCGGGTCCTGGCGTCCCTGCTGGCGTCTGGAAGGATGGGGGGATAAGGGGCTCGCCTTCCTTCCTCTGCCCACGCCCAGCTGTTGCGTTCATTCACTCCTCTCCCTCTTTTCATTCAGCAGCCTTTCCTCGGCACCTTTTGGTGGCCAGGCGGGTGGAAGGGAACCCAGCTCAGTACCTGGCCCTCTGCCCCACCTCCCCTGACTGACCTCCCCTCCCACCTCCGTGCTGTCGCCAAGGCCGGTCCCTCTGCCTGGCACACCTGCCCCTTTCCCTTGGCCGGTGGCATTTGTCTTTTGAGACACAGAGCAAAGGTCACTTCCTGCGGGAATCTCTCCTCATTTCCCCTCCTGCACGGGTCCGTTAGCTTTCCCTTCTCTGCTTTCACAGTTCCCTGGGCTCGCAGGCATCCTGGCTCTGTGCACAGTTGCAGGGCATCCTTCTTCCCCGGCTAGGTGGAGAGCTCCCTGGGAGCAGGCACATGGTTACTCAGCTCGGATTCCTCACAGCTCAGCACGAGGCTGGGCAGAGAGCAGCCACTCCGCAAACACTGATGACTGTGTGGCAGTGGGTGAGTGGGTGGCATGGATGAAAAAGAGACAGATGTGTGGATGGAGGGATGGTGGATGGACTGATGGATGGACGATAAATTAATGAAGGATGGATGGATGGATGGATGGATGGACGATTTGGTGGTTGGTTGGACCTCAAAAAAAGGGCAGGTGCACAATCCCTCTGCCACTCGCCTTGAACTCACTTTGCCTCATCTTTTTGAGGATAATCCATCTCCTTTGGGATTTTCCAGTGACATCTAAACCTGGCTCTGGAAGAGAGACTCCTGACAGCACCACATGAATAAGTGTCCAAAGTGCAAGTGGTGCACACGTTGCCCAGGTCAGGGGCTCCGGGAGAGAGTCCAGAATGGCTTCAGTGTTCTCATAACAGGTCCCCTTCATCCCGGAAGCTCAGGCCCCTGGTCCCTGCCATCACCATGTGGGCACAGCGGAAGCCTGCCCAATCTGACCCATCAGAAAATCCCATTGTCCAAGACCCTTCCCGGGAGGCTGTTTAGGGGCATCCAGCCCAGCTCAGAGACCCCCGAGATTGTCCCGCAGCTGCGTCTTCTAGGTGGCCATCTGTAGGGGTCCACTTAGACTCAGTTTCCTATCTGTAAGCTGGAATCACCTTGGATGCTAAGTGGGGATTCTTCTCCCTCTGGCAGCAGCCCCAGGATTAAGTGCCAACCCCTCAGAGTGGCCTTCAAGGCTGGTGACCCACCTGCCAGGCTGGTGTGGGTTCAAGTGAACCGGGACCCAGGAGGATCCTCCTGGCTGCCCAGCTGGCTTGGTGCCCACCTCACCATCCTCCCGAACATCCCCTCAACAGACATTTAATGAGCACCTACTTTTTGCTTACCCTGCCTCCCACCTGGACTGCCCCAGACTGCCCTGGACCTGCCTCCGGCCTCCCCCGCACCCGGCCCCCAGGGGGTCTCCAGACGCAAGCCCAGCCATGTCCTGCCGCAGTTCCCGTCAGGGGCTGCCGTGTCCCCACACTGCCCACCCGGCCAGCATCCTCTCTAGCCTGTCCCCGACCCCCACTCCATGCTTTTTCTTCCTGAATCACACTCGTCACCGTGGGTCCCCCTGAAGCCCCCAGGCTCTGCCTGCACCTGGGCTCAGCCAGAGCTGCCTGAGGCTGGCTTTCTCTGGGCAAAGTTAATCTTTTATTGCTCAGACTAGGACCCGTAGTGGTGACAGCAGGAGGGCAGAGAGGGGCATCCACCGGTGGCTCTGGTGCTGGGAGGTGTAGACCCAGAGCACATCAAGCACCAACCTCGTCTGGGGACCTGGCTGCACTCAGACCTTGGTAAGGGGGAGAGTGGCCGATCCTAAGAGCAACGCTGCCACTTTGCTTCCGGACCAGGTAACCTGGGCTCCCAGCTTGTGGAATATAAAGAAGAAATGTACATCACGTCAGACTGTGGGCACACCTGGAGGCAGGTAAGGTGGCGGGGGGGGGGGCCCGGAGCCCACCATGCTCACTCTGCCGAGGCTCCTGGGAGAGTCTGTTCCCTCATCCCCTCCCTCCCAGAGGAGTTCCGAGACACACTTCTTCATCTTCCGCGGCCTGAGGGGCTGCACACAGCTCCCTTTAGCAGATGTTACATCACCATCTGTGAAAAGAGAGCCCAGGCCAGGCTGCCCACACTGCTGCTGTTCTTTCAGCAGCCACTGCTGGAGAATTCCAGATCTGACGCATCTTCCCACGGTCAGACAGGTTACCGTGAACATCGAAGCAATGGGGATCGATGCCAGGGACGGGCTGGAGGTGCTTTCCGGCAGGAAGCCACACGGGGACTCAGAAGCTTGGCTGAGCCCAAAGGCCAGGAAGTGGGGGCCCCGAGGACAACCCCCGGGTTCCTGGCAGGGGCAGCTGCTGAGTGGATGGCACAGACTTGGGAGAGAAAGAGAAAATGGGGAGGAGCAGGTTTTGGGGGGCCACGGTGAGTCTGGGTTGGGCCTCCTGGGACACATCCATGGGATGGTGATTTGACGCTCAGTGTGGCCCGAGAAAAGGAAAAGCAGGAAAGGGAGAAGAAACAGGAGAAAGCAGTTATGCAGGGAAAGGCCCCCAGCACTGGGGGGTCACACTGTGAGGACCCCTCCCTGCTGCGCCCACATGTGGCTCAAATTCTCAGACTGGAGGGTGGGATGCTGCCGGCCAGTGGGTGTCACGCAGAGCAGGGCGGGTGGGGAGCAAAGGCTGACGGTCCGGCGCCCTGTGCAGTCAGGCAGCCCAGGAGCCGAACCCACGCGCTCTGCCCCAGGAGAGGCCCCGTCGCCCTCTACCCTTGCTATTTCTTTCCAGCAAAAAAAAAAAAGCCTCATCTGGTCTGCCGGCTTCATGGAGTGACATTTTCTACTTTAAGAAAATGCACTAAATTTTCGTGTGCCTCTCTTTCGGTGGCTGTAAGAAGCTCTGTTTTCAGGTCAATTTTTTGCACCCCTGAGTATCCCACTTAGAGCCCCCTGCCCAGGTACCACACTGGACAAATGTTAACCCCCAAAGTGTGAAGCTCACCTGTACCCTGGGTTTAAAGCCCTGGCGTTTTTTAATAATATGCAAGAAACAAGGAATTTTGAAAAGGGCAAAAGAGATTTATTGTGTTATAATAGTCCTATCTCACTAAAACTAGTGAAACATGTCTAAACTTTCTTAAAGGTCACTACCTGTCCACTGATTAGAGAAACCGCCCCCCTGCTCCCGGCTTGTTAGACTTTACAGACCAGGTGAAACAGAAGAAAAAGGTATTCACGGTGGCCACTTTTGTCAAGCAATTCGCTTAGGCTTCCAACTTGGGAACTTGTCAGAATTAAATGGGAGAATGTCTGTTCGAGACTGAGCTGAGGTACCCATTTCTTCCCCAGTGATGGGGGCGGGGTGGGGGAATGGGGGGGCTCGGGTGCTTGGCAGAGGAGCGGGGGGTGCCCGTGTGTGTGCGTGCGTGTCAGAGGGAGGGCGATTACTGGTGGGGGGCAGTAGGCAGAGGCCAGGGTGGGACAAAGGCACGAAGGCCAGGCGACCAGGTGAGCTCAGGCCGGTTTGTCAAGGATGCGATGAGCTGTCTCTACAGGAAAACTCTTAGATGCCTAAGGGATGTGTCATTTTATTTTATTTATTTTTGGGGGGAGGATGTATCATTTTAAAAACATGACTTCCCTGGAATGATCAAAACATAGAACACATTTAAGGAGCCCCCTCTAGAACTCAGGGTGTGGGAGAGAAAGGATTGGGGGACTCCTGCCTAGGCGATGGTCAAGGCACAGAAAACCATAGCAAAGGGTGTGCAAAGACCCTGTGGTCCAGTGGTGGGTGTTGGAGCCCCCTTGTTCCTGAGTCCCAAGCTAACGAGAGTGGAGTTGCCCATGGGGGTCCCCTGGGATGGCTGGGAGGCACCCCATCTCCTCAGTGGATGGACAGGACAAACGCCCCCCTGCCTGTCCTTGCGGGAGGGGGGTGCAAAGCATGTGGGGTCTGAGCACAAGTGAGGGTTGAGCACACGTTCGGGGCCGCGCCCCGGAGCTAAATCCTGCTCGGGGGCAATCCCAGCACCCACTTCCGGCTTACCGTTCACTGTTCCACCCCTGCGGATCTCCCCAGGAAGGGAAGCGGGTTAGGCCCCCAGCGGAGTGGGGAGGAGGGCTCCCACCGGGCGGGTGGGCAGAGACCTCTGCAAGTTCAAAGGCAGAGACGGATGTGCTTGCGGCATGCCATGTGCCTCTAGGACCACGTCACGGGACCCAGCGTGGTTTCCACCACCCTGCCCGGCAGCCCGGAGGTCCCAGGAGGGATTCTAGCTTCTCTCTGAATAATCCCCGGGACAGAGAGCTCACTGTTTCCAGGAGGAGAAGACTGCTGGCTGCACCTCCCCCTCCGCGTCCCTCCCCCAGGAAGCTTCTAAAAGGGGAATCTGTTCTCCTCACTCCCCAAGCAAACCTCGGTGTCCCCCACCATCTACGGGAGGGAGGAAGTCCCTACCATCGGCTGACCCACGGGCCCTGCTGCCCGGCCCACCCACGGGCCTCTCCATCTGCCCGCAGTTCCAGCCCCAGCAAACAGCTCGTGCCGCCCCGCCACTTGGCCACACTGCTCTCTCTAACCTCCTCTGCACACGCTGTTTCCCCGCCCGTAATGCCCTTGCCCCGCCCAATGTGCTGTGACCCCCCCCCCACCCCCACCCCCGGGGTGCCCACTGGCTCAGGTCTCGAGTTTAACTGGAGCACATCATTCAACCCCAGAACACGGGCTGGGAGCTCTGTACTGTGGCAGAACCTGGGCTGGGCAGAGAGGGTGGGTTCGATGGGCTGCTTGTTGGCATCTGAGTCACTGGGTGGAGGTGGTCTGTCTCCTTGCGGCGGGGCGGGCGGAGGGCGCGTGTTTCCCCGGGCTATGAATTTCTGGGGCGTTAAGCTTTCATTTCTACCTCTGGCTCCCAGGACCCAGACAAAGGACCTGACACACTGGGTGTGTCTGACGGGTGGAGAGACGGGGAGGGGAATTGTGCAAAGTTCTTCCCCACGGTACCTAAGTCCGCACGACGTCACCTCCCTCATCCAGGAGGTGCTATCTGAGTTAACGTAGCCGCAGGCAGCACACTTACCCAGAGTGCCACCCAGAGCACCTGCCAGAGCTTAGGACACCCAGGCCCAGGGACTCCTCTGACCCCGGCAGGCGCGGCCATGGAATCTGGGGGGAGGGAGATGCAGGGGTGGATCCGGGAGGTCCCAAGCTAGTGCTCTGGGCTCTCACCCCACCCTGCGACCTCGTCACTCGCAGGACACAGATCCTCCTCCTGCTGAAAATGTCCTGCTCGTGGTGACAGCAGCTCCTGGTGGATGTGGCAGGCGGTCCATCAGAGACCCGGGGTCTCTACCCTAGTGCTGCCAGTTCCTAGCTGTGTGGCTGCAGGCAAGTCACTGTGTGTCTCCGAGCCTCTGGTCTCTCTTTGGAAAATGGGGAGGTGACCTCTGAGCGTGGTTGCTATTAAACAAGGCTCTGTACGCACAGCAGAGGCCCCCGTGCCAGTCACCCAGTTCTCCCCTCCCCCGCATCAGACATGTTTAAGGGCACAGTTCGCAGGTATCCAGGTCTCTTCCACCATTCTTCGTAAGGGACCTCTCCTCTTTGGTCAGGCCAGAAGGGTTTCCTAGAGAATTCCTGTGACCAGCGGGAAAGCCAGCAAGATGATGAGAAGGTGGAAATATCTGGGGAAGAGCTTTGCAGGCAGGGAACAGCACGTGCAAAGGGCCTGAGACGTGTTCAGGGAAAGGAGGCCAGGGTGACTGGTATACGGGAGGTGGGAGAGTGTGGGCAAGGGCCTCTCATACAGAGCCCCAATGACCAGGAAAGGGTGTGGATGTGATTCTAAGGGCCATGGGGGCCATTGGAAGGTTCTGGTGGGGTTAGGGGGTGTGGGGGTAATGGGATGTCAGGGCTGAGGGCTTGGCCTGGAGGCACCACCAGCTCTGCTGAAGTTCCCGTTCCTAAGAGGTGAGGCCTCTGCTTGGGGTCCTCCCCGAGTGCCTCCCGCTGGCTCTGGAAAAACAGACATTCAGACAAAGGAAGACTCGAGATAGAAGATCAGGGGGGAGATGCTGGTTAATAGTTGTGTGGGTGTGTGTGGGTTTTTTTTAATGATTTCCCCATTCCTGGTCGCTCATTGCTCTAGAACAGGGTCCCCGGGGTGTGGGAGCTTTTGGGGCTCTTTCTGCCAGGGCAAGGGCAGATGCAGCCTCGTTTGGGTCTACATCTGCTTGGAGATGCACTTATTCCGGCCTCGCTCGGCAGGCACCAAGCCCTGCAGCAGCTGCCTCCCCGGCCCAGGAGGGGCCCCAGAGCCACAGGCACAAAGGCCTAGCCAGGCCCCTGTGCGGAGCGGCTGACACCCGTGAGCGCGCAGGCCCCGGCGAGGAGCTGTGGGTGTGGGGTCCTGGCTCCATCCCATCTCCCCCTGAGTTCCCCTGCACCCCTGCTACAGAACCCACAGGCCCTGAGACGGTCAGACAGGGTGGGCGGTGAATGGGGCCCTGGCCCACCGCAGGTGGTCGTGATGGGGCCACGTCCTGTAGACGAGGTACAGGGTTGCAGGGGACGTGGCAGAGGGCACTGGTGCCCTTCTCTGTGTGGAGTCAAGACACAGGCTGGCCGTCTAGGTATCTGTGTTCATGGAAGATCTAGAGGGGGACGCCCGGTGTCCTGGCAGGACTAAAGAGCCACACCCGGCTCTGCCACCCACCAGCTCTGAGGCCTTGGCTTGGCCCCCACAGCTCCAAGCGTCAGCTTACTCATCTGTAAAATGGGACCCCATCCCAGGGCTGTTTGCAGACAAGCGAGGCCACCAGAGGTATTTCCTCCTGCAAGAGCCCTGTCCAGGCCACTCGACCTTTTGTCCCCTGAGGACTTGGTGGAGATTCACTCATTCACTCGTTCATTCATTCATCCCCCACACACTCCCTGAGCACAGGCAACCCCAGCTGTGAGCCGAGGCATGTGCCGGGCCACAGAAAGGATTCAGAGGCAGGACCGGCCCTTGAGGAGCTCCCTGGCTGGAGGAAACAATGACAAATTAGTGCAGTAAGTGCTGGGGCAGGGGGCCCAGAGATGCTTCCCACCCACCCTGGCATCAGAGAGGGCTTCCTGAAGGAGGTGGCACATGGAGTATCTTAATGTCAAATAGAGGTTTGCTTTTACTGGTGACGCGTATCCTAAATGCTTTTCTAAGTTCCACTATTTCTCAGCCTCACGTGTCGGCCTTTTTGGTGTATGAGGTTTTCCTTTAGGCAGGACCACCTGCAGTGTTTATTTTTCTCCCTTGTCAACGGTCTAGAAATCGCCATCTGCATCCATTCATCCCGCACGTACTGAGTCTGGGTGGTTGGGGGAGCATGGGGATGGCCTGGGGACACCGGGAGCCCTCAGGCCAGCCCTGCCTCAGGGAACCGGACTCTGTTGCTGCCCCCCAGGCAGCGTGTCGGCAGTTCTGCCCCACTGGAGAGCGACCCCAGACCCTGAACAACCTCCGACCCTCCTCAGGGTCCCGCCCTCAGACCCCCCACCTGCTGTCTTCTGCAGGTATTCCAGGAGGAGCATCACATCCTCTACCTGGACCACGGCGGCGTGATCGTGGCCATCAAGGACACCTCCATCCCCTTGAAAATCCTCAAGTAAGGCCATCGGGAGCCAGCGCTGGGTGCAGGGTGGTAGGGGCTCTTTCTCCCCACCTGGGAACCCCTCAGAATAGTCCCCAGTCCCCCCACCCAACAGCTGCTTCTGGCCAGGCCTGGAGAGGTGAGGAAATGGGGAATGATGACCCAGCATGGTCGGGTGGGCCAGAGGGAAGCCTGGGGCTGTGAGGAGGCCCCCACCCACCTCATCCTTGGGAAGCAGGGAGGGCTTCTCAGAGGAGGTGACTTTTATGCATGGACAGGAATTAGCTCAGTGGAGGAGGTGGGGTCAGAGAAGGAAGCCAGCAGCGTGTGCCCAGGTGAGAGTGGGGTTGGCATCAGCTTCAGACAGGTGAAGGTTTCTTGTGGGGAAGTGAGGGCAGATACGAACTCTGGACTTGGAAGGCAGAGCTGGGGGAGCTGCCAGGAAGCCAATATCACTTTAGTCTGAAAAAGATCTTTCTGCACTGCAGCTGGCTGTACTGATATGCCTCACTGAGAGATAGTAAGCTCCCATCAATGACCTGGCAAACCCTGGGCTGGCCTCGGGCATTGGGTGGGGCTGACCTGGATGTGTCCAAGTCCTGGATAACTGCAATTCAAGGGGTACAAAGCAGCTTGGGACCCAGAACACACACCCAGGACTCCTTGACTGTGGTGTCACCGAGCAGATGTGGATGCCATCTGCTGGTGGTGGGTGGCTGCTGTGACCTCCCAGGAGAGCGTGAGGTCAGGGATCCTCTTGTGGCCGAGACACTGGACTGGCCCTGGGGTTGGCCACTGCTCTTGCCTGTTTTCCCGGCCGCCTCAGCTGGACAGCTCTGGTCCCTGGGCATGGGCAGGGCTGGGTCCTGCGAGGCAGCTCATCCCGGACACAGGATGTGTTCCCACCTGCCCCGAGGTGGTGACTCCCCTTCTCTCGGCAGGTTCAGTGTGGACGAGGGCCTCACCTGGAGCACGCACAATTTCACCAGCACCTCCGTGTTTGTGGACGGGCTGCTGAGTGAGCCGGGGGACGAGACGCTGGTCATGACGTGAGTGCCCACGGGAGGTGGGCAGGCAGGTCAGAGCCGAACCCCAGGCGGGCCGTGGCGGAGGGCCACCGTGGGCCTTGCTGCTCTAGGCAGGTTCAACACTGACCCCCAGCCTCCTCGCTTTGACTTCCATCTTCACACCTGCTTCCTTCTCTCTTACCATCTACTGTTTCCTCTCATCCTCAGCCACTGGGAAGTGGCCACTCTGTCCTTAGTCAGGGACATTTGTCACCTGCCCACAATCACCTGCTGGTGAGGGGTGGAACCAAGAGTCAAGGGTCAGCTCTGGGTCACTGTCCACTTAACCTTTCAGATGGTGGTGATGGTGGTGGTGATGGTGGTGATGGTGATCGTGAAGGTGATGCTGTGGTGAGGGTGTTAATGGTAGCGGTGATTATTGGCTATCGGCACCTGTGAAGAACTTGTAGGCACATGGCACAGAGAGGACCTAAGACCCAAATGGGCCAGTGAAGGGCAGATCCAGGCTGTGACCCCAGCCCCTTGACCCTGGCTCAGGTCAAACGCATCCCTGTTCAGAGTGGCTCACAGCCCAGGAGCAGAGCCTGAGCAGGTGGGGATTGAAAAAGGCACCCAGGGCTTGACTGTGCCCTGTGGCCCCGCTGGGGAGACAAGGCGCTCACCCAGAAACCACGAAATGAGGGTCCGCCTTTGGAAGCCTCCTTCCTGGGTGATTCGCCCGTCTAGGCAGAGCTGATTCACAAGCCAGCGTGGGGCCCGAGACTCTGCATTTCTAGCAGCCCCGCCGATGCTGTGCATGCCTGGCTGCACTGGGTGCGGGAGATCGGGCCCTGTGCGCTCTGCTTCGCTTTTACTGATGACGCCCGTACTGGGGAGAGCAGTGTCCCCCCAAATCCACGTCCACCCAGAACCTGTGGATGTGACCTTACTTGGGAACGGGGCCTTTGCCGACGTGCTTAGTTGAGATGAGGTCACACAGGTGGAAGGTGGGCCCTAATCCAATGATTCGCGTCGTATACGAAGAGGGTTAGGGTTAGATACACAGCCACACCGTCACGTGAAGACGTGGCACAGGCCAGCGTGATGCGACCACAGCCCAGGCACGCCTGGAGCCCCAGGAGCTGGAAGAGGCAGGAAGGACCCTCCACTGGGGCCTGCAGAGGAAGCCCGCTCTGTGAACACCCACATCGCAGGTTTCTGGCCTCCAGAACGGTGAGGAGATACGTTCCCATTGTTTGAAGCACGAGTTTGTGGACATGAGTTAAGATGGCCCCAGGAAGCCACCCAAGGCCCCATGACTCTTCCCCTCATGACAGCCCAATGTAGGCCAGGGCCACTGACGCTGGGAGGGGACCCGGCACTTTGGACACCTCGGTCTCTGGTTGGCCTCCCAAGTTACTTCCTCTCTCCCCCCAGCAGACTTTGAGGAAGCTTCCAGGGGGCAGGGCTGGGTCTGAGTCCCCAGCCCAGGAAGCCTCCTGCTGTAGCAGTAGGGAGTGAAAACAAGTAAGAGTTTCCCTTGCTCGCTCCCGGAGGACTGCGGAGGGAGGGGGCGAGCTGCTTCCTTATATGGGGTGAGGGTAGAGGTGTGTCCGGGGGTCAGCTGGAGGGGTGGCTTAGGAGGTTTGCCCACCCCTGCTTTTGCTCCCGGCTCTTCAGAAGTGGCAGTTGGGTTTCTGGTCTTTCTGTATCTTGTTGTCCATAATTTGCCCCAACTGGGCCTACACACAGTTATTTTCAGTCCCTTATAGTTTCTTTGTATTTTGTGGCTCAAGGAGACGATTGTCCAGGTGCCAGCACTGCAGCAAAGGGTCCCAGGTCCCAGCCTGTCTCAAGGCCAGCCCTTCTCCAGTCATTCCAGCCCGGCCTGCCATGTGCCACCCTCTGTCTGGGCACCAGGGACCCCAAGGACCCACAGAGCTGGTGGCCCAGGCAGACAGATCAAATATAACCAAGAGTGACATGGTTCCTCGTTAACGTGAAAGATGCTGATACAACAGGGCCAGCCGGCTGAGGGGCTGGGGGCTGAAGGGTCGCTTTTGGGGTGGGTGGTGATCAAGGAGTCTCGGAGCAGCTGACCTTTGAACCAGGACTGGGCCAGTGAGACCCAGGCCCAAGGACGAGCTGTGGGTACAGAAGGATTGATGCTTTTCCACGTGAGGATTTGAACTGTGCCCCAGCTCTGGCTCAGCCCTTCTGGAGCAGACGGGCCGGTTCCGTCCATTCCCAGCAGAGTGGCCGGGTGCTAGGACCCCGCACCCTGCCCGCTCGGCCTGGAGAGCATGTCCAGGTATATGTGCCCAGCTGGAGTCATTGCCTGGGAGCGAGTCCCTGGTGAGAGAACAACTCACGCCCTCCTGTCTGCCCTTCCAGCTCACGATGGCTTTCACACCCCTGCCCCGGCCGGCTCCCCATCGCCTGTGAGGATCCAGGTCTTCACCCTTCTGAATGCCACTCAGATAAGCCCCCAGGGGTGCCTGGCCCCCAGCCCGAGGCCTGAACTGGAAGGAAACCGCCCAGAGTGGACATTACCCCTCCAGGCCCGCCTCTGCCCTGGGGCTCCTGTAGATGCTCATGTGAACGCCCCCTCGCCAGGCTCCTCTGGCTGCCTGGGATGGAGGCTGGGAGTACAGCTCCGGTAAGCCCCCCACTGCGGGCCACCGGGGACCACGGCCGCCTGTGTGCCTACCGCCCAGGCTTCTGGGAACGGAAGATGGAGCAAAGGGACGTGGAAACGGTAGTGCGGACTCCTTTCTCAGGACGTCTGAGACGGGAGAGCCATCTAAGTTCCTGCCAGACCTAAATCCGGCTTCAGTGACCCCTCCAGGGGGCCTCCCCTGCCACCAGGACTGAGGAAGCCTGGCATCCTCCCTACATCTTTCCCAGTATGGCCTCTTGCAACAAGTTCTGTAATGAAGCTTTATTAAGCACATACTATATGTTATGGGTCCATTTTTTTTACGTTTTCTCATTTTATTCTCATAGGAAATCTCCAGGGAGGATTTATTCCCCCTTCTTCTAGAAGTGCTAAAAATCTCAATAATTCTGCACTGAGGGAGTGGTGGCAAAGGGGGACCCCTCACATCAGTTCTGCATGGTTCCTGGAGAGCCAGAGCTGGAAGGGGGACCCCAGAGGCTGTCCTATAAAAACTGGGTCAGGAATCATCACCTTTCTATTTCCCTAAACGCCTCACTTGTGCTTCTCCCTGCACACCTAGTTCCTCTCCTCCCTGGCCCTGGAATGAGTTAAATCCTTCAGGACGTCACGTATTTACGCTCCCCTCGTGCTCTTGGAGGCTTCGTTCTGGCGTGGGCCGGGGAGGGAGGAAGACTCCAGCCTGGGCCGATGCAGGGCTCTCTGTGGTGTGGCGGTCGGGCTCAGCCTGGACCCTTTGCTGGTTGACCAGTTTTCCAGGACCGGAGTCCACGGAGCAGAAGGGAAGCGTCAGAAACACCAGGGGAGATGGCTGGCCCGTGCTGGTTTTGCAGAGGTTGAACAAGTCAGCTGGGTCTGAGGCCTCAGCTTCCCCAGCTGAGAAATGGGCGCACTTTCTACCCCAGGGCGTTAACCTAGGAGCTTCAGGACGTCAAGCCCTTTGTCACTGCATCAGTGCTGGGTTTGGCCCCAGAAACAGCCCGGTTTTCAGCACTCATCAACAGATGGGGCGTTTTATTCCTGGAACACTCTTGGCAGAATTCAGAGCCAGATGCTCTAACCTCAAGTTTTTTTTGAAAAAGCATCAGAACTGTTCCTACGGGCCTCCTACTTCACTGTGTCACATCATCAGACCACTTCCAAATTCCGGTTGACACAGAAATAATTCAAACCCTGAAAGAGGGAACATGCTGGCGTGTTAGAATAAAGGTTCATCTCTCCAGACTGCTGGAAGCGCTCAGACCTAGCATCCTGTCTACTCCCACTCCTTCCCTTCCTGTCTCTCTCCTTCTCTCCCTCTCTCTGTGTCTCTCTGTCTCTCCCTCCCTTCCCCATCCTCTGTCTCTCTGCCTCTCTCTCTCTATCCCCCACTGTCCTATTTCCTGCACAGTTGAGAGCATTTCCCCAGATGGTTCTTTATCCAAATCTGCCCAAAGGTCACATCCAAGCTGACCGTAGTCACCTTTGGGGATGTTTCCCTCAGCTTGGATCACCCCTGCTCAGCCTCCCACCCCCACCAGTGCAGCCTCAGAGGGGTGAGGGCCCCCCAGGCCCTGGCGGGGGGGGATAGTGGGGCTCCCAGATCCTCCCCGGGCTGCACTAGGGGAGGGGAGTGAGCTCTTTGAAGGGCGTGGGGCTCCTCTTTAACCTGCAGAGGCCGGCCCACATTTTCCTTATTAATCGTGAAGCAATAAGTAGCCTCCCTCTGGCGTCTCCTTCCTAAAACTCAGAGTCAGCCGGATGACAGATACTTCTCGAAGTATCAGCTGAGCTTCTGGGTTTCATAGAAGGCAGGACTTCAAAGACACGGAGGGGATTAGTTAGATCAAGCAAGCCAGCCTCCTTTCAGGGACTTCCCCGGCGGGGCTTGTGCCGCCAGCCTGGGAGGCTGCGCGGTGGTCACGCTCGGGCCAGTGCGTGTTTCCTGGGCAAAGCATCCCAGCCCTGTGGTCGCCAACCCAGGAACCGACCCTGGCTGCCCCGGGAGGTGGGCGGCTGCCGTGCCATCCCGAGGGGGTCCCTTGCCTCAGTCTCCTCGTCCGTAAGGTGGGAATGTTAACGGTACGTTCCGCACGGGGTTGGTGAGGAGAGGATGGGAGGTCGCGCGCGTAGCAGGTACAGAGTACAGGCCAGTAGTTACTGCTGCTGTCACCTCCATTATAACGTGGCTTCCAAAAGAGCAAGAGACGCAGCTCAGGCTGTGTGAGGACCTGGAAATTGTCCCTTAGAGACGTCCTTTCAGGGACCGAAGACCCTCTCGTTGTCAATAACCAACCCAGCAGGCTTTGCTTGGGAGAAGGGGACACTGTGACAAAGAAGATCCCCACGTGGTGACGCTCCCAGGGAGAGGGCTGTCCGCGTCAGGATGGGAGTCGGGACAGAGGACCAGCACGACACCTTCACACCTTCACGGCCACGGTCGCCACCATCCGGGCCTCCTACGACCTCGCCATTGGAAACAGCACCTGCGGGAGCCGCTGGGCCGGGCGGAGGAGAAGCGGGCCGTCCAGTCACTTTGCTGGGCCACATCCACCAGCATCAGGAGAGGCCCCGGGCTGAGAAACAGCGGCGGGGGCTCCGACTTGCACCTCGGGCAGGATGGATTATTCACAACCAAACACGAGCGGGCGAGAGGCCAGGGCTGCCGGCGGTCGGGGAGCGCAGGACGGGAGGACGGAGAGGCGGACCACAGAGGCAGGTGAAGGCCGAGACAGAGGGAGGCTCTGGGGCCGCTCGGATCAGAGGAGGCCCCTGCAGAGGCTCGGGGTCTTGTCTGTAAAATAAAGACCATGGTATCTGCTTCGGGGGAGTGTTCTGGGCGGTAGAGGTAATGTGTGTGCACGTGAGAATGTGTGAGCACACGGGCGTATGTGCACAAGCGAGCGTGCGTTGTGTGTATAAATCTCGTACTAAGTGCCAAGCATCCTACACAAACCATTGCTAATCCACCATCAATCCTGGAAGGCCAGTGTTATTGTCCCCATTTTAGAGCCAAGGAAACTGAGGTACAGAGAGGAATGGACCTGCCCAAAGTCACAGACATAGTACATGGGTATCAGCCCAGGCCTACCTGGCTCAGAGGTGCCCTATGGAGCCCAAACTCCAAAACTCCTCTTCAAGTATCAGCCTCAGACATTCAGAGCCAGCCATCATATCCCCCAGAACACACTCCAAGGGCCTTCTCAACTACTCTCCTAGAACGGGGTTTGCACCCTTTCAGACCGTCACTGGCTTCCCCCAAGTATCCGGCTCCTGTCGGTGTGCGTGGAAGGGGTGCTTCACCTCCTCCATGCTTGACCTCTGATAATATGGCCTGGGTACTATAGGGTGGACTGGAGAAGGACCAGAGAAATACAGGCTGGTCTCCTCTTCCGTGGTGGTATCTGGAGCCCAAGTGTGAGGTGTTGGGAGGATCAGGTGGAAATCCCTTAAGCAGCAGCCTTCCCAGAGGGCGAGGGATCTGGGTACATGTAGGCACTCCACCAATGCCTGCTGAGGGAGAAGAAATGGCACAAACAAGCTGTGTGACCTTGAGCAAGTTAGTCAACCTCTCTGTGCCTCAGTTTTCCTTTCTGTAGAGTGGGCTATGGTGAGGTAGACCAGATAGCATACACGGGGCTCCCAGCACACTGCCTGTGCTCCATGGTGCTCCGTCCACTGCTTCTTCCACCCACCGAGGCCGGGGCCACGCAGCAAGGACCACACTGAGATCCTTTCCACCCCGTCGCTCTGAGCCGGTGTGATGACTCGTTACTTCTCTTTGGACTGTCGGCTCTGCTTGGGGTGAAAAGGCTGTGGCCCAGCCGGGCGGAGCTGGCTGGCTGCAGCTCAGGCCTCCTGGAGTGGTCAGGTGGGAAGAAAGGCGAGGAGAAGCCGGAGAGCACAGGACGCAGACACCTGACCACGAATCATTCTGCAAAACAATTCTGCAAGGACTAGCGTGGGGGATGTGGGAGGGTCCAGGCTCCTGGCCGGCTTCCTCGTCCACCGGGGGGCCAGGTGGGATGACCCCCACCAACACCATCAACGAGCCATAGATTACATGTGATGACTGTGGGAATACTAATGCCAACGCCCAAATGCTCGTGGCCAGCCGGGCCCAGGGCAGGTGCCTGGTCCCAGGGCAGCCCAGTGGGGGCAGGGGAGGGACCACAGGGCCCGCTGTGCAGGTGGGAACAGAGGCCCGCAGGGGAAGCGGTGGGCACCTGGGGGACGGGCCAGACTAAGGCGGTTTCCCGCCGCTCCCTCTCCCCCCTCCCCAGCGTCTTCGGCCACATCAGCTT
The DNA here is from genome assembly GCF_008692025.1 of Phocoena sinus. Taxonomy (NCBI): domain Eukaryota; kingdom Metazoa; phylum Chordata; class Mammalia; order Artiodactyla; family Phocoenidae; genus Phocoena; species Phocoena sinus. The sequence continues at coordinate 3,702,838 of NC_045767.1, read as the reverse complement.
CCGCTCAGACTGGGAGCTGGTCAAGGTGGACTTCCGGCCCTGGTTCTCCAGGCAGTGCAGCGAGGAAGACTACAGCTCCTGGAACCTCACCAACCTGCAGGTGGGCCTGGCCGCAGGCCAGGGGTGGGCACCATGCAGGGCCCCGTCTGCCAAATTCCCTGTCCTGCGGGACCGAGGGCCTCCCTCAGATGCCCAGTCCTTCTTCGCGGTGTTCCGGCCCCCTCTGGGGCCCGGGGCTGCCTGGGCCAGAGTCTGCAGTCATACTCAGGGGAACAGGCGCACAGGGCCCCAGCCAGCCTGGAGACAGGCGTGCTCGGGGTCCAGGAGTTTTCAGATCGAGGGAAGGTAACAGGGCACGTGTATCATATATTAGGTAACACCCCAGTGGGTCTGGGGCAGCCCCACCCCATAATCTCAAACACATACATGTTTCTACAGCAAAATGTGTCATATTCACACAGAGAGGAATCAATGAGGACTCGAAATGGCCTCCCAGTGCAGCTCAGAGCAGGTGGTGTGGCCACAGGACAGGATTTCAGAGCGAGGGGGGCTCTGGAATTGCTGGGGGGGCCCTGCACCACGGCTCCCGTTCACACAGGTGTGGCCTCTTCTGATCATTGGCTGAGGACCTACTGTGTGTCCTGGAGGCCGTGGCTCACCCCAGCTGCACAGGGCCCACCTGGCACCCTCAGGCCTGAGGAGTGAATGCAAGGGGCCTCTTCCAGCAGCCCTGCCACCCCTCAGGGCCCAGACGGAGCCTGTACACAGTGAGAGCTCAGTGAATGCCAGGGCGGGTGGGATGGGAGCCAGGCTGCCCTAGGTTGGCCTCAGACATGCACACCCCTCCCCCGGGATCCGGTTTCCCGGCCCCTACGGCTGGCCGGCGAGTGAGGAACTGGCAGCGGTGGCGGTGGGAGCCCGTGCAGAGTGGCCCCTCACCCTGGCCTTCCTGCGCAGGGCGACCGCTGTGTCCTGGGCCAGCAGAGGAGTTTCCGGAGGAGGAAGCCTACGTCCTGGTGCGTCAAGGGTCGGAGCTTCACGGCGGCGCTCACGGCCCGCGTGTGCCAGTGCCGTGACTCGGACTTTCTCTGGTGAGGGTCCCGCTCTGCCCCGGGCCCCTGGGGCTGCCTGAGTAGCCTGGTGACCCGGCAGCCGCTGTCCCCGCAGGTGATGCCGGGGGAGGGCTCAAGAGTCACCCTCCATCACTTCCCCCCTACTCTGTGCCTTAGGACCCAGCCACTGGGTCCAGCCCGCATTACAGAACTCGTGGGCCTCGTTTCAAAACCAGTGCACGTGGCACTGCTCACAGGTGGGCGGGGAAACTGAGGAACAGGGAGGGCATCCTGGGGGCCGGGTGTACCACCCAGCCCCTTCTCCTCGGTCCAGAAAGGCCCCTGACCGCTCCCCTGCCTCTGCTCAAGGACTCCCGTGGCCGCCTGCTGCCCACAGGAGGATGTCCGAGTTCTGAAACCTGCCTCCCTCCCCAGCCAACCTCACCCCTCTCCGTCAGCCACCTTCACCACTGTCTCCCTGCACCAGTGTTGAAGGGGTTGGTCCCTGCCTGCAGTGCCCTTCCCCCACTCTTCCCCTGACTGCCTCTTGATCTTCCATTGAGATTCAGCCCACCTCCTCCAGGCAGCCCTCCAGGACAACCAGGCTGGGCTCAGTGCTCTCCTGTGATTTGCTGGAATCCCCTTTGCATCCCTTCTCACCTGGAACGTAACTGTCGGCCTTCAGTCCTGTCTTCCCTCTGGGACAGGGCCCTGTGGATCCGCTTCTGCGTCCTCAGCATGAGACCCCTGACCCATGCTGTCTCCTGACAGCCGTTTTTCCCTCCTCCCAGTGACTACGGATTTGAGCGCACCCCCTCCTCCGAGTCCGACGCAGACAAGTGCTTTGCCAACTTCTGGTTTAACCCCCTGTCCCCGCCTGACGACTGTGTCCTGGGCCAGACCTACACCAGCAGTCTCGGGTGAGTAGCGCGGGGCAGAACCAGGGTGACCCCTTGCTTTCCTGCCTGGTGCCCATGGCTCCCCGCATGGAGTCAGGGAAAGAGAAGTCGGGCTGAATGCCCTGTGTGCCGGGGTTCCTGAGAGCCACCCCAGGCACTGAGCCCTCAGGGCTCTCCAATCAGAGCCCGTGTGGGTCAGCGTCAGGGAGAAGAGGTGCCTTGAGCTGGCTCCGAACAGAGAACAACAGGCCGAGAAGGTCCAAGGGCTTTGTAGCTCACACCTGCTGCAGAGGCTGAGCCCTTCCAGAGAAGTAACACTCCTGGCCTGGTCCGTCTGAGCCCCTGCCGTGCTGGGACCCTTCCGCATTTACCAACACTGAGTGAGGCAAGGCCTGAGCTGGGCCAGAGGTGCTCACACTCCCTTTAGGTCTCAGCTTGAATGATGCCTCCTCCAGGAAGGCCTCGCTGACTCACCCTGGGCCCTGAGCTTACCCCGTGAAGGCACATATCCCAGTTATTGTCACACTCACCCAGTCATTCCCCCCGACTGGACGGTAAGCTCCACAACACATAGCGGGTCCCTCAGTGTGTGGTGTGGTGGACACACGCTGTACGTGAGGGTTAAGTGCTCCACAGGTGTGAGCTGTTATGACACTTTTCCCCCACCAGAGGCTGACCACGTTGCGTGTCAAGGATGAACGTCATATGTTAGGTGTGTAAAGGCTGTGAACCTACCGCTCCAGAGGCCCTAAACAAGCTTTATCTAAAAGTCTCTGCTTCCCTTTGGGGAAGTTTTGAGAGCGAGTAAACTGCCTATGGACTTATTAGAAAATCCTCATTACTGCCCCTGGGGATGGGGAAGGGCAAAGCCCGAGAAGAAAGAAGCTGAAGCAGAAAAGCAGGCTTGGACCTCAGCGGCATAAATCCCATCATCCATCATCCATCCATCCAACCAGTCATCCAGTCATCTATCCGTTTATTCCTCCATGCATCCATCATCCATTCATCCATCCACCCACCCATCCATCATCCATCTATCCATCCGTCCATCCAATCATCCCTCTATTTATTCTTCCCCTCACTCACCCATCATCCATCCATCCTCCCATCCCTCCAACCGTTCATCCATCATCCGTCTATCATCCATCCCTCCCTCCCTCCCTCAGGGAGCCACAGGAGCTGCTCCAGGGCACCCACCAGGGCTTGGCAAGCAGGAACTCTCGTCTGAAACGGCAGAGCCAGGACCCATATCCAGGGCAGAGGGCTTCATTTCATACCACCTGCACACTCCGGGTGCCAAGGGGCCATGGCTGGGTAGCTCGTAGGGAGCGTATTTTCTTCCAAACTAATCACATGCGTCTTTGCATGATAAACACATTCAGTGGCAGAGCCGTGAGGGCAGGCGGGGCACCAGGCACAGGGGGTGGGCAGATCCAGCCACTTTGGCAGTGATGTGAGTTTTGCAGACCCAGAATCCCGGTGTTGCCCGAGGGAGCATCACAAGTGGCGAGTCTGAAGATGCCACCCGAGCAGTGGTTTTCCTGTCGCCTCCTAAATGTTTACTAGAGCCCATCGGGCTCTGCCCACCAGCCCCTCCCCACTCTCATCCCACACCTGCTGCCCACTCTGGGCTTTGGCTCCCCCCCCCACCACCACAGGGCCTTTGCACATGCTGTTCCCGCTGCCCAGGATGCTCTTCCCGCTCCTGTTCACCCTTCTGGTCTTAGCTGAAAGGCCCTTTCTCAGGGACCAGATTCCCAGGTGCAGCCCCTCCCCAGCACCTGTCCCAGTTGTGATGTTGCCTTGATGTGGGGGATGGTTCGGTGAGGGCTCCCTCCCTCACTAGACAGTCCTCTCTGCAACGGCAGGGCTGTGAGTGATGACCTCGTACCCCAGCACCTGGCACGTAGCAGATGCTCAGTAAATTCGTGTTGTGTGAATGAGCTGGTGAATCAGGTGTCATCTGGTCCCACTCTCTTGACGTAACAGGGAGAGGAGACCCCTGGGAGCATGTTTGCTCACAGCCATGTGGCGCATCAGCGGTAAGGCCCGGCCCCTCCTGGGCACTCTGTCCTCCCAGGACCGTATTTCCCAGCAAAGCCACAAAATTCCGACTGACTCCTTCAATCCTCCCCTCGGCAACAACAGCTGTTACTGTTATTGTAAGAATACGAGCAGACCAAGGAAACGTCCAGTGACGGAAGCAGGTCCTGCCATTACTGGTCATTCCCTCCCCTGAGCCTCAGTTTTCCCATCTCCAAAATGGGGCAGAAACAGCAAACAGGTGGAGTCGGGAAAAGGGAGGGAGTTGAAGAATGGAGTTCGCCAAGCCAAGAGCCACCTCTCGGCAAGCAGGTCCGGCGGGGCAGCAGGGCCCGCCCCACCCCCGCCTGTCTGACTCGCTGTCTGGCCGCAGGTACCGGAAGGTGGTGTCCAACGTGTGCGAGGGCGGCGTGGACCCGCAGCAGAGCCCGGCGCAGCTGCAGTGCCCCCTCCTGCCGCCGCGGGGCCTGCAGGTCAGCATCCTCGGCGAGGCGGTGGCCGTGCGGCCGGGGGAGGACGTGCTGTTCGTGGTACGGCAGGAACAGGTGAGGTGCCTATTCAACCGGGCACACGGGGCGCCGGGCGGCGCTCTCTCCGCCTCCACGTCGGTTAGGGCAGCGTCTTTGGACCAGCGGTTTCCGAACTGCGGGAGGGGAGAGTGGGCCGGGGGCCCCGTCCCAGGGGCCCCTTCCCAGGTCCAGACCAGCACTGAAACAATGAAACATAAAAGTCAGAAGAGGGCTTCCCTGGTGGCGCAGTGGTCGAGAGTCCGCCTGCCCATGCAGGGGACACGGGTTCGTTCCCCGGTCCGGGAAGATCCCACATGCCGCGGAGCGGCTGGGCCCGTGAGCCATGGCCACTGAGCCTGCGCGTCCAGAGCCTGTGCTCTGCAACGGGAGAGGCCACAACAGTGAGAGGCCCGCGTAAAGAAAAAAAAAAAAAGTCAGAAGAGAGGGCAGAGGCAGGGTGGGAACGGAGCGGCGTGCAGCGAGCACAGGCCCAGGGGGGCGTGGCTTCAAACATCTCTGTGTCTGTGTGTTCACCGCGCGGTGACGTCAGATTTCTGCCTTCCTGTGGGCGCCGTAAAACTTTTTGAAACTCTCATTATACTTAGTTAATTTTGGAATCATAAGAAAAGCAGGAAGTTTTTTTAAAAAATACTGTAAAAATAAATAAATGCGATGATGCAAACAAAAAAACAAAAAACCCACCGTTACTTATAATCTCATAGCCAAAGACAAATTCCGTAATAGATGATAGATAGATGGATAGGTAAATGGAGAGACAGATATCGTTGATAAACAGATATAGATAGATGATAGATTGATTGATAGATAATGGATAGACATAGATACAAATACAGATGGATGGATATAGAAATATTTTGTGTCTGTATATATATATATATATATATATATATATATACACACACATATATACATACACACAAATATATATATACACATACCTATATATAAATATATAAATTTCCTCCCCACCTCCTAGTCTTTCTTTCTTTTTCTTTAGTACAAGTGTTACATTTTTTCCTGATTTTGAAAACAGTATATACTCACTGTAGAACGTTGGAAAACCACATTAAAAACATAAGAATATATCACCAAAAATCCTGTTCTCCAAAGGTAGCCACTGTTAGTTTTTAAAATTTCCTTCTAGTCTATTTAAAGTAATATGCAGCATGCTTATTTTTCTGATTATAGAAGTAACAAATGCTCATTGTAGAACATTCAAAAGCAGAAATTAGAAAAACGTGCAGGAAATTCAAAATGACAGAAAAGCACAAAGGGGACGTCAGAACCCTCTCTTCCCACCCCAGGCTCCCAGCCTCTCCCAGCGCACGGCTCTCTTGTGCATTTGGGTCTTCGGTTAACAAATATGTAGCGTGAAATGAGTGCGGCTTTGTAACTGTGTGTGCTTCGTTTAGAAGATGTCCTTCAGAATGTGCCCAGGTGGGGCAGGGTGATGCTGACAGAGGTCTTTGATGTTGGAAAGCGGGGGCTCTGGTCCAGAGCAAAGAGCTGTACTCGTGGGCACCCATGTGTCATCCCTCCCCATGCCTAAGGGCTGTGCTCCCATCAGCCGGCTTTGTAGCTGGGGATACCCAGCCTCAGACAGGGGCAGCCACTCGCCTGAGGCCACAGAGTAACAGTGCCGTTGGGTCCAGGCCTGGGGCTCCGTGTGGACAGCACCTGGTCCACGGCCCCCAGAAATGAGCTGATCCTGGGGTGGCCTCCCCTTCCCGCCTGTCCCCGTCCCCGTCATGACTGAGCCTGGTCCCGAGAGTAACGTTGCAGCCTCGGGCAGCCCTGGGGTGGTGGGGGACTCCGTTCACAGCAGAGGAGGACGCAGCCCCCTGCCCGGCTTGGGACCACCTGGACCCTCAGAGTGGACCCAGCTGCCTCCCGGAGCTCCAGGACAGATTTGCGAGAAAAACGGCTGCCTGCTGCCCCCTAGAGCCTGGAGTCCCAGCAGCTAAGTCACACCTGCGGTGCTCCATCCAGAGCCAGGAAAGGATACGCCTGGCAGCGCACCGGGCGGGCTGGTACTCTTGACTGCAGCAGGCGGAGGTGAGGGGGCAACAGAAAGATGCTCTGGGGGGAGAGGGTCCAGCGCACGCCGCTGGCTCCCGCGTCGGAGCCTTGGGAAGGAGTGGGTGCAGGGCTGAGGTGGGTACACACACTGTGGCACACTCGTTCTCACACACACGGACACTCACACACACACACACACGTGTTCACGTATTCACGTCGTAACACAACCACAGACGCACACACCCAACCCAGGTGTGGAAACAGCGCTGGATTTAGGGGGATCCAAGTTCTGTAAATATTTAAGGACTGAAAATAAATCTGCTGGAGAACCCAGAAACAGACCCACACAAGCAGGCCCGGCTGATTTTGGCCCAGGAACAGCAGCATCTCAGTGGACGGAGGATGGGCTTCAGCACATGAAGAGCCGGTAAAAATGAACCTCACACCCGACGCAGAATCACCTCAAAGTGGATCACAGACTTCAATGGAAAATGGAAAACTATAAACCTTTTAGAAAAAAGAGAGGAAAACAGCCGGAACCTAGGGCTAGGTAGAGAGTTCTCAGATTTGACACCACCAGCCCCATCCACGAAGGAAATCTGATAAATTGGACTTCGTCAAAAGGCGACATCTCGCTCTGCGACAGACCCTAAGAAGATGAAAAGGCAGCCGCAGAAGGAAATATTTACAAACCACATCCACCAAGGACTAGTACCCGGAACACATGAAGAACACTCAGAACTCAGCAGTAAGAAGACAAACAATCCAATCAGAAAGTGGGCAAAAGACCTGGAGACACATTTCCCTGAGGAGGAGGTACAGATGGCAAATGAGCACATGAAACCATGGTCAGCAACATAAGCCATCAGGGAAATGCAAATCAAACCCTCAGAGCGGTGTCACTGCACACCTGCGGGAACGGCCAAACTAAAAACTAGTGGCACCACCAAGCGCAGGCGAGGATGCAGAGAAACTGGATCCCTCCTACGTGGCTGATGGGAACGTGAAATCTACAGCCATTCTGGAAAAGTCGGCCGTTTCTTTAAAAGCTAAACATATTACGCTCCTGAGAAATAAACACTTACATTCACAGGGAAACCTATACATCAAGGTTCATAGCAGCTTTATTCCTAACAGTCAGAATCCACAGACAAGCAGATGTCCTGGATGGAAAAGCGGATAACACGTGGTGGCACGTCCATCCCGTGGGTGGGACCCCGAAATAAAAAGGAGCAGACTACACACCACACGCTGGGGGAATCTCCGGAGAGCTATACTGAATGCGAAAGCTAATCCCAGTGACTCCATGCTTTCTGATTTCATTTAGAGAACAGCCTCAAAATTATAGAAATGGAGAACAGGTTCTAATCCCATGGAGTCAGGGGTGTGATGGAAGGGCGGGTGCGACTGGGACAGGGCGGCAGGAGGGACCCCGGTGGATTCCCTATTTGTGGTAGTGATGTTTTGCGGGATGTTAGCACAGGGGGAGCTGGGTACCAGGGACCTGGGGCTCTCCGTGTTATCCGTTGCAGTTACATGTGAGTTGGCAGTGGCTCAGCATAAAGCACCTGAGTGTTTTTGAAGCACTCAGTGATAAACACACACACATCTGCCTGGAAACACCACGGCGTGGGTGGCGAGTGTTGCAGTGACGTCACCGTTTTTCCTTTCTAGCTCCTTCGCGTTGCCTTTTGTATTCTCTCCTTGTCCTACGTTGATACTGTATTACTTTCCTGCTTATGACGAGGTGTTTTAAACAAGGAAATGTGTCAATAGTTAAACTTGCACCTGTCTTAGTTGCTTGCAGGCAGGACTCAGGGTCCCCAGGAGGGGGTGGCACCTGCCCATCAAAGCCGCAGGTCCCGACTCAGCCAGAAGCACCTTCCTCTCCCAGGATGCAATACAGGAAACCCCTCCCTCTCGGAACAAATCGGACTTGAGACACCCGGCCCCCATGAGACTGCCCTTAAACGGAGAGAGCACCGGCCCGTGGGCCAGCCTGCAGGTTCTGGGCTCACAGAGCCTCAGTCTTCCAACCTGTAAAATGGGGATAATAGAACGTACTTGTATAAGGTCCTTGAGGCCATCACAACAGTGGCCACAAACTGGGTGGCTTGAAACAACACACATTTCTCCTCTCACAGTTTTGGGGGCTAGAAGTCCAAAATCAAAGTGTCAGCAGGGCTGGGCTCCCTCTGGAGGATCTTTCCTTGTCTCTGCAGCTTCTGGGGGCTCCAGGCATCCCTGGGCTGTGGCCGCATTTCCTCCTGTCTTCACATAGCTTCCCCTGTGTCTCAAATCCCCTTCCTTTTTCTTATAAAGACCCCAGTCACTGGATTTAGGTCCTGTTGTAATCCGGTGTGACCTCATCTTAACTAATTACATCTGTAACACCCTATTTCCAAATAAGGTACATTCTGAGGCTTTGAGTGGATTGAATTGGAGCGGGGGCAGGGGTGGACACTCTTCAACCTATTACACCATATTTGTGAAGAAAGTTAGATGAACATAATTTACTTAAAAGTGTTCTATCGAGTTTTAAGGTTTGGCAGGTGTAAGATAAGAGGATTGCTAAACAGTGATGATCTTCTTCGTGCTTGATCACTAGGAAATGGTTTTCTGGGTGTTCCTGCAGCAGGGGGAGGGGTGGCAGGAAGGGACGATGCGGGGTGGGGGGAGGGAGGGAGAACATGAGACTCAATATGAGAACTTCTTGCCAGAAAGTTGAAAAAGTTATTGTTCCCTTCACTCAATTTCCTCCCCACGCCTCTATGAGGAAAATCTGGTTATTGGAAGGACGAGGCTTGTGGCGGGGAGTATACGGATGACTGGGCAGCTTGTGTCGGGGGGAAACGCCCGGAAGAGGCAGCAGTGGGCGGGAGCCCCTTCCTGCACAGAGCCGTGCATACCAGCATCACTCCTGGCACCGCGTAGAATGAGATCAAAGAAAAATGCAGGAATCGCAGCGTCAGAGAGGGAAAAATAATGTTTTCTTAATTTCCTGGGAGACTAAGGGTCTGCCTACACACACATGTCTTCCTAGACATGTTACTGAAACTGTCCAGCAGTGTGCTAGGCCCCTTCCCGCCCTCCCGGCTCCTGGCTGAGGCCTCGGTGGGCCTCCCTGGCCCCTACCCCCACCCCTGCACTGCCTTCCTGCCCTCGCCCGTGAGCCCTGACCCCTCTCCCTCTCTGCAGCTGCGTGATCTTTCTAATGCAAACCTGGCCCTGGCCCCTGCTTCCACCCACCTCCTACAGCTCTCAGCCCAGCCCTCCGGGCTGGGAGCCCCAAGGGCAGAACAGATCTGGTTCCCTGGGGTCCCCAGGCCACTCACTTTGAGGAAAGGAGTGAGGGAATGAACGATTGAATGAATGAGTGAATGCCCCATCGCTGGCCCCCAGCTTTGCACCCACTCCTAAGTGGCCCTGTGGTGCTTCCTGCAGGGCGATGTCCTGACCACCAAGTACCAGGTGGACCTGGGGGACGGCTTCAAGGCCATGTACATGAACCTCACGTTGACCGGGGAGCCCATCCGGCACCGCTATGAGAACCCTGGCATCTACCGCGTGTCCGTCAGGGCGGAGAACATGGCGGGACACGACGAAGCCGTGCTGTTTGTCCAGGTCAACTGTAAGTCCATCGTCCCTTTGAGGCCAAGTGTCTCTCCCTGTGACAGAGACCTGGTTCTTGGGGAAGCACGGGGAGCCCAAGGGCAGGGAGGCAGGCAGGCTGGGCTCGAGTCCACACCCATGGTGGTCTGTGCAGCAGTGGGGATAGTGGTGATGGTGATGGTGTTTATGATGGTAGTGGTGGTAATGGTGATGGTGGTGATGGTGATGGTGGTGGTGATGCTGGTGATGGTGGTGGTGATGCTGGTGATGGTGATGGTGATGGTGGTGGTGATGGTGATGATGGTGATGGTGATGGTGGTGATGGTGGTGGTGATGGTGGTGATGAGGTTGATTGTGATAGTGACTGATAGCAGCCTGTGCCATGGCCAGTGCCCTGATGCCCTCTAACCCTAACCTTTTTCTGGCCCCTGCAGCCCCCCTGCAGGCACTCTACCTCGAAGTGGTTCCTATCATTGGCATCAACCAGGAGGTGACCCTCACAGCTGTGCTGCTGCCCTTGAACCCCAACCTCACCATCTTCTACTGGTGGATTGGTCACAGCCTGCAGGTATGCTGGCCCCAGGCCCCTGGCAGCCCTTCCTTCCCACAGGCTCCCATCTGGGGTGGAGAGTGGGGCAGGCCCCACCCTCCATATTGGGCAGGACACAGTGTGTGACACCATGGAGGTGAGGAAAGCACACACCGACTCTTCCTTCACCCTGAGCATCTGTTCAGGGTCCGGCCATGTCTGAGTGTGGTGGATGGGGGATGAATCGGGTCAGACCCTGCCTTTTCCTAGGGAAAGATGTGGGAACATAGTAGGTGACCTAAGTTAGTGTGTGACAGGTGTCACAGGGAGGAGACAGGTGACGCATCTGAAAGTTCCAGAAGAGATCAGGCCATTTCTAGTTATAGCATGGGAGTAGTCAGGGAAGGCTTCATGGAGGAGGGGGTCCCTGGGGCTGGACCCAACCTCAGAAGCCTCATCCAGGGCTGTGGGTTGTATCCTGTGGGCAGTGGGGAGCCAAGGGCAGATGCCTGGTAGGAGACCCTGAGGGCCTCTGCAGGTGAAGCTGCCCACCCTTAGGCTGGGGGGTGCCTCAAGACCCAAAGGGGGATCCTTCATTTATTCAGCAAGCGGCAGCCCTTCACCGCCAAGCAGAAAGCCCCAAACAACGGCTGAGGTCCCAGACCAGGAGGGGCCCTGGGCTCCAGACTGTGTTTCCCTGGCATGGCGGGGGTCGAGGAAGGGGCTAGGGCTCCGGGTTCAAATGGCGACTCAGCCCCCTGCAGCCGAGCTCTTGGGGCCGGTTGCTACACCTCCCCAGGCCTCTGCCTCCCCGTCTACAAGGTCCGAGGCAATAGTGAGGCCCAATCGGATGTGTGTGCCCACCCCACAGGGTGGGTGCTGAGCTGGCCGCTGGGGTCCAAGGAAGAAGGTCCCATAGCCCAGCTGAGCGTGGAGGGGGTGAGAAGGTGAAAGGGATCAGGGTGGAGGCCCTGCCTAGCAGCCACCATGCGCCTTCGACACCATCCACGGAGGGGGGCTCGGAGCCTCTGGAGGGAAGGGGCACTGGGAGACGGTGTCTGTGGTGGGGAGCTCAGGACCGGGCGTCTCTGGGGGGCCCTCTCCATACCCCCCGGGGGCTCTCAGTGAGCACTGTCAGTGCAGCCCCGGCCGCACACCGGGGCCAGCTCTCCGGCCCAGCCCTGACCCCCGCTCGTGCCCGCAGCCCCTGCTGTCCCTGGAGAACTCTGTGACAACGCGGTTTGGGGACACAGGGGACGTGCGCGTGACGGTGCAGGCCGCCTGCGGGACCTCCGTGTTGCAGGACTCCAAGGTGGTCCGCGTGCTGGGTGAGTCCCCCCCTCCCGCCCCCCGGGACAGGCAGCACAGCTCCTCCTTTTCAGGAGCTCAGGGTCGGGGGCAGGCGGTGTATATGCCACCGATGTCCTGGTCATCCCAGGCAGGGCCCAGCGGGGCAGAGGGGCCAGCAAACGCAGCTCTGACGCCCCCGGCCTTGCTGGCCTCCATTTCCCCATCTGTAAAATAAATACCGACAACTCCTATGTCCATGGCATTCACAGGCTCCACATGACACAAATGAGGACGCGGCTGAGGGACTTGACAAGGTCACCCAGCAGCAACAGAGCTGGGGTCGGGCTCCGGGTCTGCCTGCCCACCGGGTGCCTGTCCTCAACCCCCGTTATCTGAGGATCATCACGTGATTGTATCACTTTTGTTGAGAGTCCCGCTCTGAATCCGTGTCCCATTTATTGGCTCACTGGGGGCTCTGAGCCCCCCAGGAGACATTGACGATAGAAAATTAGTCCTAAGAATGGAAGAGACCCCCGCACCCCGGCACCATGTTGCCCTCATCACCACACTGATAAGCACTCCTTTTGCTTTAAGAACAGCCTCTCCTGTGGACAGCAGCCATCAGTTAAATATTTAGGGGACTGCCCTCAGCCATTCCTTCATTCACAAGCATGTGGGCAGCAGGCCCTGAGCCCAGAGCCTTGAAAGTCATCTCCACCTGCACTGCATGCTCGCAATTCACAAGGCCCTTGTCCCTTGAGCTCCTCGTCCCTGCAAAACCCCCTCCCATTTTACAAATCAAGAAGCCAAGGCTCGGGAGGTAAGCGGAGAGGTTGCAGTTCACTCTGAGACTCCTGGCGCCGGGTCTTTTTTATTTTTACCACCTGCTGCTTGTGGCTCTAGAATAGGTTTCTGAGTTGCAGACCTTGAGAAATGTGAGAGACAGAGAAGGTGGGGACTCTGCTCTCCAGGGACTCTTACTCTGGTGGGGGAACCAGCCCAGTCAAAGTCCATGGATCCCTGGGGGACGAGAAGTCAACGTCGTAGGGTGTGTATGTCCTTGTGAGTTGATGGGGCAAATCACACAGCAGGCTTGGCCCTCCCTCCAGGGCAGCACTGCTGTCCTCGTCATTGTCATCTTTGTCGTTGTTATTATTATTATTAAATGGCAGCCGGTGTAGTGGGCCCTGCCCGGGACAGTTGCTGGCACACACACTGAGAAGAATCTTGTTTTCTGAAAGTGGGCCGCAGGATCCACACCCAGGGCCAGCCCTGGACCATCCGGGGGGTGTGGCCACCGTCCTCAGAGGAAGCGGGGCCGGGCGCCCAGTACTGACCCACTCTCCCATCTCTGCCTCTTTCCAGATCAATTTCAGGTCATGCCTCTGCAGTTTTCCAAGGACCTGGACGCTCACAACCCCAACACCCCCGAGTGGAGGGAGGACATTGGCCTCGTGGTGTCCCGGCTCCTCTCCAAGGTGCCCCCAGCCCACCACTGGCAAATCCACCTGCCCACCTCTGGGTTGTGGGTGCCCCAGAGAAGCGGGGGCTGTGGAGTCCCCAGGAGAGGGCAGGCGGGCTGCCCTGCAGTCCTGATGCTCTGTCCTTCACATTGGCTGACAGTGGTGCTTGGAAGCCATGTAGGGTCCTCCTACCTGGCCCTGGGGGACATGCAGCCAGACTGTCACCTTGCAGAGGAGGGACAGGACTGCATCTTCCATGCACATCTAGTGAGCACCAGCTGTTTGCACAAGACACAGTTGCTGTCCTACAACAGGATCTCTTTAAAGGGATTTTCATTTACTCACTACGTTTCTCTTCTGGGCTGGATACTGGAGACAGAGAGATGAGTCAGTATGATGGCTGCCTTCAGGGAGCTCACAGAAAGCAAAGGCAGTGCATCAGGGTGGGCACAGGGCACTCGAGGCCCTTGGGCCCCCAGTGGGAGAACACCCAGCCCGCTAGAGTCAGCCAAGGCTGTCACAGACTGAGGCCCACCCTGGCCATGCCTCCCTTTGGCCCATTAATAATTCGGGTAATATTGTCCTGGGTGTTGAAGGATGAATAGGAGTTTGCCAGATGAACATGCATGGAGTGGGACTTTCAGGAGACAGAGCTTTGTGGGTTGAGGGAGTTGCATGGCCAGGAGCCTTGACACTTGGGAGGACAATAGCCAGGGAGGGGCCTGCTCACCTGGGCACGGTGGGAGGAATGAGCTGAAGGGGGCAGGCCTGGCTGAGCGGAGGCCGGGGTCGTGGCCACAGGCTGAGGGACCAGGAGTGCTGGGCTGCAGTAGGTAGAAGGCAGTGCCATAAGCTGATGGGGCCATGACTCCAGGTGTACAGGGGTCAGGAATGGCCAAGACTCAGGCCACTCAGGGAGAGAGGGTATTCCTGGGCCCCTGGAGTGTGGCAGGGGACAGAGGAGGCCGGTGGATCAGAGTGGCCGTCTGTGTCCCCGCAGGAGACCAGCATCCCCGAGGAGCTGCTGGTGACCGTTGTAAAGCCGGGGCTGCCCACCTTGGCCGACCTGCACGTGCTTCTGCCCCCTCCCAGGCCCACGAGGAAGAGGAGCCTCACAAGTGACAAGGTATCTCCTGTGGCCACTGGGCCGGGTCCTCCCCACGCCGCCGAGGGTTTGGTGGTGATTCCCGGCAAGCACGGGGACCTCAGCCTCTCATCATCGCGTAAAGGCTTATCTCTCACCAATCACTGTCCCTCCTCCCCCTTGTGGCTACCCTAAGGTCACAATGGAGGGGGAGTGGGGGGGACCAGGGCATTGGGCAGGACCACCCCTCAGGGGGACGCTCCACTTTCACTCCCATTTCATTGGCTAGAGCTGGTCACACCGCCCCAGCCTCACTGCGAGGGGTGAGCACCGACCAGGGGATCCTGGGCGACAGTTTCAGAACATCCAACTAGGACGGGGAATCAAAAGATGAATGTGGCGGGGGACTTCCCTCGTGGTCCAGCGGTTAAGACTTCACCTTCCAATGCAGGGGTTGGGGGTTTGATTTCTGGTCGGGGATTTAAGATCCCACATGCCTCACGGCCAAAAAGCCAAAACATAAAACAGAAGCAGCATTGTAACAAATTCAATAAAGACTTTAAAAATGGTCCCCAGCAAAAAAGGAAAAAGATGAATGGGAAGAACTTCACGCCCTCTAGGGCGGCTGTAATTCCGTACCAAGCAGACAGCAATGAGTGTGGACGAGGAGACGGAGAAACTGACCCCTCATTCACTGCTCGGGGGAGTGGAAAATGGTGCAGCCACCGCGGAAGCAGTCTGGTGGTTCCTTAAACAGTTAAACACGGAGTTACCGAATGAGGCAGCAGCGCCACCCCCGGGAGTGTGCCAAAGAGAACTGAAAATGTATGTCCACACGCACAGCCCCAAAGTGGAAACAACCCAAATGTTCTCCACAGATGAGTGGATGAGCAGGAGGGGGGCCATCCACACATGGAATATTATTCAGCCATCAAAAGGGATGAGATTCTGATCCAGGCTGCAACTTGGATGAACACTGGAGACATGATGTAAAGTGAAAGAAGATGGTCACAAAAAAGCCACAGATTGTGTGATTCCACTTATACGAAATGCCCAGAATAGGTGAATCCACAGAGACAGAGCGTTGCTGGTTGCTGGGGGCTGGGGGCTAGGGAGTGACTGCTCACGGTTTTAGGGGTTTCCTTTGGGAGGAAGAAGATGTTCTGGGATTAGATAGTGGTGGTGGGCATGACTGTGAATATGCTATAAAAAACACTGAATTGTACACTTGAAGAAAGTAAATGTTATCTCAAGAAAAGATGGATCAGAACTGCAGCCAAGCTCTGAGCTAATCGAGAAGACAGGTGCTCACGCAGATGGTCTGGAAAGAGCGACCTGCATGGAGGCACGGATACAGCAAGACCAGCAGGACCCCTGTGGGCGGGTGGCAGCGTCCCATTTTACAGACGAGGGAAGTGAGGCTCAGTGAGGCCCCCGCCAGGAAGCACAGCGCGGGCGTGGAGCCCCACTGTCACTCTGGCTGCCAAACCGTGCTCGAGCCGCTCCCGGGTGGCCTCCTGGTGGACCTGACCCACAGCCCGTCCCAAAGGGCGTCCGCGTCTGCACCTGGGGGCCCCCGGCCAAACCCCCAGCCCCCGCTGATGCGGTGTCTCTGGAGGTGGGTCAGTGGCGGGTTGAGAGGCATCGACCCACTTCTCAGACGAGGAGCTGAGGGCAGAGGGGAAGGCTGCGGGGGTCCCGGGTGCCAGCACGGGGCTCGGGGGCTGCACCCACCCGGGGCGCTTCCGAGTGAGGGCTGGAAGGGAAGGAGGTGAGAGACGGGGGGACCCCACCCCCATCGTCCTGAGCGCTCAGAGTCTGCCACGTGCCCGAAGTCAGCGAGCAAACTTAGCCACGCGCCACGGCCACTGACAGCAGCCTTGCCTTTCTGCGTGCAGACCACGCTCCTAGGAATCCTCGCGTTGACCTGAGAACGGAAAGGTGCAGCGACCCCTCCAGGCCATCAGGTCAAGGGGCAGAACCAGGTGTCTTCCCGGACCCTTCAGGTCTGGGGCTGTTGGCCTGTCGTTTGCACAGTTCCCGACTCAGGACCCTCGTTCCGTGAGCAGGGAACAGGCCTCGTGGAGTCCCGGGTGCTGAAATGCCGCTCAGGGAAGCAGCCAGCAGAGTCCCCAGGGTATATCCCCCCGAGGCCCAGGGAGCAGAGCCACGGGGACCCCATCCCTGAGAGGGACCCCTCCCCCAACACATCTGCACCCACCTGTGCAGAGGGTGACACCTGACACCCACGTGGGCTGAGTGGTTCCCTTCTGAACACCAGGAAAACTCCCCCCTCCTGAACTGCCGAGCCAGCTGGGCGCCCCAGAGGCCAGCTGCCCCCTCCCCCCCACCATGATCCGGCAACATCACCTCCTGGGATTTCTCTGCCTCAGGTGTGGGCTCGCTCGCCTGCCTGGGTCACCTCTCCTGTCCCTGTCTTGTCTTCTTCCTGGTCTTCCACCTCCAAGAGGCCTCCCCTGATTACTTCTGGGGTTGGGGGCCCCCTGGAGCATCCCTGGGTCTCCCCAACTTTAGCACACTCCATGGTCCTGACTAAAACTAGGGCTCTGTGAGGGCAGGGCCACATTTGGGTCACCCTGTGTCCCATTGTAGGTTCTTGGTGAGAGTTCATCGGTGGCTAGTATTCCCATTTTACAGAGGAGGCGACTGAGGCCCAGAGAGGCTGAGTGGCCCTCCCCCAGCCCCATGGCTCTGGAGGGTCCGGGCGGACATCTGCCCAGCTCTCCCGCTTCCTCTGCTGGATCCCCGAGGACCCCCTCCCTCCCCGCTCTGTTATTGCAGAGGCTCGTGGCCATCCAGCAGGTGCTGGACGCACAGAAAATCAGCTTCCTCCTGCGTGGTGGCGTCCGGGTGCTGGTGGCCGTGAGGGACGTGGACACAGGTGAGACGCCTGGCCTGAGCTCACCTCCGTAGGGTGGGGTGGGCGTGTGTCCAGGCCCCTCAGACGACACCCATCACTGTGGACGCTGGGGGCAGAGGGACCCCCCTCTGCCGCCCGCACACAGGCTCCTCCTGGACGGGTGGTTGCCTCCGGTTAAAACCCCGTCACACCAAGGGCCTCACGGTGCTCTCCGCAGACACAGCGCGGAGCTCTTGCTTTAACTTATGTCATTTAGAGTCTCAGGTGGCTCGGTCCCCGCCCCCCACCGTGGACTGTCCTCCCCACTTTGGGCAACGATCTCTGCAGGAGCTGAGGAGCTGTGTTCTGCTCTGTGCAGCCATGTGTGCACGCCAGCATCAATGCGGACGGAGGAGTTCTGTCCACTTTCCAGGAGGAAGGACCAGGGCCGGGATTTACTCAGTGGGGGTCCTGGGTGCCAGGAGGCTGGCCGGTGCCCACACTGACCACTCACAGGCTGCTTTGCTCACAGATTCTCCAAGCCTGGGAGGAGGTGGCGGCTACTGGGCGGTGGCAGTCGTCCTCATAGGGCTGTTCGCGGTGGGAGCTTTCATCCTCTACAAGTTCAAAAGGCAAGGTCACCTGGCCTCCCTGGGCTAACCGGGCGTGAGGGCGGGGCCTGGTGGGGGGGCGCAGCTTCCCAGCAGGGCCTTGGAGGGTTGTGGCTGTGCCTGCGACGGGTCCTGGGGTGGGGAGGGGCCTTGTCTGGACCCACAGCCTGGTTCTGAGTCACCTTGATCCCAGAGGGAGACAGCCGACCGCTCACAACCCAAGGAGCCTCTTCCACCCCCATCCTCCTCTCTGCTCCACCCACCCATTTTACAGATGAGGAAACCCAGGCTCAGAGAGGTTAAGTGATTTTCCCAGGGCCACACAGCTGAGGAGTGGGGCTCTGACCCCAGGCTGTGCCCAATCCCCACGCTTCCCCCAGCACTCATCCACCCCTTCCCTCCGCAAGCATGATCCAGAGCTGTCATGTGCCAGGCACTCCACTGGGAGGGGGCTCCAGCCTCCAGATGGAGTGGCTGCACGGGACACCCAGGGCCGGAGCGGGGGGCGGCTGACACCCAGGGTGGGAGCAGGCGGGGGCTTGAGCCGAGGTTGGGTGGGCAGCAAGCACACCGTGCGGTCACTGGGAGGGGTTGTGGTGCCTCTCTCCCCCTCTTACCTGAGTCCTCAGCTGTGAAATGGGTTTAATAACCCTCGGTGCTGGGATTACTCATGGGCACCCTCGAGGGCCTGGCAATGAGCGAAACGACCAGAAAGTTGTCACCAGACTCATTTCCTGCAAAACGCAGCTGCCAGATCTGAGCCTGTTGTTTCTCCCCGTCTTGCTGGTTTGGCTCCAGTGGCTTTGGGGTCTCCCTGGTTGGGGTCGCCCTTGGGAACAGTCCAGAGACGGAGCTGACCCTCCCCTTGCTCCTCTGAGGCCGAGGGTCCTTCCTCCCCCGAGCCCTGGACACTTCTGGGTCTCTGTCCTCCAGCACCGTTCACACTGGGTGGCAGCCCCCCAACCTGCAGGGCAGTCCAGATCGCAGCACGGCTGAGTCAGCCTCGAAGACCGGGCCACCATCCTGCCCTGCTGCTGACCAGCTCTGTGGTCCTGGCCAGTCTCTTCCCCTCCCTGAGCCTCAGTTTCCTCATCTGTAAAAGGAGACTAAGCAGGAGGAGGATAGGACGAGGGAAGAAGAAAAGGGGGAGAAGGTGGGGAAGAGGGGCAGGGGGCAGGGAGGGGAAGATGGGGAGGGGAGGGGGGTGGGCAGGAGCAGACGCAGGCCCCCAGCTCCTGCGGACCTTCTCCTGTGCCTGTCTCCCTTGTTGCCATAACGCCGTGTTTAATTGGGACCTTGTGAAAACCGCCCGGCTCAGGCCTGGCTGAGGCAGGCCACGGGGTGTGAGTCCTGAGAGGCTGAACGAGAAAACGATTTAGACGCCGCCTCCCAAGTCAGAGCCGAGTTGGAGGCAATGGCTGGAGTCGGGACCTGCCCCCACCCCTTTCTCTTTCCCCTTGGACCACACTTTGCGTGCACCCATTTGGGCTTCTCTCGAGGCACTTGAGAATTGCAGGGCGGCAGGATTGCCTGGGGGAGGGCAGAAGGCAGGCCTGGCAGGTCGGGAGTGAAAGGGGCAGAATTCCGTTCTCTTTCGATTGCCTTCTTCAGACCCCCGAAGGCCAGATTGCAGTTTCCACAAATTGCTCCAGATTTATCACACACAGTGTAAATGGCCCAGAAGGAACCTTCTACCTTGTCCCCAGAGGAGGGGGAGGGAGGAGCAAGGGGAGGACCTTACAGCTGCAGAGAGAAATGCCCCACTTGTCCAGAGGCTTTAAGCTCTGTGGAGCCCAGGGAGCTGGGCTCTCCTGACTGACGCAGCAGTCAGCGTGGGCTGGGCCCGGCTGCGTAACAAACAGCCCCTAAGTCTCAGAGGCTCACAGCCATCAAGTGCTGCAGTCCACTGGGTCTGGCCACATGGCCCAACCCACCCTGGGCCCTGAATGTGCATCCCGCCATCTCAATATTTCCAGAGAACTGCCAGTGTTGGTTAGTGGCTCTGAGGAAGCCCTCTCTCCCGCTGAGTCTAGTTCCCTCTTCTGTAAATTGGGACCATGGGCTCTTTTGGGGTTTTGCTCCAACTAACTGGGGTGTTGAACATGAAGGAGCCTGGTCCAGGGGCCCCGAGCCCAGTCCCAGCTGGGGCAGAGGGGGCTGTGCCCTTGCTCTCCTCTCCCTCTGCCCTGGAGGGTATGGGAACTTGAGGATGGTGCAGCCAGCCCCAGAACCCCGGGCAGGGCTCAGCAGGCACCTCTCAGAGCCAGTCAACATCACATGCCATGTGGAACGCACGCCAATCCACCCAGAGCCCTGAGGTGCAAGGTGACGGGGACCTGCAAGAAAATAAAACAGCCTCTCCCCGCAGCGTGCCGAGGGAGACGGATGAAGAGCGAACACCCCGTGTGCGGGGGCAGAGGGAAACCCAGGGCCGCCGGAGCTCACGGACGAGGGCTTCCTGGAGGAGGGGGCTTGGAGCAGAGGACAGGGCAGGAGGCAGGCCCAGGAGCAATGTCAGCACCACACAGAGGGATGGCCCAGGGCTCCGCTGGGGGCTTCTGGGGACAGGCATCCTGGGCAGAGCCCTGAGTCCCCACCTCCGTCCCGGCAGGAAACGCCCCCGGCAGGACCGTGTCCGCCCAGATGTACAATGAGAAGGAACAGGAGATGACGAGCCCCCGTGAGCCACAGCCAGGACGTGCAGAGTGCCATCCAGGGCGAGGAGTTTATAGATGATGAGCTCCACTCACAGACTCTAGGTAATGCCCGCCCCGAAACCTCCTCCCCTTCCCTCGCCACCTGCCCATCCCCGCTGGCTCTCCCCACCCGTAACAGCCGCTCTCTGCACCCCCTACACGGCGACCGCCCCACCCCTGGGTTGCTGTGAGGCCCCCAGACAAGCAGCCAGGAGGACGCTCCAGAAACGTGTCCCCGTCGTGGGTTGTGTTGTCACCGCCCCTTTATCCCTCCCCACCCCGTATCCACTGTGTCCCCGGAGCTGTGGGAGGCGGAACGGCTGTCCTCACCTTTTAAATGAGTGGAGGTGAGGCTCAGAGAGGTGACGTTGCTCACCCAGGCAGCGCAGCGGACAAGCGGCTGGCCTGGGGCCCAGACGCGGGCCTGCCGGACCCCAAAGCCCGCATCCCTCTTTTGTCCCTGGAGTGGTCGGGAGTTGACCACTCCTGTCCTCCACAGCTCCCCGACCTCGCAGCCCCACCGTCTCCCACAGCCGCTGGCCCAGCCGGGTTCCTCTCAGGGCTGTGGTCCGCAGCCTCCCGGGACGGTGACTACAGCCCCGATTTCCCGGGCACTTACTCCTCAACAGGCCCACTGCTTCCCGGCACAGTCTCGCAGCCGGCCTGGGAGGCAGGCCCTGGCCGTGCGTCCATTTGACAGATGGGACAGCTGAGGTTCACAGCAGCCACTCAGTCTCCCAAGTCACTTAGCCGATAAGAGGCGCAGCCGATTCTGTGCCCCTCCCCCGCGCTGCAGCCCAGGCTCGGGGCCAGCTCCCCCGTGTGCCCCAAGACCCCTCAGCCCAGGCCAGCAGTGGCTGGAGAGCGTCGGGGCCCCACGCGGCCTCCCGGGTGGTCACCCCCATCTTCATCAGGCGGTGTCACACCCCACGTGAAAGGTGGTGGCAGAGGCTCCCGGTGGACCCGGGCTTCCCAAGCTTGGACAGAGGGGTGGGCGTCCCAGGGAGATGAGAGAGCGGCCCTCCTGCCTCCGCAGCTCTTTGCCGTCAAGCCCCGAAGAGCAACGATAGCGTAATAATAAGGGATTCTTTTAATGGAGCACTTAGTGTGTGCCAGGCCCTGCCCAAATCCTCAGGGGCAGTCCCTTCCGGACACCCCCTACCATCCTTTAGGGGAGGCCATATCATCGTCCCCAAGTTACAGATGACAAAACCGAGGTCGTGAGGTGACACGCCTTGATGAGGTCTCCCCCGGCACGCGGGGCTCACCACCCCATGCCCCCCGGCGGCCCCACTGGAAGCTCTGGGCCGCTTCCTCCCACGTGCCTGGGGGGGTCTGGGGGGCTCTGGGCAGCCCGTGCTGGCTCCTTCCACCGGCCACGCCTATGGCCCCCAGGCTCAGAACACAGCCCCGCCCAGGACCCCGGCAGACCCCTGCCCTTCTGGCCGTCACTGTGCCCTTCTCCCTCCGGCCGCCTCCTGGGGCCTTGTCTCGCCGCCCTGCAGTGCCCCTGCCCGGGGAGCACAGAGCCCCTCCTACCTCCCCCTGCCGCCGACGCCAGGCCGGCCACTGCAGTGCAGTGAGTATGGTGGCTGCTGGCGGGCATGGCCTCACCCCCAGAGGGCCCCTGGGTCCACTGCTTGTGCCGGCACCAGGAGAGCCCACCCTCAGTCACCCCTCCTCCCAGGAAACCTAGAGACGCCCACCCCTCCGCGTCCGCGTCCAGGCACGACCCGCAGGGCTGCAGGAAGCGCGGGATGCCCCGCACGCCGGTTGAGGCCACACCGTGTCCCGCACGGCCCTCCGTCCTCTCTCTGCCCCTCGGCCGGGCGTGTGCTCACACCTGGCATCTCTGTGCCTCCAGGGAATCACTCCGGCGTGGTCCTGAGCGTCAACTCCCGAGAGATGCACAGCTACCTGGTGGGCTGATGCCGCTGGAGGCCGCGCCCAGAGCTCTATCCTCTCCGCCGCTTCATCCCCCGTGGAGGGCACAGGACCACACGTGCCACCGGCACGGGGCTGGGACCGGCGTCCCCTCAGAGACCTCGGAAAAGCCTCCTTCTCCAGCTGTGTCCACGCAAGACGACAGATGCACCTCTGTCCAGCTCAAGCCCGCCCAGCCCACGGCCGCCCAGGAAACCCGCCAGCTCCTGCCTCCCCGGACACCAGGCCCACGTGCCGCCCGCTGCGCCGCCCGCCCTCCCAGACTCTGGGCACTTCTCTGGACCTCACACGGCCGCCCTGGCTGCCCACGGCTGGTCACCGCAGCCGGGCCTGACTTCTCGTGGCCGAGGCTGGTCCCCCAGAGGCTGGGAGAGGCCGGGCTCTCAGCACCGCAGACCCGCCCCATCACCTGTGCCGCGGGCTCCCGTCCCAGCAGAGGGACAGCGGGGCCCTGCTTCCTTCCTCATTACCTCCAGGAAGGCAGCTCCCACCGCAGGGCCGTCCCTCTGCAGGGGTGTCCACCGCCCCGCCAGAATCCAGAAAGCCAGCGGTAGGCCCCCCAGTACCGCCTTCCGCACCTGCCGCTGTCCTTCCTCTTTTTAAACTGCAGGTAATGTAAATACCTCTCTAGGTAGCTGTTTGCGTTTGGGGGGGAGGGGGGTGTTCAACTTCCTATTTTTATTGCCAGGCAGTAGCCCCATTCTCGGGAACCCCTTTCCCAGAATGCCCAGGGATGCTCGGCAGCCTTCTCTCCTGGGGCCCACAAGGCAAAGGCTCTCCCTGGCTTCCCCCCTCCCCCAGCTCGCCCCAGCCCCACACAGGGTCCTAGGGATCCAGCGCCTGCACTTCCGAAGGAAGCCAGCAGGCGGCGCCCTCGCACGGGGGTTCCCGCCTGCGGGATCCCGTCTTAGTGGCCGCGGTGGGAACGGCCTCTAGATGCCCAGAGTGTTCTGTGCTTCCGCATAGCCTGGGACGCACTTAGGAACCGGGAACCAGGCGGGGTTTCGAATGGCAGAGCCCGAAGGGCCGCCAAGTAGTGTGCTCCTCGTTTTGAAGATGGAGAAACTGAGGCCCAGAGAGGGAGTGATTTTCCCAAGGTCACACAGCAAGACGGCAGCAGAGGTGCCCAGGAGCCAGCCCCCCTGCTCCCCGTGCAGTGGGATTCCACTCACTCACAGATGCCTAGAATCAGGGACACTAGGGATATATGGGGGCAGATTTTCACCTTTTGCCTTGAAACTGGAAATCAGTATCCCCTCCCCATCCTCTCCCTCCTCCCCCTACCCACCCCGCAGGCTGGGCTCTCAGGTGGCCGGGGCCTTCCCCTCAGAGGCGGGGACATCACAGCCCAGGCTAGGAACTCGCTGGCCGTGGGAAGTCCGGAATGAAGCCTGGGGGGCCTTAGCCCACTTGCCCAGAAAAGAAACATGGCCTGCGGGAGGGAGACCAGGGATGCACCCTCACACCCAGAACACGTGGGAGGCCCTGAATCCTTGTGGAGTGGGGGACCTCTGGAGTCCAGCTCCTTGTGTCACAAACGGGGACTCAGACCACCCGAAACCAGCTCAGAAGGGGTCACTGCAGGTCGCCGGGCAGGCGACAGAGGCGTCCCTCTCCCCACCCTGCCGGCCCACCGCCTGGAGCTCCTGGCCCAGCCCCGCAGAGCTCGCCCTGCAAGCCGTCCTCAAGACCCTCCTCGGGGAAGGGCTGGGGCAGCGGACCCCAGACTGGAGCTGGGGGGCTGTGTGGGAGAGGCTGGGTTCTCCGCAGCCTGCCCGAGGTCGCCAAAGACGGCTTAGGAACCCTGTGTCTTGCTGTCCACCCGCACCCGGCCCGTCCTGTGAGTGTCAGAACCAGGGTCAGACATGTGTCAGCACTGTCCAGGTCCAAGGTCAAGGTCAGCAAGGACACAGCCCCCAGCTCAGCAGTGCCTGCGGGTGACGAGCCCTTTGCCCCCCCTTGACCCTCAGCTTCATTCTCTCTGTCGGGGTAGGGTTTTCGCTTTCGCTATTTGTGTTTTTCATGTATTTTATGTCATTATTTCTATTAAGAGCATTTTGGGTGTGTGGACCCAAGAACCTGGGAATAAGTCGGCACCTATATCCTGATACTTTCCTATTCCCATAATCATATCGATCAACACATAGGTCTATGGATTTATCTGGTTCTACGTTTGAGGTTCTGTGTATTTGATGTACAGGTACACACGCCGGCACCTGGGAATAACGGGCTGGGCTTGGGCAGCTAACGTTTCATTCAACCGGGTTGCGCCCATACTTCGTATATGCACATAACAGAGATGCGATCGATTCTTTCTTATTTTTCCTTTTTAAAAAACAATAAATCATTTGTGATGCTTTTAACAAAGATTAAATGTATACGGTCAGCGTTTGCCTTATTATGAAGCTATTTGTCAACATTTCCCTAAACACTCACCCAGGGCCCTAGAATTTCGGTGTCAGGGACACTGGGAGAGGCCGGGAGGAATTCCCGCACTTTGGGGGGCAGGTGCCTTGACACTGACCGTCTCCATCACGGGATCGGGACGTGCCACCCCCAAAGCAGTGATGTCACCACATCCTCGCACCCGTGTCACCTCACTTCTCCCCTGATGGCCGGCTGAGGGGCCCTGGAGCACAGCCCGTTTGCCAGGTGAGGCGCAGAGGCCAGGGGTTGAGAGCCTGGCAGGGGCACCCCAGCCGGACGGAAGCCCCTTGTCCCCGAAATGCCGTCCGCCTGTCTTTGAGGAAATAGAGGAGTCAGGGGCAGATGGGAGAAGGCCGGACGTGGCAGCTCACCACGCCCGTGCACGCTCACTCACACGCACACACTCAGACCCACACGAACACAGGTACCGCCCTCCTCCTCTGGATCATAATATGTGGACTTCAGTATCAACGTCCTCAGAAACTTCCTGCCAGATCTCACGCCCCTCCAGACCGGCGTCAGGCCCTGGGCCGGGGCCGTGAGCACCCGAGACGGAGGCCCTGGGCCTGAAGGAGGCCCCGGGCCGGCGGGGAAGCTGACGATGACCACAGGATCCAACAGGGAGGTGAGGGCCAGGGGCAGTGACCCGACCCAGCCCTTCCATCGGAGGCCATGGAATGAGCGGGGCCAGCAGGATGAGAAGGAGGGGGTGCTGTGCCGAGGCCAGGGTGCGGTGTGTACGTGCGTGTGTCTATGCGTGTGTGTGACGTGTGGTGTGTGTATGCATGTACCTGTGACGTGTGTGTGTGGTGTGTGTGTGCGTCTAGGCGTGTGTGTGTTGTGTGTGTGTCTAGGGGTGTGTGTCTAGGCGTGTGTGTGGTGTGTATGTGTGTGATGTGTGGTGTGTGTGTCTATGCATGTACCTGTGATGTGTGTGTGTGGTGTGTGTGTGTGGTGTGTGGTATGTGTCTGCGTGTGTGTGGTGTGTGATGTGTGGTGTGTGTGTGTCTAGGTGTGTGTGTCTAGGCATGTGTGTATGTGTGTGTGTCTGTGGTGTGCGTGGAGAGACAGAGACAGAACCCGGGAGCTGGCGCCCACGGTGTGTCTGCAGAGCTTTGAAACTGGCCATGTCCTCTCCTGTCGTCACTGCCGGGCCTCGGGGTGCTCGGGGGCAGGGAGAATTCCTTCCCCCTCTGGTGGGCGATCTTGATTCCCACTTCCATGCGTGGCGGCTCTGTCGGGGGCCTTCTCCCCGGCAGAGGCTGGTGGGTGTGATAAGATGTTTGCTGTTCCCATGTCGATCCATCTGGAACACTTTCCGGAACGATGGGCCAGACTGGGGCCAGGGAGCCACGCAGGGACCTTGGCTCTCAGGACGCCCCACGTCGCAGCAGTGACGGCTTCGTGGTAGGACTTCGAGGACACAAACCTGCCCACGTGGCCGGCTACAAAGTGCAGGCTCTGTGACCACGCTTGAGCTTCCCGTGAGCGGGGCAGGTATGAGTGTGCCCTGCTCACAGAGGAGACTGAGGCGCTTGGAGGGGGAAGTTATTTTTAGCCCAAATAAGAGGTGTTGCTCTAAAGCTCCAGAGGCACCCCAGATGCCAGGCAGACTCAAGCTGGTTTTCACCCAAGACCCCCAAGTTTGGCGTCCAGAGTCATCAGGTAGCAACGAATCTCAAAGGAACAGACGGAGACATGCAACGCCCTTGACAAACTGGGATCAGAGGAGCAGGAATACTTCCTCAGATACCCGCTGGGCTCGTCCCTCCAGCTGTCGCTAAAACGGAAACCCAACCAGTTTCACATCCTCAATAACAGAGGGTCCCCCTCCAAGGACCTGGGGGCCTCCTTCCGGCCAGGGAGCAGCTGCAAGGCCAGCGGGCGACTCTGTGGGCCGGAGGGGCACCCCCTGCCCACGGTGGATCCCCATGGGGAGGTGGTCACCTCCTTCCTGTGTGACACAGCCCAGGGACCCCTGCAGAAGACACCCTGGCACACGGTGACGCTTCCCCCGGAAGGCGCCAAGTCTGGTGTCAAGGCCAATCCCATTCTGGTGGGGATTCGTGTAAAGTCAGGGTCAGGGCCCTTTCGAGAAGGACCCCACTGAGTTGAGAGAGAGCATGGCGGTCCCTGACCTCGGGCCCCGCCGGGCACACACTGCGGGGCTGGGCCTTCCCCCGTCCGACACAGACAGGGTCACCGGCGGCAGACCAGGCCTCTGCGACAGAGCTGAGAGCCAGCCGTTATCACATCTGAACACAGACCAGCCGGCGATGACCTTGATGACCGCGCGCCGTCCAGCTGAGCACGCGGGGGCGGCTCCTTCACCGTCACGGCTCAGGCCCCAAGCCCCCTCCTTCCAGACCAGGTCACGGACCCGCCCAGTCACCGCGTGGCCCCACTTCCCAACAACAAGGCATCCGGCTTCCTCCATCCTCCCCAAATCCCCTCCCCAGGCCCACCCTCGGCCAGGCCTTCCCAGCACCTCTGGGACCCCCACCCGACCCTGGGCCTCCATGGTGCGTGGTCCCCCCGCTTCATGAGGACCAGCCCAGGCTGTCCAGCCACAGCTGTGCCCATGGCAGCATCCTTGGTCCTAAAGAGACAGGGGTGGCCCTGGGGGGTAAGCAGTCTCTGTGTGGCGGTTGCTGTCCACTCAGCAGGACCAACCGGAGGAGAGACCCACGTCCCCCGAGCTCAGCTCCAAGGAGGGCGGCCAGGTGCGCCCACCCGGCTTATGCGGTAAGGGTAAGGCCGGGTCGGGGCTCCGGCCACTGCAGCTCAGCCCCTGCTCATCCCGATCCCATTAGATGTGAAAACACCTCACAAGCCCCAGCCTGCTACAACGATCACCACGCGCTGCTGTTTCCACCACGGAGCGATGCCCAGGGGCCGGCCCAGCCACTCCCAGCCTCTCCCGGCTGCGCGTGGCCCATTGTTGCCTCATCTCCACAACCGGGGCCAGCGAGGCCCAGGGGCTTTGGCAGCCCATCGAGCTCAGACTTGCCCGTTGCAGGCACTAAGTGCACCAGCCCAGGGGTTTTAATAGCCTGTGCTCATAGCCCACTGGCCTTCGCATGATGTTATAATTAGGTCGTTAATCTCCGACAGTACCGGGCTGGGCAGATGGTTTGTTCCAAAACCCTCCCTGGCTCCACACTGGGACACAGCACCATTCTCATCATTGGCAGGTCACAGATTGCGGCCCCGGTGCTCAGCCCTGTCAACGGCCCAGCAGTACCTGCCTGTGGAGGCGTGGGAGGGGCCGTGCCGGCAGCAGAGCCACAAGCCAAGGTGACCGCAGCGGTGACGGCAGCTCCCACTTAGTCTCCACCGTGTATCAAGTCCGATGTGGGCAACTTCCAAGCACGGGCCCGTAAACCGCGCTGACAGCAAGCCCACCAGATAGGTGCCCCAGAGTCGAGGGCAGCGAGGTGCAAAGCCATCTAGAGTTGGGATTGAGGCGGACATCCCTGGGCAGCCCAGGCCCTCCGCTGACCACGGCATTTCTGCAGGCAGAGGGAGGACCCCGTGTCGGGACGTGAAGGATGCTTCAGAGCAGGGCTGGGTCAGCAGGGCCAGGGCTGCCAAGAGGGCAAGTCGTGAGGACAGAGCACAGGCAGGCGTGAGGACAGACCCCTCCTGGGGGCCAGTCGAGGGAATCACGGGAGGTGAGGAACTGGACAGCCAGTGCACGTAATAATGCTTTCTGGAATTTTCTGGCGACTCAAGGGCAGAGAATTGGGGCAGCAGCTAAGGGGGCATGTGGACGAGAACGAGCTAATAGACGTGGAGAGACAGAAGGTACAGGAGGGAGAGGAGGGAATGCCCAGCGGCAAGTCCTCGAGGCGTGAGTGGGACAGAGACCAAGCATGAGCTGAGGGGCCAGGTCGGGTGGGAGTGGGGACCACTGACCCTGGGGAACTGGAGGGCTTAGAAGCACGTGGGGTGGGAGCTTCTCTTCCAGCTGCTCTGTGTTCTCAGGGAAGTTACAGGTAAGGTCATCTCTGAAAGGGAGAAGAGGGAAAGGGGCCAGGGGAAAGGGAGAAGGTGTGAAATTTTAAAAAAGTAATTATTTTTGGTTGCGTTGGGTCTTCGTTGCTGCACGCGGGCTTTCTCTAGTCACAGCGAGTGGCATGGTCTCTAGGCGCATAGGCTTCAGTAGTTGTGGCACGTGGGCTCAGTAGTCGTGGCTCGCGGGCTCTAGAGCGCAGGCTCAGTAGTTGTGGCGCACGGGCTTGGTTGCTCCGCGGCATGGGGGATCTTCCCGGACCAGGGCTCGAACCCGTGTCCCCCGCATTGGCAGGCGGATTCTTAACCACTGCGCCACCAGGGAAGTCCCAAAGGTGTGAAATTTTATCTGGAGAGTGAGAAAGCGGATTGGCTAAGGAAGTTGTTAAAACTGCCGGCAGTGCGGAGGCCCCACTGAAGATCTGCATCAGAGTGTGACATGGGGATCTTCGGTATGGCTCTGTTTCTCCAAGCCACAGTCCACCGCTCGGGTACAGAGCCATGTAGGTGTCCTCAGGTCACAAAATGGCTGCAGCAGCTCCAGCCTGGGCATCTTCCTCTCATAAAGTCTAGAGGCTCTGGTCAGGTCACATGGTCATCCTGGAGGAATCCCTGTAGCTGTCTTAATCTTGAGCTACGTGTTCCCCCACCCTCACCCCGAGCCAGAGATGGGGTCACCACGTCTCCCTGCATTTGGGACAAGGAACCACTGCAGAGGGCTGACGATGATGCCGATGTGAACGCTCGACTGCAGTCTTAACCCCAGACCACGGGGTCGATTCCAGAGGTGCACACACAGTGATGCCCTGCTAGATACCCACAATTCGTCTGGGGTGCACATCACACTGCCTCTGAGATTAATGTGGAAAAGGAGGATTCCACCAGCAGCTAAGAATGCAGCGAGGAGGAGACAGGACACAGCTCGTGAACCAGAAAACACTTGGCCTGGAGGGAGTGCACCTCATCCAAGGATAAGTAACCGAAGAGAAACACAGCCACAGCTCAAAATTGTATGCATCGTGTCTCGATATGAATGCCAGAAAATATGCCCTCTTTGAAACCAGATAGTAGAAGTTCACAGGCTGAGTAGGAGTGGAGTCACTGGAGTGAGAAGGAAAGTGAAAAGGCAGGAGCGGAATTAGCATTTATTTGCATTAAAGATAATAAAGAGCAGAAGGCGGAAGACATGTCACCACGGAAGAGAACGGATTACGAATCTCTAAAAATAACAAGGGAATGAGAGATAGAGTAAATAAAAGCCTTGTAAGAGACAGAGGGAAGGAGGTCTGCATGAAACACAGGCTTCCTTGGGAATCGGGGCACACAAGCGGAGCTGGAAAAATTCTGAGCCCACAGATCAAAAGGCCTATGTAGTGTTGGGCCAAAGTCCATCCTGTAAGAATCTCACAATTTGAACCGTAAAGATTAAAAAGTCCTACAAAGTTCTAAACAGAATACTTACCAGGGGGAATGAGTAGGGCTGAGGTTTCTCTACTGTTCCGGAGGCCGGGAGATATCGGGGGTGTGGGGGGGGGGGGTGGTTGTGATGACTCAGCTCTGTCTGGGTTTTACTCAGTTGTAAAGGAAGTAGGGCACACGTAGATTTGAAGGGTTCAAAAATGTATCATTTGTGCACCTTCCAAAGGAAAAAACCCTCAAAGACGCCCTTTTATCAACCAAGGGTGGTTCAAAAGCAAGCACCCCCCTTGTGGACAATTTAGGAGGCAGAAGGGGATGGTGGTGGCATCAGTACCACGTGACAACATTCATCGGAATAAATGTGCAAACAAGAGAGCAAGAAGCTCAAAGATCCCTGTGCACTTGCCTGAGACCCAAGGTTTGGTATGAGACTCAGGACAACTGCAGGGTGAGAAGTGGGGCTTAGATTGGCTCCCGCGCCTTCTGTTTTGGCGTCGGGACAGGAACGGCCCACGAGGTGATGCATCGCTGCCTTTACTTGTTCCACGTGTTGCACTATCACCCACCCAGCATCACTAACATCCCTTCGGAAGGTCTCCTGAGAAGCTGAGACAGAGGTGGCATCTGCCCGAGCAGACACGTGTGTGGATCTGGACAGACTGGGGCCCTGTTATCCCAGGAGTTGGATACAGGTAGATGTACGGGTGGACACGAGATTGGGAACGTTTGCTTTGCGGCCACAGATTCGGGCAGTTACGGAGAATTCCCAAGAGGTTCCTGAGATTTGCAGAAGCTTCTGGTTCTCGAGAGCTGCCCTCTTTAGCGCCAGTGACTTAGGGAATCAAAGGTGATTCCTGACTTACTTGCCACCAGCCTTTCTCATGGTTGCACGAGCCTCTAGCTCCCTTTTCCGAAATCCTCCAGGTGCACAATGCCCAGAGCCGCTGGTCATCTGTGCCCCACGAAGGCTTGGAGAGAACTTGCTGCTTTCTCCTCACCAGAACCAGTCAGCGTGGCTGATGCTGCTGAGGTTCTGAAGGAGGAAATGCCGGCCTCCCTGGCCGCTTAGAAAGAGCTGCAGCGTTCGCCTAGACCTGTGAGATGCGCTGATTCCCTCCAGGTGGGAGCAACTTCACCAACAGGCACGGAACCAAAAGGGTCAGCTGCATCTCAGGCGCTGGGAGCTGTGCATATTGCCGTAAAAGGTGCCACGTCCGCATCAGCAGCTGCAACCTGCTCACCATCGTCTCTCACACGGAAAATGGACAACTGGATGGGGATGTGGGCGGAGTCACTGCCCTGTGGCCTTCAGGTCCCGGATGGCAGGACTGTCTGCAGTTCCTCTAGGGTCGAAAGATCGCTATGTTTACTGTTTTAGGAGGAAGAGGACTTTGCGGGGGCGGGGGGGCTTTCTACCGCAGGAACCGACTGTGTCTGGAAACCAAGAGGGGATTCTTCCCGTGGCCCAGGCTGTATTCCACCCACACTTTCAGGAACCAGGGGAATCATCACACCAGACCCCCTGTGGCGCAGGCAGGGGCCAAAGCTCCACCAAGAATCCGATCCTCACAAACTCTGCTCTGGCCGGAGGGTCTCAGTGGAACTAGAGATCCCCAGGAACCTGACTCGGACGGAAGCCAGTGTCCATCAACCCCCACCGGAGTGCGCGGGCTCTCCCCCAACCCCCAGCACAGTCTCCCCCGATGTGCGCACCCGTGGGGAGGGTTAGGAGGGGATGCACGTCACAGAACCAGTTTGCCATGAGGCTTCTAGGGGATGCAACCTCCCCTGGACTCCCGGGGCTCCAGGTGTGTGACCATCCAGGTCTGGGAGGTGTTAACGGTCCCAACGGTCGTGGTGACTCAAGTTGGTCTTGAAGCACCAGGTCCGGAGTGTGTTTGCAGTTTTCTCTGTAGCGGTCAAGTTGGGAACTTAGTGGGATGTCCGTGGATCCCAATCCTAGGGACACCATGATCAATGAGTCACCCTGACATCACCTGGGCTCTCCTCCTCCAGAATCTTCTTCATCCCACGGAATTCAGGGACCCAAGTTCAGGGGTGAGAGCTCCTACTCTCAGCTCGGATTTGCAAAAAGCAGCCACCACGGAGCTTTTGAAGAACACCCCCTGTGCCAGGGACCTTCTCCCAACACTCGTGCAGGAGTGTTCCTGGGACCCGCAAGGTCCCTGATGATAACGCCCGGGGAGACTTCTCCTCCTGGTGTCCCACGGAGGGCTGTCCACGGCTCGAATCTGTCACCACCAGAAGCCGGGTGTCGCTCTTCATGGCTTTTCACGATTTATAATTACCAGGTCGTCTGTGCCAGGTGCGTGCCGATTACCAGCAGCAGTGAGGAACCGGTGCTGACAGTTCTGTTTACAGTTTTGTGTCTCCAGTGCCCCAAGCACAGTAGGTGTTCAATAAGTAGTCCCCGAATGAATAAATGAACGAATGATTAGTTGAAGAAAATGGCAGTGTTTATCCTGCTGGAAAGGTAACCCCCAGAGAAAAGGATTTCAGCTCAATTAGAGTCTTAACGGGTGCTGCAGGGTATTTCACGGATGGGTCATCTCCCATCCCTTGATACGCAGGAAACGCAGCCCATGCCCTTTCCACAGGACCGGGGGCGTTTAAACCGTATCCCACAGTATGGAGGGAGGGCCAACAGATCAGCAGATGCCTGCCATCGAACAGGAAAGTTTGTCACACTCCCCGTTCCCCATAAGGCCACACCACAACAGGCCACGCCAGGCCACACAGGGCCACATGGGGAAGCACCAGGGCAGGGCAGGAGGAGGAGGGAGGGGGAAAAGTGGGAACAAGAGCTTTTACTGTGGTTTTCACAGGAAGGAATGGGTGAGGCAGGGCAAACAGGCTTAGGATGGGCTGGTCTGAATAATTTCAGTAAAAGCTCTGGGACCAGGGGCCGTCCCAGCTGTCGGGTACCTGACCCGGGGGTGATTAGGGCAGGGGATAGTGGTCCAGCACGTGTGAACCTCATAAAGGAGTTGGCTGGGCTGTGGACTCTGCATTGGTTGGCTCACATATGAAAGGCCTGTTTGCAGGCAAGTCCTTGACGTCTCCGGGAACTGGGTGGCCCTGGCAAGGGCTGTCCCTCCATGGTCAACAAGGTCCCAGGATGTCAAAGCATCAGAAAAAGAAGAGATGCGCAGCACATGGGCAGACCCCCGCCCCCAACCAGAGGCCAGCCTCCCTGAGGAAGGAAGCGGCTAGCTCTCAGCTCTGCTGCCCCGCCCGCCCACCCCTGGGGGTGGTTCCAGGACAGACCAACTTCTCAGGATCAGCTCAAAATAGCCCCCCAGGTGGGGAGGTGAGTATACCTGACCCGCTTCATCCCTGCTATGTTTCCTGCCCTGTTTTCTAACTAATTAGTCCCTTTGTGTGAAAAGCCAGCCATTTTAAACAGCATCATAAAATCGATGAAGCTTCCATCATAAAATTTCTGGATCACAGACATCGGCTAACGTTTTCCCTGCTTCCCATTAAAGAGCTGGGCTCCTGATTTATGCCGGCGAGGCTGTGTTGCCTGCTCCCAAAATTATAACTTGCGTGATATCCCTGAGTCATCTCCATGGTTCTGAAAAGCAAAACCGAGAGCTCTGGTGTCCTTTTGCTAAGTTTTAAAAGAAATTAAAGAGGCACTTCCTTTTCCTTTGGCAGCCCACTGGGACGTGCCCCATGTTCAAGCCCAAGGAGGAGCATAAATTAAAAGCAGGTCTGAGCTTCCCTGGTGGCGCAGTGGTTGAGAGTCCGCCTGCCGATGCAGGGGACGCGGGTTCGTGCCCCGGTCCGGGAAGACCACATGCTGTGGAGCGGCTGGGCCCGTGAGCTACGACCGCTGAGCCTGCGTGTCCGGAGCCTGTGCTCCGCAACGGGAGAGGCCACAGCAGTGAGAGGCCCGTGTACCACAAAAACAGGTCTAATGCAGCATACCCAGGCCCCTCACTGAGAGGAATGACCCGTCACTGGACAGCGAATACTGGGGCAGAGGACCGCCTTTGAGGATTGCTCGTAGGACACTGAGGCAAGCTGAGAGCACGCAGACAGTGACTTTCCTGTCATCTAAGGTGGGCTGGAGAAATGACCTCACCTCCGACTCAGGGCGGCTGCTTCACTCTGCCAACGGAAGAGGCCCCTCATCACCTGGAACACGGCCAGCCAATGACCACCCCCATCCCCAGGGAGAGAAGAATGGGGGCGAAGGAGGCACCACCCACTCACCTGGTCCTCAACCGCTGAAAGGTGGTTCCAGGTGCGTAATGTGTCACCTTGACGTCCCCAAGTCACACACAGGCCACGCCTCCCGCTATCAGACCTGGCCGCCCGTTTATTGACACAGGTGTTCTGCAGGGCCCAAGATGACACCTTATCCTCGCCGCTCTGGCCAAGCTCTGCTCACCCGTATCCTATGTCGGTGACAGACTGGCTAGTGGCGGGGCCAGCTCCTCGGGGCTCTGCCGTCTGCATCTCCATTAGCCCTCGGGTGGGCTGTGCATCCACGGCGGCCTTTCTGCTCCCGGCCAGTGTGGCCACATATGCCTGCCTGGGTCTCAGTGTGACTCGCTCCCGTCCCGCTGGCAGTGGTCTTTCTAACACCAGAAATCTGGCCAACCCCCCCGCCCCCACCCCAAGAGAAGCCTTGCATGCGCTCCACAGAGTCCCCCACCATCTGCAGACAGGAGGCCTCCGGCTGATCCAGCCCGCTCTTCTAGAGCCACCTTCCAGTGTGGCTCATGTTCTCACCCTCCACCCTGGGCTCCTGCTGCGCCTCCCCTGCTTCTCTCCCTGCTGAACTCCTATTTAAACAGCACAACCCAGCTCAAAAACCCATACCCGCAAACCCCACCGCCAACCGCCTGAAAGGCAGCTGCTCTCTCTCCTGTGGTTCCAGAACTCTCCAGTCCCACACTCAGAGTTACCTGTTGACACGTCTGTGTCCCTGGCTGGAGTGAATGTCCTGAGAGCAGAGTCACATCCCATGTGGTCCTGTTTCGGGCACCAGGCATAGAGCTGCACTCAGCAGGAGCACGGACGCTCCTTGACCCGGATATTCGGGTCCTTGGCCTAAAAGCAACTTTTAATATGTTTGGGACTTCCCTGGCAGTCCAGGGGTTCAGGCTCTGTGCTCCCAATGCAGGGGCACGAACTCCATCCCTGGTCGGGGAACTAAGATCCCGCGTGCCGCACAGTGCAGCCAGAAATTAAATAAATAAATAAAATGAAATACGCGTTTCCTTCGTGAAAGAAGATTCTTGTCAAAGAAATAAAACACTTGCCCCACCTTGATCCCGCTTACATCCCTCCCTACTTGGCAAGCAAAATGCCTTGTCGGCAAAATGCCTCCGTTCATCCGAAAGTCCTTCCGTCTGCCCACAAACCTAGCTGGTCAAGACGCAGAGGCCGAGTTGGAACAGCGAGTTTATTAAGAATACACAAATGAGGCACGCCCGAGGGCGCCAGTCTGCGGGCTACACCGTGTAAAACTGTAGAAAAATCCATTAGTAAAGCAGAAAATTCCAGTGAGGCTACGACAAAATCCGGGCAAATGGACTGAAAACGAATATTTCCAATGCAAGTTTCTTCTGATAAAATTTTTTACTTTATGAATTAAATACATTGCGAAACACAGTGAAAATGTATTTACAGTTATTTAAAACGGACACTGCCAACATATTTAATTAAAAAAATCTTTCCTGTTTCTTGCCTGTTTCTTTCAAGGAGAATTTTAAATATGACTTTAGTTTTTAAAAAATACAATAAGGAAATAATTACATTCTTAATATGAAAACAAACATTTTACAACTTATAGCCACGGTCAATTAATGCTGAATCTCTATAACTTAAAAGCTGATGCTAAAGTTTAAAGTTAATGTTTCCTTTCTCATTAAAAAACTCAAATACAAAGATTATCTTATTAAAAGCACCTTTGGTCCCTAAGAATTATGATCTGATGATCCCATCTCGAAAATTTTTTCCGTGGCAACTAACAGAAATACCTGGTAATACTTGTATGCTGTCAAGCTGGGCTTTTCTGGAAGGACGTAAGTGAATTATTTCACAAAAGATGGGTAAGAGGGTGCATGTGAGGCCACCAATTCCCTGGGCGTGAAGCTCCCTCACCTTCCCAAATGACACGCTATCCCGCTACGGCTCGGGCGTCACTGAGGGGCTTTCTGTGATGCTGCACCACGTGTGTGGGGGCCTGAAAACGTTAGTTTATTTATTTTTAGTTTACTTCACAGCATCAACCCAGCCCGTCGTGGGGATAAGAAGACAGTAATGACAACAAGAACAATAAAATCACCCTCTTTAAGACTATGCCACAGTCTGAAATCATTTAAGGAACTTAATTTAGAAAGAAAAGAGGAAGGCCACAGTTTAACACTGAGGTGTTGCCGTGACCTTCACGTGGGCCGCGGTGGAGACGGGCAGGCCCCCTGCTCCTGGAAAAGGCATCCGCTGGGCTGTGCGGGGGCCGCGCTGGGATGCAGCCGCCGCAGACGCCTGACTGCTCTGGCGGGAGAGGTCCTGCCCGAGTGCCCACCCCCGTGCCCAGCCCTGGAAGGTTCCTGTCGCAGGACGTGTGAATAATCAGAGAACGCTGCCTGGTGAAGTAGGTCTGTAGGCAAAATTTACGTGCTGATAGAGTTACTCTTCTGGAAAGAATAAATGGGACCGCCAACAACGGAGCTCTGCCCACGGCCATCGGGCCTACCCCAGCTGCAAAGCTGTCCCCTTGGAAACCTGTACACAAATTCCAAACTGTTGCCACGATTAACAGGAATCTGAAACTCCTGCCTGGGGGCGGTCTTCAGGGCCCAGGACACACAGTTTTTGAGACACTTTTCAAAGGCGGCACATTCCAACCCATCAGAGTCGTCTCGGGTTTTCAGAAGGAGCCCAAAATGACTCAGGGACCAGCGAGATGAATAAGGTGGACGGTCAAGCTGGACAACGCCAAGGTGTCTGAACCGAGGGGCCACGACTAGTTCTACACATGCGGCCAAGAGAAGAGCCCCGGGGAGACCGTCGTGCAGAGCCCCAGAGGCTGGGAGCATCCCCAGACCCACTGGGTCCCGCAGAGGACCGTCCCGGGGCCGGGCGGGAGGGCTGCTGGCTCCCCGGCCCTGGCCGACCATCTGTGGCCTCTGGGCAGGGGGTGGTCACCTGCACCTGAGCCCACGTCAGGGGTGACCCAGCGCGCCCTCTCACCATCAATGTATCTCTGTGCAAAAGGCTCGTGAGTGATGAAAAACATTATAAAAATATAAAAATGGAGAGGACTTTGAAGTTGATGACCCCTCACCAAAGCCAGAAGCAGACCGCCTGAGGCTGACGGTGGCCTCTGTCCTAAGGGAAGGGCCCCGTGGCCCGCAGAGGGTGGCGGCCTCACGCCAGCCCCCGGTCTGGCCACCACACGTGTCTCATTTCAGTTAGGATCCTGTTACAGTTTGGCCAGCACTCTGCGACCATGACTGTCTGTCAGAGGAATGGGGACATTTCTCAAGAATCCACTTCTCCGAGGGATGGTGACCTGCACCCCGGAGCGAGGGCCGAGGCCGGGCCACCCCCGCAGCCTGGCTCTGTCAACCGCTGTCTCCCGGCTGCCCTGAGATAAGGGGGGGCAATGAGATCACTGCCAGGGTGTTGGGCAGATGTCCACGGTGTGTCTAATATGTACAGATATAAATTAAAAACTATATGTATTGAACAAATACAAATAAATAACTTATTCTGAAGCGAACGCTTTAAACTAACTTTCTGATCAAATCTAAAGACATCGAGGGAACGCCTCAAGGGCATCAAAGGAGCCCGACGCTGGCGGCCTTGGCTTCCGCGGGGCCGTTTTAAATGGCTCCGGGGGACGTCAGGATTGAATCCACCATCCTCTTTAAAAGGCTTATGGCTGTGAAAGTGAATTTAAAAAACCTGGTGTTTTTCAACACAGAATATGTACACCAGGAGCCTTAAGGCCAGGGTGCAAATCCCGGCTCTGGTGCCAGTTGGCTGTGTCCTTAGGCGTGACCCACAGCGATGGTCGAGGTGACATTTGTGGTGACCTCTGCTAACGGCCCACCCACCTGTGCCCATCTGCTCCCGGGCTAAGGTCATGTCTTCCCTCCTGAGCAACCATCAAAATCTGGCTGCTGTCGTGGGCCAAGTTGGCTGCCAACCAGGATAGCCTGAGAGCCTTATTTGGGGAACATTCATTCGACTGGAAGGCAGCCAGGACCCCACTTTTCCCCTTTACGGAAAGTTAGCTTCCTACGCTGATGGAGAACACGGGGAGAGGGGCTCCTCCTCCCAGCAGGGCCGGGAAGGTGGGGCCTTGAGGCTTGGGGAGGCCCCTCGCTCCCCGCTTCCTACTTGGATTTCCCGGGGTCAGGGCTGGGGGGCCCAACGTGCTACGTGCAGGTGACGGCCGCCAAGTGGGCAGCCCACGGACCTGGCAGACGGCTTCGCAACCAATCCAGGTTTCGGGCGGAGTCCAGCTAAGCAGCCTTCGTGCCCTGCTGCAGAACTTCCTTAGCTGCTGAGACCGCACTCTGGCTCTGGTCAGTGACAACCAAACGGGCCCGTGCTGGCCTCGAGGGCCACTCCAACCCTGACTGGCAAGGCCCGGAGGCCGTGGGCGCCCCGGGATGTGCTCGCAGTGCACGGTTTTCTTGCTTCCTGCTCCTGTATCTGATGAGAAGCAGAGGACGGCAGGCCTACACCAACTGCAGGCAGAAGAGCCCATCCCCGCGTGTGATTTGGTTCCCATCGGTCAGTCTGCCGAGGGCTCCGGGGTGACAGATGTATTTTCTGGGCAGTGGCTGCACAAGGAGAATTCCTGAGAGGTCCCTCTGCAGGCAGAGGAGAGCCGGCCTGGTTCTTGGGACCCACATTACCTCTACCTGTGAACTGGCCTGTCCCCTTCACGCCTTAGTGTCTGAAGCTTCGGGAAACACCCCTCTGGAGGCAAACGGGGAAACTCAGAGAGGCCCTACCTGCGGCCGCGCCCTGAGGGAAACAGTAAACCAAGTCCCCTGGTGGGTCACAGGGGCGGGGGTGGGAGAGAAGCTCTCGGGGGTCCTTCTTCTGTCCTAAAGCTGCGCAGTTCCCAGAACCTGCTGCCTCTCAAAGGGCGTACGCGCCCCTCGGGAATGAGTGTGACCATCACCCCGAGGCCGACCAGGTGTCTGAGGGCCACCCGCTTGCTCTGAAGGGGTAGAAGGGGGTTTGGATGCTGGGAAAAGCCGGGAAGGACACATATGCGTGAAATATCGAAAACACTGCTGCCTTTCAAAAGCCGTACAAATACACAATATGACACAGACCTCTGAAAAACCCTTGCAGCTATAAGCGTGGCACAGGAGAAAAAGAGAAAAGTTTTTAAAGTTTAAAGAAGAGTGGCAGCTTTTCATATCCTGGCGACAGAAAGCAACTGTCCAGAAAAATTTTTTTAAAAGGTAAAGAATGCTTCACAGCACAATTCTGTGGCACCATTACCCCTAGTGATGAGGGGGCCGGGCATGTGGGGAGAGGGAGGCGGAGACTCGGGTGCGGGTTCCTGCTGTTCACGCTGCAGCGACATCCCTGGATCCTCCTGGCCGAGGGGCGGGCTAGCCCAAGGCCCACGCCTCACGCTCACACCCCCGCCGGGGCACGGAGCACGTCCAGGGCCTGTCGGCCGTTCATCTTCGGTCTGGGCTGGGAGTGCCGAGAACTGGTGAAAGCAATCAGTTACCTGCGTGGGAAGATGAAGCTTCTCCATCCGCCAGGGGAGGCTCTCACAATACCTTCCGTCCCTTTTCTGACTTTAAACAAATGAAGTTGGAAGCCAAAGTGTTACAAGTAAATCTCTTTAAGGGAACCATTATACAGTAGAGAGGATACAGCGGGCAGGCCCGGGTCCTGGCACCCAGGTCCTGGGTCCTGGTCCGGCCGCAAAACCCCGAGTCCTGCTGCTGGAGCGCCCGGGCCAGCTCCCTGCGGCCACGCGATGGGACGACGCTGTGCGAGCTGGGCGTCCGCGAGCTCTATGTCCCGTTCTTCACTCCCACTCCTGCCAAGCGAGGCAAGAGGAAGCGTGTACAGATCAAAAGGGCACGTGCGGGGCTGGGACACGTCAGGCTGCATCCCATCCACACCTGTGCCCCAGAGGGTGAGGACTCAGCTGCCGTGGAAACAGCGCCGAGGTTCCCCGGCAACAGGCTGAGGATCACCACACGGCCCAAACCGCGATGGGCCTGAGTCCCACTAAGGACTCTGCAAATCTAGAGAACGTGCGCGTGGCGTGGCGGTCCCCACACGGGGCCTGGCGCCAAGCAGGGCTCTCCCGCCTGCCCTGGGGGCACCGAGCGCGGCAGCGCTGGTCTGACGCAAGTGCCTGACTCCCACTGTACCCCAGGGGCTCATTAACTGGGCCGTGAGTACACTGCACACCTTCTCACATTGTATCAAATTAGGAATTTCTCCCCTTTTTTTTAGCGTCGAACTACAAGCTTGCTTCGTTAATGGCTAAAAGCGTGGCGTCAGCCAACGTGGCAGAAACAAAACCCAAACTGAGCCGCCTGCACCGCTGGTCCTACAGAGGCGTGGGCGACCTCGTGGCCTCTCCCCCTGCCCCACCCCCAATTCCGGGCTCCCCAGAGAGGGTGCTCAGCTGCTCTGCGCAGAGGTGATGCTCCGGGCGGCAGGGAGCCCGGCGCCCGGCAAGCCTCCCTCCGCAGCCGCCAGCCTCTGGGGCGGCGCCGGCTTGGAGGGAAGTCGTGTGTATGTGCCTGCACACGCTGCCAAAGCCTCACACACACGATTACACGTGTAATCGTGTGACTAAGCACAGGTCACGCTGGCCACCAAGCAGGGAGCTCCACAGACACGCCCAGCCAGGGGGACATGGGGAGGACCCAAGGCCGCCGTGTGTTTCACTGAGAAGGCTGCATGAAGGCGGGTGTCCCGTGCTCGGGATGGCCCAGTCCTGGTACGCTGGGACCTGGGGCACGTGTGTCAGCTCTGAAAGCACTGCAGCCACCACGCCCCGGCTCCCAGAACGTCCCTCGGCACCCGGAGTTCCCAGGCTGCGGGGAGAATGCTGGGCCTGGAGCTGGACGTCGGGGCCCTTCAGCCCCCTTCTCGGCTGGGAAACCCCGTGACAGGTGACTTGAAACGCTCTGAGTTTCAGAAGCGCGCTCTCTCACACTCCAGAGCATCCCTCATCGGGGATGGGAAATTATTCCAGGAATACAGCCTGGGGTAACGGTTTCCGAGCCCAGAACGAGTCAGACTCAGAAAGGTCCTCAGAAAAAAGGCCAGGGTGCAAGAGGAGGCCACGTGTGTGATGCATCTACAGGTGGACGGACGCTCCCAGAGGCAAGAGGCCAGGCCACCACCCCCCCCTCCAGCCGTGGGTCCCCTGCCACTATTCTCAGGAATCCTGGGAAACCCCTGCTCGATCCCACGCCTTCAGGGAGGATGTGGTCCAGTCTGAACGGCCAGCTGTGCACCTGAACCGGCCAAAACCACACGTTTTACATTTATTGTGAAAAGGGGGCAGGAAGTGCAGAGTACTGAGCCTTGGGACGGTGAGAGCAGGCATGGAAAACGTAGCCCTTTCAGAGGCTGGACTGACAGAACTGGAAACTCATTTCTCTGACAGTAGAGAAATAAATGAACTACTTTTACCGCATTTCCCTTCCGCCAACAATTAGGGGGACTTTATGGGACAGCCCTATTCTAAACATCTCTCAGGCAAAACATACTCCTCTGCAAACGAAGAACACCTGATGCAGGCCAAGGGAAAGTCACAAGTGATGCGCAGTAATTCTCCTTTTCCCTGAATTTATCGACACACAGGCTCAGTCAAACGCACACGCTACGAAGACAGATATTCCAGGATGCCGTTTCTAACCCTCATCGGCAGGGACCCTCCGTGAACACAGCAGCCAGAGGTTAACACGCACATTCACATCTGACACCACATCCGTTTGTCAGAAAACAACAGATTTCTAGCCAATTTGGAATGGGTTCCAAAGCTGCCAAAGAACGGAGGTAATGACAGCCAGAGAGGGTCCCAGAGACAGTGAGGGGAGGATGTCTGGCCTCCACGTTCATCACAACAAATTAAACACATCTGGATGCATTAGCCTGACTGTACCAAGTACGAGTTTTTCATACCACACACTTTCAGTTAAGCCGTCAGGAGCTGTTTGCTTTGATAAACTATAGTTTTTAAAAATTCTCTGAGATTTTAAAGCTTAGCATCAAAAATCGTTAGTGGCCAATCTCATCAGAAGACTGGAAGGTACTACAGAATGGCCCCTCGGGTACAGGATTACAGGCTACGGTGGGGCTGGGAAGCAGAGGGTATGGAGAAGAGTCTGCCTCGACTTTTGATTTTTTAAAGGATCCCAGCGGTCACTGGCCAGTCTCTACTTCACCAATGAAAGGACAGGTCAGGAGAAGCCAGGACACAGAATCATG
This sequence comes from Phocoena sinus, assembly GCF_008692025.1. Lineage (NCBI taxonomy): Eukaryota > Metazoa > Chordata > Mammalia > Artiodactyla > Phocoenidae > Phocoena > Phocoena sinus. The sequence goes on along the minus strand of NC_045767.1, from coordinate 3,659,860 downwards.
CTGCTGGTTTTCCTGAAAACAGATGGTCCAGGCCTAGAGACAAGCTCTGGTCTTTTTTGCCTTTCAAAAGGAGGATTCCTGTAGGAGGGTCTGACTTTAGGAAAAACTGGGTAGATACTCGTGAAATGGCATCTAATATAGAAGCTGCAGAACTGGAACAGGAGGCCACACTGAGCTCCTGCACCCCACCCACAAAGTCTGAGGCTGAAGTGCCTCCACCACACCTTGCCTGTGCCAGTGCTGGCGTCCCCCAGCCGCCCCGGGATGCCCGTTCCCCAGCAGTGTTGGCCTTCCCCCCCCCCCCACCCCGCGCGCAAGCAGGAGGGGCAGGATCTCACCTTGGCCTTCCGAAGCACGTGTCCCCGGCAGGGGGAGCTGGCGGGGGCCGGCTGGCTCTTCCTCAGGACGGCCGCACTGTTCACGGGCACCGGGCCCTCTGCATCACTGGTCTCACAGCTGGACATGGGCGAGTTCTCCAGAGTCCGGTGCCTAAAAACTGGAGACTGTTAATGGAAAGAGAAGACGTTGGCTGAGGTATGGTTTCCAAGTCATCAGTATTTTCCCCTAGGAAAATGGCTTAAAGAATAAAACAAGTTCTGGAAATAGGCAAAAACGATAACAACAGTAATAGGACCACCTCACAGAGCCCCACTCTAAAAGCACCCTTAAAATATGCATTTTACAGCTGGAGAGACTGAGGCTCTGAAGGACGCTTTGCCTCGCACCCAGCGCGGGCTCTCCCAGCCCTGCGGGGGCAGCCTCTGACATGAAGGCCTGTAAAGACCTTTCTGATTTCAGGTTGCTCCTAGGCTACAGCACCAGGGGCAGAAACCACCGGTGGGGGAGCACAAGCTCACGGGATCCACTTCCTCAGGGTGGGGCTCCCTGCAGCGACCAAACACATGGATACCGAGGATTCCCGACTGTTTACAGCACGGTCTCCGCAGGTCAAGGCAAGACTTACGATGGAACAAAGTGAGTCTGCAGTCGCCAAGTCTCCACGGGAGACTACAAGCTGCTCTTTGGGGAAAAAGTCGACAATCCGCTGTACGTCCCCCCCCAAAGGAGGTCTCCGCGGACTGACCTCTCCCCGCTCTGGCTGTGTTCACGTGTGACTTAGAATACCGGTTAGGTGGCACGCAGCGTCGTGTGAGGAGAACGGTGTCTTAACGATCATTCAAACGGGCTGCTCAGAACCCCTCTGGGGGCGACTAAGCGCGGGTCCCCGGCAGCCAGCTTTCCGCACGTGCTCGCTCACTCGGAAATGCCTCCAAAGGCCACGCCGGCCGGGCTGTGGGTGCCGTGGCCGGTGGGAAGGAGAGGACCACGCCGCCCACCCCCGGGGGGCTAAGCTGGGCTCTGAGGAGGGCGGCCCACGGCGCTCCCCTAGGACAGCTAATGAGCTGCTGGCCCAAGGACGTGGTCAGGGTGGGGAGAAGGCAGAGCGTGGCACGAGGTCCGAAGAGGGGCCCTGCGAAGGGAGCAGCGGCCCCGTGGCCTGACAGCAGGAGCTTCATCAAGCCAGGCCCGTACCCTCAAGAGCACAGGGCAAAAGGAAGGAGAGCTGACGAGAGGGGGCCGAGGGGGAGACCCTCACAGGGGCAGAGAGAGCCCCGGAGAATGCAGAGTCACCCCAGACACAGAGAGCGGTGAGCGGTGCCCGGAGACGTCCAGACCTGGGGAGGTGAGGGCGGAGGTCACATCAGGGGAGGCAGCTCCAGGGCAGCCAAACCTCAGCAGGTGGGCGAGTGGACACCTGGGCACACAGGACAGCGTCTGCAGGGGACGTGGGGCTGGGGCAGAATCTGTTTTGTAAGATGGGACACACTACAGACTCTGTCAATGCTTTGAAGGAAGCGAGGAGGGGGGAGAGGTGAAGATACAGCAGGAGGGCGTGGCAGATGCCTGAGAGGTCAGCAGGGGGTGGATCTGGAGCCACATCTCCATCCAATGGGACCAAGGATGGCGATGCCAGCGAATCCTCACGCCCCTCCTGGGAGGTCAAGAGGCTTTCCTGCCTCCAGTCTGCCTCCGACACGGGTCCCCGGGGGCCCCTGGGACAGACCCCTGCCCCGCATGGGCCAGCACTCACAGCCCTGCCACCACTCTTCGGGTAGAAGTGGCCACCTCAGTACACCCTCGGTCCCTGGTTCGGCCGGACGCTGAAAAGCCCCTGCTGGACTGCTCCCCCCAGCACCTTTCAGTGCCTGACGTGAGTGTCTTTCCCTGGCCTAGCGGTCCTCCCTTGCTACAATACGAGCTCCACGGAAAGAGAGATTCTCATCCACGAGGTCCACTGCTGCACCTGGAACCGTTTCCGGCACACAGATGGGCACAGCACACATGTATCTAATTTGTTGAATGAGTGACTACATATCAACGAGCTGGTGAACACACGAGTGGATGGACACTTTCGCAGGCCAGGCACCATGCCCAGAGCTTTCGCACACGCGAGCCCACGCAGGAGGCGACAGCACCATCCACATTTCACAGATGGAAAATCGAGGCCTGCGGAAGGGAAGTCGTCTCGAGCCCTGGCCTCTTTGCTCACAGAGCCTGCTTTCCTCAACTCCCTGTTGTGCTGTGCTGTGCCCCAAAGGGCGGGCGGCTCGGTTGATGTCACGGTTTTGGTGGTGGAAGCCCGCACTTTGCCTCTGGAATCTGCCCTGCCAAGAGGTCTGGGGGTGGAGGGGGGAATCCTCTGGAAGTGAGGGGCGGTCGCTGGAGAGGGACCGGCGACTGGAGAAGTTTTGAGATGGTCTCTGCAGACAATGGGAGAATGAGGTGACCACTGCCTGGGGGGGCGGTGAGGGTGGGTGACAGGACCTCAGTGGTGCCACACACCCCGTAACCCAGAAACCTTGCCTGTGGGTCCCCCAAGCCCCAGGACGCGGGAGGAGCTGGCCCAGGGCTGTGCTCTTAGGCAAAAGCTCTCTGGGCCTCTGGCTCCTCACGTGGAAAACAGAAGCCATCACGTCTGACTCAACGGAACAGCTCGTGGAAAAGAGCAAGTTCTCCAATGACAGTGGGCAGCAAATCACTCGAGGTGCTAATTTGTGTCTAATTCGTTCGTTCTGTTAGATTCCGAGGTTACGGACGGTTTCACTCATTTCCGGTCCCCAGCACCTGGCATCATTCTCAGGACAGACACGCTAGACGTGTTGTAAAACTCCACCACACTGAACAAAGGTTTCTATCTAATGCACTGGCATCAAGTGAGGACGTGGCTCCGGAGAGATCAAAAGAACTGTACTGTTACACTCAGACTTTGCACAGGCGGGAAAGAAGAGCCTCAGTGTCTCCACCACCTTTGAAAAAACTTCAGTGAAAGACATAAGGCAATTCCACGTCCATGAACTTAAAACACAGCCAAGAAGAGCGTTTGAAAATGGACATGGGAGCTGCGTCTCTGCGGTGCTGATGCTGGGGACGACGGAGGAGCAGTGACCTGAGGAAGCGACCCCCATCTCTCTCCCGGGCGCCGGCAGGCGTTACCTGTGGACTCGACGTCCCCGGCCGGGGCTCGATGGCCAGCCCCAGGGTGACCCCGCCGGCCAGGGCTTTCTTGAGGCTCTCCTTGACCTCTGTCAGCTCCAGCTCCAGGTTGACGCGCTCCGTCTCCCTCTGCTTACATTCCTCCTCCAGCTTCTTCAGCTTCTCTTCCAGGATCACCTGGGTCTTCCTGCCTGAAATCCCAGAGAAACACGACTGCTCCAGCCGAAGACAAAGGTTTCAAGATAACAGAGGACGGACATGCGGGTGCCCCCTGAAAGGAGCTCTGCACAATCTGGGGGTTGAGCTCCCCTGCCTAGGGTCCTTCCCACAAAACTCAAATCCAGCTCTTCCTGGAAGGAGCAGGGTCCCTTCCTAACTGTTCTCTTTTGCTGCAGCTGGAAGAATACGGACCAGGAAGCACAGGACCTTGACTCTCACAAATGCCAGGAGTTTGGGGTCTGGGCCCAATACACTCATTTTTTTTTTTTTTTTTTTTTTTTTTGCGGTACGTGGGCCTCTCAGTGTTGCGGCCCCTCCTGTTGCGGAGCACAGGCTCCGGACGCGCAGGCTCGGCGGCCATGGCTCACGGGCCCAGCCGCTCCGCGGCACGTGGGATCCTCCCGGACCGGGGCACGAACCCGCGTCCCCTGCATCGGCAGGCGGACTCTCAACCACTGCACCACCAGGGAAGCCCCTCATTTCATTAAAAAAATTTTTTTAACCTCTTTATTGGAGTGTAATTGCTTTACAATGGTGTGTTAGTTTCTGCTTTATAACAAAGTGAATCAGCTACACATCTACATACATCCCCACGTCTCCTCCCTCTTGCGTCTCCCTCCCACCCTCCCTATCCCACCCCTCTAGGTGGTCACAGAGCACCGAGCTGATCTCCCTGTGCGATGCGGCTACTTCCCACCAGCTATCGGTTTTACACTTGGTAGTGTATATATGTCCCTGTCACTCTCTCACTTCGCCCCAGCTTACCCTTCCCCGTCTCCGTGTCCTTGAGTCCATCCTCTACGTCTGCATCTTTATTCCTGTCCTGCCCCTAGGTTCTTCATGACATTTTATTTTTCTTAGATTCCATATATATGTGTTAGCATACGGTATTTGTTTTCTACTCTTTCTGACTTACTTCACTCTGTATGACAGTCTCTAGGTCCATCACCTCACTACAAATAACTCAGCTTCATTTCTTTTTTATGGCTGAGTAATATTCCATTGTACATATGAACACACTCATTTTAAAATGAGGAACTTGGCCTACGTGGCTTCCAAAGGTGCCACCGACTTGCAAGTCCGAATATGTTTTCTCTACTCTGAGTCGGCTTACTTGCCCCTATGGTCACAGTACAGTAGAGCTCGCATCTCCACAGCACGTTCGCTTTACTCATCATATTGGAAACGTGTTACAGTGGCACAGGAAGGCCGGCAATTTGCCCACCGGGCAGATAAGGAAAGCGATCCCGAGGGTTAATCGACTTGAGAGCACAGCCCTGGCCGACCACCTGGTAGCAGGCGACAATCTCTTTTTCAAGGCCCAAAGCTGATCTCGTCTTTCTGCATCTTCTCTGTCCTACAAACTGGAAACAACGGTGGGAGAAATTCTCCTCCTGTCCTGCCGACCTGGAGGCTCCCGTCCAGTTCTCTGACGGAGGCCTCTGATCCCCCGGGGGCAGGGCCTCATGGAGATTGCCGCCTCCTGACCCTCCTACAGGCTGTCTCGAACAGGCTCAGCCCACACCCAGCCTCACTTCTTTAAACTCTGAAAGCACTTTCTTTCTTAAAAACCGTATAGGCACGAGGTCAGGGAAGGCTGGACCTGACGACTAACTGCTGTAACACGCCAACTCCTCCGGCACAGAAGCGCTGGAAAGCAGGTTCCTCCTCTCGGGATCATCCTGGTCTCTACATTCCTCCTCCTTAACCCCAGAGGCCGGACACTGAAACCTAGAGAGTCGGCCTTGCCCCAGGATCTGACTCAGTCTTGAGCTGAGGAGACATACATTTCAGCAGCCCCAGCGCCGGAGCCAGGAACCACACGGCCAGCTCCTGCCAAGGAGGACAGACAGGCTGATCCAGAGACACGGCTGTGGTCCTCAACCCGCGTCTCCCTCTTCTTTCCTCTCTGGGGTTGTCCCCCCATCCCCGGGTCCCTTCCACGAATCCATCACGGTCTGGCCCTCAACCAGTCCCTCCTCAGGGAACGGAGGGCTCCTTCTACCCATGCAAAGACCTCCCAGCTGGGCTTCTGAGTGTTACCCGTCCTCCTGCTGAGACACCGCCCCTCACACACAGTGACCGTAACTCCTGAGCCCCGAGGCTTGTGCTCCCAACGAGCTCTGCCGTCAGCCCCCAAGGCTGGGACAGCTCCCCGGCACCTACCCAGCCTCAGCCAGCGAGTTGAGGTCCAGGCCCGGCCTCCTCCTGCCTGGTCCATCATTCCACATTGTGGCACCTGCCCTGGGCTTACCACCAAGGCTTCCGAACTGCAAGAAGCACTGCATGGAATGACACGGTCTTACTTAGAGGAGGAGCCTCACGAGGTTCAGACCCCGAGGGCGCAAGAGGATAAGCCTAGACTCTGGCGCCAGCAGAAGCAGGCCCCTCGTACCGGTGTTCACTTCGATGGCGGCCCTCAGGCCCTTCCTCTCCTTCCGCAGCTGGGCCAGCCTGTCCCGCAGGGCCTTCCCCGCCTCTTCAGCAGCTCCTCCTCTTTGGCCTGCAGCCGCTTGGCATCCGCTTCCACCCGGTTCTTGCCATATTTGTACTGGTCAGCATCTTGAAAAGAAAAAGCATCAACAGGAAATTAGGTTTAACCAAGTAGATGATAAAGCCTGTTTAATCAGCCTACTCAGTGAAATAAACTCAAAGCTAGTCACTTTGTTAATTCAACAAGAAAGACAGCAGGACAGGTTTGAACCAAACAGAAAAGTGACCGTTTCAGATTATCCAATATTCTTTGAAACAAATTTTTTTTTTTTTTTTTTTGCGGTACACAGGCCTCTCATTGCTGTGGCCTCTCCCATTGCGGAGCACAGGCTCCGGACGCGCAGGCTCAACGGCCATGGCTCACGGGCCCAGCCGCTCCGCGGCACGTGGGATCTTCCCGGACCGGGGCGTGAACCCGTGTCCCCTGCATCGGCAGGCGGACTCTCACCACTGCCCCTTTGAAACAAATTGTTAAATGAAATAGAATGTTAGGAAATTCCTTTAACGCCTCCCTTTGAGGCATGCAACATATAATCTTCAGCAAGATCGAGAGTGAACAAAACATTCTGTCATCTGAAAAGAGAGCGTCTACCAACATCAGAAACAATCTCTTGATGTGTGTAGTTTCCTGTAGTTTTCAAAACACTTCCATTACACTGTCACGTCTGACCCTTAAAACTGTGCCGTCCAACTCTTTTGCTGACCTGACGGCGCTATCCCCACCTCCAGCGGGGTGGGTGCCTGGCATGGATGGGGCACACGATAGATAGTCGCTGTGTGAGTGACTGAGGAAATGAGAAAATGGAGGGGCACCCAGAGCAGTGTCCTGCAAGCCCGACCGCCCAGGTGGGAATCCCAGCTTGCCACTTGAGCTGTGACCTTCAACAAAGCACTTCATCTCTCCGTGTCTCAGTTTCCTCATCTGTGCAATGGGGGTAATAAGAGCAGGTACTTCACAGGGCTGTTATGAGGATTAAAGTAACACTTATACAGAGCTCTGAGCAAGCACAGAATGGGCACTATGTAAATGCTCATTAAATAAAGTGAGTGGATAAATGAATGAAGAGGAAACCAGCCTTAAGCAAAATTTAGAGATTTGGCCAACATCACACTACTAGTTAATAGTGCGTTAAAATCCCGACCCAACGCTCTTGTCCTCGAATTATTCTGGCCTTTCAATAGCAATAAGGGCTCACGATTCTGCAGCTTCTGTGGCCTCCCAACGGCCTCTGACAGCGAACGGCTCAAACCTGACGACGACCCAAGGCCTCCTGCACCTACTGCACCTGTGAGCTCACATTCCATGGTATATACCATGCTGGTTTATTTGCATGTCCTGACTCCTTATTAGACTAGAAACGACTTCTGGGGAGAAGCCATGGAGGGCGGTGTAATGGTTAATAATAAAGGCAGTTGACCAGGAAAGAGACCATGACTGTGGACAAGCAATTAATCCCCCGAAGGCTCAGCTTCACCCTCTATAAAGCAGAAGTGCTAAGGCCTAGCTTGTGGAGTTAAAAAAAAAATTCGATACATGTACTAAAACCCACCTAACAGAATCATGTGATACCCGGGCCGTGGTGGACACTCCCTCGCAGCTCTCATCCCTGGCAGTGATAACGGAGCCTCCGGAACCCTGTCCACTCTGCCAGACAATGGTGAGCCATTTCTAACGATTTCTAGCGCCTGTCCTAAACACCGAATTCGCCGATTCTTACAATGCAAACCATCGTGACTGCATGAAAACTGCAAGTTATGAAGGCAGGTACAAGGTCATCACTCCCCGCTCCATCTTCCCCTCTCTAAAACCAACTAACCCCACCCACAGAATGATATTAAAAGGATCGCAGCATGAGGGTGACCAAATCAACAACCTGAAACAAAATCCCTGCTCTTAGTGGCTTGGGTAACCACATGTTCTATAAACAGAGCACAGTCCAAACTCTGTCCACTCATTTCTGATCTAAGATGTTTCCCCGACAAACCTGTGTGCAATCGCTTACCACCTTCCACGTCATTTGGTCCCCATGCAATGAACCCCGTCCAGGCTATAAAGCAACTGCCAGAACTCAGCAAAAACACGGAGCACAATGATTTTCCCCTTTTTTCGTCATTGGATGTCACCGAAGTTAATAAAAATTCCCTACAGAAGCCCTCATAAAACACAGGAATGCATCATCTAAGAAATAAAATAAGCACAGGTGCTGAGAGAGAGAGGGATGTTATGCAGACAGAGATTTCCTGCGGTTCAGGTCTCACATAACACAGCTTTTCAGACACGTTACTCCCTCCCCCCACCTGCCCCTCCCCTGGTGGACAACACTCAAATTTTAAGGGAATATAAATACACCCAACTGCATGAGCGAAATAAGATTTGCCAGAAAAATAAGGTGAAAAAAGAAGCCCAGTAAACGGATGATGAGGAGGGTTTGGCCCAACTGGCTGCTTGAATGTGTGTCCGAGGAGAAGGGAAGCGCAGGTGAGCTGTGTCAAGAAAGCAAGACCAAAAGACAACCCTCAGGATGGGAGAAAATATTTGCAAACAAAGCAACTGACAAAGGACTAATCTCCAAAATTTACAAGCAGCTCATGCAGCTCAATATCAAAAAAAACAAACAACCCAATCCAAAAATGGGCAGAAGACCTAAATAGACATTTCTCCAAAGAAGATATACAGATTGCCAACAAACACATGAAAGGATGCTCAACATCACTAATCATTAGAGAAACGCAACTCAAAACTACAATGAGGTGTCACCTCACACCTGTCAGAATGGCCATCATCAAAAAATCTACAAACAATAAACGCTGGAGAGGGTGTGGAGAGAAGGGATCCCTCTTGCACTGTTGGTGGGAATGTGAATTGATACAGCCACTATGGAGAACAGTATGGAGGTTCCTTAAAAAACTAAAAATAGAACTACCATACGACCCAGCAATCCCACTACTGGGCATATACCCTGAGAAAACCATAATTCAAAGAGAGTCATGTACTACAATGTTCATTCCTTACAGACCCTGACAGTCTCCCGTGCTCTGAGGTACACGAGCTACCCCAACTATTTCAGCCTCAGAAACGTCTACGCCTCTAACACGCAGAGGCTGGCTTCAGAGAGTCTATGTGACTCAACCCAAGTCACTCACTCACTCAGATCAGGGACACAAACCGAGGTGTCCCGACCCACTGTCCAGGGCCACTCTCAGCAGCATTGCGAGCTGCGCCCGCAAGCTGCCTCACACGGAAGTGCGCACAGCCAACTCTACAGTCAAGCCAGCTTTGTCTTTCCTTGTATATGCAACGGTTATAAAACAAAAGCTGGGCTAAAAACCGTGGTCATCCCTCAATCCAGCAAACGAGGAAGGATCGGATGCAAATGGTACCACCTCTCCAGCTGGCCCCCCAACCTGGCATTCTCCGCCTGCTCAGGTGAGGGAGGAAGGTGGCTAGACAGCCCCAACTCTGCACACGGCACCCAAAGCTAGAACGTGGGAAATCGAAGGTTCAACTTACTTGAAGGCGTTCGCTTCACGCCAGCCGCTGAATCAGCTTTTTTTTGCTGACTGCTCAGAGCCTTGCCTTTTCCTGTAACCCCGTTGGATGCCACGGGGGGCGGCTTTTTACCCTTCAACTGTTGAAATAAACAAATGAGAGAATTAAAAACAAACAGACAAAAACCTTGGGGTTTTTGCAGTAAATTGTTTCAGTCCCTAGCTCTTCAAGTAGAACGGAGCACAGGCAGAAAAAAATGCGGGTAGTAGAAAACCAATCTGGTTTCCCAACACTGCACTGCTGTGACTTTCCCAGAGCAGCTAAGAAGGTTCTAGCACCGAGGTTCAAAACAAACGAGGTACACTAGCATGTCTTCAGCTGGAACGCACCAAAAGTCACCTATTGCGACCAGGAGATCACACACGCCGACCAAGACACTGGCACAGACAGTGGGTATCTGAGAGCATTCGGCTGACATTTTACTAAAAGTCTGTGTTTCCAAAGATCAACAGCTTTAATTTTGGTGGAGCGCTCTTCGGGGAAGTAGCATGGCCGTGCACTTAAGAGTTCAACTTCCGGGGTTTCTATACTGATGTCCTAATTGGATAAATAAGTACCTGTTGATTCACTGACGGGGTCTGAGGAAGGAAGCAAACGAGGCAAAATATAGCAACAGCATGAACTAAATTTTAACTAACCACAGGGTTTTTTAAAAAATTCAACATACCCCTCACTTCTTTGGTGGCTGCAAGCCGACCCATGGTGCATTTTGCTTAAGTGATGCACGTGTACCTTGGCTGGGTCATAAGTCCAGCCGAACGGCAAAGGCTGACTGTACACGTCCAAGCCCGAGCCTCTCTGCCGTACCACGTTTCTTACTGTTGTGGGCCTGGGTTTTGGAAGCTTCAAATTCCCGCTCCGTCACAGGAGACGCTGGGCACGTCATTAACGTTTTCTGAGCCTCCGTGTGCTCATTTAAAAATATAAAGATACTGATGTCTCCCACACGGTTCCTCAGAAGGTTAACTGACACAGCACACACACCTACAGCCCACATACGGTAGGTGTGTAGGGAGTGTGAGCTCTCTCCATTAAACAGTAGGTCCCCCATTCAAACGGCCAAATGAGGACACGACAGCTAAAGGTAAACGGCTTGCAAATGTGTTTCCTACTTAAAATAAAAATGAACAAAATACAAACATACATGAACCACATATCGAATGACTGATTCCAAACTAATCTGGGACAATCCAAATGTACAAGACAGTATATTTCGTCCCGTAATTTTTACCCAAGGGAACTCTAATACCAATAAAAGACAGATAAATACATCACCAGAGACACATTCACTTAGTGGGGGAAGCACATGACCTACCAGACCTTTTAGTAAATACTCAAAAAAACTAGAAGCCAATGGCTCCCATGTCTGACCATACATCGGCCTGGGCCCCTCGGATTCAGTGAATGAGAATCTCTAACGGTCGTTATAAATAACAAACAAACAAAAATCTTCTCACGTGACTTTGATGAAATGGATTGGTTTCGAAGAACTGCTATAACTCTCTGAATTTCGAGAATCTTACTTGGCATTCATCATTTCCTTAAGATTACTCCAAAAAGGGAAGGAAAAGAAAATAACTAAAGATGTGCCCCTCTGCTTTATGCTTGTAGAACATTCTTCCATGTGGCGCTTAGATCTTTACTCAAAGCGTAAGAAAATCTTAGGTTGACATGCATGAAAACACGAAATTATATTTACACTGAAATGTTACCGTTTTTGCCACCAGTACGAGGTGTGAGATGGACTATAGTTCAATATCAAGGTTACTGACCATTCAATTATAATCCAAAATCCTTATTATCTACTTGGTTTTAGGGTGTACATTATGGGAAAATACTGTAGTTCTCGGAATAATCCTATTTAATGTTTAAAGCCCGAAAAGCATTTGCCACGTGAAGCCCACCATTCCTCACTTACGTGTTATGGAAACACAGGAAAGGAACTGGCAGCTCAAAAATATTCTGAAAACGTTTACTGTCCCACCGTCCCTGTCCTCTTTAACATCTTTGCCTTTAACTGCCGTAATTCACAAAATTCACTGGGGAACTTCCCAAGAATGGAAAGAGAGCCAGGCACAGGCAAAGAAATACGGAACGTAAACCATGAGCTGGTTAGGTGTGCAGTAAGTCCCCTACATACGAATGAGTTCTGTTCCAGGAGCGCATTTGTAAAGTCCAATTTGTTTGTAAAGTTAGCCTGGGTACCCGACGAACATAATCGGCTAAAAATACTGTACTGTAATAGGTTTACAGTACTTGTACAGGTTTATATAATAGGTTTATAATCACACAAATAACACATAAGAAACAAACACAAACAATAAAGAACACATTTTTCATCTTACAGTACAGTCCCTTGGAAAGGACAGTAGCCCAGTACAACAGCTGGCACACAGGGGCACGTTCGCATCTTTGAGAAGTTCACAACTTGAAGGTTCGTATGTAGGGGACTTACTGTATTTAATCTGTTCCTGGGTGGCCAAACGTTGTGTATTTGCAGATTCTATCCTAGTTGAGGGAAAAAACTGCGCTTTACCCTTGATGGGGTTCACTGCCCACAAGCTGGTGAACAGACTCTCACTGCAAAGCCCTGAGAGAGGACCGTGACTTAAGGCGATTCTAGAAGACAGAATGAGATGCTGTACCTGTGAGCTGAGCCCGAGAGATGCCCTCCCCAGAGAAGAGGTGTTAGTGACAGACGGGGAGGCCGGCGGGCCGGAAGAGGCAGGGTGTTTGTAGTGGCTACAGGACAGCTTGTCAGGAGATGGCCTAGCGGCCTTCCTGTCAGCAGGAGGGTACCGAGCAAAGATTTTCGGAGACGGCAAGTTATCGTACAGGACCGCGTTATCATAGAGCGCCTCTTCTCCCAGGCCTCGGCCACGGGGAGCGGGAAAGCCACCGTCGGGTCCCCACTGTAACACACACAGCTTGTCGTTAGAGCCTCGGCCACAGGAAGCAAAGCACATTGAGATGTTATTAGCAAGCACCCCCAAAAAACGTGCACATACCCCCAGTAAAACACACACACTCAACTAAGTGGACTGATTCAGAAGAACTTTTCTACCTTTGGGGACTTAAGGATTCTTTTTTCCTTAAATCGTTCCCAGGGCCATTGGCTTATGATAATTTTGTTTGTTTTGTTTGTGAAAGCAGGCAAAACATATATATATATATATATATATATTTGACATTTCTTTAAAGAACTGGATTTCGGAAGTCCTCCTGACCCAGAAAGCTGAAGCAATGTGATGTGACGAAAGGAATGCTGGATTGGGGTCTGTCCAGAGACCGGGGGCTCTGATTCTACTGAGAAAACACGTTAAGATCCCAGCAAAGCACTTTACCTTTTTTTTTTTAATACTGACAGACACTATTATCTGTATTTTATTACTATTATTATTCTTTTGGCTGCGTTGGGTCTTAGTTGTGGCACGCAGGCTTTTCATTGAGGCGTGTAGGCTTCTCTCTAGTTGCGGCACACAGGCTCTCTAGTTGTGAGGTGTGGGCTCAGTAGTTGCAGCACACGGGCTTAGCTGCCCCGTGGCACGTGGGACCTTAGTTCCCCGACCAGGGATCAAACCCGCATCCCCTGTATTGGAAGGTGGATTCTCAACCGCTGGACAACCAGGGAAGCCCCCAAAGCACCTTATCTTATTTCACAGTAAAAATGACTCACATAATTCTCATAGCAATCTTATGAAGCAGGGGGAAACTGAGGCAGAGAGGTCACACAGCTCTGAGAGGCAGAGCTGGATTAGAGCTATGCTCATAACTACGCACTGCTTGGGGTCTGAACCTCAGGCTCCTCCAGGATAGGACGAGGGGCTCGATGCCAGAACACCTCTGGACCCTTCCAAGCCTGCTATGCGGGCATCGGGGATTTAAGTCGTATGGGTGACTGTCAGCGTCACCCCTGTTCCACACTTGGTCATGCCTGAAGAAAGCGCAGTAACCAAAGACACAGGCTGTTAAAAGAAAGAAATCGAATAATCACAGAAGATAGGATGTTTCAAACTATAAATGACAGAATGGCATTACTTTAGTGGAAAAACCTTTTTACAAAGGATTAAAATAGCTACAAGCCACCTTAGAACATGGACATTAAAGTATAAATTAAATCCGCAACTTACAACCACAGCCAGATTCTCTTAAGTTTTAAAGGAATTGCTTTCATTTTTTTCAAAAAAGAGAAAATATTAATTCATATGCTATAGTTATCTTACTCTATTTTTATATCCTTCTTGCTGAGCTCCTTTCTGCCAGGACGTAATTACAGCCTTTTGTTATGAAAATAGAAAAGGTTTAAAATTTCATAGTAAGAGTGCTTTTTATCCCTTTGCAATCACTTCAGTGTGTCTATTTTTGTGATGCCGGGGACCCATCTACAACCTAAAAATAATGTTACATGTAGACGAACGTGGATGTGAGTTTCATAATGACAACCTAGCATATATTTGTCCAGGGTTATTAAAATGGTCTAGACCAGACCATCATTTTCCTAAAATACCAAAGGATTAAGTCACATGGAAGACTTAGAAAACAAACGCCAAAGAACTTCTAGATTAAAAGTGTGTGTGTGCCCGTCAGGAGATCCTTTTTGAGATTCACTTTCATCTAGGCCTCAGGGGGAACGCTGAATGGGTAAGAATTACTGAAGTTGAAACATTGCTAAAATGTCAGGTATTGGCTCAAATGTATGAACCTTATAAAACTGAGAAGTGCAGGCTCTCGCAAAACAAAGGGCCCGGTCACAGAGCCCAGCAAGTAGAACAACAGTTTAAAGAGAGGCCTGAACCTTAAGGAAGCCCTTAACAAGCAAATGAGCCACAAACGCTGCACACTGGACGTTCTGTCTTAATCACCTATGTCGCCCGCCCAGCGATGGACACGCAGAAACGATTCCTAAACGCGGAGCCTTGGAGAAGGGCAGCTTTTCATTTCTAAACCAGCTTAAGCTGCGCATGACCTAAAGAAAGCTGACTCCTGGGGGTGCCTGAACCTGTGTAGCATCCACAGGAATGAAGGGATGGGGGAACTAGACCAGCGTTTGGGTAGGTCCACGGTTTCTCTAAGCCACGTGCACGGGGAGAAGCCCCTCTGGGGAAAGGGACACGAGCGGGCCTTCGGGCAGAAGAGTCAGAGACAGGTTTGCGTGTTTTATCTTTCCAAAAAAGCTGGCGCGGAGATCAAGGCTCAGAGGAGCAGACTGTCCCACGAGGATGAGGCGGCGGTCGGGTCTACGATGAGGGCAGGTTCCACCGAGACCGGCAAGCAGAGGCCGAGAGCCGGGCCCTCTTGGAAAGGGCACAGCGACCAGGACGCAGGGCGCAGAGACTGGACTGGGACCCGCTCCTGTCGGGCCACCGCGGGCTTTCCCCGAGTGTGTGGCTCCCACGAGACTCTCTGCAGGGTGGACGGCTACGGCCACAGTGGGTACCAGAGCCCCTCCAGCCCTGCAGACCCTGAGGCGAAGGTGGTGGTGAGAATGGGGAGGGGCAAGGGGCCTAATGTGTTCTTGCCGTGGGACAGGACCCACGTCCCAGTCACCCCAGACCACCCCGGACTCAGAGGGGACGCCATCCCATGGGCTTTGCAGCTGGGACGGGATTTCAATGTGTGCCCGCGCCCCGACACCCAAGTCCTAACATGAGCCCCTTTCACGGTAATCTGCACTTGAACGCGCTCCTTCCTCCAGGCTCCCCTCCTTCTCCACCAGATGGGGGCCCCAGCTCCAAGCGCACCCCACCCGGAGGATGCGGGACAGTGTCTGGAGCTGGCAGTACGGTCATTACTCTGCGGTCTCCTTTCCGATGCTGATTTCTGACGGTGTTTAATGGCATTGACAGGAATGACAAACTGTCTGCTGGTGCCCGATTACCTGCGTGTTCACACGCGGATTAAGATGAACAGGGTGTCAAAAAGGAGAGAGATGGGGTGGGGTTTTCATCTTGCCCCAGAGCGTAAGAAAGCTTTCTCTCATTTGGACAGAAAGCAGGGGTGTAAGTCACAGAGATCCGCAGACCCCCGCCTTCCCGCACGGCTGACCTCGCTCTGCACGCGGCGCACTCACCGAGCCGCTGATGCAGGGGACGTCGTCGTAGTGCAGCGCCGTCCCGCTGGGGTGTGCGTAGCCGTTGGCGGTGCTCCCTACATACGGATTAGTGGACAGAACACGCCTGTTCATGAAACTGAAAGAGAGCAAACGAGTTACAACCTTCCAGTTGATCACCAAGGCTTCCAGGAGCTCTGATGGATGCTCAGGCTCTGTCCGAGGCCGCAGGGTACAGAAGTGTCAGCACAGGACCCAGGCAGGATCGCGTGTTCCTACAGCCGTGGGGCAGACTCCTCACCTGTAGGACAGGACACCACCCGCCCGGAGGACTGCGGCCCGGACCCATGATGACCCTGCCGGGTACCCAGAGCAAGGCCTGCACACACCCGGCACTCAGCAAATAACCCATTTGTGTTAGCGACCTGCTTCTGTCACCAGAGATTTACTGGAACACCTTTCTTTACCTGGACTCTTCGTTGACGAATCGTCTGTGGCTGCTTTATTTTTCACGTGCCTCTTTCATGAGGCTGTTAATTCTCAAAGGCAGAGACCATCTGGCCTGCAAAACTGAAGTATCAATATTTGCTCTCTGGCTTTTTTCAGGAGAAGTCCACGGACCTGTTCTATAAGCATTTTAGAACGTCTATCCCACAGCATTTCTTGAGTTCTCAGTGTTTGCTCAGCATCACTACCCACCTTCCCCTCTGCCCTGCACGGCCCTGAACTTCTGGGAGCCTCTGACGGCGGCCACCTCCATCCCTCGTGTCACGGCTCTGCTCAAAGCCCCGGTGGCTCCGAGAACAATCTAGGGCTGCGTGGCCTGCGAGGCTCCGAGCGCCATGTCCGCTGCCTTCACCCCAGGCTCCTGGCAGCTCTCGCTCGCTGGCCAACAGCGCTTCTCTGAGACCCCTCCTTCTTTCGGTCTCGGTGGGAACTTCCCGATCACCCCAACCTCCCACCTCTGCGTCCCTGTCCTGTCCCCTACTCCTTCCTACCACTAATCGCCACCTAACATGTTGCACGATTGTGCGTCTACTGTGTGCTTTCCTCACTGGAACGTGAGCTTCAGGAGGACACGGCCTTTGCCAATTCTCTTCATCCAGTACACAGAAGGTGCTCGGCAAGTACGAGCTGCATGACTGAATGAACACGGGAATGAAGGAGGAAGGAATGCCTGAATGGTGTGCTCGTGATGTTGTAAGCGAAAAGCCTCAATGCCTAGGGAAGAAACAACCTCGATAACACGTTTCTCCTAACTGGGAAAACTAAGACAGCCTGAAATGAAAAAAATAGTGTTTTGGGTTTTTTTTCCAATTTTGCTTCTTCTTGGGATCTTACATTTCTATGGTAACTAGATGAATAAAAGAGAGCAAATGAGAAAGAGTGAAGGCAGTAAGAGGGGAGGTGAGAACTGCCTCTCTGACAAGAGGTCTTACAACAAAACTACACTGGGATTTCTGGTTTTGAAGAGAATGAGAGGAAGGGGCCGTGAAGGGTCAGCCCCCAGGCTCAAGCTGCAGTTTCCACTCACCCAGCCCTGGCTGCAGGAAGGCGGCTCAGGTGTCCCTCTGCTGGGACAACGCGGCACGCACGGCGAGTCCCACCCTGGACACGGTATTCTCTTTAATTTACAAAATAACTCTTCCTGCTTTTTTCTGATACAAAAATGTATATCATTATCCTATACTTAAAATATATCAGGGCTTCCCTGGTGGCGCAGTGGTTGAGAGTCCGCCTGCCGATGCAGGGGACACGGGTTCGTGCCCCGGTCCGGGAAGATCCCACATGCCGTGGAGCGGCTGGGCCCGTGAGCCATGGCCGCTGGGCCTGCGCGTCCAGAGCCTGTGCTCCACAATGGGAGAGGCCACAGCAGTGAGAGGCCCACATACCACAAAAAAAAAAAAAAAAAAAAATATATATATATATATATATATATCAACATATATTTAGGAAAAGAAAATGTACAGTAAAGAAAGAACGAAAGATTCTCCTTGTTTTTAGATACATATTTGTAGTTTGCTGGTTTAAACATCCCGTTTGAGGGTATTTTGGGGGTGAGGGTTTGGTCATGTGAGAGGCAGGACATGGGATGACCACGCCCTCCCCATGCCTGTGGTCCCAGGACGCTCCACTGCCCGTGAGCACTGATACCTGGATCTGTTCCACGTCCTGGCAGACGGACCCCCTGCCCAGGGACTGTCTCCTGCCTGGTCTGTGTCTCTGGTTTCTGGCGCCCAGCCTGGCACCCACACTGGGACACAGATGCCAGGAATGAGCGTGGACCATGAAGGGGCAGGACAGATGCTCACTCACTTGGAACAGACACCAGCAGGATGCTTCTGACCCACGGAACGTAAGGGGAGGTCACAGACACACAGGATGTCCTGTCCCAGCTGGAAGAGACCTCGGTCACCAGCTAGGTTGCCCCTCATCTCACAGAGAGGGATCTGGGCCCCCAGACCAAGTCTCTGGGCCTGAAACAGCGAGTGGATCCAAGACCGAGTAAGAGGCCCCTCAGCTTCTGGCCTGGCACTCTTCCTAAAACAGGATTGTTAGCCAAATAGGAAAGTGGAAATGAGATAAGAGACCATATGCCACTTGTTAAACCAAAAACGTAAGACAGAAAAAAAAAAAGTATAGGTAAAATATACATAACAGAAATGTCACCCTCTTAACGTTTCTTTAAATATTTTATTTATTTATTTATTCATTTGGCTGCCCCGGGTCTTAGTTGCGGCACGTGGGATCTAGTTCCCCGACCAGGGATCAAACCCCAGCGCCCCGCATTGGGAGTGCGAAGTCTTAACCACTGGGCCACCAAGGAGGTCCCTACCATCTTAACCACTTTTAAGTGTACAGGTCTGGGGTGCTAAGTACATTCACAGGTTGTACAGCCATCACCACCACCCACCTCCCAAACCTGTCATCTTCCCAAAGAGCTGAAGCGCTGTCTCCCCCACCACCGGCACTCGCACCCAGCACCCCACTTCCTGCCTCTGTGGATTTGCCTACTCTGGTACCTCACCTAAGTGGATCACCCAGTATGTGCCCTCTTGTGTCTGGCTTATTTCACTTAGCGTTAATACCTTCAAGGTTCAGTCATGTTTTCAGGAAATAGACTTTAGAATAAAACCTCCCAGGGATTCAGATGAGAGGGTGACTCAAGGTGAAGGTTTCCTGTCAGTCTGCCTGCTCCCCTCTCTGTGTCCACACTGATCTACCGCTTTTATCACCATCATTGTTGTCACAGCTTTCTTATGGGGTTCCAACCCAGCACGACTTGAAAAGAGTTCCAGAAGAAACTTTCAGAATATTTGCCCTGTATCATATCATCTATATACATCTCATTTAAAAACAGGCCGCAGGAAAGCATGTTTCAAATGCTTACCATTATTAACACTCTTAAACAGACCACTTTTTACATGACTATTATTTCTTTTACTGTCCTCTTCCCAAAATACACCATTGACCTTTCTCCCTCAGACATAATCCAATGTACAAAAATTTCCCCTAATAACCCTGAGAAGATTCATTAACTGGCTGACAATTTACATAAAGGCAAAAATTAATTCAACCTCAGATTATTTATCACATTGGCAAGCTACCATATTTTATAGTTTGAACGCTGTTTCCTTGTTAAATCTCTTCTCTCAATTTTTACAGAAGGTTTGGCAGAAAACTAATAAATAAAAATAAACTTTATTGCTAAGTGACATCTCCTATAAAGGTTTTTCCTATAAAGGTTTTAATGGGGTAGCAAAGACTCCTGCAGCCACAAACTCGTTACATGCATACTTTTAATAAATCCGTTTTCAGAATTGCAATCTACACTCCTTTCTCGAAAATGTGACCTTCCCACGTTTGGTTTAGATGAATATTCCACACTCATTTGTGCTCTAGGGGAAATATTTTTAGTCAGGGTTTCTCTTAGATGTGGTCATCAGTTTGCTTATTATCGCTGAAGTTACACGTGGACTTAGGAGAGGCTTTTTGGAAACTAATAAGGTCCAAAATAGTACGGTTAACAACCATAAGCTCCTTTCTCTTATGTCACTCTAGATGGGTAGATTTTGCAAAACTGGACTTAAGGATATTACATTTCTTAAAAAGCTACTTTAAATGTGCTTTACTTACTGCACGATTAGGAGTTTCACTGTGATTTACCTACACCTTGCTGATTAGATAGAATGTTATTATGGAAAAAATAACGAGGATGAACAGTCAGCACTTGACTGTGTCACCCTGGTTTTCACACAAAAGAACAGTAGCGAGAATAAGCAGTTTGTGCTTCAGAAGTCCTCCAGCATTACTGGAGGTTTCTCAGTAAAGTCGTACAAGATTAATTCATTTTCTCAAGGCTATTTACCTCAATTGGGTGTAACATGGTGGCTTGATTCCTAAGATGGGCAAACGTTATCTTCGTTTTACTCAACCCCAGGATGTCCCAGGCAATCATTAGATAAACATTCATTCAAGATACAAAGGAAGAACGCTCCAATCTCCCATAAACACCACTTGGGTGGAAAAACTAGATGGCGCTGTTCTTATTAAATAGGCAAATGATAGCGTAAACATTTGAGTTTATCTTCTTCCTACTCAAAGGGTAGGAAGTTGATAGAACGTTTATCATCACCTGCTGATTGTGTAACTCCATCACCTGCTCTGTTTCAATCTGCCTCTCCTCAGCCCCAATCCAGACTCTCTAAAGACGAAGGAAACAGAAGGGGGAATCAAGGGATCAGAGCTATGGCAGCTAGAAGTTTCAGACATCATGTCGCCTAAACTCTGTTTTCACGCAAGGAAGCTGGAACACTAACAGCTTAGGAATGACTTGCCCAGACTTTCCATTTAGTAACTACTGCAGCAGGACCAGAACCCGATTTCCTTCCTCCAGCCCAGTGCGTCCCCTCGTAATCCCCCGGGCACGGCTTTATACCAAGGATCAGCAAACTCCTGCCGAGCGTGGCCACGTCTGCTGGTTTCAGGATCGTCCTGCTGCTTTTGCCTGGCCATGCGGAGCTGAACGTGGCGACAGAGAGGGGTCGTCACGGTGGAGAACATGGGGTCTGCAAAGCTGAAAATGTTCACCATCTTGCCCTTCACAGAAAAGTATGACCAACCCCTGCTTTAGACAGTGGACAGCATGAAATAGGAACCAGCCACTTCTTAATTTCACAGATCCATTCCTACACATCAGCAATCCTCAAGTGTTTTTAGTCTTTACATCCTTCGAAGTTACTGAAGACGCCCAAAGAGCTTTGGTTTATGTGGGTGTTTGCTATCAGTGTTCACTGTACTTGAAATTGAAACTCAGAAATGTATTCATTTTTATTCATTTAAAAATAATGGGAATAAATCCACCACATTTAAACACATTTCTATAAAAATTAACTATATTTTCCAAAATAAAAGAAAATGAGTGAGAAAAGTGGTAGTTATACATGTTTGTAAATCTATTCAATGTTTGGCTTAAGAGAAGACAGCTGGATTCTCACACGTGCTTCAACATTCAACTGGTTGCAACAAGCTGCTTTGGTTGAAGCATACGAAGAAAATCTAGCCTCCCGCAGATATCTAGTTGTAAAAGTGAGGTGTATTTTCATAGCTTTTCCAGGTCATGGTAGATATTCTTTGATGCTACACCAAAACTCGACAAGTAGTAATTTCTTAATGATTCATTGCCATGTAGAATCTTCACTATACTGTATCAAAAAAACCACACTCAACATCACCACGAATCTTATCAGAAAAGTCTGAGTACGGGGAAGCTGTCAGCTCACAGTGGCAGATACAAATCTCCCCAGATTCTCATTTCTGAGTGCAAGCTCAACCCCATTGCAGGCGACAAACACTGCCAACCGTTTTCCTCGAGGGGAGAGGCTCACTCGGTTCATTTCTGAAAAAGTGTCTGCAAATACTTAACGTCTGAATAACCATAGTTCACCCGTTAATTGTTCTTTCAAGTAAAAGTGAAAAAATGGTGGTGTGGTTAGGGAGCAGCTAGTTGAGTTAGCAACTCAGTCTTACGAGAGCGTCTCCTCAAGACAACGTGACAGTTCAGTCAATGTAAGTGCTTTGTGTGTCCTGCCCACTATGTAAATGTTAAAAAGACACGTACTCGAGAGATTTCATAAAAATATCTACTATCTGGCCCTTCACAGAAAAAGTAATCATTGTACTGCTTCATCACAGACATCTTTTTTTTTTTTTTTTTTTTCCTCTGGCTGCGCTGCATGGTTTGCAGGATCTTAGTTTCCTGGCCAGGGATCAAACCCGTACCCCCTGCAGTGAAAGCATGGAGTCTTAACCACTGGACCGCCAGGGAAGTCCCCATCACGGACATCTTAAGTGAACACAGCATATCCTTTTACTACAAGCGAGTGGCAATGGTCACGGCACAGTGTGGAGTGACCACTGATGGTCCTAAGGCACCTGCCAATCTATCCCCCACCACCGCCCTGCTGTTGCTTTTGCACCA
Source organism: Phocoena sinus (assembly GCF_008692025.1). Classification (NCBI taxonomy): domain Eukaryota; kingdom Metazoa; phylum Chordata; class Mammalia; order Artiodactyla; family Phocoenidae; genus Phocoena; species Phocoena sinus. The sequence goes on along the minus strand of NC_045767.1, from coordinate 3,637,573 downwards.
TCGATGCAAATGTCACTACAGCGAAGAAGAAAAATAATTTCTTAGCATTATTATGAGAATAGTTTTGACCTCTGGGACTGACTGAAAGGGTCTTGAATACCCCCAGGGGTCTGTGGACCATACTTTGAGGACTGCTGCTATAATTTTCTTTGCCGTCATTATGTTAAGGAAATATTCATAGTTTAAAAGGACGTTTTTGTACATAACAGCACTTTAAAAACAATCACATTTAAGTTTTAAAAGTATATGATTGATGGCTCTGAAAACTCAGTCGTCACTACAGCAATATGTCGAATTATTTATGCTTTATAGAACTGTTCCCCTAATACAGGGGTCAGCAAACTACAGCCCATGGGTCAAATCTGGCCCACTGCCTGTGTTTGCAAATAAAGTTTTATTGGCACATGTCCATTCATTTACGTGTGTGACTGCAGTGGCGGAGCTGAGTAGTTTTAACAGGGAACATTTGGTCCACAAAGCCAAAAATATTACTATCTTGCCTTTTGCAGAAAAAGTTTCCCAACCCCTGTTCTAACAGAAAACACAGATGGTTGAAATGACAAACATTTCAGCAAACTTTGGGTTAATATTATACAAAAAGGAGAGTCTTCAGCTGTTTTTTTTCCCCCCCTTGAAGGCTATACACTTACATAAAAGGAAAAGAAAATTAGGGAAAAAATAAAGTTGTTTAATTTCAGTGCCGCTTCGCACGGCGGTGGATCTTACCAGAAGGTTTGCTTGGCCGTCTGAATGACATTGGCCGACATCTCCACGTCTATGTAATCATAGTGCAGGGCCCCAGGGTCTGTGGAGGACCCCGTCTCAGCCAGCAAAATCCCAATCCACCTGCCCATGTCTTCAGAAGAAGATGCCTGTTGAAGTGAAGGGGGGAAAAGTGCATTTTACTTAAGTAACAGTAAAGAGTTTTAACATTTTCATTAAAATGTCAAAAAAGAGACAACATAACAGGAAAGGCGGTGGAACACGAAGCACCTGAGGATGTAGACAAGGAGGCAGCCACTACCTGAGCCACGGGATTAACACCGCGTCCACTCCAAGCCTTAATGCGGAAGCTGCATAATGGTTATTCCCAAGGAAATAAAAACTCGAGGTCCTAAGATGCCTCCCAATTATTTTGGGGAAAGGCACTAGGGTGGAAGACATGGAAATTAATGGAATCATTTAAATCTCGGCTAAAAGAAGCCGTTTAGAAAGGCTCCTTAATTTGGCAACAAAATCTGGAAAGCAGAAAGGCCCCTCTAACCACAGCCGCTTAACCTGGAAACCACACCAGGCCACGGCCCCTGTAGGTCACCGACTCTGGTGACCAGTAGCCCTTGCTGTGGTCTCCTGAATGGGCCTGGAAGGGCAATTTTATTTCCCTGATTAGATGGTACAGAATATTAACCTACTTTCACTTTCATATTAGTTGTGATATAGGTGTAATGTTTATAATCGTTGGGCTGCTTTGTGCATGTCATTCTTTAAGATGTTTGAAATGCTCCCCGGATGTCATCTGCCTAATTTGCAAGTCTGAAATATATCTTTAAGATTGGGTTCATTAAAATTTTAAGCCGTCCTTCTTATGTGATTTAGAAAATCAATTACATTACATTCATAATGGTATTTCAAATGTCTAAATACTATTGGCTAATCAACTGTATAAGTCATATTTAAAGTTTAGGGGAAACTGAGCTATCAAATGTGTGAGTTAACTGAATGTCAAAGAAAAAATAAATATTTAGCTTTTTGCAAAAATTACAAATTTTTTATATAAAGAAAGATCTGTAAGTTTAGCTTCAAGACTTAAAGAAAACTGGGTTTCATCATTATAACCTTGATGAGTTGAACACTGATCAGAATACAAGTAATCATATATACCCCATGGCAGGCTCTCGGGAGGAAGAGCCATTGACAAGGAAGGAGTTGTTTTTTGTGTGTTGATAGAATTGGCTACTGATACTGTACAAGCAACAGTATCATATGCGGCCATGGACAAAGTGAATGGATTCCAATTACATGCCTTACGGAGAGTAAGAATGTAATCAATGTTTGCTAAATTGAAATGAATTGATTTGAGTGCTTGGATAATAAAAAAATCACAAATATGCTCTCTTCACTGGTCTTTTGTCCTCCCCCAAACGAAATCTAAGTCAAGAATGTATCTACGACTGAATCTATATCCATGTATCTATAACTATTTCATTTAAGCATTTTTAAAAGTATGTTAACATAATATCTAAGATGTTATTGATACTATTACACTGTTAACTATTTTCTTCATTGTTTAAGAAATTTCCTCGTAGGCTTTTAAAAAATAATAACTCTGTGGTGTTGGACTAAAATTAGAAGTATTAGTTACGATCTTGTGGCTTTTAGTATATAAATAGGTATACATGCAGGTATACACATGTATATATGCACATACATGTGTGTAATATGTATAACACAGAAACATGCCTGAATATACGTATGTACAAACATACACATACACACAATTTCCTATGACTACTGAAAAGGCCAGGCGCAATGACACCCCAGTAACTCTGAGCACACCTTCTACCCAGATCCTGGTTTCTAAACACCATTACCCACTAGGAGTTGTCCACTAAGAGCTCTTCGGAACACGGCTGATTCCAAGAGGCCTGGGGCAGAGAAGAATACAAGATGAGCCCGGAACATCTTGTTGCATCATAACATAAGGAAAGAGCTCAAAGAAAGAAGGGTACCGCGGACTGTGGTGTCTTTATTACAGGGACATAGCAAAGGCCACGTGGCTCGAAGGGCTTTCTGCTGACCAACTCTGTTCATTTGACCAGGATAAATCATGACAATAAAGGATAATAATCACTGATTAAAACAATAATCTACGAACCCCTGCTGATATACATATATATATAAATGAATGAATAATTAATTGAGAGAAAGGGAAATCTTCCTTATAGTAGATACTAACTAATAAGTGTAGAAGGAATAATGGAATTAGAAAGTCCCCATTTAGCAGCTGTCATTTTAATAACTGTATCAGGCAAGAGTCATTCACGGATGCTAAAAATTAGTGGGTGAAATTGTGAGTGAGAGGATATTGAAAGAGTCTCAAAGAATCTCCCCACATGAAGCTTATTAAAGACAAACGGGAAACACAGTAACTTTGCAGTGGGGAAGCCATGCAGACATCCCACCTGAGAGATCAAAGTTAACATCACCAGTTGTGGGACAAACTGATGGGCGTACCTGCTTAAGTGATGCAGTGTCAAACACACCACTGCTTCCACGTGCCCCTGCCAAGCATGCCTACCCCAGATTCGAATTTCAAGGAAATGGCAGATATGCCCAAACTGAGGGACCGTCTACACAATAATGGTCTGTACCCGTCCAAAGTATCAATGTCGTGAAACCAGACAGAGAAAGCCAAAGAGACTGCAGCTGAATGCAACACACCACCTGGGGTTTTCTTCCGCTGACAAGGGACATCATTGGGATAACTGGGAAAATCTGATTAAAATCTGTAAGTCAGATAATTGTATTGCATGAGTGTGAATTTCCTGATTTTGATAATTATACAGTGGTTTTAGTAAAGAAATACCCTCATTTTGAGCAACTTCACACTGAAGTGTTTAGGGATAAAGGGGCAACACGTCTGTAAAAGGTTCTGAAAAAATTTACACAGAGATAGAGAGAGAGAGAAAGAGAGAGAGGGAGAGAGAGGGGAAGAGACCATGCAAGAGGTATCAAACATGGTAAAATGTTAGTATTTGGGGAATATGGGTGAAGGGTATATGGAATTATTTGTACTAGTTTCACAACTTTTCTGTAATTCTGAAATTATCTCAAAAGTTAAGATAAAATGGTCTTAGAAAAAGTACAGAATACAACTTTACTGGTCAGATCACTGCATTTCCTAACTGATTCAGGCAAACTCTTTGCTTATGTTGGAACACTGAGTGTGGTTACGTGTGTGTGTGTGTGTGTGTGTGTGTGTGTGTGTGTGTGTGTGTGTGTATCTGTGTTTGATTCAATAACTGGAATAGGGAAAAGGCAATGAAACACACCCCCCATTTTTTGGGGACATGAGGCTGCACCTACAGGGATGGGAGCAAAGACAGGACAGGGCCCTTCTCACCCAGCTCCTCCCCTGCCCCTGCCCCTGCCCTCCCCACGGGGGCTCCTGTCACCACCCGGTGTCCAGGCCAACGTCTCACTTTTCACCCCCGAATCCAGCGTGTGCCAACCCACAGCGTGTGCCTTCCTGTCCTCGCAGCCTCTCTCAGATCTGCTGCCAGAGCTCTCACGTGACACCTGAGTTGTTTGCATCAAGTGTACAGTTTCCTCATTTACGTTTTTGGCTTTTTTCCACCCTCATCCACCCTACAGCTTTCAGCCCTCATAAATGATTACAAAGCACACCGACTCTAGCCCAATGCTCTGTTTTACAGACAAATAAAGAAGCCGAGAGAGAAAAACAGACTGGGTTGTGATCAAAGTCTGCAACAGAACTAGGACTGGGGCCCAGATATCCTGATCCCAGCCAGGCCTGGCCTCCCATCTGGGAAGTCAGCCACAAGGGCAGGCTTGGCCCTTCGACCTGTTATCTCAAACCATCCAAACCATCGGGCAAGGAGCCCTGTGTGAGAAAGAACTATGTTGTTAATCTCTTTTTGTCCCCACCAAAAGAAAGCAGTCTCTGAAACTAACTCCTATCTCCTACCAAGACCTTCTAGGTTGGCTAACGGGGCCCCTTTGATCTTGGTCACAAGCCCACGCCCTTTCCTTCACTGGTCAGTGACACTGCATTTAGATTAGGCCCTGCATCTGATTAATTCAAAACACACATCAGCCATGCCACCAAACCCAAAATATCCTCATTTCTACCAACTGTATAGCATAAATATACTTACACGTACTCCAGAAATTCTACACTCTGATATTTGTGTATGCGTGGACATACATATGTATGCGTGTGTGTCTTTGTATCTTAATCATGATAATGCTAAGTGAAAAAAAAAAGACAAAGGAAAAAAGGTCTGAATTAATATTGGGTAGAAATAAATTAATAACAGACGATAAATAAAAATTTTATATTTCAAAAGTGAAAGTTTTAAGTGTGTAGCTAAGAAATTTGTTTGAATTGCCTTTTTTTGCTTTTGTGAATAAGGAGGTCTGAAAAAGCAACCAAACAATAAAACGCATGCAAAGCCAAGGGTTCTTAAAAACCAAAGGTGTTCTTTTTGTTCTTTTGTAATCTGGCTCTCTGGCCACTGTCGATAGGCAACTGGTAGTCAAAAAACACCTGCTCCATCGGTGAAGAAGCCCAGAACATTCCAAAGGACAGCTTGAAGGAAATGCCACCAATTCAGAGGCAGACCACGGTTAGGGGAGAAGTTTTACTGGAAATTTTAAAACAAGTCGTTTTGTGGCCACTTTTAGAAAGCAATCTACTGCCTGGAACTGTGTACTGAACTTCCACGCAAACACGAACAGAGAGGATATCAGACAAGGAGGTGACCTGGCAGGCAGTCTACCGTGGACATTGTGCAGAGAACTGGTTGTGCCGTCCACACAGCTGGGGCCCCTCGGAGAAGAAAAGCAGGACACGTGGGACAGGACAGAACCAAAGCTGCCATCAGCTGGCTGTGAGGACCTGACGGGGTGTCCAGGCCGGACCCTAGAAGGCAAACCACCGCGAGCAAATGCCCTGTGGCTCCCACCTCCAACACGGCCACCTCCTGGCCGTTGCGAAGCAGCCGGAACGTCAGGGGGTGTTTGGAGTCCAGCCCTGGGATGACCTCGCAGCCACGGAGCGGGATGGAGACGATGTGGGTCTTCAGGTCGGCCCTGTCCTTGTGGAGGATGAGCTTATTTTCCTTGACGCGGCACCAGCGCTCCCGCCAGCGGCTGTTGGAGAGCACGTTCAGGTAGCCTGCAACGAGAGCAGGCCCGTCAGCCTCCCCAGGAAGGATGCGCCCCAGGAGGCCACGAAGACGGAACGAACCCTGCACACAGCACGTCTGCAAGTGCAGGCTCCTGGGAGCCACAAGAGCCACCACTGCGAGATGACTGACCTCCATCAGCTCTGGGGGCTGAGACAGGAGCCCGAATGCACTGTGTGGTGCGTGCTGAGGACCATGGAGGGAACCCGGAGCTTGCCCGGCGTACGAGAGGTCACTGCGCCATCAGTGGCTGGCAGGAGAGAGGCTATGAGGACACACTGCCGTCCTCAAATAGCTGAAGGGACCTCACCCCGGAAAAGGTTCGGGTTCATTCCGAGTAGCTGCAAATGACGCCACCAGGGCAAAAGTGACAAGACAGCAGATTTTGGCTTAACATAAGGAATAAGACTACCTGAAAATGAAAGCTTCCCACAAAACAGGCAGCCCTGGGAGGTGACAAGCTCCCCACCCCCGGAAGTATTCCAGCAAATGACGGCAAGTCCTCAGGATGCGATTCCTGCCCAGAGGCCAGAGATGCCCTTCCTCAGTGCCCTCCGACGGGAGGATGCTGTCTGACTGCTGAAGTCTAAAGGCCTGAGTCTGACGCATGTGGAGTTTTGTCATCCATGTCTCTGAGGCTGCACTACATCTCAGCGCATTACGGATGGAATGTGATGGAATTACAAGAAGAGCTGTCCTCATTTTTTTTTTTTTTTTTTTTTTGCGGTACGCGGGCCTCTCACTGTTGTGGCCTCTCCCGTTGTGGGGCACAGGCTCTGGACGCGCAGGCTCAGCGGCCATGGCTCCGGGTCCAGCCACTCCGCAGAATGTGGGATCCTCCCGGACCGGGGCACGAACCCGCGTCCCCCGCGTCGGCAGGCGGACTCTCAACCACTGCGCCAACACGGAAGCCCTGCCCTCATTTTTTAAAAAAGGAAATCACCTCAAGTACAAGAAACTGATCATTTTCACCTGTCACAAACATACAGTGCATTTTTCTGGAAATAACAAGGCAGGACAAACAGACTTCACGGGGTGACTTCTGAGCAGTCCATAATGCTAGGAAGACGGTGGAAGTGAGTGGAACAGCATATAGAGTCCAGGTCAACAAGGAAGAAGTGAAACAAGGATTCCTTAAGTCATTCGGCTGCTCTTTCGATTCACACATACACACACACACACACGTGTGCACACACGCACACGCGCACAGCTCAATAAATAAATAAATAAAATCCTCTCTGATCTTGATTTTTCTAAATGTCTTTTTCCAAAAGGGATCTGGACGACGCCTATTGCTCCTTTATTAGCAATGGATAAATGCTATAAAGGCTAAAACTAAATGAAAACAAAACCCCAAACAGGGGTGTTAGAGGTTCCAGAATGATGCTATTTTATGCATAGACATTACTATACATAATAGCTCAATGAATTCACTAGGAAAATGCTTATAATACTTAAATGTACGTTCAGGGCTTCCCTGGTGGCGCAGTGGATGAGAGTCCACCTGCCGATGCAGGGGATGCAGGTTCGTGCCCCGGTCCGGGAAGATCCCACATGCCGCGGAGCGGCTGGGCCCGTGAGCCGTGGCCGCTGAGCCTGCGCGTCCGGAGCCTGTGCTCCGCAACGGGAGAGGCCACAACAGTGAGAGGCCCGTGTACCGCAAAAAACAAAAACAAACCAAAAAAAAAAAAAATGTACGTTCAGTTGAATGTAAATCAGTTCTACCAATATATCCTAAAGGGTACCTGGGACTAAAACTTCCGTTTGGGACACAAGTTGCCATATTTGTAAAATTACAGAGAAAATGGAGAAGTGAGCCCATGAGCTTAAGTGCCTGGGACCTGAAGTTCCTTGCGCTTTGCACAATTAGGAGGGACTGGAGGGAGGCGAAGACAGGCTGGAGAAGCAGAGTTCAGAAAAAAAAGGAGGCTCACACCCTGATCTCCTTCCTTCTTGTTCACGGCTATGCAGCGAAGACCGACCTGAAGCCCTTTGGACAGTTAAAGATGGAAGAGAAAGAACTGCTGTTTTCATTCTGGGAAATACTATTTGGAAATGACATAGTTCTTCTGATCCACTTATTCTTTTTTTTTAAGCTCTACTTAAAACATATAGTCAAATGTAATATCTGAACATCTGAGTAACAGCTATTAGAACTATTTAATATCTCCGTCTATAAGTCATTAATCACGCTGAAGGCCCACATCTTTGGATTTTTTGGAAGTAGCTGGCAACCGGATCCATCGTAAATACGTTCCGAGCACGAATGGACACACGTGGTCTATGGACAGTATGATGGCGTACAATTAAGAAGAAACAAATGGAAGCATGGATGGCTTTCCACGAACTTAGTCTTCTTGGGCACACAAGGTCGACAGGCGAGTGAACAGTTTGTAGAAGGAAGCACTAAGGCCCAGGGCACGGATGGACGTGACCACTGGGGCTGGCAGAGTGGAGGCTTACGTGTGCTCCGGGGCGGGTCCTCAGCTGGGCCTTAAGGGGTGGGAGGATCCCTTCAGGCCTGGAGAAGCGGGGAGCGTGGTGAACTAAGACTTGAGACGTCTAGCGACCTGGTCACAGAAAACCTCAGAAGCTACTGTAGGGGCCTGTCCTTGTTGCAGAAGATGGCGGGGGTCACAGTGGGGAAGGAGATGCCAAGATGTGTATTGAGGAATTTAAGCACACCTGCCTCCTCAGTAACAGTGAGGGGATTCCTCTAAACTTCCACAGGACTTCTGGCTCTTAGAATTCACCACGTGGGTGCATCGGTCCCCAGCGCAGGGGGGCCGCAGCTTCTGAGTACGGCTCGGCCAGCCACGCGAATGACACATCTCCTGAAGAGGGGAAGGTGCTCATCAGGTTTTCTTCCCTGACCAAGTCACCAAATGCCATAGGTTTCTTGACATGTGAGTCACAAAAGGAATGATTACATTGGACAGATCCACACTTTAGTTAGAGCATGACTTCAAAGGAAATTACCATATTTTAACGCCTTCCTCATAATGAGTTACAGTTGCCCAAAAGGGAAAAGCAAAACGAGAATCACAGTGGGTAACAGGCCTGTTTCTGTAAAGAGCAAACGCCACGGAAACAAGCCCACATCTGGCATTTGGCCTCCCCCCGCAGGCTCACCGCCTTCTCCAAAGAGGTGGCTGAAATTCCTACTTTCTGGGTAGGGACCCCGGATGAGGGAGAGACCACGCAGGGACATGGCAGGCAGCTCACCGAAGTACCCGGGAGTCAGAGGGCAGGTCCCATATCCCCTAATATTCTTTCTCTCCGCCACGACGTCTAGGCTGTGATGGCTAGGCTGTGATGGGATCCCTGCCGACACAGGACCCCGTCAGCCCCGAGACGATCAGCCTGAGCGGACACCCACCACCAGGTGGCACCAAAGAGCAGCCGGGCCCCTTCGCAGGCTCGCCTGGGTCAGGTCAGCGCCCTGCTAATAAGGTGATTCCAATATCATTTGATTTTTTGTTTGTCTGTTCCCACCTATCATGTTACGGTGAGATGTTACGGTATCGTAACCATCTGGGAATTTCGGTTTGATGTTCTGAGGTTATCTTTGCTCCGAATTCTAAAGCAAGAACTCTAAGGCCTCTTGCAAAAGCTTGGTGACAAGTGCGTATGAGGTTTCATGAGGACGGCCTGAGGCTGACCAAACACACACAACCACAGGAGGACGGGACAGATGTGAACGCTCCCGCGGTCAGCTGCGTGGGGACCTGGCGCCTCTGGTCCAGCAGCTGCGGACGAGCAGACAGGGCCGCCTGGCCGAAGGGGGGCCCGCGTCCACTGACTTCTTCTCTAGGATGGGAAGGGCAGCGTCTCCTGTGCTCTGGTCACACTTTTGTGAGGACTTTCACTGAATTGCCCATCTCATCTTAGCCAGCCTCAGACTGTGACCGGCTGAGAGGAAAGGGGCTGCTCAGAGAGCTGACCCCCGCCCTGCGACGCCGAAACCCTCCCTTCCACCAGAGGCACGCGCCCTCCAGCGGGCACCCAAAGAACCCGAGACACCCTTGACATCAAGAACGTGTCCTCCCCCTTGATTAAATGTCACCTGACCTTTTGTCGGGTGGATTACGACAGAAAGTGAGAGGCATATAACTTTCCTGCACATCCACCAAAAATCCTACTGCCGAAAACGTCACAAAGTCACTGACCATTAGAGCCAGAAGGGGCCCCAGAGATAACCAGAAGGTCCTTCCAACTAGCCCAGGTTACCCTGCCTCGGGAAGCCCTCCATCCTAACAACTGGGGACCACGCCTTTCACTCAGCTTCTGTATTTCTATTATCGGTATTTTCAGTGCCACTCATCGGCATTACCCTCATGGCCGCTTGACTATGTCTGGTACGCTTAGGTTTTTTTCAGGTGAACAAATGAATGATAATAGCGACCATTTACGGAGCATAAATTATGAAGTAGGCAATGAGCTTAATGTTTCATGATTTTATCCTCAATTCTAAGGAAAAGAAAGTAGTTTAAGTATAAGCCTATTTCATAGGTGGGGAACCTGAGGCTCAGAGAAGTGTGTGTGACTTGCTTAAGTTAATTCATTCAATTAACAAGTGTTTACTGAGCTGCTATTATCCACCAGGCTGTGTGCTCGGTGCTGGGAACACAACTGGTGGGTGAATTCGACCTCCATCTTAATCCAGTAATGAGAGGAACAAGAAATTGGAAAATTCAGTGAGACGAGATTGTTAGAGGCCCTGAACTGACTGAGCACAGGAGGATACGATTAATCCAAGGTTTCCAAACTCCCACGGGGTAGCCTGTAGGGATCCAGAGGAGAAGAAGGTGGACAGTCGCGAGGCTTGCGGACGAGTCCAAACAACAGACGGAAACGGGCTGGGGAAGACAGAAAAACGTGAAAGGCATCTCCCGATGCCCTTATACGGTGACGATACTTCCGGAACTCCTGAGCACTGGAGATGGGAAACTAAAGGACCCATCTTTGCCCAGGGGTTTGTGTGCAAGTCTCAGGTCATCCTGTGAAAGTGGCTGTTTGTGGAGTGGACCCGGCTGCTGCTGAGGGCAGCACCCGCTGGCTGAGGGCCCGAGAGAGGGGTGAGAGCCAGGCGGGACAGGCGGAGTGGTGGGCTGGTGTGGGCGCCTCTTCCCACCCCGCCTGCGGGAAACCTGCAGAGAGCCCTCTCCTACCTGCCGGCATTTCTCCTGCACACCCAGAGCCCCAGCTGGCCGGGCTGCATCTCCCAGAAGAGCTGGGATTTGGACTCAGCTCCCAGTTGCCCTGGGGACGCTCTCATCTGTGCCCCGTCCGCGTGGCACCCTGGGCAGGATGGGGGTCTTGGGCCTTCATCCAGCTACTTTTCCTGCCTGAGACTTTGCAGCTGTCCTAACGTAACTGAAGACAGTCATTCTCCCCCTCGATTTCTCCACAGGCTCCTCCCCTGTCCCCCGGCCCAGCAAAGAACTAGATGACAATTTTAAAACCTTGTGCACAGAGGATGTTCTCTTCGTGGAGGCGAAAGACGTCCACGGAGAGCCTGGCAGAAACCCTCAGGTGAGGATGCGGGGCTGCAGCTCCACCAGGCCTGCTCTCTGAGCAATTCCACTGTGCTTTTAGGCCAAGTGCCCACACAGCTGTTCATTAGGAGTCACGAGGGTGGCGAGCCCTGGGGGACGGGAGGGGGACGGGGGAGACCTGTGCTTCAGGACAGCGACAGGGTTGGCCGGCGGGCCTGGCCCTGTCCCCAGCTGGCCGTGTGACTCAGGGCAAGTCCCACGACCTTCCCGAGTTCTCGGTGTCCTCATTGTAAAATGAGGGGTCTGGACCACAGTTGCTAAGTTGTCTTCTATATGAATGTTTACTTGTTTTTCATGAAAGAACCTCTATTTCCTTTGCTGATCTGGGGCAGTTTTAAGAAAAAAAACCCCAAAAAACTAAAAAAGGAGTTCCCTTTTTGTTGGCTAATTCCCTCTTTCCATTTCTAACCCCTGACTCCTATCTCCTCTCCAGGGCTAATGACAGCGGGAAACAACCGCAGATCACCCAGTGCTGTGAGCCGCCCCAGGAAAGGCAGAGGGCCACAGGCCCCCAGCATCCACAGCCCCCCTGCAGCTGCCCTCCCGCCAGGGCTCTGTCCAGCTGGCTCAGCTTCCGCAGGGCGGTTGTTCTCAGTGGAAAGAGCATCAGTCAGCGTGCTTCTGTGACCCCACTGCCGTCGGACCAGGGGCAAGTTCACGACCTCTGCATGCACGGGGGCTCCCAGACCGCTGGCCTCCATTTGCGGCCACCATCTCCCCTCCCAGTTCAACCCACAGGCGGCCCGCCCAGCCATCTTCCACTCCACACGCACTTCTGCACAGCACCCCAGGGGGGTTACCGTGTCACCAAAAGTCTATCACGACTTCCTAGGATCACACCTGTGGGGAGCTGGGAGTCCACCCTGCCCTTCCCTCGGGAGGCCCCCCACCCCAAGTCTACCTGCGCTGCACTCCACAACCGACCCTTCCTGCCCACCCACACAGCTCTGAGCTCACGGCGCTCTTTCAGCACAAGCCACACCCTGGGACGTGATATCGGCTGAACAAATGCATTTTTGCATGTGTGGCCCAACTTAGGCACTAACGGGCAGCATCTAAATGCTGCTGTCTTTTGGCATCCTCAGTAACCCAGAACCGTGGACAGAAGAGATGCTCAACGAGAGAGGGAACAAAGAGAGAGAGAGAGGTAAACAGCGGGCACGCATAAAAGGCATTACGGGACTGACGTGTGATGCGCCCTGTGGTCTGCAAGGGAAAGTACAGCCCATTCTTATTTTTCTTAAAGGCTAAATATCCATCTTTCAGCCTCTAAAGCGTTTCTCCTTAAAGGGGTCGCACGGTTCTCATAAACGTGGTTGCCTAGGAAACACCGCGCACGTATGGTCTAACTTCTCCAGGGAGGTGTTCCCTGAGGCGCCTCCGTGTAAGTCACGTCCCCGCCAGACTCTCCCGCTGCCCCTCTCGTATCCCCGCCGTGTTCGTGATCAGAGTCAGTCACCACACGTTTGTCTCTGTGACCCCCTGCCTCAGGCCGCCCTTCGGGGGCTAGACTGGATGCAGTGGGATCGCAGGAGTCATCTGGTCGTCGCATCCCCTGCCCCGCTGACGCAGCCCCACTGCCAGCAGCTGCCCAGAGAACACTTACTAGACGAAGACCCACGAGGGGAGGGGTCAGCCGGCCCAACTGCACTTGAGGAGGAAGCTTGAGAAGTGGAGCAGCCCCAGAAAGGTGAGTCGTGTGACGTCAGGCCAAGGGAAGGGGCTGCCAGGGACCCTGTAAACGCTCTTACACACGTTACACACCCGCCTCCGCTGGCCAACCGCCCATGCGTACGTTTCCCTTTAAAGACGCTTAAAAGGAATTTGGGGGCTTCCCTGGCGGTCCGGTGGTGAAGACTCCGTGCTCCCAAGGCAGGGGGCCCGGCTTTGATCCCTGGTCCGGGAACTAGATCCTGCGTGCATGCCGCGACCAAGAGTTCCCATGCCGCAACTAAGGAGCCCTTGAGCCACAACTAAGGAGCCCGCCTGCCGCAACTAAGACCCGGTGCAACTAACTAACTAACTAAATAAATAAATATACAACAAAAGATAAAGTTAAAAAAAGAAAAAGGGATTTGGAAGAACCTCATGGGATCAAAGAGAGAATTTGTTTTTTGTTTTGAGAGAACTTCAGAGATCATCTCAAACGCCTGCAAGGCCTTCACTAATAAGCAGTGAAATGTAATCCATTCTCCACAATTTAACTGATCACAAGCCCAACGTCAAAGAGCCCAATCAGTAAGACTTAGAAGAACATGATACAGAGGTGTCCCCGGAGAGGGTCTCCGCGTGCTCGGGGAGAGGGTGCAGACCTGGCAACCCCACGCACCCCCGTCTTACCACAAGTAGGCACATCTTCCTCCGCTGAGGAGGTCTGTTCATCTGTCGATGGCTTTTTCTTTCCCAAACCGATGATCTTGGTGATTTTTTTCCCAGTGACTTTAGACACAGTTCCCTTGGCCTCTGATTTGGAACTTTTTTTCCTCTTAACTGTGAAGAAAGGTGACGACAAAAAAGCATGTTTCAACGATAGACTTTAACTGAAAAGAAACATCAAAATAAAGCATGACTCATGGCCGATTTTCTTTCCCCAAATTTCTACTTACTGAGCACCTGCCGTGCATCAGCTACTCGTCTAGATACAAGAGGACAAAGCAGAAAACAGGCACTCCCAGGAAGCTTGTGTTCCACAGCAGGCTGAGAACACACGCACACACGCACATGTACACATGTGCTCGCACGCGCACACACACACACACACACACACACACACACACCCCTGAAGGAGGTCGGATGATGGAAAGGCCTTTGTAGACCTAAACTAGGGTTACGTGGTACAGTGACCGGGCCGTCAGGAAGCAGAGGAGCTAAGTATCAGTACAAGGCAGCATCTGTGCAGAAACCCGAGGGAAGAGCCGTCCGGGCAAGAAAAGCATCAGCTAACACAGAGCCTGTGATGCTGGAAGGAGCCGGACACGTCTAGAAACACAAGACAGGCTTGGGCAGCTGCAACCTGGCCTGCACAGGGAGGGGTCCGGCAGGTGAGGGGGCAGGGGGACTCAGCGAGCCTCCACCAGCCCCTCACTGCCCTGTCAGACTCACGTGGGATTCCGCCCCACCCAGAGCTGTTAGACCAGCAGCCTGCATCCCAGCCCCGTGTTCTGTTTGGCCTGCAGTGCTAAACCACATGCACAAAGCTCACGAACGTTCTGCACGAAGATGAATGACTCCTGGCTCCCCGTGGAGAACGGGAAAGTCTGGCAACTCTGAACCCACATTTTGGTAAGCGACAGCAGGCGGGGACAGGGCCTGAGAAGCCACAGCCGTGCACAAGGACTTACGTGCCCAGCTGACGACAGTCCGGGGACCCCAGCTGACAGCGCCAGCGGCCGGCTGCTATCCTGTACCTGACCCGTGGCGGCAATCTGCTCTCTCCAGCTCCTGCGGGCTTTGTCTACGACCTCCGACAGAATCACGGGGGTGGGGACCGGGTGCAGAACCACAGTGGGTGCTAAGGATGGTCCAGGACTGAGGGACAAGACCCTTCCCGCCAGAGCACTTCTGGGCAGGCGAGCTGTCACCTGAGGGCTGTTCTGTGCCTGGTGCTGGGGCCAAGGGCCTCGCTCAGTGTGGATGGGCTGGGAGGGCCCTGGAGGGACCCACAGCATCACGGCCAGACACCATCACCTGAACCCCCGAGACCCGCAACGGCCCCTGCTCGGTCCTCTCCAGGAGGACCCCTCACCCCTCTGTAACTCAGAGGGTGGCACGGACCTTTCGGAAAATGTAATGAAAGTCAAGAATTCCTTCCCCACCCCTCTCCCTGTGGACACAGAACATGCACGAACATCACACAGGATAACTTCAGAGGAAGAGGATTCAAGGATGTGAGATTGTAAACTATGGGCCTCATTCCTAAACCTACCCTCTAAAAGCGTACGCCCTCCCCCCTCCTTTCTACCACATCAGCTGCTCTCAGTGGGGGGCGGGGAAGCCGTCCCCTTCTCTAGCTCCACTCTGCCAGCCACCCCGCGCCCAGGGAACGAGGCCAGCACGCATCCACCCTCACCCGGGTCTGCCTCATCTGGGCTCTGCAGGTCTTCTTCCCCCCACCCCACCCCACGGACACAGTGAGGTCCCGTGAGGCCAGTCACTGTGCTTGAACACTTATTTCCTCTCTAGAAAGAAACGACAGTTAACAATGTCTGAGGCAGGAGGTGCTACATTATAGTTTTAAAAAGAAGCCGCACTAAACTTCAGGGTAATCAGCACTACGGACTGAATGTTTGCATCTCCCCAGAATTCACATGCTGAAGCCCTAACCCCATAGTGTGGCTGTATTTGGAGATGGGGTCCCTAAGGAAGCACTGAAGGTTAAATGAGGTCTTAAGGGTGGGGCCCTGATCCGACAGGATTGGTGTACTCGTGGGGAAAGGCCACATGAGGACACAGTGAGGGGTGGCCGTCTGCAAGCCAGGAAGGGAGCCCTCACCAGCACCCGACACTGACGGCACCTTGATCTCGGGCTTCTGGCCTCCAGAACTGTGAGAAATAAACTTCTGTTGTTTAAGCCACCCAGTCTGGGGTATCTTGTTATGGAAGCCTGAGCTGACTAATACAAGCACTTCTATGTTATTTTAAACAAATCAGGTCATATTAGAAACACAGGACTGTCACTCCCACCCGCTCCTGACACTCTCCCACCACACGCAACCCCTTGTAAAATAAAGCACCAAGAAACCACTTTAATCTCTTGGTCTGAAGGCACATCTCCTCCCCAGCTGCCATCAGACATGGAGTCCGAGGTTGGAATACCTGTATCATTGACTTCAGTTCAACCAAACCCATAGTGAAAGCAGCAGTGGATGACCTTTCTTAGCTGTTTCTAAAGAGCCTGAAGTTGATCTTTGACCAGAACCCCACTCAAGCTAATAAGCTTTAAGAAAAGAAGATCCTCTCAACGAGGACACTCAGTGCCCAGAAGGGACCTTCTGCAAAGCTCAGCAGCATGAATCAGTCCTTCCCTGCATCTCAAAGTGACAAGTGAGAAAGCCAGGTTGTTAGATTTACTTCCAATTTTACTAGGATTTGCTCCTGTTGGGAAAGTACTTGCTGGACTCTGGCTACAAAGAAAGGACATGATGAAGACTTTTAATTCCTTGAGTGTCCACTGCTTTTTTGCAAAAGCGAAAAGTGAGGCTGTCCTTGGAAGAAAAAGCCAAAGGATGTAGGAACGTGAGAAAGAAATCACAAGAATATGTTGATGTCATTCAATAAACAAAAGTCAAAACTTAGCACATATAATAGAATTATGAAGGAAAACCTAAAAACTCAGAACTCTCAACTCACTGAAGTGTACAACAGAAAGGCTGCAGAGTTTAAATGGCATCACTGTCAACGTGGCGCGCTGGGGTGGGGGCGGTGTTGACAGGCACTGAAGCAAAGCTAATTCGCAGCATTTAAAGCCGTAAATGTCATAAACCCAGATGGTTCCCTCTTATCCTACATAAATGGGAGTCTAGGTGTTTTGGTATTTAGGCAGGTGGGAGGAATACCATCAAACTACTGATATGCTATGTCTACCAACAGACCCGTTAACCTGCGATTAAATGGTACACGTGCTCAATGCTAGTTGGGGACAGCTGTCACTTCCACACAGATCAGCCCTAGGGACTCAATGCTCTTTGCTCATGTCAGCTGCAGTACCCGTAGCAGCTCTACTAAATTCACCCCAAATCACACCATACTGGCTCATTACGTGCCAGGGCCTGACACCTTGATAGAAGAAACCAGAGTTTTAGAGTCATTGCCTGCGGCTTTGGTCACAGAATCTGGATCGTGTCCATGTACAGTTGACAGTCTAACATTTAGGAGAAACTGCAGGAGTTGGGGATTTCTTCCATGCAGCCAGCAGAGAAATCTGTCTGAGTCACGACATGGCTGGGATCAAGGGAACATTACTAGAACTTCTCAAGTGCAAACTAATCAAGACAGCACAGCAAGGATAAAAGCTACGGTAGACGGTCGGAATGTATTTAAGCTGTTAGCTTCCTTCAGTGACTATTCACTGGGGGTCTACTATAGGCAAAGCACCATTGCCAGGCAAAAAGTGTCTGAACCAAGGTCACCTTTACAAAGCACAGAAGGCTGCTCTTGTTAAAAGGAAACAGAAGAATATCAGACATGTTCACTTACCTGTATATCTAGACATATATATATCATTCTGTAGGACCTAATTTCATGCAGGGACACTGGGAGAGGAAATCACAAACAAGAAAAGAGACCAGCCAAAGCAATGCCCGCTGAGCCTCAGCGTCTGAGCAGGAACCCTCAGATTGTATGTTGTTCTGTTTCAGGGCAAAACTTAAAGATAGCTTTCCTGGCTTTGATTACACATAATGTGCCCTGTGAAGACACAGATGATACCTTCCACTGAATAACTTCCGATGGAAAGAACTAAAATTACGCTCAAGATACAACCGAGTTAGAGAATCGCATGGGCCAAGGCAGAGGTCACAACCCTCTGGCGTGAACCTTGAAATATCACAATAGCCCAGATGATTTAGGCTCCAAGGTTCTTCGTGGCCGGGATTGCTATTCGGTTTAAGGCCAGGAGACCTCTGTGTGTCTCTGAGGTAGAAGACACCTGCCGGGGGAGGGGAGAATGGGGAGCTAGTGTTTCGTGGGGACAGAGCTGCAGTTTACAAGATGAGAAAGTTCTAGAGGCCCATGGTGGGGACGGCTGCACAACACTGAAGACACTTAATGTTGCTGAACTGGGCTTAAAAATGGTTAAGACAGTAAATTTCATGTTATCTGCATTTTACCACAATTAAAAAAGAGGTTTTTTAAAATGAAGGTGAAATAAAGATATTTTCAGACAATTTTTTTTTTTTTTTTTTTTTGCGGTACGCGGGCCTCTCACCGTTGTGGCCTCTCCCGTTGCGGAGCACGGGCTCCGGACGCGCAGGCTCAGCGGCCATGGCTCACGGGCCCAGCCGCTCCACGGCATGTGGGATCTTCCCGGACCGGGGCACGAACCCGTGTCCCCTGCATCTGCAGGCGGACTCCCAACCACTGTGCAACCAGGGAAGCCCCAGACAATCTTTTTTAAAAAGATCAGAAATCTGTGAGTCTGGCCTCCTCATTTTAAGGATGGGGAAACTAAGGCTCACCAAAGAGGAAAAACTTGCTCACAATCTCGCTCTCCAGCAAAGGCAGCGTTGGGATGGGCACGGGGGTTCCCGGTCTCATCATCCAAAGCTCTTTTCCCTGAAAATCACGTCTCCCAGCAAGATGCTGGCGGCCCCCCAGTGCAAATTTGTCTCAGTGATAAATCAGGTGAGGAAGTAACCTGCTGTAAGTCATAAATTAAAATACATGCAGGTCCCATATCAAAACAGTAGGGAGAAAACCTAGGCCAACGTTTGGTAGGACTGAAAGAAAGACATGGAGGAGTAGTATCAACCAAACGGGTTTCTCTGGATTTCTGCAAGTGTAACACGGAATGATAACATCTGCATAACTGAACTACCGAGGACGTTTTCCATACAGAGTTTACAGACCTGGCTGCAGTGCTTTTGTTTGGGGTTTTTTTGTTGTTGTTGTTTTGTTTTGTTTTATATATTTTTGGCACAAACAGAACTCACCTTGTTCTTTTCCATTACACACAGCAATTCCATTTTCTGTAACACCCTCCCCATCTGAGCTTGGTCTCTCTGAAGACAGTTTCTGTGAGGATCAAAAGATTAAGTTATTCTTACAATGGCCACACTGACCAAGTGTTGCATCATGATCAATCAAACATCATCTCAAAAGTGAAAGAAAATGTGGGCCACATTCCTAATAATCTGGAGACAGGGCCCAACTATAACACGGACTACCTGGTTGGTTTGCTACAACAGCTTTAAAAACATCGAAAGAGCAAAGAAAAAAGCCTCTGAGGTTATACTAACACACGCTATGGTACCAAGCTTGTTTCAATCAAATCACTTTTTCTTGCAAATAATTTTGAAAAAAATATCGCGTTGGTCAAAAAATTTGTTCGGGTTTTTCCGTAACATCTTACGGAAAAACCCGAACTAACTTTTCTGGCCAACCAAATATTAGGAGTACATAAAAGATTCCCCCTCACCAAGCCACGTTATCCTTCCAGAAATAAATCCTACACCATTCATTTAATTTCCTCCCAGCATTCACCAATAACTGGGCGAGTGTCAAGTATCTGCTCACAACAATACAGTCAGAATATACACAGAGAGATGAGTTACTATCAAAGCCATCAAAGGGCACAGGGATACCCGTAATTATTTTAATCCTAATATATGGGTTTGAGGAGCCTAGTTAGGATTCCAGGTTAGTTTCAGGAGAAGAAACATAGTTCTGAGCAGAACCTCTTCCATTCCAACCAGAGACCCTGTGGAGTCACAGTGAAGGAAGTGGCTCCAGAACACCCCTCCTCAGAACCTCAAATTACACCCCAGGGTCACAGAGACTGGCCAGCGGGGAGACAATCAAAGTATCCGGATGATACCAGAACACAGGGACACACGCGCTCACCTCGTGATAAGAGGTCCAGGCAGTGCTGGGCCAAGATGGCAGGCAGGTGCCAGTAACCCCCAGTGGTACCGGCAAGAGACAAAGTAAAAGAATTATGGCTTTAGCGGGATCCTAGTGTGTGCCACATTCCAGTGACAGAAGGACTAAAAGCCCAGCTCTCAGGCCAGGAAGCGCCCCTGGGATCTGGGTCAACAGGTCCGGCCAGGCACTAACAGTGCCACCTTAGAAACCAAGACAGTAAAAGAGAACTGCCAACTCCCGCGTGAGTGGGTGAAAGGAGCCCCGACGTGTTGCTGATGAGAAAGAGAACAGGATCAAACTTTTCAAAAGAAACTTGCTTAGTCCCATGAATCAAAATCTTTAAAAATTCTATCCTTTGGTCTAGTAAGCCAGCTTCTAGGACTCTCTTCTCAGGTCATAGTCAGAGAAGCAGCAAAGATTTACACAAAAGTGTCAGGTTATTTTACACGACTCAAAAAAGAAAAAAGAGAGCCTAGTGGGGGGGGTATATAAATAACAGAGTTATATGAGTTTGGTATTATTCAGGTGATGAAAATGCAAACATGCTCGTTGCATGTTATGTGTTTTCAAAAACCTGGAAAACTAATAGTATAAAGGTTAACTGAAAAGAAAAAAAGGAAAAAGCAGCATAAGAAATTTTATGCATCAGATTATCCAAACTGTAAAAGAAACACATGAATAGAAGAAAACTGGTTTAAAAACATGCAGAGCTTTGAGAGGAGCTCTAGACTCCTAAGTGACTTTATCCATCCTATTTCTGGTTCTTTACTTTCTAAATTTTCTGCAGTGAACAGGCATTAGTTTTGTAATCAGGAAAAAAGAGAAATAGGCCTACTATGTCACAATATCAGGGTGAGGGTTGTGAGGTTAACTTTATACGTCAACTTGGAGGGTGTTTGTGGATGAAACTAACATTTGAACTGGTGAACTTTGGGGCTTCCCTGGTGGTGCAGTGATTAAGAATCCACCTACCAATGCAGGGGGCATGGGTTCGAGCCCTGGTCCAGGAAGATCTCACATGCCGTGGAGCAACTAAGCCCGTGCACCCCAACTACTGAGTCTGCGCTCTAGAGCCCGCGAGCCACAACTACTGAGCCCACGTGCCACAACTACTGAAGCCCACGTGCCTAGAGCCCGTGCTCCGCAACAAGAGAAGCCACTGCAATGAGAAGCCCGCACACCGCAACAAAGAGTAGCCCTGGCTCGCGCAACTAGAGAAAGCCTGCACGCCTCAACAAAGACCCAACACAACCAAAACTAAATAAATAGATAAATAAATAAAATAAATTTTAAAAAATAAAAAAATAAATTGGTGAACTTTGAATAAGCAGATTGCCTTCCACAGTATAGGTGGGTCTCACCCAAGCAGCTGAAGGTCTGAATTAAAAAAATAAAAAACGGGCCTCCCAAGCAAGGGGTGGTGGGGGGCAGTCCTCCAAAAGACTTCACCTGCGCCATCAGCTCTCCTAGGTCTCCAGCCTAAGGCCCCATGATGCAGATTTTGGACTCACCTGTCTCCATAACCTTGTGAGCCAATTCCTCATAATAAATCTCTCAGTATGCATATAATTGTATATGTGGAATTTTATCTTTCTTGAAATTTCATGTATATTTTATAATATATATAAAATTTGTGTACACACACATACATACATACCCCACTGGTTCTGTTTCTCTGGAGAACCCTGCCTAAAACAAGAATAGACAAAGAAGGATCTGTTCACCAGTAGGGCAGGGGCCAAACAGGGAGCGCTCAGAAAGTTCCTGAGACAGAGGCTACCGACAGAACACGGTGGGGCACAAAGCCAGGGATCTCCATGGAAGCGAGATCTCTGCACATACAGGCAACAGAGCTCCATCAGAGGCAGACAGCAGGAGTGGCGGGTTCACGTGCTCTGGCAGGAGGGCTAGCCCTACCCACCTGCTGCGTGCTCACGGCGCCCAAGTACAGAGCAGAGAAGGACAGGAAGTGTTACCCGTCTGCTGGGAATAAACCTCTGGGAAGGTGCACTGACGAAGCACCTGCTGTATTCCAGAAGAACACAGAGCTGCCTGTGTAACAGCAGGTGACCTTGATCACCTTAGATCCTGTGCCACGTTTACAGCCATTCCTGCATCTACAGCTGGGAAGAATAAAACTAACCATGCAGTCCGTAAAACAGCCAGCGTGAGCTTCGTACAGAGCAGGCAGAGAGGAAGCAGGGCTGCATTACCTTTTTCCTTTTTTCAACCAGAAGTGCTGAAGTATCAGAGGTGTTATGTAAACTCCGAGGAAGGCCCAAGCTAACTGCAAGGTTAATTCCTAGAAAGAAACACGCCCCTTACCTTCTCCAGTTCTGCCTTGTGCACCGGGGAGCTGGAGGGGGGAGGACATTCCGAGTCTGCCGGCCCACTGCAGCCGCTGTAGATCTCTCTGACCACCTGTGGTGAGTGCACAAGGGCAGAGATGGTTACACAAGGGTCCAAGCAGAGGCAGGAGGTGCGGTAGGAAAGTTCCGAGGGGTCAGAGGCATCTGGATTTAAGCTCCAGGATGCCAGGCACTCGTTTGTTCATTCTTTCACTCATCATTCACCAAATGTCTATCCCGTCCTGGTACTGACAGAGGTTCTGGGATACGGAAGGGAACGGTGTACGTGAGAGTCCTGCCCTCATGGGGCTTCCGCTCCAGTAAAAGTTAGGTACCACGATAAACAACGAATATCACCAAAAACTGGAGGTAAGACAGCAGTCAGCGCTACAAAGAATAGAAGAGAGTCTTTAACAAAAAGGGGTGGCTGACTTATATCAAGAGAGGCCTTCCTGGGATGACATGTAAGCTGAAAGCTGAGCTCAATGACCAGAAGGATGCAGCCACGTGAAGAACCGGCGGAAAGGGCTGTAGGCAGAGGGGACAAGGTGCAAGGCCCTGTGGTGGATGTGAAGAGTTTACGGAAGATCCAGAGTACCAGGGGCCAGGAGATGGGCTGGGAGAGGCCAGCGGGAGCCAGGGGATCACTGTCAACAGGCTGGTGCTCATGGCCATGGATGGAATGAGCCAACGGGGGGAGGGTGAGACAAAGCAGGACGGAGACCCAGGAGGAGACCTCGAGCCAGTCAGTACATGGGGTGGGGCCAAAGGAGAGAAGCAGCTGGAAGAGTCTGAGCTGCGATGGACAGGGAAGCCAGAAGCAAACCAGAAGAGCTCACCTCCAAGAAGAGGGAGCAGGAGGGAGGGAGGCGGTGGGCATGGCCGGAGGGGACACCTAGGGAGGAGCGGAGCAGAGGAAGGACTCTGCAGAGACGGGGCGGGCTGGGCTCTAGAGAAGCAGGGGAGGGCGCAGGAAGGCCGGCGCGGGCGGGCGGCAGTAGGAGTCTGAGAAGGCGCCTGACTGCTCTGTGAGGTAGGCACAGCAGTACTGGCTGAGAGGCGTCACCTCTCTCACCTCGGCATCCTCACTAGCAAAGGAAGGCGCATCAACATGACCTGCCTTGTATTTATGGCTGAGTGAAGAGAGAACGTGACCCTGCCTGCAAGATGCCTCAGCCAGCACCTGCACGTGTACACTGTCACCAGCACCATCGCTGCCAGCACCTGTACGGTTTACGCTGAGAGCTCAGAAAGGGATCCTGGCCCAGACCCGCAGGTGTCAGGACCATCTTGCGGCACTACTGGCAAGCACGGCCACCTCTGCGGCCACCCACTGTCCCTCCCGTCCTTCCTGAGCTCCTGCAAGGAGCTGGGCATGGTTCTGATCACTGGGGACGTGCAGCAAACAAGACAGACAAGCTCCCGGGTTGGTGCAGCTTACACTCTGGTGAATGAAGAGCTAGCAGGCAAAGCTTTCAAAATGTCTTCTATTCTTTTTGGAACTAAGCTGCAATTTGGGTTCAACCCAAGTGCCTTCTGAGAAAAAAATAAAAAAGCAATGCCAAAGCCCCAGCTATCTGTGTAGTAACTTTGCAATACGATCTCAGCAGACACATCCAGATTCCCTTGGCTTGCTCTGGGATTGGGATGGGAGCCAGGAACGGACGGGAGGCCGGCACAGCATTTCCAGCCATCCTGCTGCCCAGCTGCTTTACGAAAAAGCAGTGGAGTGAGGTCCACGTTGCAGAATAAAACAGGAGAAAAAGGAAAAGAAGAAACCCAGAGAGCTTGCTGCAATGTTTTTCTCCTTGTTGAGTCTGAGGTGTGAAAACGTAAGCAAAGGTGACACCAACCAGGTGACCTGCACCTCCTGAATGTCTCCGAGCAGAAAAGGTTCCCTCAGTTTTGCGTTTCATGCTAATTTCACTGCTGCTTTTTCTGCAGCAGGTCTTTATTCCCTCACCTCCCCTGTGTTTATCAAGCCTTCAGCTGACAAGGCACACTTTTATCTGACCTAAGGATGAGACGTTTTCTTCCCTCTTGGGAAAGGGTATACTGCAATGGAAAACTCCTGGGCTTCTGCATCTGACGGGAGCTGGGGCTGAAGCCTCAGTGCCACCACCAGCTCCAGAGGCACGGCTGAGCCACCCAGGCTGTGAGCCTCCATCTCTGCCCACAACGTGTGAAAGTGACGCCCACTGGGACAGCTCAACGAGGATGCCAACGTGTGCTCTCTTCCCGCGAAAATGCATTCAACTGTACACACGCTGTTAAGGGTCTCGAGGTCCTTGTTTCAGACTAGAAGGCTAAACCCCACAAAACACTACCTGCAGAAACCTATCTCTGGCAAAAGCTTTTATGCAAAACACAGTTGTCTGTTTTCTTTCCTTTTTTTTTTTCTTTTTTTCAAAGGGGGAAGGATCTATGAAGCTCCAGTCAGATCTCAGGTATCTCCTGGAGAAGGTGTGCTCCCTTCTCGGCTGGACAGGACTCATCCTTCATGAGCAGCCTGGGTCCCCCGTGACCAGGAAGCCTGCTCGGAAACTCCCGCATGGAACACAATGCAGCTGCCCCTCCACGGGCCACGCATTGCACTCAGGCCCTGGTCACGGGCATCCTGGACCCGCAGGTCTGCTTTTTCTATCAAGCCGGGTTCATTTTGAGAGAAGGGGCTCCGTCTCACTTAGGCTGGCATTCCCAATGTCTAGCACATAACAGCGACTAAAAAAAAGTTTGATGAAAGAAAAAGAGGAGGGAATGAAGAGATAAATTCGACCTGAAATTCCCTATGAGAAAAAAAAAAAAAAAGCTGTGAATGAAAAACAGAAGGAAAGAGACTAGGCCGTCACATGAGAAAAGTAAAGCCTTGTAACAAAGTTTCCCTAGTCCTCTGCATAGATTCCTAAAATCCTCAGGGATGGGGAGGTTTTAAAAAATAAAAGAGAGAGAGGGCTTCCCTGGTGGTGCAGTGGTTAAGAATCCGCCTGCCGATGCAGGGGATACGGATTCGAGCCCTGTCCGGGAAGATCCCACATGCCGTGGAGCAACTAAGCCCGTGCGCCGTAACTACTGACTGAGCCTGCGCTCTAGCGCTCGAGAGCCACAGCTAATGAGCCCACACACCTGGAGCCCGTGCTCCGCGACGAGAAGCCACCGCAATGAGGAGCCCACACGCAGCAACGAGGAGTAGCCCCCGCTCGCCACAACTGGAGAAAGCCAGCGCGCAGCAACGAAGACCCGATGCAGCCAAAAATTTAATGAATTAATTAATTTAAAAAAGAAAGAGAGAGAGAGAAAGAAAAAGAGCATCAGCTAAAAGCCATGCCTGCAGCACAGCACACCCCAGCCTCACCAACTTCCTCCCACTCCTGGCGCTGGGCTGTCCCCTCCACTCTCCCCCGGCCCATACCAGGTCCTGTTTTTCCCGCAAACAAACGTTTGGGGAACCGAGGAATCTCTGACGCTCCGAAGCCAGGGGAGCTCACCGAGCCTTCAAAGCCAGCTCACGAAATGCAGTCAACCCTCTGAGAAGCCTTTCCCGATGAAGTCAACCCAAATACCCGCATGCTTACAATGCTGTACATAGATAAACTATACCCCTTCCTCCCTATTAGTTTCTCCCTTCTAGAACTTGAATTCCTCGTGGAGAGAACAGAATGAGGTGGATTCGGTAGACCAGAGGAGACCCAGCACGCCTGGGGCCAGGTGGGGTTATTCGTGGTATCCCAGCAACATGAGACTGTTTAATAACAGTAGTTACATCCCAGGTACAGAGAAAGGCACTGCTGAAAAGATCAATGAGAGAAACCAGTCTTTCTTTCCATGGGTTTTATCAAATGGTTGGATTATTTCAGGTTATCTTCACGGAACTGTCTTTCTTCTCTGATTGCTGTTTATTGCCATATTGCCCCTGCAGAGTTCATTCGGAAGTAGTAAATAAAAGGTTTATCACCCGATTTCTCAAATAGCTGCAAATGAGGTTTTTACACTAATATACTTCTTTTGAAAGAGCCATGTTCTGTGAGAAGTTTAATACGTATTAAAGAGAACTGGATCCAAATTCAGAATCACAAATCCCTCAAAATACAAACTGTTATATGTTCTGTGGTATTTTTGTTTGCTTTTAACTTGAGCCTGCATCTCCAGAAACACAATCTCTGCACATTTTTTAAGGAAATCTGACCGCTCCATTTCTGGGAATATTGACTCTTGTCTTCCGAGTGACCCCAACAAGATGGTTCATGTTTGCAGCATGTGCACACACACACCGAGGGGGAACTCTGGCAAGAGCTGCTGGTAATGGAAGCTGCAGACCAAAAGGACAGAAACAAATTTGGTAATGATCCTTGAAGAAGCGTCTGTCAAGTCCTGTACTGGCCCAACAAAGGCCCCAGGCTTCTCACACCTGACAGAGGGAGCGCGTGTGACTTACCAAAAAGGTCTTTAATTGTTACACTGAAGCCACGTTTCGAAATACTGAACACCTGGATAATAGGTTTAGGACAGTACGGGAGAAGAGGAGTTTAAATGAATAAAAGACTTGGCATCTGTTTTACAAGGCAATTCATGACAGAGAGTTGTTAGAATTTTCACAGAAGGAATCCTAAGACGTGATACTAATGAATCACCAATTTCAAGTGTTTGTTACAGTTCTAAGAGTGCGTTTATATAACTTTTTCATTCTAGCTTTTTGACCATTCTGATCAGTATTATTTCCACTTGATAGATAAAGGGGAAAGAGTTTGCTGACCAAAAATATTATAATGAGTTAAAGGCATTCTCAGAATCTACTCCAGATTTCCAGACTTTTCATTCAATCCTCTGTCACTCTAACACGCTATCATCAAGATAAAGAAGGGTTGTTTCTTTTACGATAGTTCTTTAAGAAGAAGAGTCTACTTCAATCATAAAGATGTGGCCTTGACAAGGTGAAATAAAAAAAACATGATGACAGCATTGACTTCTTACACATAAAATGATGATTTCAAAGTTTTTAATCATTTAGGGAAAAAAAGTTGGAAGCCACATACTAGCGGGTTTCAAGGCTCTCTCTAAAGCTGCAGCAGTCAAGACAATGTGGCATTGACATGAGAATATACAAACAGACGAATAAACAGAACAAGGAGCCCAGAAAGGACGCACACATAACACAATCAACTGATTTCCAATTGTGGCAATTAAGTCCATTTCAATGGTACTAAAACAACCAACTATGCATATGGAAGGAAATGAATCTTGACTCCCGTATGTCATCCTGTACATGGAAACCAATATGCATGAATCAGAGACCTAAATGTAAGACTGAGCCAGTAAAATTCTGGAAGAAAATACAGGTTCTATCTTGGTAACCTGGAATATGCTAAAATTGGGGGGTGGGCAGGATGCAAAAAGTACTGACTACAGAAGTAAAGACTGATACACTAGATTTCAGATTTAACAATTCCTGTTCATCAAAAGGTACCATTAAGGAAGATAATTAGAGATTAATCAGAGAGTAATTCTTTAAGTCAAGAAACACTGAGAGGAAGAGGGACATTTCAGGTTTTAACTACCAGTAAATATAACCATTTAAATTTTGTATGCAACAAATAACATAGCCTCAAAAATACTAAGCAAAAACTAACAGAAATAAAAAAGACATAGATAAATTCATAATCAAAGTGGTAGATATTCCCACATCTCTCTCTCTCTGAGTAACTGATAAAACAAATAAATAAATTAGTAAGGATATAGAAGATTTGAACATGACAATTAATGACGGTGATCTAACAACCATATATGGAAGAGTACACCAAGCAAATGCATAATACACATCCCTTACAAGTAGACACTGAACACTTACCAAAACCGACTACATGCTGAGCAATACATCAAGTCTATAAATTTCTACTTTGTGAAACCATATAAAGTTCTGTGACTAGAGTGGAATTAAACTAGAAATGTAAAACAATCAGGTAATTTTTTTAAAAAATCACTGAATACTTGGAAACTAAGCAATATATTCCCAAATAAACCATTAGTAAAAAAGGGAATCAAAACAGATATTAGGAAATATTTTAAATTGAATGATAGGGGACTTCTCTGGTGGTGCAGTGGTTAAGAACCTGCGTGCCAATGCAGGGGACACGGATTCGATTCCTGGTCTGGGAAGATCCCACTTGCCGCGGAGCAACTAAGCCTGTGTGCCACAGCTACTGCACCTACGCTCTAGAGCCCACGTGCCACAACTACTGAAGCCCATGCGCCTAGAGCCCGTGCTCTGCAATAAGAGAAGCCGCTACAATGAGAAGCCCACACACCGCAACAAAGAGTAGTCCCCACTCGCTGCAACTAGAGAAAGCCCACGCTCCATAACAAAGACCCACTGCAGCCAAAAAACAAAACAAAAAAACCATTAAACTGAATGATAAAAACACACACACAAAAAATCAAAATAGAGGATGCAGCTAAAACTGTACTTAGAGGGAAATGCATAGCTTTAAATCCATATACACACACACACACACACACACACACACATATGGAAAGGGCTAACAATCAATTATCTAAGTACACAATTCAAGAAGTTGGGATAATTACAGAAAATTAAGCCAAAACAAAGTGAAAGAAGAGGAGAACTTAATAAAATAGAAAACAATAGTACTATAGAGAAAAATCAACAGAGGAAAAATTTGGTTTTTTTGAAAGAACTAATAAGACAGATAAACTTCTGGCAAGACTGATGAAGAAAAAGGGGCAGCACATGGTATCTTGACTTCTGGTTGCCACATAGAAAGGCACGCAGGCCACCACTCTCACCTTGACAACAAAAACAAGGTGGGTGAGCTCTAAAAAAATTCAGAGAGAATTTTTCAGAGAGAACAGAGAGAATACCCCAGCAAACCAAAGAGCTGGCCAGCATCAGGCCAAAAAGAAAACCAAGCTGGTCCAGAAAGCTAGCATGTGTCTGTAGCACACAGAGACCTCCAGACTTCCACCATAGCTCAGAACCTAAGCCATGCTGATGGAAAATTCCAGATCCAGCTCTGAAACCATGTGAAGGCAATAGCAAAGTGAATCAAAGTAAAGCTGCAGCCCAGTCCAGATCTGCCTCAACTAGTGAGATGGAGGCAGCCCATCTATGAGCAGCAGACGGGAGAAGGGGCACACCCTTTTCTGGAGGGAACAGTAATTACTTCAGTCTCTACTGTTCTTTTACACAAAGCAGATGGAATACAATGTAAACTCATGAGACAAATTCAATAGGAACAGTCCTAGAGATGATTCAGAATTACAAAACACTTTAAAATAACTATGATAGGAAGTCAAAACAGATCGTGAAAAAGGCATTAAGACATGTGCGAAGAGATACAGAATTTCAGAAGAGAGATGGAAACTATTTTTTTTAAAAAAAGCAAAAGAAAAATGCTAGAAATGAAAAATAGGATGTCACAAAAGAATAATTCATAAGATGGGCTTAAGGGCACACTGGACACAGAAGAGGATAGGACAGTAAACTTGAGGATGGGTAAATCTAAAGTATCCACCCAAACTGAAACACGCAGAAGAGTGAAGAAAAACAGAACAGAGAATCCAAAATCCATGGGATATTCCAAATGACCTAACATGTACCAACAAATTTTAAAAGGAGAGGAGAGAAAAAATGAGCCAGAAAAATATTTGAAAAGATAATAGCCAAAAATGGTCCAAAACCAATGAAAGACATCAACCCACAGACCAAAAAAAAGCTCTGAGAAAGATAAAAACCTATAGAGCCACACCCAGACACCTCAGTCAAGTGCTGAAAACCAAAGATTAAAAAAGCAAATCTTAAAGGGAGCCACGAAAAAAAAAAAATGACACATCACATTCAAAGGCACAATTGATACAAGTGATGGCTAACTTCTCACCAAAAGTTAAGGTGAAATAAAGACATTTCTAGTCAAAGCTGAAAGGAGAAGAAAAAAACAAACAAAAAGCTGAAAGGAGTTATCTCCAGAAGGTCTGCTCTACAAGAAATCATTTTATTTTATTAATTTCTTTAGGGTGAAAGGAAATGATGACACTACATGGAGGCCTTTCTTCAGGAAGAAACAAAGTAAAGTAAGGGGAGATGCCTGGGAGAGTACGAAAGACCTTTCTTGGGACTTCCCTGGCAGTCCAGTGGTTAAGACTCTTCCACTGCAGGGGGCGCAGGTTTGATCTCTGGTCGGAGAACTAAGATCAACCTTTCTTCAAGGACACACAGGGTCAGGTTCTATGAGCTAAAGTATACAATAAACTTGTTTGTGATCCTCCTTGAGAAGTCTGGCAAAACCACAACGATAGTCTCCTAGCACATTAAATCATGCTGAAAACTCTTTTCAACTGTATTCCTCTAAAACTGCTTGAAACCAGGAGGTGCTGTAAAACCCCTACATTACCCAGCAGGGAATGAGCGAAAAAAGCAAGAAAAGGACGGATGCAGTTTACCAAGGTCAGCATTAGGGCTCTCACGGATTCTCATTAGAAAAGGACAGTGGTGTCTACAGCGCAGCCAATTTCCCTTAAACATTCTCTTTGGTATAGACCTTTAAGAGTTGTTTTGGGATGTTTATTAATTTATTTGCAGTAGGGGATACGGCAGATGATTGGCACATGGCTTCCTCCCTATGGGCACACAGGAAGATGTTTCCCAGACTCCCTGCAGGTCTGGGCAAAGGAGGGTGGGAGGAAGGGCTGTGAACACTCGTAGCTCTGGCCCCTAAAAACATCCTGCTGTCATCTTGATTTCCAAACAGATTTCAACAGGAGCTCGTATGTTTATTAACACCACCAATAACAGCAGCTTGCACCTACATACGTGCTCATACAGGCGAGGTGCTCTTCTAAACACTTTATATCTTAACATGGTTGCAGCCTCACAACCCTAAAAAGCAGACACTACTTTCAACCCCTCGCATTTTCATAGATGAGAAAACTGAGGCACGGAGAAGTCAAGCAACTCATCTAAGACACTCAGCGAGTGACGGCGGGGCTGAGGTCAGAACTCAGCGTCGGACTCCAGTCTGCGCTCTAGCGACACTGTCTTTCTACACAGTGCTGGCTCACCACCTTCTCCTTCCCGGCTCCTTTATATTTATTATAATGAATTTCAGAAGCAGTTATAAGAGTCAAATAAAACTTTAGTGAAAATGGCTGTGGAATGCCATTTGCCTTAACAGCCTATATCTGCCTGCAGAAACACTTACTTGCTCTCAAATGCTCTCTTCCATGAGGACTTTTATCCAAGTGGAAATGAGTAGGCTGAGCTAGAGCTGTGATTACCAAACCTGGCTTGGCCTCGGGCATCGGGAGGTTCCTTAAAAATAGATTTCTGAGCAGAATATCTACAAAAAGGGCAAAGGATATAGACAGACAGTTCACGGAAACAGTAATACAGCCATAGGCTCTTGAACCCTATAAAAAGATGCTCAATGTCACTCATAATGAGAGAAATGCAGATTAAAACTAGATGAGATATCATTTTCCCTTATCAGGCTGGCAAAAATTCAAAAGTTGATAACGCAGGCTGCTGGCAGGACAGTAGCGGGAAAAGGCACTCACATGCTTTTGGGAGGAAAAGGCACTCACACTGGTGGGGGGAAACGCACTGTTGGTGGGAAGGGAAACTGGTAAACCTATGAAGTGATTCAACTGTATCTCAAAATTCCAATAGCTTATAACCTTCATGCAAACAATTCCTCTGTTTGGAAATACAGTCTACAGACTAGCAAAACTGTGAGACGATGTGGGTACAGGATTAACATTATAGAGCTCCCTGTCACACCAAAAGAATGACAACAGCCCCATCTCCACAAAGAGAAGATAAGATTTTTTTTAAGTATATTCTATTTATAAAATGAAATGCTATGTACTGTAAAAGGGAAAAAGTGCTCTATCCTCTAACTTGGAGAAAAAAAGTCTCCAAGATACTCTATTTAGGAAAAAAAACCAAGGTGCAGAACCTTGTTTCTGCACCCTTTTTATGAGGGTGGGGGGACGGGTATTGAAATTTGCATTTCTATTTGCTGCATAGGTACAAAGAAACTCAAAGGAGACGTACAAAGTGATTGCTCTCACACACTGCTGGTAGAACGACAACTGTACAAACGACCCTGGAGGACAATTTGCGAGGCTCTGGTAATGCTGAAGGTGTGCACATATCAACACCAGCAATTCCAACATACGGTCTCCATCCTAGAGAAACCAGGACACCGAGACCAGGTGACCCGCATGAGAATGCTCACCGAACACTGCCCGTGACAGTGAGAGGGTGCAAGCAAATGAGGGAAAACAGCTGGCTGCAGAACACGTGCAGTTTGAAGCCATTTCCGTGGAAATTTTAAACATGAAAAATAACGTCATTTTTTCTTGTTTATGAGGACAGACATTGTAAGTAAAAAGTATTTCTAAAGTATACCTAGATAATAATCAAGACCAAATTCAAGATACAAGTAACCTTGGAAGACAGAAAGAATTTTTATTTTTAATGATTAACATCTTTACTAATGATAAAGCCCTTATAAATGGTTCAAAAAGAATAAAAAGACACAATCGAGGGAGAGAGAATTAATAGGGCAGACATGTTTCAATTACACCTGTGGCTTTTTGGATCTTAAAAAGGGTAAAAGATATAGAGTAAAAAGAAAAAAAGTTCTTAGGTCCCAAATGAATCTAATCATTAGGGATTAGGATTGTTTTTTTGTTTATTGGGTTTTTTTTTTTAATTTCCAGTTGATTCTGATAAGGCAGCCAATCTAACAACAATATCTGGATGAAACTAAACGAAAACGTCTCAGGTCTCTGCTGATTTTAAAAAATTAAAATTCTGTAACTGATTGATTGAAAGCAGTTTTGTCATCAGACTTCCATTTCTCATCAAGACTTCTTAGGTTCTTGTATTACAATATGCGATGGAAGTAAAGCACAAACATTAAGTGGAGTAATTAATCAAGTTAAACCCTTTAGAAAAAGATAATTTACCAAGTATTTACTTCTTTTTAAAGCAATATCAGCAAATGCTAAAAAGTTTTTGCAGTTAAGCTCCCATTGACAGAGTCATCATTCTATAATTAGCTAAGGGCCTGTGACCTGTATCTCACATCTGCTGAAATAAGGTGTAAGACTATTTCACCCCGTCAGCACCTGACATCTTGAAAAAGTTTTGTCTTTGTCTATTTGTGAGCTGCACTGTCCGCTCATTCCTATTTCCCAGTGAAACAGTAAAACCCAGTGAACGCTAGATGACTTCATGTTAGACCAATATCATTAACAAGGGAGCTGCTCTTTAGTACGCATAAAATACTCAACAGACTGTGAGAACAGATGGAAAAGAGAAGAAAGCTTAGGTTTCAGAGTGTCCCTTCTTGGGTTCTCCACTAGGGAACAGGTAAACACAAAAATGCAGAAGGCCGGATACAGGTAACCAAGACTGGGACCAGGTGAAGAAAACAGAATCACATATAAGGCTCCTCGTTTACTTCCTCATTCTCTCCCTCCTTACTGAAGGAATGGTGCTAAGAACCTAGAAGTGAGGAATAAAAAGAGAGAATGGCAAATTGTCAAGACGGCCCAGCAGAATGAAAATGAAAATGACGCCAGGAAATTCAGAGGTCAACTCCTGGCCCCATCACTGGCTGATCACTGTGACATCCCGTCTACCTGGGACTTGGTATCTCACCTGTGAGATGAAATGGCCAATAGTAACACCTTTTTCAGGCAGCGGTTTTGAGGATTAAGAGATAATAATGATGGAAAAGTACTTTGGTAACACCAGTGGTTGACATGTAACGTATTAAGATTCTGTGTCTGGAAGGCTAAACCAATTCAGCAGCAGTAACTCCTGATCACAGGACTCCCATTAAAAAAAAAAAAATGCTCTGCTCCATCTCCCAAATTACAGGGATGAGAAAAGCCACATCTATGTGCTCTGCCCCAACAGAAACCATCATTGCTGTCATCACAGAGTCTGACCCTTATACTTTCCTGGGGGACGAGAGGGAAGTGAGGCTCAAAGTTTAAAGGATGCTGGCATGTTATAAGAACCATTGTTATAAAATGTCTCATCGGGCTTTCCCACCCACTCCCAACCGGTTTTTCAAAGCAAGTACTAGCAGGCAATGATGGACTAGAAGGTTTGGACCAATTCTCCTGATAAAGACAATGAGGAAAGCAAGATGAAATAAACACAGCATCTTCCTAAGAGCAAGAAAGAGCTATTATCATAGTGTGGAATTACCCGGTCATGATCCAGAAGTATATGGGAATCCGGAGAAGTAGCCCAGCAGCCGGGACTGCCTTTGATACCCCCCAGAGGAGGTAGCCAAGAAGCTAGGTAGCACTCTGACAGCTCTGGCGGAATAGGGACCGAAAACTGGAGTCCAGGGCTCGCCAAGGATGAGGCCCCTGGCAAAACCCTCACGCTTAATATTAGGGCCCCAAGATTAGTAGCTGGAGTAAGACTGTAATAAAAATAAGCCTGCCTGGGCTTCCCTGATAGCGCAGTGTTGAGAGTCCGCCTGCCGATGCAGAGGACACAGGTTCGTGCCCCGGTCCGGGGAGATCCCACATGCCGCGGAGCGGCTGGGCCCGTGAGCCATGGCCGCTGAGCCTGCGCGTCCGGAGCCTGTGCTCCGCAACGG
The DNA here is from genome assembly GCF_008692025.1 of Phocoena sinus. Classification (NCBI taxonomy): domain Eukaryota; kingdom Metazoa; phylum Chordata; class Mammalia; order Artiodactyla; family Phocoenidae; genus Phocoena; species Phocoena sinus. Next base: position 3,602,516 of record NC_045767.1, on the reverse strand, counting down.
GAGAGGCCACAACAGTGAGAGGCCTGCGTACCGCAAAAAAAATAAATAAATAAGGCTGCCCTTGAATGGACTGCAGGCTGACTTCAAGTCACCTCGATGGCTCTGAAAATCTCAAGCTCTGAAATTAAATTAAACTGATTTTGGAGACCTACTGCCCCCTCAAGCATGTGGCACAGGCAAATGCTCTTGGATAGAAAAAAGCACTGTCCTGAGAATCAAATTATTTCTATAAGGACAACTAGACACCCACAAGAAAAAGAATGAAATTGGACCCCTACCTCACACTACAAGCAAACACTACATCAAAATGGAACACTATATGGCTATTACAAGAAAATACAGGTGTAAATCTTAAGGCCTAGGATTAAACAATGGCTTCTTAGAAATGACACAAAAAGCAATAAAAAGGAATGAGATACTAATCCATATACAACATGGATGAACCTTGAGAACATTATGCTAAGTAAAAGAAGACAGTCACCAAAGGACATATGTTGTATGAGTGCATTGGCAAATCTGTAGGGACAGAAAGCAGATGAGTGGTTGTCTGGGGCTGGGGCTGGGGGAAATGACTGCTAGCATAGTGAGGACAGCTCTTCTCTTTGGGTTCACGAAAATGTTCTGAAATTAGATTATAGTGATAGTTGTACAACTCCGTGAATATACTAAAAACCACTGAATCATATGTTAAAAGGATGAATTGCATGAAATGTGAATTATACTTCAATAAGCTGTTATTAAATATGATTATAATATTTTTTTTCCAAATATAATGCCCAGCATGATCGTTAGATAACCTGGCATGCAAGAAGACAAAATGACATGAACAAGAAAAGGCACAACAGATAACAGAACCAGGTCCAAACTCAACCAAAACCACTGTCAAAACAATTATGTCTGTTATGTGCTTGTTATTGGAGAGAAAAGCCAAACAAACATTCCTAAAAAGAAACAACCAGAAATTCAAGAACTGGAAACTACTATAAACAAAATTAAGAATCCAGTGAATGGGAACAAACTTAATAGCAGATTAGATCCAGCTAAAGAGAGACATAGTGAGCAGGAAAGTAACAAGAAAAAATTAACCAGACTAAAGGGAAAAAAAGGATAGTAAAACACAAAGAGAAGATAAAAGTGGAATATAGTGAAAAAGTCTAACATATATTTAAATTAGTTGGGGGAGAGGAGGAAATGGGCAAAGTTATATTTTAAGGGAAATGGCTGAAAATTTTTTCTAAAACAGAAAAATACCAATCCACAGATTTAAAAATCCCAGGGAATCCCAAGCAGAATAAATAAAAAAGAACTGACATCCAGACACAATAAAGTGAAACCAGAAAATCAAAGTAAAAGAGAAAGCTCTATCCTCCTTGGAGAAATGTCTATTTAGGTCTTCTGCCCATTTTTGGACTGGGTTGTTTGTTTTTTGGATATTGAGCTGCATGAGCCGCTTGTATACTTTGGAGATTAATCCTTTGTCAGCTGCTTCGTTTGCAAATATTTCCTCCCATTCTGAGGGTTGTCTTTTCGTCTTGGTTATGGTTTCCTTTGCTGTGCAAAAGCTTTTAAGTTTCATTAGGTTCCATTTGTTTATTTTTGGTTTTATTTCCATTTCTCTAGGAGGTGGATCAAAAAGGATCTTGCTGTGATTTATGTCATAGAGTGTTCTGCCTGTGTCATCCTCTAAGAGTTTTATAGTGTCTTGCCTTACATTTAGGCCTTCAATCCATTTTGAGTTTATTTTTGTGTATGGTGTTAGGGAGTGTTCTAACTTCATTCTTTCACATGTAGCTGTCCAGTTTTCCCAGCATCACTTATTGAAGAAGCTGTCTTTTCTCTATTGTATATTCTTGCCTCCTTTATCAAAGATAAGGTGACCATACGTGCGTGGGTTTATCTCTGGGCTTTCTATCCTGTTCCACTGATCTATATTTCTGTTTTTGTGCCAGTACCATACTGTCTTGATTACTGTAGCTTTGTAGACATTTCTCCAAAGAAGATATACAGATTGCCAACAAACACATGAAAGGATGCTCAACATCACTAATCATTAGAGAAATGCAAATCAAAACTACAATGAGGTATCACCTCACACTGGCCAGAATGGCCATCATCAAAATATCTACAAACAATAAATGCTGGAGAGGGTGTGGAGAAAAGGGAACCCTCTTGCACTGGGAATGTAAACTGATACAGCCACTATGGAGAACAGTATGTAGGTTCCTTACACAACTAAAAATAGGGCTTCCCTGGTGGCGCAGTGGTTGAGAGTCCGCCTGCCGATGCAGGGGACGTAGGGTCGTTCCCCCGTCCAGGAAGACCCCACATGCCACGGAGCGGCTGGGCCCGTGAGCCATGGCCACTGAGCCTGCGCGTCTGGAGCCTGTGCCCCACAACGGGAGAGGCCACAACAGTGAGAGGCCCACGTAACGCAAAGAAAAAAAAAAACTAAAAATAGAACTACCATATGACCCAGCAATTCCACTACTGGGCATATACCATGAGAAAACCATAATTAAAAAAGTCATGTACCACAATGTTCATTGTAGCTCTATTTACAATAGCCAGGACGTGGAAGCAACCTATGTGTCCATCGACAGGTGAATGGATAAAGAGGATGTGGCACGCATATACAATGGAATATTACTCAGCCATAAAAAGAAATGAAACTGAGTTATTTGTAGTGAGGTGGATAGACCTAGAGTCTGTCATACACAGTGAAGTAAGTGAGAAGGAGAAAGACAGATACCGTATGCTAACACATATATATGGAATCTAAAAAAAAAAAAAGGTTCTGAAGAACCTAGGGGCCGGACAGGAATAAAGAAACAGACGTAGAGAACAGACTTGAGGACTCAGGGAGGAGGAAGGGTAAGCTGTGACAATGTGAGAGAGTGGCATGGACATATATACACTACCAAACCTAAAAGAGATAGCTAGTGGGAAGCAGCCGCATAGCACAGGGAGATCAGCTCGGTGCTTTGTGACCACCTAGAGGGGTGGGATAGGGAGGGTGGGAGGGAGACACAAGAGGGAGGAGATATGGGGATATATGTATACGTACAGCTGATTCACTTTGTTATACAGCAGCAACTAACACAACTATGTAAAGCAATTATACTCCAATAAAGATGTTAAAAAGAAAAAAAAGAAACCTCTAGAAGCAGCCTGTAAACAGGGGGTATATTGCCTTTTGAAGACAAAATTTAAAGTGATTAACCTCAAAGTAATCAGAATATTCCACTATCAAAGGCAAAACTATTCAGGTTAATCCACTGTTCACCTACGCTTGGCAAAAAGTACAAATTCAATAAAACAGATCTCAGAAAGAGGTTTGGGAAAGAAAACGTCTCAGAAACAAAAGCAACAAGTTACCTTCAGCCACTGTTCGGCCTGCTCCTTGCTCTGGACAGCAAGAACAAGTGGGTCTGTTCCCTGCTGAGTAATTTTCAATTCGTGCTTCTTCTTTTTGCTGTCTTTTGGGATGTATGTAATGTTGCAACCTTGAAGCGGCAGTTCCATCTGGGGCTGCTGGTCCTTGGAACTTTTGTAGCACTGCATTGGACAGGAGAAATCAAAGTTAGGCTGTAAGGAAGTCCAAGCAGAAACACTGATAAAACTCCGGCACAATGAAAACAGGAGTACTGGCGAAGCACCTGGAGGTCCGACTGAAGGGTGGAGATACTCAGAGATTGGAAGAGCGACCTGCAGACACTGGGACTCACATAGAGAGCACCGCTCCACACCAGCACCTCCCCTCCATGTGCGTGCAAAAACATCTGCTCATTAATTCAGCAGAATTTACCAAGCACCCAGGAGATGACTCGGTGGGAAACAAAGTCCCTGCTCTGATGGAGCTTATGTTCTAGTGGAGCTTCCCCATTAAGCGACACGAAGATACTAGATTTGCTGAAATGGCGCTGCCGCCCTATTGGCAGACAGGACCTCGGATACTTTACTCCACAGCCTATGTTGTTTGGTGTCCTCCTATCCCATCCCTATCCTCCTTCTGAAAGACAGGTGAATGATTTTATGAAGAGTATACATATCAACATATAACGGACAAAAATGTCTGCAAAGCTGTGCTTTCTGGTTGAGTAGAGGGTCCAAAACGCACGCTGCTCCGTCTGCATCACTGACATTCGCCTTAGAGCTTTCAGTGCTGTGGGGACACGGACACTGAGTTCCCATCACTCTCGCTTGATCTAGACCTCTCAAACCAGATCTTTGTCCAAAGGCTTCCCCTCCTGCCCAGGGTTCACTGCATTACTGGGGACCAAAAGCACAGCCCGTAATGGCAATACGTGCTCTAAGAGTTCAGGCATCTGGGTCCCAGCTCTGCTACTAATTTAATCTGGGTTCCCACAAGTCGTTTAAGCTTTCTGAGCCTGCTTCCTTTTTTGTGAAATGATTTATTGCTGTTCTTCTTATTATTTTATTGAATTACATTATTATTAAATAATTAGCAATAATAACAGTGGCTACCAAATACTGAGTGTCTACCTTATGTGAGGCATTTCATACATCTCATTTAATCGTCACGTTTGTCCATTTTGCAGATCAGGAAATTGAGGTTCTGGTGGTTGGGAAACTAGTCCAAAATCAGGCATCCCGAACAGTGGCAGAGGCAGGGCTCTAGCCCCAAACTTTGTGAGTGCAGAGCCTGCACCCAGGACCCTAATCCATCTACTGACGAAGGAATGAATGAACAGATACTCCTTTTCAGAAATGATTTCTAGAGCCCTCTCCTGTTTTACAGTTCTAAGACCTTGGCTCCTAAATGGCACAGGTATGGAAGATACCCACTTTTTTAAGAAGTAAAACTGATGGCCACCCTGCCTAAAAAGGAAGAAAAAAATACACCAAAAACAACTAATCTCAGGTTGCTATGAATGTTTACCATTTACCAGACTTTTCACATTCTCGGTATGTGCAAAAAAAAAAGTGAAAAGGAAACTAACAGTAGAAGGAATTGGAAAGGAAATTTTTTTTTAATTAAATGAATTTATTTATTTATTTTTGGCTGTGTTGGGTCTTCGTTGCTGCGCGCGGGCTTTCTCTAGCTGTGGCGAGCAGGGACTCCTCTTCGTTGTGGTGCGCGGGCTTCTCATTGCGGTGGCTTCTCTTGTTGGGGCGCACGGGCTCTAGGCCCGCGGGCTTCAATAGTTGTGGCGCTTGGGCCTCAGTAGTTGTGGCTCGCGGGCTCTAGAGCACAGGCTCAGTAGTTGTGGCGCACGGGCTTAGTTGCTCCGTGGCATGTGGGATCTTCCCGGACCAGGGCTCGAACCCGTGTCTCCTGAATTGGCAGGCGGATTCTTAACTACTGTACCACCAGGGGAGTCCCAGGAAATTTTATAGCTTGTATTTTTGCTTAAGTTAAACACTTCAAAATGGACATGTTATCAGTAATACCATACAGTAACGTCTGGAGCTCCCTGCAGGTTGGATTCCCAGGGAAGATGACTGTAAAACAGAGCAGCACACGGGATATTTATTAAGGGGCATTTATTTAAGAGCTATACCTGTATGAGGACAGGGACTGGGTAGAGGAAGAAGGTAAGCTTCAGTGCAGTCCAAATACAAGGCCCTGAAGAACCGCACGGGAGCTCTGGAGCTGGACCGCGCCTGCAGGCTGGTCCCACGAGGCGGGGCATTCACACTCAGGCATCACAGGGGATGCAGACGCCCTGGGAAGGGACGTGACCTTGGGAAGCTGTCTGCCGGCAGCCGTCCCCACAAGTGAGGGAACTGAAGGGGTCTGGGCACACGATAGCGTCCACCAGAGAGCTGCCTGGGCATAGAAACGAACAGGTTCTGGAAGGCTACTCAAAACAGCTGGTCATGGTGGTGCCTGTGTGAAGACAGGCCAGGAGCACTTAGGGGAAGAGGCCGGCTTTCTGTTCTGTCGATTTTTTTTTTCACCATCAACAGGGGTCATTTGGGCGGTTGGATCATAGGTCATTTTTGAACGAAAAACTGCTTCGTAATGAAACTTTGATTCTGCATTTCATCGAAGACGGTGCTTTCACGTGGTTCTCCATTAATCTCTTCTTAAATATTTACGACTCCTCTAAATGGCAGGCATTATCATCCCGGTTTGGAAGATGGGAAACCCGGTAGGTGATGCAAGAAACAGAAGATGAGGAGGCAGGGAGGGAGGAGACGAGAGCGGGGGTGGTGGAGTGGGGGCCGGGCAGAGGGTCCGATGTCCGCTGACCCTACCCTCCACCACAAGCTGCCCACAGCGCGTTTTACATGAGAGTCGACTGTATAGTTTTAAAATGTTTATATAATATATCCACTTCTTGCAGCCATTATGTCAGATTGTAAATACAGACCATATTAATCTTTCTCATCTTTTTTTTCTTTCGTTCTTTACTTTAAAATTCCCCCATGGCATCATCACTTTTGGCATATTCTAAATTTGGGAGAAATTCAGGCCACACATGTGGAAAAAACATGTACTTGCACTGCTCAAAAAAAAAAATTTTTTTTAACAAAACCATTAATTAAAAAACATACAATGTCCTAAGAATCTAGTAAATCAGATTCCCATAATTCACAGATGAGACTATTTTTTTAAAAGGGGGTTATCTGCTCCACTGAAAAGTGAGGTACAGAATCATACATTCTCATGTGTTCTGTTTTAATATACTTTTGAGTGATTTTTTTTCCCCAAGGTTAATTTGAAGGGAAAACAAAATACAATAACACACTCTTAACATTCACAATGCCAATAACCAGCCATGGTTTCTACAGCTGGGAAGGAAGGAGGAGGGACAGACGGTGTGTCTCAAAGGCTCTTGCTTCCTTACTGGGTTCCCTGGTAGACTAACGCCTACAGCAAAGGGTCTCTGTCCTCCTGTTTCCGTTCCTCTGTTACTTACTCTGTCTTTCTATTCTGCCTCTCTGAGTTACAAGAAAAGAAAAAAAAGAGTCAGCCTTTTGCTTTCCAAAAGAATTTCCTTTCCTGGGCACTCTCCCCCAGACCTCGCCTGGCCTGCCCGGCCCACTTGGATGACCTGGCTTTGAGGAATTCACTGACTCACTACAAATGAGAAAATCCACCCTGCGACCTCCGGCAAGTTAAAGCAGCGTGCATTTCCACTGACATGAACCGCAGACGCTGGCTCCAGATGGGGATGGTTTTGCCCGCTGGTTGCTTCAGGGGGGCTGGCGAAACCAACAGCGTTAAAGCCATGGTAGCCTCGGCCAGGGCTCACTGACGGCCCATCACGGGCCAGCCCTTGACCGCTGTTCCTTCTCCCTCCCGCCGATGTTACCACCACCCGCCTGGGTGTACATTCCACCCAGTGAGACGGCCGGCCACATCTTACCGACTCTACACAAGAGCAACCAAGTCGCAAGGCCTTACCAGTAGTTTGGTGTCTTTGATGACGCAGAGTAACTTGGTCCACTGCCCGAAGCGTTTCTTCCGCAGCAGGAAGGCACAGATCTTGGCGTCCTTTACCAGGTCCATGGAGGCCTCCTCCGAGGGCCACTGGTGCCGCGTTTTCTTCCCCTTTCCGTCTTCCTCCTCTTCGTCGTATGATTCGTAAGAGCTACTCATTGCATCTGAGTCATAATCTGTCAAAAGTAAGAAATAAAAGTAAAAAACCTGGTTACAAAAGCCTCATCTTGAGGACCACCTACGGGCTGCAGGGTACATTATTATATTCATAAACGAGAAAGAGGCTTCTGCCTTCGAGTAACTGGGGAAACGTTAGTTAGTAAAAACAGGGAAAAATAACTACGGCTTGGGCAGCGGAAACTCAACGAAGAGTTTTCAACTGAAGTGACTAAGAATGCCATATTTACAAAAACCACTTCTGGACTCTTCTATACGGGCCCAGCACCTGCAGACCCTACGTTGTCGAATCCTTGCTGCGTTCTTGCCGGGCACCATGACCCCCATCTCACAGAGAGTTTCGCCAAAGAAAACTCCCACCCACACCTTCATGTTAAAGTCCTTTCAAGTCTGCAATGTGCTCTTCCTTCCTGGCATCGCCACACGCACAAGCCCTTCCTAAGGTTCGAGATCCAACCCAAGGCCACCCCTCTCCTTCAGGTCATCCGTGGGATTTTCAGAAAGGTTCACACCTTCTGGCTCTGCCACGCACCAACACTTAAATACCAGGTTGTCTGTAGTCTCCCAGCTAGATCCCACTTTCCCTTACCTCGGAGTCTCACACGCTGCTCTCACCCAGGCTTCGCACTCATCCCACTCAGACTCCTGCCTTTGCCTGGACACGTGCTCTCATCACTCGGGACTTAACTTACAGCACCTCCTCCCTGAAGCCCTCTCTGGATCACCAGCACTGACTGCTATAGACTGAATTGGGTGCCCCCCAAATTCACGTGTTGAAGCTCAAACCCCAGTGTGACTGCATTTGGCAACAGGACTTTTAGGAGGTAATTACGGTTAAATGAGGTCGTAATCCCCTTAGAAGAAAAGAAAGAGGGAGATCCCGCACTCTCTCCCTGCCGTGTGAGGACACGGGGCGAAGGTGGATGTACATAAGCCAGGAAGAGAGCCCTCACCACAGGCCGACCACGCCAGAGCCCTGATTGTGGGCTTCCAGCCTCTAGAACTCTGAGAAAATAAATGCCTACTGTTTTATCACCCAGTCTATGCTATTTTGTTACGGCAGCCAGAGCTAAGACAGCAGGTGAAATGCCCCTGCCCTCTGCTTCCACACTACCCAACACAAAACTTATCTCACTGTATTGTCACCTCTGTCTGTCTGCCTGCCCCACATCAGGCTGTTAAGTCCCCTGCAGGAAGGTAGGCCACCCTGTTGGATGTGATTGTCCCGGCACTTAACAAACTACCTGGCACAGGGCCAGTAACAAATATTTATAGAAGGGAGGACTGTTAGATCGACTGAAATTCAATGCAAAGCCCTCAGAAGGACGGCTGGCTTCTTAAAAGTGATGAATAAATACTAGTGACTATGAGTGATCTTATTAATTTCAGCCCTGCTGGATCATAAGGTCCTGGAGGCCGTGTCTGATTCATCTCTGCACTCCCCTCAACCCCCGGACACATCTGGAATACATCTGCTTTCATAACACACGTGAGGAATGAACACCTAGACGAGGAATGAGCGACAGATAAGGAGAAACCATGGATGAAGTAGCCGGCTGCACGCGACGGGAGAAGGGGCAGAAAAGGCTGACCTTGCACAGAGCAGAACTCCTGGAAACCGGGCTGTGCTCTGTACTCCGTGGTCACACTTGCATGTTAATCTCCCCACAAAGAATTATTTACGGAGGGGGGGGGAATGGAAAGACTGGTAGTTTAGATCGAATTTTAAATCCTGATAAAGTAGTCAAGGAAAGATTTTAAGCAAGAGACTAGGACGACCGAAGAGGTAACTCTGGCAAGTCATATCTTATGCACTTTTTGATAAATATATTTTATAATAAAAGGTTTTTTAAGTTCAGCACATGGGGAGGGAAGTATGCGACTGTGAAAGACCACGTGCTACTCCACGGGCCAGGGCTCACTGAGAGATCTCAGACGGGCGGTGGAGCAAGTCCTAAGTTATCCTGGAAAGATGCTGCTCACAACAGCCTGGCGGGCCGTGAACCCCTCAGCGCTCAGCTCACTTTCTAGAACATCAAATTCAGTAGACATTGAAGGAACAGAAGAATTAATGACTAAATCAGTGAGAAACGGGAACACTTCATTCCATTCGTACAACAAGTACTTACTGAGCGCTCACTATGTGTCAGGCAGTATTTTTCATACTTGTGTCTGTACGCTGTGGGATAAGGCTGTGGAAAGAGGAAGCCAGCTCTGCACTTACACCCTCTGCCTTGCTGGCCGTCTTAGCCGCCCGGAGGAGGGCACAGAGCAGTATCCTTATCTCAGGGGAAAGGAACGAGGATGCTGAGAGATCAGTGACTCATCCGAGACCCCATCCGGATGAAGGATGAAGTGAAAACCTGATTCTGAACTGAAAAAGTAGACCGTGCCCCTGGCTACCCAGGGGTTGAGATCCACGCCTTGAAGAGACAGGAGGTTCACGGCCCACCTTCTTCTGAGAGAGCAGGACTGATGGAATCGCGTTACAAGAACGTCAGCCAACTGAGCAGCAAGCCAAGCAGTCGAGGGCCACAGTCTGAGCCCACAGGACGACCCGCTCACTGGCAAGTCTCTTGGGACCAACAGAGTCCAGGGTTCCTCCTGGGGGCTGTAACAGGATGTCAAGGGGTCCGGTGTCAGGGCTGGGGTCGGGATTTCATTAGGAGGTAACGAGGGCCCCGTGGAAAGCTAAGAAAGACACAGAGCTGGGGAGGAGAGCAGAGAATCACCGACGGCGTGTCCTTATCTCCTCTAGCTCCCCTTCCCGACGGCCGTTCTGACCAGGTGCTCGGGCATGCCTTCAACAGCTCCGCCATCGTGTGAGGTCGAACCCCTGGAGTCAATCTCCCATTCCACCTCGTGGTGCTTCTTCTCCTCTGCTCAAACCCTGCTCTAGAAATTGGAAACAGAAGCCTCTGGCAGGCTCTCACAGGTGAAGCTCAGTGCCAACCCGCAGGATCTCAGGGCTCAGCGTTGGCAGCCTCTGCTGAGAACCACTTCATTTTGAGAGATGACCTTAGGCGCGCCGCCACCGCCCTAGCACAGTCTGAACACTTGATCGCGGAGCACCAGGTTACCATCAACCTGAGCTGCCCCGCAAGGGCTCCGGGTCATCCAACCCACCGAGGAGCAAGTGGCATCGCATTGAAGCAGGCGTGTGTCCGCTGGGCTCCATCGGGCCCTGAAGACGTAAGCGAGGGGCAAAAGCGAGTGGCTCGGAAGCCTGTGCCCCTATTCTCTCTGCACTGGTTCGTGGGCACACCTTGGCATTTGCTTGGACGGTCAAGACTCGAGAGGGACTGGCAGCAAGGAGGTCTGCGGAAGGGGCTGTGAGTCGGGCTCCCGAGGTGAGCACCTGCACATCGGGTGGGTGCTTAGCAAAGGGCAACCTCGCCAGAATCACCATCAGGTAACCACACGACCCACTACATAGACGTCAGTGAGCTTCTTTGCCCAGATTTCTTGTGCGAATGGACTCCTGCACAGGCAGCTGGTGTCAGGGGCGGAGGTGACACGTGGAACTCGGCAACAGGGACTTCCTCTCAGCAAGGGCCGTCTGACTCCTGGCACTTGTGAGTGTCCTGCCTGCACACGACACTGTTCCCTGGGCTGTCAGCCAGCCGCCTACTCACAGGTTATCCCTGGACCACGTGCACCACGGAAGGGGCAGTGCTTTATTCTCACTGGAGGGGATAAAGTAAACCCGCTGTCTACGGTGCTCCTGCAGAAGGCGCCATCCGTAGGCTTGAAACCTTGCTTCTGACCAAGGCACTCATTTTACAGCAACTGAAGTTGACGGCAATGGGTTTGCGCTCACGAAGCTCACTGGTCTTGCCTTGTCTTCGTCACCCACAAGCAGCCAACGCAGCAGAGACCAGAGCAGTCCCGTCAGAATATTCCGTTTCAGGCCCGGCCTGATTGGTCACACCTGTGGGACTGGGGGTGGGATCTTCCAGAATATCTCCAAGCACAGGTCTGGGAACCCAGGGATGAAATGGTAGTGACTCCACTCACTATTACCCCTAGGCATCCGCTCACTAAAATTCTGCTTCCATTCCTGGAAATTTTGGCTCTGCTGGCCACAGGTCTTACTCTCTAGGGGCAGAATGTCCCCTCTAAGGGACACAGCAATGGCTCCACTGGCCCAGAAGTGGAGACAACAGACAAACTAGTGGTCCCTGCAGTGACTGGGTGACTGGTCCCGCCCACCAAGAAGCTGTGACCACACATGGGGAGAAGAGCACGTCCAGGTCCAGGAGATCCCTGGGATGTCCTTAGCACTCGAGTCAGCGGGACACAGCCACTGTCCGGTACAGGTAGTCCTGCTGGAGCCCAGACCTTTCAGGAAGGAAAGCTGAGCCACTGTATTGGACCATCAACCAAGGTGCTTGCTGAAGGCAAAGGGGACATGCAGGAAGTTATAAATACCAGCTAGGACCACGGACCGTTTGTGGAAATGAGGACTGAACCCTTTACGAGGTTCTTGTCCATATTTTGATCTATCTGTGTACGTATAATCGAATCCTTTTCTTCCCCTCTCACATCCCCTACCATCTAACAGAGAAGTGCTAACAGCAGTTGACCCTGGCTTCATCTTCTAGTGGCAGGCTCCCAAAGGGGAGAGTGTGACTTGGCCAGAAGAGAACGAGGTCACCCCAAAGTGGACAGAGGATGTCATACCCTCTGGGGAGTCGGGGAGTTTCCGTCACACCAGTCATAGTTGAACCGTGTTACGCTGAACCACAACTCTGCCCCCGTCTTCGTTTGCAAATCCACTGCGGGTAAAGAGAGGTGCATGGATGTCAAGCCGACCCAGGAGCAATGGTGGTGCTTTTACGCTGTATCCACTCGGCAAGGCTGGGATGCATCCCCCCATGCTCCCTTTGCTGGATGCTTCTGGGTTAGGACTGGCCACAAGAGAAGTCTGTGAGCAACCTGGACATCGGGAGGGTGCCAGGCGCTGCAGCTTGCGCTCGCGAGTGCTGGGCTGCAGGGCTTCCTCGTCGGCGCTCCCACAGGGTCCCCTGCCTGGCCGCCTCTGGGTCCTGGCCAGGCGCGTGTGGCTCCATGGAGCCGCGGTCCGGCCTCCCGCACGGGGCCCCGCGTCGGCGAGTGAGAGGCAGGGGGGTTCCCAGCAACCTTCCTCGCCCCCGGGCCTCGTGCAGCTCCCCTTGATGCCGGCCAGACCCCCGGCACGCGTCTGCCCCAGTTCCCACGACCCCACAGGGTCTCGCGTCTACAACGCGCCCCTGCCCCACGACGTGGTTCTGCTTCTCCAGTAAACCGGGCCTGACTCGGGGCTCGACAAAGCTGCCAGAAACCCATGAGTAAGCGAAGGCGGCGCGACCCTGGCCCGACCCGGCCGCAGACCCTGCCACGGCTCCCCACGCTGAGGGTCCTGGCCGGCAGCCGAGGCTCAGGCACAGACGTCTGAGTGAAGTGCTGGCACTGCGGACCCACTGTCCCTCCCCAGGCAGCAGTCCTTCCATGGCCCTCCCTCTGGGCTTAGCTCAACCAAAGGGGCCCGACCTCAGCAGTTAAGGACACAACACACCGGTCGCGTGGGCCTTCTCGGACCGAAGATGACCAAAGGTCCCCGCAAGTCAAACAGAATTACTCTTGGTCTCTAGTCTTGAAAGTATGTTGGAGCGGGACAAGGAAGGTGGGAGAAGGCTGGGACCCAACGTTCCCAACGGTGGGAAATACCCTCATCAGCAACTGGTTTCCTTTATTCATTGTTTTCAGAAAGACAGGAATCCACTGAAGTTTTGAATTATATCAAGCCGTTTAATTTTCCGTGTTTTCTCATTAATTTACTATCTTCTGAAACAGTGGACACTTAGAAATTACTTGAATGCATTTTTCTCAAATGGTTCTAAAATGAAAGAGAAATTTAAATATTTAATATTCGGATCTCAAAACCCAGTATTTCATAGTCTCCTTGTCAGAACTGTCCCTTCTCTCATTCAGAATTCACTAAGAGGCCCTCAAGTATCTACTGATGCTGGGTCGAGGCTGTGTCGGCCTGCTCCAGAGCAAACAGGCACGAGTGAGCGGGAAAGGCCACTGCCCTCCAGGGCCTAAGGTCCCGCTCGCCTGGCTTCTGTGTGTCCCTCTTCACGGTCAGAAAATATCCTGGGGGTATTTCCTGGAACGATCAAGTTAGATTCCGCTTTGCTGAAATGGCCCTGCTTGTTTGCTGCCAGGGGAGAGAAAGATCAGAAAACTCCAAGTCTGCACGAAGCAGAGACTTCAGGGGAGGCCGACGGCGACAACGGAGAGCGCTTCCGTGAGCAGAGGGAGGAGGTGGGAGAACGGGACACAAGATGCGGAGACACGGAGGCCTCTCCGTGACACGAGCAGATCACGCTTTCCCTCCCCATTTCACGCATGTGTTACAGGAAAGGCAAGCTGGATTCCCTAAGGCAGCACACTCAGATATACCACATCTGCCTCATGGCGAGACAAAGCACGCTGCCTGCTGCCAGAGTATCGGGAGCAAAAGCAAAGGCAAGGATCTGAAAACAAACTCCAGACGTAGTTGCAACGGGTGCTCAACGCCACTGCCCTTCTGTGCCTGTGAAGGCCGGCTGCCTACAAAGGGGCACTTCTGAGTGCCGGCAGGCAGCTAACGATCACGTCACGACGGCCCTAACGTAGAGGCCAAAGCATTCTTGTAAAACCTGTATGAATGGGGAACCAAAAAACAGGAAACAACCTAAATGTCCGTCGACAGATGAAGGGGTAAAGGAGATGTGGTGCACATATGCAGTGGAATATGACTCGGCCATAAAAAAGGGCAAAATAATGCCATTTGCAGCAACGTGGATGCAACTAGAGATGATCCTACTAACTGAAGTGAGTCAGACAGAGAAAGACAAACACCATGTGACATCACTTACATGTAGAATCTAAAACAGGACACAGATGAACCTGTCTGTGAAACAGAAACAGGGACGTAGAGAACAGACTGGTTGCCAAGGGGGAGGGGGGTGGGGGAGGGTTGCAGTGGGGTTTTGTGATTAGTAGATGGAAACTGGTGTACACAGAACGGATAAACAACAAGGTCCTACTGTACAGCACAGGGAACTAGGTTCAATACCCTGGGATAAACCCTAATGGAAAAGAATAGGAAAAAGGATGTATATATACGTATAACTGAGTCACTTTGCTGTACAGCAGGAATTAACACAACATTGTAATTCAACTACGCTTCAATAAAAAATAAATTGAAAACAAACAAACAGCTACGATGAGATGCCTGCTTGCTCTGTATTTATTTTATAGACACGCTTTCTCGGTGGCACCACGAATGCAGCCTAAGAGGGACGTGCCCTGGTCACGGTGGCGGGGAGGGACCCCATGAAAACATGCCTCAGAAAGTCATTCTCTTCTGACCACAGGGAACACGTTTCACTGGCTGACGCATGCTCCCACAGCAACAAGATTTCACAAGAAATCTGAGTCACAAGAAAGACAACAATCTGAAATTACCGAAGGTACTTGGTGGACACCTTAGACTTTTCAAAATCCTTTCTGTAGCCCCCTCTCCTTGGGTTCAGAATTTCCTGAAGTCCACATTTCCATGGTGTTGTGTAACGCCCCTACCCCCCTTCACCCGAAAAGCGGGAGGGCTCCCCAACAGCCCGGCAGGTCGGGGGGCCACTCACTTGAAGTGATGTATTCCGGAGCCTTCCCGGGACTCAGCGGCACGGCCTCCTCGTAGTAGCCTTCCGGGAGCGAGGATGTCGGTAGTGGTGGTGGCCCGCTGTCAGGCGGCTGAACGAAGAAAGGGGGAAACAACAGAGCACGATCATTAGGGGGAAATTCTGGGTCTGCACCTAACAGGTGTCGATGGGCGTTTTCCTCCCTCCTTTGTAAAGTCCCTGGGGAAAAAGAACATGATCCACAGAGCTCCCAAAGTTCCGCTCTTGGCGGGATCTCCACTGCTCGCCCGCTCACGGCCACCCTCAACCCGGCCCTGGCCACGCCACTCGACCCACACGACCCGCCGGCTGTCACCAGACGCGCGCTGGCCCTTGCAGACCCCTCCCCCAGAGCAGAGACAGGCGTCTCTCCTCCCCTCTGCCCCACGCCACCGCCCTCCCAGATGCCCAAGCTGACTTTCCCCTTCACGGCCTGCATCCCACACCGGAGACCCCCGAGGGGCACAGAGACGGCTCAGGTCCGCCCATGCTCATGACAGGGCAAGCACCAGGGACACAGCGGCTGAACACGTGAGTATGTTTCCCCACAATCTCACCACACTCCTCGTGTGTGCCAGGGAAACTTTTCAAAAAAGAGAAGAGGAAATCACCTATGAGCCCACCTCTAAAAGAAACTGGAAATTATTCTCTGGAGAAGGAATCTGACAGACTCTGAGACGGAGGCACCCTGATTTTGAAGCCGTAACTTCAGAGCATGGAGAGCTGGCAGGCTCAGGACCACCCAGATTCGAGCAAGATGGGCTGAAGCACCACTCTCTCCGAAGTCCCTGATGACTCGAAAGCAGACCCACCTCTTCTTCCCGTGAACACGTATGGGATCTGCTCGTTCCATCCCTCACTGGTCCTTAGGTCAACAGAAACAGGTGAAGGGCACGAAAGCCAACATCCTCCAAACGCCTGCTATCTTCCCGTCACTGCCCTAAGCAGCCTCTGCACTGGTTACAAGCTACATCAGTCATCCACCCAGGGATCCTTCAAGGTCGATATTACATCACCCGATGTTTTACAGATATGGGAAGTGAGGCGCGGAGTCCAAAACCTCACGCTCAAGATCAGACACGGGCCCATGACCAGCTGGGGTTCTCGAGCACCAGATCTGTCCAGTAAAGAGCTTTCTCATATTCATATTCTGTTTCTCGCTCTCTTTCCCTTTCATAACTAGTTCACACCACCTATATCCTATAAGCTAACGGGAAAGATGTCGCTGAGAGTGGAAGAGAACAGAGGCCCCAAACTGAGGATCGACCACGTGCAGTTTCCAAGAACAATGCTCCATAGAATGTGAAACTCCACCACTTCTCCTGTAACTCAAGTCTGAAGCCAAGAAGTCCTCTGCGAATGACTAATCACCGCTGTGCACTCAACCCACTCCTTCCTCTCGCCAGATGAAGGAAGATAATTGACTCCAGGTCATCTGCGCAGTATTCCTTCCCATCCTCGAAGGCAGTTATCTCCCTTCCACCCCCGGGCCCTGATCCCCTTGCACTCCCCTCCCCAGGCTGAGGCCCACCCGCCATCACCCTGTGCTCTCACGCTGGACCACATCCACTCCTATCATCTGGAGAGGAGAGGTGGTGCCTACAATGTAACCTGACACACTGTCCTGAACAGTGTGAGGTCTGAACAGGAGTCCAGGCCAGGGTTAAAGCCTCCGCGTGGTGCTTTTTGGAAGGGGGCTGTTTGATTCCCTGAGTGTTTTTACTCATGAAATGAGGGTGTTTCAACTTCCCCTTAGTATGTTGAAACAGTCGGATTATTCACGTTTCTAGAAAAGCATTACAAGTGGCTGGATCGAACAAACGTTTACGAATTAGCACAGGCCCCTTCCTAGTGCTGCAAAGGTGTATAAGGCAGGCGCTGACTCTCAGCTGATGGGACGTAGCAGACTTTCAGACCCTGCTGGTGGTCGTGCATTCGACACACCCACTCGATATGTATGCCCTTAAATCCACAATTCCACTTCTAGAAATATATGCCAAGAAGGTGAACTGGTCATACAAGCAAAAACGTATAAGGGTGTTCAACAGAAGTTTTTCCCTCCCAAGTTAAAAACAATCTAAACATTCCCTAAGAGAAGAATGCTTAGGTACCCTGACACAGCCAGGGGCAGACATGTAAAAGGATAGTGCACATCTGCAGTCATTTACTTGAAAAATCTCTACTAGATACTGCCAAGTGAAAGAAAACAGGTACACTATTAGCCTTTCTATCAGAGCTGCGCTTACACTCACGTCTATACAAGGGCAGGTCACTCACCAAAATGTTAACACAAGGTTACTGCTTTCTCATGCACATCCATATAGCTTGCATTTTCTACATAATATTGTTTTTAAAATCAGGAAAAAAAATGACTTTCATTTGAAGGAATACCCCTCAAAAAATAATACTTATAGAGAAGCACTCTCTTTCTCCAAAAAGGATCTCACACTCCACGCCCAAATACCATTTGCCCTTGAAATTCTGCCACAGGGGTTCCAGACAACGGGCAGAGATCTGATGGTCTGTTAAAGGGCAAATGAAGGAGAGACAGAAAAAATGTTTTCCCTTTCCTAACTAGTTCACACCACCTATATCCTATGAACGAATAGGAAAGATGTCGCTGAGAACGGAAGAGAACAGAGGCCATGGGTGGATCAGAACCGCTATTTACCACCATTGCTTTCAGAGGGAAAAACTTCTGTCAGATCCCTTCCAGTAGGTCAGAATTCGCTGAAATCACAATTCACAGGAATCTTAAACAGTACAAAATGAGGAAGGCAAGTTTCCAGAGGGGGTCATGGAAACCAGGGCACAGGCAGGAAACTAGCGTGTAGGGTGAAGACCTATGTTCCAATACTTGGCACGTGGCAGGCCTAGCTCCAGCCTCGGCCTTGGTTATGCAGCCTTCCTCTGTATCTGGGTACCAATCTCCTGCCTGTACATGAGGGCGTGGGATCATATAACCTCTGATGTCCATCCCGGCCCTAAGATTCCAACTGTAGTATCCTTGTAAGGTTGCAGGTCATCAGTCAACAAAGCCAACTTTACACATTTCTAAACTGTAGTGAGAGTTGACTTTGGGTCCCTGCTACCTGATTGATGACACTGTCATCTCTGGCCAGAGCACGTACTCAGATGTACCTTCTGACAGCAAGGCTACACACCCACGTGGCGTCACTCTACTTTGGATCTGACAGCTTCCCTTCAATGCTAGAAGAGACCCAGTCCGCGCACAAAGCTCGGCACCGTCTGGCACTGGTCACCAGAGTCTTCCCGGACTGGCTCTCAGAAAACACATGCTCACAGAATACGGGACTCAAGTCTAACCCTCACAGCCTTCTCAGGTACTGACAAAGAAGGATGAGAAACTGTTTTCCTCAAGGGATGACTGATCTGTGCTGAGCCCTAGACAGGAAAGTAGAAACGGCATGGTACCGGTTACTAGATAACCTTTATTCACTGAAATATTTCTCCCACGAATGAATGCTTACGTGAATGTGACATTTTTTTTCAGGAAATCTTATCTGCCTTAGGCATTGTAAATTTCTCTTTTAAGGTGTCAGCGTTTTATTAGAGAAGACCAACACTTACAACTGGATAGGAATATAATCGACAGGCTTGCTTGGCTCACAACATTGGCCATAATTTAATTTCTACCTTTTTGGAAAGAAAAGCCCATTAGTATTGGGTTGGCCAAAAAAGTTCGTTCACGTAACCCAAACGAACTTTTTGGCCAACACAATATTTGTCTTTGCTACTTTAAGGAAAAGCCTCATAGAAAATTTTTTCCATTAGTAATAATAAATATTAAGATATAATTATATGGCATAAATACAATGACTGTTATTGCTATTATTCCAACAAAATAATAATAATGACTGTTTACGGTCTGCCTTCCGTGTGTCACGCATTGTTCTGGAACACTTTACATATTGTTTCTCTTGTTGAGAAAACAACGCTGAGAGACTGGTATTTTGATTCTGATTTTACAAACGAGGAGACTGAGGGGGATGCAAGACCCTGCCCAGCACCCCCGTGCTGCAGAGCTTCTTAGTGGAGAAGCCAGGAGTCGGCCGGGTGGGCACAGACGAGCGCTTACTGCTGCGGCGGCCGAGCCAGACAGGATGCAGGGAAGGAACCGTGCAACCCACCAAGGCCACTGGATCCAACCCGATGCTCCCGGCTCCCGCAGCACGACGGGATCCGTGCGTTCTTCAGGAAGGCACGTCCACACCGGCTCTACCTCCATGCCCACTCTGCCCTTCCTCCCTCTCCTCTCTGCTGCTGCCCCCCACCTTCCCCTCCTCCGGCCCCCATTAATCACTCAGTCCTTTGCACCAGACACACCAATGAACCTGAGACCTAATTTTAGCGGAGAAAAATGCCAGCCTAGAATTTGGAATCGCTTTCTGACTTTAATTCTGTACATACAGTGACACATCCAGATTCTATCTTTCTGGTTACAGTGATTAAAATCTGTTAAGAGTAGCAGCTAAAAACGATATGATCTGACAGAAGACAGGGAGGGTTCACGCTCTAGCTCTGCCACGTATCGGCAAAGCCCTTTGTGGCTGAGAGAATACGGTAGCAGCACTCCACAGCATCACCTAAGCTTCCCGAGGACGGGAGGGAGGGATTGTCAACAGATAACAAAAGCTTACGGCCTCAAGTGCAAAACATGGTTTCAATCCTAACGTCCAGAATTTTGAGCAGATACTCTTCTTGGCAAAATAAAAGTTTTTATCCAAATGACACCCCCTTCCATTCTGATCACTATTTAATTTGCATTCCAACAGCACTTGAGTAAACACTGGGAAATTATTCACACATATTTTCTCAAGTTTTATTTATACACGACTAAGAATGAGAGCCCATGGGGCACATGTTCTTCCCTTCCTTCTCTACCCGGAGGCGGGCTCCCACAGGGAAGGCAGGACAGTGCAACAGCAGTGGCAATGGGACACGGAATAAATCCAAGATGAAGATGCCACGGGAATGAGACGTGACACTAAACTCTGCGATCGAAAGACAAGGAGAAAAGGAACAGGATGGTTCACGGCCACTAAAAGGATCACATCTGACTTCTCCGGGATGGTTTTGTTGTTTTAAATCTCGAGCTTTAGTCGAAACTCTGCAACTGATAAAATACCTGATTTTGTCATTCAATCTCAAAGAATCTCATAATCCCATCTGTCAAATAGAGATAATGAAGTTGCTGTGAAAGTACTTTAGGAAGGATAAAATGCCATCAGCAGGCAGGTGGTAAGGGCTGGGACCAAAACATCATTGTTTCCTAGAGACAGGAAGTAGGATGCTGGTTACCAGGGGCTACGGGGGTGCGAGGCATTGCTTACTGCGGACAGAGTTTCAGTTTGGAAAGATGAAAAGTTGTGGAGATGGATCGTGGCAATGGTTGCACAACAACGTACGTACTTTACACCACTAAACTGGATACTTACAAGTGGTTAAAATGGTAAAGTCTGTGTTATGTGTATTTTACCACAATAAAAAAATGACCTGGGACTTCCCTGGTGCAGTGGGTAAGACTCTGCACTCCCGGTGCAAGGGGTCTGGGTTCGATCCTTAGTCGGGGAAGTAGATCCCACATGCATGCCGCAGCTAAGGAGTCTGTGTGCTGCAACTAAGAGTCCGCATGCCGAAACTAAGAAGTCCACATGCTGCAACTAAAGATCCCGCATGCCGCAACTAAGACCTGGCGCAGCCTAAAGAAATAAATATTTTTTAAAACACGACCTTGCTGCTACCTGCTGATATAATAAGGCGTCGCGTTTACATAAGGTCTAGCCTTAAAACAGCCAAACACTAAACTGTGTCTTCTACCCCACCTAAACACAGTGCAACCGTCTGCCGTTTAAACGATCAAAGATATTTCCAGAAAATGCCTTGCTGGGCTATCATACAGAGCATATACAGCCCCCAAAGGGGTCTCCCTGCTCTCTTCTCTCAGCCAGGAAGGTCTGAAGTCTCCCTGTCCCGTAGACCCACTGTTCCCCTAAGCGGAGGAGGGGAGGGCAGGAAGCACAATTCCCGACTGTCTGGATCGGAGCCGGCTGGTGGGCTGGGCGGTGGGGCCTGGCGGCCAATGTCAACACAGATGGGACCCATTTCCGGATGAACCGGCCGCCTTCGCAAATGCTCCCTCAGCACGGGCTGCATGCTAACTCAGTACCGTCCCTTTGATAGCTGCACAGCTCTCGGTGTGAAACAAAACCCAAAATCTGTCGAGAAGCACAGCCCTTCCCGGAAATGTTTTCATTATGCATACGCATATTTTGGCCCGCTCCAATCTCCCCTGGAAAGCAAGGGAGGCGGATGGGTCTGTAAACACGCTGCACACTGTACCTCGCTCTCAAAGGTCAAGGGAAGTTCTGAATTCCACGGAGCGCACACCCACACTCCCGCTGCCCGGCCCAAGCTCCACCGGCCACACTGCAGGGGTCGCCGGTTCGCCCGGGACCCTGGGCTGCAGCCGCATTGACTCCAAGAGCAAAACAGAAACACGCACTATTCCCTTCCTGTACAGAAGCGTCATCAACGTTACAAGACGGACTTTTTGACGTGGCTCCTGACCTTGAGCGGCTGTCGGCACCTTCTGCTTTGTCACATGAGGAACACAAAGGAGGAGAGAAACAAGCATCATCTCCAAAAGGTTAAAGTTTAGTTTAATTAAGAGAATGTCAAAATGAGGCATTGCTGATCAATGGGTATAAAGTTTCAGTTATGCAAAATGGACACATTTTAGAGATCCACTGGATCCCTTTTTTTTTTTCTTTTACTGCTACCACCTGAGTGTAATTCACCAGCCAGCCGGGGCACAGAGACCTGTCCAGTCTCCGCCACACCTGTGTGGGGGGCCCGCCTGGGTGTCAGCCAGCAAGAGGGGAGCGCTGATGCCTGAGAGCGCCACAGAGAGCCGGGTGAGGGCTCTCAGCCAGGGGTGCGCCAGGCCCGAGATGGGGGGTGAAGGGTGCCGAGCGCACTCGGGAAAGCGGCCAGTGTGACCCCACCCTCCTGCCCAGCCTCTCGAGGGTCCAGAAGAAAAAAAGGATGTCAAGAGATAGTTAACAATAACTGCATAAAGCACTGTTCAGCACTAAAAGGGATAAAAAGATAGAAGCGGACTCATTTCTCGGAGATTGTAACACACATGGCTGTGATAAAAGGCAGTATTCCTTCAATACATGCCATGGAAGAGTAAAAACTGCAATCGTGGTTCAAATGAGTAAGAAATAATACCCGGTTGGAGCATCCTAAGTCTTACACCAAAGACAAATCCTTCGGTCACTCACAGTTGCCTTGAGGACCATTCCAAACTGCTCTGCAGGCCCACGGCCCCTCGAGGTTTAACCCCTGCGGCGCGTTCCGGCCTCACCCGCGGACGGCGCACCCACATCCTATTATTCAGCCACGCAGAGGGGCCTGTAATGCTCTAGTCGTCGGGGTCTTTCTCGGGTCTGTGCCTTAATTTGTGGTACGCCCTCTGCCTGGCATAGCCTCCTACCCAATTCCACTTCTTGTCCACTACCGGCTAATTCCCCTGGAAGTCAACGTGCCAGCAGCGAGTGACCGACTGGACAAAAGCCACCTCATCAAAGGCAATTTACTGAATGACAGGCTTACTTGCTGAATAACGAAATCCCTGATAAACTACCAGGAAAACACAGCAGAGCTGTCTTAACCCCTCTCCACTTCACTGACTCACTGAGCTGACAGACGTTCTTCATTCTGTCTGTAGGACGCCCTGACGGGTATCCATAAAATGCTAACCCTTCGTGGCCAACGGGCTCCTCTCCAGAGTGCCTACGAAACAGTGCCGTCGGCTGAGTCTGCACTATCGCCAACAGTCAGCTTTGTCCTTTACATTCTTACACTTGTAGTTATTTATTTTACTTTATTTGGTTAGCTACTACATAAATAAATCAGTGAAAAAGCAAGTGCAAAAGGAGAGCTGATGATTCTCTGAGATGCCTTAGAAAGGTTCAGTCAAGACAAACTGCAAAAAAAGAAAACACACAGTTATTCAATTAGGAGTGGCCAAGTCAGCTATAAAAGAGCGGCCCTGGTAAAATTCTAGGGACTCTAAAGACCAGATCGTTTCGCAAGTGTCTGAATTTAACTCCACTTTAAGGAAACAAAAAAAACTGGGAATTATTAGTCCTGTATCACAGGTATGGATTATGCAGAAAAGACAACCCACAGCCCCACACTCAAAGGACGCAGCTCTTGGCCCTACATCAAGGTCTGAGGAGTTTTATATCAAGAAACAGCATTGGCTTAGAGGCTGAGTTTGGAAAACTCTCTTGACACCCATGTCGGGCACCAGTAGGCAGGAATTACCCACTGGTCAAACTCCTACTCAAAAATGATTGGTTTAAATCTGAAATGTTTAAAGCACACGATACCCCTTTTAGAATTCCTCACTTGAACCAGCATTTTTAATTAACCAGCTACCAGTTCCGACTCCACTGGTAGGACGGCTTCTCGTCCACCTTAAAACCACAGCAGTTTGCCACGCTGCAGCCAAAGATGGGCAGGAGACAAGGAGAGAAGAGGGAGAGAAAATAGTGGATGAAGACTAAACTGCATTCGAGGAAAAATCCATAGAAAGGGATTGACTATTCAACCGTCAAAAATGGTACAAGATGTTGACCATCCAATGAGTACTCTGTTTGAAACTGGCATTGAAACTGAGATTCACTCCTCCTGGCCTGGCACATCAAAGACAAGCATTTTAGTCCAGGCCGGCTGGATGGCACTTCATGTACCACTAAAGAACAGTCCATGAAATTCCTATAACCATCGGTACTGTTCCGGCTGCTTCGAGAGGTTTGCATTTCACCTTCAGTCTTGAAACACCTTTCCCAACCTGCATTGCGCTGATGAAATACGAGACACAGCGTATTGAGACAGATCATGAAGTCAGTTTAGAAAGAAAAATAAAAGTAAACCAGAGCACAAAAACCAGGAGCTTCACGAACCACCGGTTTCTCACATCTCGTTCTTTACCTTGTAGACAAACAATATATCAGTAAACAGGATTAATACTATGATTCTGTATTATATCTAAAAACATCAAATGAGACAATGAAAAAGAGCTATAATTGAGTCACAGTTTCTACAAGAAACAGGAAGAATTTCTTAAAAATGGAAAGCAATTATTAAAAATAAGTTTATAAAGGAAAAATAATGTTAAAAAAATAAAAACAGCATATAAAAATCATATATTCAATATGCTTTCCACAGTGGAAAGATTAAATGTATAAAACAAAAGAATAAAGCAAGCTACATATGTGAGCTACATATGTAATTTAAATTTTTCTAGTACCATAGAAACGGATGAAATTGGTCTTATTAATACATCTTCTTTAACTCAATATATCTAAGATATAATTCACGTTACCAGCATATCAGAATGTCCATTTTTAACACGCTCCCCGGAAGTCTGAGAAGCACAGCCCCACAAAGTAAGAGCTGGCTCTTGCACGGGGCTTAACAGACGCAAGGCATCTATCCCAAGCACTGGAGGCCCATCAACCCTTTTCATCGCCACAAGAATCGCACTAAGTGGGCACTATTATTACACTCGTTTCAGAATGAGGCATCTCAGGCACAGAGACGTGAAAGCCACGGTCTGAACTCACACAGTAAGTGTCAGAGCTGGTGCCTGGACGCAGGAACCGTGCTCCCATCCACACCCTGGACCCCGCGGCCTCCCCAGAGCCCAGCTCGGGAACAGGCTTAGGTTCCTAAGAAAACCTTCTCCCGTCGGTGAGTCACGTTGGCATCGGCGTTGCTGCCATACCTCCCCAAATAGTATTGCTGAGAAAAGGCTGGATTTGAAGTCAAAAGAATACGTTACAAAAAATCGTATTTTTGCCTTTCCTACTGCCCTTGAGCAATCACATCTTCACTGGACCCACACTTCCTTTTCTGGAAAATGGAAATACACACTATTCACACGTTTAGGGGTATTTTAGGGGTTCCCTGAGGTCAGGTTGTAAGGATTAAATGAAATTATAAGTGAAAAAAAGAGCAAACATGATCTGTGACAGGTGGTAGGGACCCAGTAAGCACTGATTCCCTTCTATCTCCTTTACAATGATAATTATTGAGTCCTCGCTGGACATCAGCCATGTGCTGGGGCCCAGGCAGAACAGAAACAAATGAGATGGGGCCCTGCTTTCCTGCAGTTCCTTTCCTGGTAGAGAGAAAATCAGATGATTCATAGAGAAAGCAAATGTTAAGAAGAGAGTTGCTAAGTAACTGATTTTGCTCTGATTTTGAATAAAAGCCTAATTTCCCTGAGTAAGCAAATTAGAAAATAGCAGAAGGCAGAAAAAGCTGAATGGTCCATGAAGAGTGGCGTACGTGAGTATCCCCAGATTGCAAAAATAATAAAAGAACTCCAAAACCAATTGTGAATGCAGAAAATCAAATAAACACACACACTCCTGGACCATGGACACATTTTTCTTCTTGCAGGGAAGAAAAGATATTTAATCCCAGAAGAAGCATAGCAGTGAGCGTTAAAGTTTCAGGCTAAGGTATTCAAATTCAGAGTTAACCCAGAAGGAGCGGAAAGTCCCTAGGCTCTACTGTCACTGTTTTGCCTGCTAAATCATCTGAGTTTTTTAAAATCCAACTTAACACCAGATTTCCATGGACCTGTAGCTCCAGCGATTTTCAGAGAGCCATCAGCCTCCTAAGAGAAGGTACGTTTACAGCCTCCCACTTAGCCATTACTAGCATCCAAAACACACACTCAAAGGAGTGCCTTGGGCAACACGTGGCCTCCTTTCTTCCAGAATTGGGCTTTTATCACCTGCCCCTGGAACCAAAAGTAACACAGACATCTGGCGATTCTTGTGATGGCGGGACTTGAACTCACCAGCCACGGCTGCGGGATCTCTGGCAGAGGCATCTGGGGAGGGGCCGGCAGGCTGTTGGGGGTCTCTGGCTTCGCAGTATGATCTTTCACTTCAAAACCTGTACCAACCAAAACCACAGAACTGGATGAGGAGAAGAAGGAAGATAAAGGTGGCGACGGCTGGCAGCTATCACCTCCTTGGCCCCATACTGAATACATCGCAAATACGTCTTTATTTTCTCTAATCCTTTACAACAATCCTGCAAGGTAGGCATTCTTCTTCTCCATTCTACAGGTGAAGGATCTATGCTGGAACAAAAGGCTGAAGTACTTAATTGGAACACGGACAGGTAGAAATGACGGAGCAGGCACCAAGGTCGACATCCTTTCCAACGCCAGGCAGCCTCTCAAAGGCGAGCTGCCTCTCCTGAACGTCCACTCAGGTTAGTACTGATACTTACCCATGTACTAAGGGGGCAGACGCTTTCCTGGGAATCAGTAAATCTGCATCAAGTACCCTCCTAAGGTCCGATGCTGTAACAGACACGCTTATTGTTGACAAGGCTGATAATAAGCTCATACCCTCAGGGCATCATATTCAAGTTGGGAAGACAAACAAACATACAACAGACTCTCAGAAACCGTGGTGAGCACTGTACCAGTGAAGGCAGGAAAGGGGAGGAAACTACTTTAATCTGGGCACAGTGTTATTTACATGCCAAGGACTCACCTTTCTAGATCTAGAAAAATAACTGCTCAACAGTGACCACCTATGATGGGGTCAAGCACGACGCTGCAGGCTGGGAAAAGACAAAGACCCTGACCTGTGGAAGCGACAGCAAGACCGGAATTTTGGCAGAGGCCTGGAAACAATAAAAAAGAGAGAAGAAAGAAAGAAAAAGAACAAATGGAAACTCTACCATCAAACAATCAGTGGCTGAGTTTTAAGCAAATTAAAGAGCTGAAGAGACAAATCAGTGAATTGGAAAATAACATCCAGAACAAAGCACGGAGAGAAAAGGGGTCGGAACTCACTGGGCAGAGCAAGAGCGGAAGGGAAGTCACAAGAAAGCAAACGGCAACGCCGGAGGCAGGAGGCCCAAACTGCAGTGTTCCCAAACTCCTGGCTGGGAAACAGGTGTACGCAGAGGAGATGAGGTTGCAAGAAATGCTCCTTCTACCAGTAAAGTCAACAGGAGGAAACAGCAGTCAATAGCTGCTGAGCGTCTGCCGCGCGTCAGGCACCGCTTGGAAATGTTTTATATGATCTCGTCAATCCTACAACATCCCTCTGAGGTGGGTGCTACTGTCCGCCCTTCTTACAGGTGAGGAGGTTGAAGCATCGAGGGATTAAGTAACCTGCTCGCGGTCACAGACTGGGTAACAGGCAGAGACAGAAAGCAAAGCCCCTTTGACTGTACAGTAGACAGGCGTGACCACGCGTCACAGGGGCCTGGGGTTCAGCCACGGGCGACGGAAGATACTGAAAGGGTCCAGGCAGGGAAGCGGCAACATCATTTCAAAGCGAACTTTCATCTCCGTCTTTATCTTTATCTCTATCTCTGTCACTGTCTCTATCTATCCTACTGCCCCTCAGACATGGTCCTCATCCTGCACTCCTAGCTCAGGGATTGGTCCCACCATCCACCCGGGGCCTCACATAGCTCTCGTTCCATCTGCAGCCAGATCTTTGAACCCACTGCCCAGACTGACAAGGTGAGCTTTCTGGAAGGCAAGTCTACCGTGTCAAATCATGGCTTCGTACGCTAAAAATCAACGAATTGTACGTTCAAATGGGTGAAGTGCGTGGTATGTGAATTACATCTCAGTGAAGCTGTTTACAATAAACCTCTACATCTCATCCAGGTATCTGCTACCCAGCCGTCAGGATTCTAACACCATATCCTCCAAGAACTGCCCCCAGCCGCCCCCCTCCCCGCTCTCTCTCTCACTAAACTGGTTTGGACACTCCTCTTGAGTGTTCTCTTAACACTGATGCCCTCTCCCTGCTATTCTGTCTTACCCACTGTGCACAGAAGAGTAAACACAGCAGGCCTGAGGCTGCTGTCTTTACAAGGGCTGGCATCTGGGAATGCGGCTTTCAGAAGTGTTCCCACCATTCCCTAATCGATAAGGTTGGTCTACTCTGCCTAGACTGTTTGGGCAAACAACATGATCTCACGCCAAACACCTGCTGTGATGGCGAATTCTGTGTGCCAACCTGACCGGGCTCAGGGATGCTCAGAGAGCTGGTAGAACGTTATTTCTGGGTGTATCTGTGAGAATGTTTCTGGAAGAGATTAGCATTTGCGTTACTCAAAAGGGGATGGTCCTCCCCAGTGTGGGTGGACATCATCCAACCTGTTGAGGACCTGGACAGAACAAACAGGCCCAGGAAGGGCGGGTGCACTCTCTCTGCTTGAGCCAAGTCGCCCATCTTCTCCTGCCCTCGGACGCTGGCGTTCTTAGTTCTCTGGCCAGCACTTGAACCATCAGTCCACCCTGACACTCAGGCCTTTGGGCTCGAACTGAATCACAGAACTGGCTTTCCTCAGTCTCGAGTATGCAGAGGGCAGACTGCGGAACTTCTGAGCCTCTGTAATCACAGAAGCCGATCCCTACAACAAATCTCCTCTTTATCTCTATCTCTATCCCTCTATCCTATCGGTTCTCTTTCTCTGGGGAACCCTGACTAATACACCTGCTTTCCTGGGTGTCTGGGATTTTGGTACATGCCAGGCAGAGGGTGCCTATGTGACCCGCCCCCAGTAAAGTCCTTGGGCGCTGAGTCTCCAGGGAGCTTCCCTGAACAGAAACCTTGCACGCAGGCTGCTGCATTTTTGTTGCTGAGGGAAGAGTGTGATCTGTGTGACCCTCGTGGGAGAAGGAACATGAGTGGCCTCCACATGGGCCCCTCCAGGCTTGGCCTGAGTCTCTTCCCCTTATAATCTTTTCTTGAATCCTTACTACCCGTGATGAATCCCAGGCACGAGAAAGTACAACTCCATGCTGAGTCCTGCTAGCAAATCCCCCAGTGTTGGGGCGCTCTTAGGGACCCGCCCAACACACCTACTTTAAGCCTAACCCCTTAAGGTCTTTATCTTTCTAAACGCAGAGACTAACACAGTACCTGGCACATTCATGAATGTGTTTTGGAAAGATGAGAATTAAAGATGGCTTCGAGGCAAAAAGAGACTGGAAGAAGAAAGACTTGCGGTTTGAATGAGACGTACCTTTGGATGACTGTATCCTCAGCAGAATGTCTGTGATAACTGCCTTTTTCTCCCTGACAGTTGAGGTTAGATATTCATGGTCCAGGAGTTCGAGAAAGAGACGAAGTTCAACGATTAACTCTTCCATTGCTGAAAACAAAGGAGAGAGGGAAGGTTCTATGAGACCCACCAATTTGCAAATGTCGAAACAGGAATGCTAAATTTCACTCGAAGTATTTCGTTTTTAGCTTGACGGCTGAATATTGTTTTCCAACAGGAAACACGAGTTAGCTGAAACCGGGGCGTCTAAAAGATTCACGCGTCATCTTCTAGACAAACGGGCTCCTCCATCACTTCTGCTCTGAGGCAGAGGTGTTCGGCTGGGAGAAGCCCCAGAGCCACACCGCCAACAGATGGAGTCACGACCCAAGAGCCTGACAGCATCAACTGCTGTCAACTGCGTGATATTAAATTTCAGTGTCAGGAAGGAGACGGGAGTTTAAAATGCCAAAGAGGCTTCAGATAACTACTATAGGACGTGGGAACGCGACACCCCACTCTGTGCTTTTGCAGGGCTGGCGCCCTCCCCAGGAAGAGTGCGAGCGCTTTACAGTTACCACGTGACGCTGGGTGCCGGGGGGGACCTCGATGTAAGTTCAGACCCTGACTTCCATCGTGTCTTTTCTTTCTGGGATTACAGCAGACTTCCCCTCTGACACCCACAAGACTGCACCAGGGGGCTGGCGTCAGCAATTTTTACCCCAAGATGTGAACCTCTGAGTGATGCCAACGCCGTTTCAGGGTGTCCGCGAGGTCAAACTATTTTCATAACATATGACATTATTCACTTTTTCCTGCGCTAATGGTGCAAATGAAGGGGTGGTTAAACTTCTGGCATCTTAGCGCAAGTCAAAGCAGTGACACCAAACTATGCTACACTGTATCCTTCACTTACACACTCGCAGTAAAAATAAGTAAATAAATAAAAGTTTTAAAATGCTACTTTCACTTAAGAGTGTCTTTGATGAAGCAGTAAAAATCACTGCTTTCATTAGATCTCAACCCTGGAGGATACACCTCTATCACGTGCTGTGTGGTGAGGTGGGAAGCACGCATGAAACACTTCTCTTGCGGACTCAAGTACCGCGGTCGTCTAGAGAAGAAGCACGTGTACAACCTTCTGAGCTGTGAGTTACACTAAGCCACTGTTTTCATGCAGGCACCAAAGAAGAAATGATAGACAGACCGCGATTATTCAGAGTTGAGTATGTGAGCGACATTTTCTCAAGAATGAACAAAGTAAGCTTATCACGTCCAGGTAAACAATGACAGCATTTGTTGCCAATGGCACAATTTGAGCTTCCGCGGGAAAAGAGAATTTTGAACACGTGTATCCACCACTAGGAACATGACAGCTTCTCAACAGAGACTTTTCCAATGAGATCAGAAACGACACTGGGTACCTGATCTCCTGGTGCATAAAGCAGTGTGTTGACATTTGGAAGCTCTACACAACTCAGGAAACCATGATGTCATAAAAGCCCACGTGGGTAAAGGTCCATCTAATGTGTAAAATAAGCTGAAATATCCTCATGTAACAGAAAATGAAGTGTTCTTTGATACAGTGCCAGATTCCACGTTGCAACTAACCTTAAGAAACTACCACTTGTTGAGTTTTGGTGTAGTATCAAAGAATATTCACAATTTTCTGAAAAGGCACTAAAATACTCTTCTCTTTTCCAAGTACGTAGCTTTGTGAGGCCAGATCGTCTTTCTCTACCTCCACCAAAACAGCGGTTCATCACAATCAGAATGCAGAAATAGATATGAGAATCCAGCTTTCTTCTGTTAAGCCGGATACTGAAGATACTTGTAGAAATATAAACAATGCCACTCTTTCACAGATTATCTCGTAATGCAGTTACTTTTCATAAATATATTAATAAATATCTTAAAAATCTGTCAGGTTTAAATTCTAATAGGATAACCATCTAGAGATATAACCACATAAATAAAAGCTCTTGGGGTCCTCAATATATATTTTGAGGCCAAAAAGTCCTAAGCAAAAAAGTTCAAGAACCACTGGTCTATGGAATTCTTCCCAAATTTACAATTCCACAAGTCTACAACACACTCCAGAACACAAGATCCTAACTGAGGCCACCCTTTTATAGCTACCAAAGCTCTCATAATTTTAGACAAGTGGGCAGAGAAACTGCAAATGAGTTCAAAGTAGGCGAGATGTGTCCGAGGCCGTTCACTTTTCCTAATTGGGCAATCTCCTAATTTCTCCTCTATGAAATGAAGGGGCTGGATTAAGTTAGCCTTTAAGGTCTTTTTCATTAGGAGAACAATTTCCCGATGACTCTAAGTGGAAAACAATCTCATCTATACTTTAAAAATGATGGGCTGCTAGTGTTACTCGTAATAGCCAAAATGTGGAAACAACCCAAATGTCCACTGATGGATGAGTGGATAAACGAAATGTGGTCCATCCATACAGTGATATATTATTCGGTCTTAAAAAGGAAGAAAATCCTGACACATGCCACACCATGGATGAACCTTGAGGGCATTCCGCTGAGTGAAATAAGCCCGACACAGAAGGACAAATCCTGTGTGCTTCCACTTCTATGAGGTCCCTAGAGTCACCAAACTCATGGAGGAAGTAGAACGGTAGGTGCCAGGTGCTGGGGCAGGGCGGGGAATGGGGAGTGAGCGTTTGCCAGGGACAGAGTTGCAGCTAGGGACGATAAAAGTTCTGGTGACGGATGGTGGTGATGTGAATGTACTTAGTGACACTGAATTGTATACTCAAAAAGGTTTAAAATGGTAAATTTTATGCTATGTATATTTTACCACAATAAAAACAAAATCAACCTTGTCCAGAAATGGAAGGGCTGCTGAAAGCTATAAGCAAAAACGTTAAAAATGCTTATGGGTCTATGTTAAACTTCCAGAACCCATTCTCCATCCGCATTCGTATACTCATCAAAAATGCTTCTCTTGCATGTAGCCAAATCATGTTTATCCTGCAGGATTTCACCTGGGTTTCACCTAGCAGCATCAAAATATCTGAAGAGGACCAAAGACTGCATGCATCTGTCCTATCTTGTCTTCAACCTGAGCTTCCCTTACAGAGCTCCCATCGGGGATTTTACGCAGACCCCTCTGGGCTGGGAGTTTATCATAACCACAGTCAGCTTCCTGCCCAGCCCACGCTCCTCAGAGAGCAGCGCCCTCAGCTACAAGCTGGACCCTTGGCAGCTACATCTACACCACCGGGCCCTGCAGGCCACCTCCTGCTCCCAGGTCATAAGTGGACCACCTTAACCCAAACTGGTCCATCAGAGTCTCCTTCCTGTATATACTGCCTGGGACAGGAACTCTTAGTCAGTTGCGATCTCTTGAACTGAAGACGAGTAAACTCAGGAGCTACGGAGCTGCCACGTTTCGGCATGTATGTGCCAGCAGGGGAAAGTCATTAATAGAGGAAGAAAGAACGAAGTTAACACCCTCAGGAGCACACACAGATACTCAGAGGCAAGAGAGAGGAAGCGCCGCACAGACAGGGCACTGGAAGGATTCCTGAGACCTTCCTGGACTTTTCTCAG
This sequence comes from Phocoena sinus, assembly GCF_008692025.1. Classification (NCBI taxonomy): domain Eukaryota; kingdom Metazoa; phylum Chordata; class Mammalia; order Artiodactyla; family Phocoenidae; genus Phocoena; species Phocoena sinus. The sequence continues at coordinate 3,569,505 of NC_045767.1, read as the reverse complement.
TTACCTGTGAACCTGGGCTGCACTGAATTCCCTGAGGTATCTACATCCTTCTAATGAATTTTCACTTCATTGTTTATTAAGCTACTGTGTGGTTTTCTTTTCACCTGAAACTGCACCCAAAAGATTGTCAAACAAAGCTCTTTGCACCTCAGAAAGCAAAACATCCCCAAATCAGAGAGATGCTGTTGTTAGAAAAGTTCCTCCTTTCTAGGACCTGCATGGACTAAACAAACCACATTTTACCCTCAACAGGCCCTTCAAACACCTAAACTCACATCCCCTCTCTTCTAGCCTTCTCTAATTCAACATCCTCCACAAGCTCCTCCCCAAAAAAATCCTCCCAAGTTATTGAATTCTTTTGTCTCTTACCAGCTGTACTGATAACCGGGTACTGAGTGACCTTAAGGTGTTATTTTTTTTTCTTTTCTCAATATAGCTAGTCAGCTGGTTAAGAGTAGGCTTTATGCTTTGCTTGTCTCCGAGTACCTTACAGCAGCCTAGCGGGACAAGCCACTAGAAAGCATGCAAGGATTTTTGGTGAGCAAATTAATAAAGTAAGAGAATTAATAGTTTCTGAGAATCTGCTGTGTGAAAGGCATTGTCCTAGGCATCTACACATGACACTTTATTTAATTCTCACAATAATGCTGCAAAGACGTGATCGGCCCCCTACACGGGGGAATTAGAAGCCACGGCCCGTCTGTTTGCTTGTCTTTAAGCAAATGTTTACACGGCAATCACAGGCATGGGACACTTCTAGTCCCTTTACACGTGTGACTTCGTGTGTGTTCCCAACAACCCCAGGAGGTAGAAGCCGGTCTTATCCCCATTTTACAGGCGAAGAAACTGAGGCTCGGAGAGGTTGCCTAAGGTTGCTAAGCAAATAAGTGGCTGAGCCTCTCCAGGTAATAATATGCTTGCTCACAGCCACACGGCTGGAACGTCACAGAACGAATCTGAACGCAGTTCTGACTCCAAAGGCCCTGCTTTGACTATTTCATGAGAATCACTCCATGGATTACGTTGAGATAACGCTGGCCTGGTGAGTGGCTACGGCCATTTTTAAAAACTTTTTATGGAAATGTAATTATATATAGTTCCCTGTGCTATACAGTAGGCCCTTGTTGGTTATCTATTTTATATATAGTAGTGTATACATTTTAATCCCCAAACTACTAATTTACCCCTCCCCCCTCCCTTGCCCCTTTGGTAACCATAAGTTTGTTTTCTCTGTCTGTGAGTCTGTTTCTATTTTGGAAGAGTGGGTAACTCCCCCAAATTATGTCATCCTTAAAATGAGATGATTATTAGGTACCTCAGGATTGTAATGAGGCTAAAATGAGCTGATATCCATACAGAGGCAAGCATTTCACAAACGGTAGCTATTACCATTATTATAGCATATGCTCATCTTATTAGAACTTTACTTTAAGCCTTGGGATCCACAAACACAGCAAGTGGACATGACCCATGACTTCTGTCTTCTAAAACTAGCAAGTCCTTAAATATCTACCTCCACCTTAAGAAAAGTCATGAAAGACTATTCTGTACAACTCTATGCAAATACATTTGAAACTAGGTGAAACAGACAATTTCGTAGAAAAGAATATCATTTACCAAACTCTATTTACCAAATTACAGAAAGCTTACACAGAGAAAGCAAAGAAAGTTATCAAAGAATTGTCCTCACAAAAAAAGTACCAGACCCAGATGGTTTTACAGGGGAATTGTACCAAACCTTAAACATCAAGACTACTATCAATACATAAATCGTTCCAGAAGATGGAAACAGATAAACAATTTTCCAATTCTTTCTTTTTTAGGAGTAGGTATAAAAATGATGCCTAGGGGCTTCCCTGGTGGCGCAGTTGTTAAGAATCCGCCTGCCAATGCAGGGGACACGGGTTTGAGCCCTGGTCCAGGAAGATCCCACATGCCGCGGAGCAACTGCGCCCGTGCGCCACAACTACTGAGCCTGCGTGTCGCAACTACTGAAGCCCGCGCGCCTAGAGCCCGTGCTCCGCAACAAGAGAAGCCACTGCACTGAAAAGCTCGCACGCCGCAATGAAGAGTAGCCCCCGCTCACTGCAACTAGAGAAAGCCTGTGCAGCAACAAAGACCCAAAGCAGCCAAAAATAAATTAAAAAAAAAAAATGATGCCTAAACCTAGTAGAGATAGCACAAAAAAGAAGACCAAAGACCAATCTTACTTATATCAAGTGCAAAACTCCTAAATAAAATATTAGCAAACAGCAACCAACACTACCTTAATAGCACACATGACCAAATGAAATTCATTCCAGGAATGCAAGGATGACTCCACATTACAAGATCTACTAATATACATCTACTAATATACATATTAATAGATCTAACAGGAAGATCATATGATTCTCATCATCCACAAATGATGAAAAAGCCTTCAAGAAAATTCAATGCCCATTCCTGATTTTTTTAAGTCAACACAATGGGAACTGATACGTACTTCTTTAGTTTGATGAAATGCATGCACTAACTGTTACAGGCTGAGTGCTTGCATCCCCTCTGCCATTCTGTTGAATCCCAACCCCCAGTGTGACGGCGTCAGGAGGGGGGCCTCTGGGAGGTGACCAGGTCATGAGGGTGCAGCCCCCATGACCAGGATCAGTGTCCTTACAAAAGAGGCCCAAGAAAGTGCTCTCACCCCTTCTGCCATGTGAGGACACAACGAAAAGACAGTTGTCTGCAACGACTGTAGAAGAGGGCCTTCAACAGAACTTGGACCACGCTGGCACCCTGACCTTGGACATCCAGCCTCCAGAACCATGAGAAATGCACTTCTGCTGTCTATAAGCCACCCTGTCTGTGGTATTTTGTTACAGCAGCCCAAACAGACTAAGACATCAACATAAAACAAAAACTGCATCTTACTTAATGAGGAAACACTGCGGGCATTCCCAGTAAGGTCGCAAACAAGTCAGGGAAGCCCATTTCCCCCACCACTTCTAACACTGCACTGGAAGTATTAGCCAATGCAATTAGAAACTTCAGAATAGAAAAGAATAAAGCTATCTCTATGTGCAGCTGATGTGAAAGTATACCTAGAAAACCCAAGAGAATCCATGATAAAACTACTGCCAAAAAATGTTAATAAAGTCGGATATATAAAAACTATTGCTTTTGCACGTGATGTTTATACCAAACAATAAACGGAAGGTATAAATGGAACAGAAAATTCCATTTAAAAAAGCAACTAAAAAAGTGAAATACTTAAAATAATTTAGCAAGAAACATGCAAAACTTACAGAAGAAAAATTTTAAGACACTCCTGAAAGACAAAGAAGGAAACTTGAACAAACGGAAAGTACCCCTTGCCTTTGAACAGAACAACTTAACATCCAAAAGATGGCAACTCTTTCCGAGGTAACAGCTAAATCTAATGCAAGTCCAATAAATATATAACAAATTTTGTTTTGTTTTGTTTTGTGTCTCGAACTAGACGAATTGATTCTAAAAGGTTCATAGGGAAAAATAAGGGATGCCTAAGAACAATGAAGAGGATCCAGCCATATCCTCTATTAAAACATAATATAAAAGTTTTATCATTTAAATGGTGTTATAGCAATACATAAATTCCCAGTAAGATCAATAGTATAGAAAAGAAAGTCCAGATATAGACCCAAATACATATAGAAATATAGCCTATGATAAAGCTAGTATCTCAAATCAGTTGGGAAAAGATGGACCTCTTGATGACTGGGGTCAGGACAACTGGTAGCCATTTGGGGGGGAAAAAAAAAGATAAAATTAAGTACATCTTACACCAGAAAAAAACACCAAAGATACCTGAGAATGTAAACGAAACCATTCCAGTCCTAGAAAAAAGAGTAGGTGAACTCCTTTGTAACCTTGGTATGGGAAAAGATTTTCTAACTCTGACTCAAAATCAGACATAAAAGACAAGACTGACTGATGAGACTATAAGAAAATAAAAGTCTGAGCGCCTAGAATAAGGACTGAATTACGGACTGCATCTCCTCCACCCGCCCTGCACAGAACTCACACAGACAGTGCATCCCATAAACTCCTGGGGCCAATGAAAACTCCCTGGCCCGCCATGCACCTGCCCTTTATGCTGACTGTCTCCAGAGGCTGGGTCCAGGGTCAGGACCCTGGAGAACTGGTTTCATAAAATCCCATCTCATCCCTCTCACTGAGGACCGCCGGGCTACGCGGCAGGCGCCTCAGAAACGTGCCCTGACTCCGACACTCATTCTTCTTTTCAATGACTTCTCCTGACCTTGGAGCGGAATCTTAACTCGCCCTTGCTTATTCTTCCAGACGCCTCTTTCCACCTCCCACCTGCAGCTCTTCTGAACGACTCAGTTTCCCACATACACCAGGCCTGCTTTTGCCCTGGACCTCGGCTCGCACTGCTGCTCTCTGCGCTGTGCCTTAACCCTGTGCGTCCCTGTCTGGTCCCTGTCTCGTCCCCAATACACCCCACGCACGTCTTTTACCAGCGACCTCTTACCTAGTTACCCTTGGAGACTCTAGGCCACCTGCATCGCCGTCCTCACCTCATGCTGTAACGACGGGTTAATCTGCCCCTCCCTCCACCCATCACGAGGCAGGCTGAAGTCGGGGACCACGTTTGACTTCTCTCTGTACCTAGAACGCTGAGCACACTGCCTGACGTTGGAAGCTCGAACACAGCAGACACTCAGGATGCGTTTGGTGAATTAATTCGCTTGCTGGTTTCTGGATCTCCATAATAGACAAAGTTCCTGAGATTTGTTCTGAGGAGAAAGTTGCAGAGGAAAATGCCATGGATCGTCCTCTCACAGTTAGTAACCGCGTCTCCCGGGATGTTCTTAGATGTGCGTGCACATCAAAAGCGGTTAAAAGAATGGTTCTGACAAGTTCACGGTCTCAGTTTGACCAGCACCTGGTCAGGGCCCTGTTCTGCTAAGGTTGCAGAGACACGGCAGGAGAGCACTTGGAAGAGGCTTAGGGGCAGGACTGGCGTGGCACTGGGCCAAGTGGCCAACACTCGGGCAAAGCACTTGCGTATTTTCCCTTCCAGGGTTGCAGTTAAGACTCTTCATGCAGACTCTTCCAAATATTTCCACAGCCTCCGCAGATAATCCAAATGGGCTGCCTAAAAGCTGATCTGAGAAATCTCAGAAAAGCTGCACAGCTGTAGATGCCGTCTGGCTGGAAAGCTTCCCTCGGCTAGACTACATCTAAAATTCCTTCAAACTCTGGGCGACCGCTGTTGGAGTGACCAGATGACTTTGAGCACAAACCACTAAGCTTCTTTGACTCCTGGGGCCCCTGTCTGTAACTCGGGGATAATAACAGTTCTGTGTCAGCAAGACTGCAGCAGAGAATCCAGAAGCCACTGTGAATAAAAGCCCCGGAGTTCAGGGACATTCGATCAAGGCTAGTTTAATCTGAATCTGCAAAGAGAAAATAAGTAAGGTCTCTTCTCTACTTGTCAGGTTTCTGAATAGGACTTAGGACAAACACAGCTTCGTTGCAGCACTGACTCTGAATCTTTAAAAGCTTTATCAATATCCTAAGGGAAAGTCTGTGCCTTTAAAAGGGTAGGTGCGTACATGTACATTCTGAGTCCTGAGACTCTTCCCTTATGAGTTATACGCAGCCAGCAAGAAGTCCCCAAAGGCACTGGTATGAAAATCCACAGAACAAATTCTTTCCGGAAATTATCGTGATTCTCAAAGGTCAGACTAATACAGGGATGGATGATGCAAGCCTTAACAGAAAGATCGTGCTATTGTTTTGTAGAAAGTAAAAGACAAAACCTAGATCTGGACACGTTTTTTATTAATCATAATCATCTGTGTAACCTGACAACACCACAGGAACCAGGTTTCCTGATTCATGAAGCCTGATTCCTAGGCTGCTATAAGAAGACTTGACACAGAAACTAACATACCGCTGTAAAGCAATTATACTCCCATAAAGATGTTAATAAATAAATAAAAAGAAGACTTGACAAAAACCAAGCTGGTTGCTGACAATAGTTTTAAATAAGATATCAAGAGCAAATATTTTCATTCCACTTACATCAGTTCAGTTTAATTTAGTAACAAGTTGTTAAACGTGAGCTTGTTTAAGACACTACTCAATGTCTTCAAAGGCAAGTCTCTGACATCCAAGGGTTCACAATCTAGAGTAGCAGCTAAACATCTGGACTCACAGAACTATTACCGATGAGAGACAGAGTCACGGGTTGTCAGGAAACATGCCACTGATGGAGCTCTATCTCTGAAAAGATGATGTATTCTGGCAGCGGCACTACGGATGAACTGGTGTAGTGAGGGACTTGAGAAGGAAGAGGCACACTCCGTCAAAAGGATATGGAGAGACGGGGATCTATGTACCCGTATAGCTGATTCATTTTGTTATACAGCAGAAACTAACACACCATTGTAAAGCAATTATACTCCCATAAAGACGTTAAAAAAAAAAAAGGATATGGAGAATGACAGCAATAGGAGGATGGAAAAGAAAAATGCAAATGGATGCTCTATTTATTGTAAGATATTTAAAATATTTACTAAAAAAAACTCGCAAAAATACCTGAGGGCATAATTGTGGGGTATACAATGTTAAGCAAGACAAACATGATCTTATATTCACATCAGAGAGACAAACAGTATGCAAATAAAAACAGCCAGAAATTATGATGGATACTATGAAAAAAGCACCCACCAACAATTCCGTGTCAGAGTTTCTGGCTCCAAATCCCTACTTCATGTCAGAGGTCCTCTGCTTTTAAGAACGGCTCTGTATACGCAACAGGCAAAAGGGAGAAGCAACACGAGTGCCCATCGGTAGATGAATGAGCAAATGAAATGTGCTTTATCCAGACAATGAAATATGATTCAGCCTTAAAAAGGAAGGAACTTCTGACACATGTTACAACAGGGGTGAACCTTGAGGACATAATGCTAACTTAATAAGCCAGTTACAAAAGGACAAATACTGTAGGATTCCACTTTTATGAGGCCCCCAGAGTAGTCAAACTCCTGGAGACAGAAAGTAGGATGGTGGATGCCAGGGGCTGGGGGAGGGGGAATGGGGAGTTACTGTTTAATGGGTGCAGAGTTTCAGTTTGGGTAAGATGGAAAAGTCCCGGAGATGGATGGTAGTGATGGTCTCACAACAACACGGTCATACTTAACGCCACTGAACTATATATTTCAAGATGGTTAAGATGGTAAATTTTGTTATATATATTTACTATGATTTTTTACAAATAAATGAAAAAAAAAAAGAATGGCTTATTTCCTGGGCTCAAAAACACACAAGGGCTCCCAAGCACCCACTGAATAAAGTTTTAACCTTGTCCAGCAGTAAACCTCTTGTCAATCTGGCCCCAATGTCCTTAGAAACTCATCACCTGCCATATTCCACCTTTTGTGTTTTGGTGTGGCCTGATCCAGCTACCACTCATTTTCAGAACATTCCTTGTGTTCCCGCCTGACCTTAGCGCGCGCTTTTCTGAAACACCCTCGCCCTGGCACTCACCTTCTCTACCAACCGAGATTTCTGTAGGTGCAACCAAATGCCACCTCTTCTGCAGAGCCTTCCCAAACCAACTCAGTGGAGAGGGAATGCCGCCATCTGTTTACTTATTTTTCAATTTGTCTATAAAACAATAAACTCCTCACTAGCAAGGGACAACTGAAAAGTGAAAGAAAAAGAAAATCCAGTACTACTTATAATAATAGCATTAAAATACATGAAATACTTAAGGATAAATTTAACAAAATAAGTGAGAGGCCTATAAACTGACAACCATGAAACGCTGTTGAAAAAATATAGTGAAGATCTAAACAAAAGGAGAGATACCGCAGTCATTGATTTGAGAGATTCTCCCCCCAAATTAATCTATAGACCCAACACAATCCCAGTCAAGATCCCTGCAGCTTTTTTTGCAAAAGTGCATTGACCGGCTGATTCTAAAATACGTGAAAATGAAACAAATTAGAATAGCCAAACGCTGAGGAGAAAAAAGAACAATGTTGGAGAGCCCAAATCACCTAGTTTCAAGGCTCAGTACAACCTACATAACCAACCAGTGTGGTTCGGCGTCAGGACAGATGAGCGGAACAGAACAAAGTCCTGAAAGAAATCTCCACACAAACGGCCAAATGACTGCTGACGAAGATGCCAATTCTACAGGAGAGGACAGTCTTGGAAGAAATAGTGCTCAAGGAGTGGATCCCAAAGTGGGAAAAACTGAACTCACCCCGTGCATCACACCATACACAAAAATGAACTCCAATGGACCAGAAACCTAAACATAAGAAGTAAAACTTCAAATGTCTAGCAGAAAACATAGGAGAAATTATTTATGACTTTGGAGTGGGCCAAGATTTCTCAGGACACCAAAAATACTCACATAAAAGAAAATAATTAAGAAATTGGACTTTTTGAGAGAAATCGTATTTGCGATGCACGTGGCTGACAGAGCACCTATATCGACACATACTCGCAATTCTGAGAATGCATACAGATAAACAACCTAATTCTTTGCCTAAAGAATCAGGCAAAGGAGCTAAATACATTTCACACACGCAAAAAGACACAGATGGCCAATACGCACATAAGAAGATGCTAACATCATTAATCATCAGGTTAATGCAAATTTAAATCACGAGGTACCCCTATATATCCACCAGAATGGCGGGAAGCGGAAGGACTGCTCATGTCAAGCCTGGGCAGCGGAATCCTCACTCTCCTGCTGGGAGTCCACGGGGTACAACTTTAGGAAAGTTAGCAGTTTCTTATAAAGTTAAGTGGACGTTTACTGTGTGATCCAGTAATTCCCCTGCCAGGTATCTACCCAGGAGAAATTATTGCACGTGTCCACGCAAAAACATTAGCAGCTTTACTCATCCAGCCAAAAACTGCACAAAACCTAAACAGCCAGTAACAGACATACCGGTAACAGATTACAAAGTATTCATACAATGGACTATTTCTTAGCAATAGAAAGAAACAAACTATCCAATGCATAACTCAGAGGAATCTCAAAAAAGAATCTAAGAGAAAGAAGCTAGACACACAAAAGGCATACTTGTATGATCCCATTTTTATGAAATTCTAGAGCCAGCAAAACTAATCTGCACTAACAGAAAGCAGGTCAGTGGCTGCCTTGGTCTGAGCGGGTGATGGACACGTTCCTGTGTCTCCATGGACGGAGACCCTGGGCTGAAGGTAAGCACATTCAAGGTGGGAATTAAGGGTCAGAGGGAAAAAAAAAACCTAACTAGTGAAGGTGAAGTAAAATTAAACAGAAGACACTGCAGATTTCATCTGATAACCCTGGATAAATGGAATTGTAAGAAAATCTAGGTAAATGGAATTTTAAGAAAAGATTCTGCCACACAACAGCAATAAACAGGGCGTAAGAGCACTGGACTGGCTTAGTACATGGAGAGCTAATTCTGCATTTACAAGGAAGAAAGCGGGGTTCCTAATCTTAGGCAGAAACTCAGAGAGCTCTAATGAGCTGAGTTCTCTTCGTTACCATAAAGTTGCATTGTATCTTTATTCATGAATGAGTTTTCCTTCTCATCAGAAGAAGGAATACAAACAAAGCGCAAAGGAAAGGAAGGCTGGACGTATAAACATGGTCTCGTTGAAACAACAGGCTTTACGATCGTGTTACCCGTGAGGTGGATGAACGCAGCCCACACCCCTGGGAGGAAGGAACAAATTTCACCCCAACCAGTTCTATCTCCTTCCAGAGGTGACAAGACCCTGTTGCAGTGCAAACCTCTCCGCTGGGCAGGTGGAGGGGAGACGTCTGACTACATGAGTTCACGGTCCCTCTCCACCAGGCAGGGAGACAGGCCACGTGCCACCCCTGGGTCCCCAACGACCCGGCGAGGAAGCGAAACCCAGGCCAGGTGTGCAGGGAGGGAGATGCTTCCCAGCCCCCAGCCCTGCACCCCCAGCACGCATCCCTCCTGTGATCAATTTCACACAGAGGCGGCGAGGGGCTGAAGCATTTGCTAAGCGTCTGCCATCCTACTGGCTGAATTCTCCCGACATGACAAGGGCTCCTTACCTAAAACTCTGGGTTCACAGATGCAGCCCTGGAAGCTCAGGGAGGAACAGGGACTTCCAGGCCCCAGCCCAGCTGACGGCACACGCGTGTGTCTGGTTGCTCCGACAGTGTGCTTCCTATAACACCGCCTTGCCCCTAAAGCCCCTGGAGACGGTGCTAATTCAAGCCCTCGGGCACAAAAGGGGCCCTGGCACCACCTCTAAATGGAGAAGCGTCATTTAAAAAGACACTGAGGCCTCTCTGCTCAGAATGAAAGGCTGCCCTGCCAGCCTGCGCTGCGGCCACCAGCTGCCCAGTCGGAACACCTAAGGCTCTGCAGATGTCCAGAGTGACCACTGGGACAGCGGGCTTTGTGGAGGAAGGAGCGGCAAGAGGTGCCAGGGTGAGAAAGCTGCTCACAGAGCTCTGCACTCCCTCAGGGGAGAGGGGAGGGAGGTCCAGGGTCATTGCGATGCCCTGCCAGCTGTTAAGATATCGTGTTTCCCATAACTGAGGCAAAAGGTATTTCCTATAAAACGCCATCATTTCACACTTCCAACTGGATTATAGCATCTCTGCAGCCACTACTTTATTTGAATCAAAAAGCCCGCCCTAATTAAGTCATCTGAAGCTAGACCTTTGGATCTGGTGGATGAAGTCGAGGCAGAGGCTTCCTGGATGCTGACAATACCTCCAAGACTTTAGACCTTCCCAGTGAGCAAGCCTCAACCGCCTGCAACTCCCCAGAACTATGTCATAACGACAAACGGAAACGGCGACTCCTCGGCATGCTGGCTTTTCCTTTCAGCAATTCCGAAGCTCTACAATTACAGCCCATCTTAGATCTCACCCTTGACCCCTGCCAGCTGTGCTGAAATTGCAGCGCATCAGTCAAAAGTGGAAAGGGAGGAGGGGGGCATATATGAGAACAGGGAACGGAAATCTCCAAATCTCCCCGAGATGGCGGGGGCAGGAGAAGGATCAAAGCACACTGCCTGTAAAAGATAAAACAGAATACTTGCAACCAATAGGAGCTTTACACATCGGCCTGTCCTAACTGTCGTGCACCACGCAGGAGACACTCAGGCCCAGAGAGGTGGAGGGATCTGCCCAGGTCATGCTGCGAGGGGGGGTCCTTTAACGAGTCTAGAATTTTTACACCACGCCACTAGTGGGCCATGACATCCCTTTCCGGTCAGGAGAAGGTCAATTATGACACTTATAGGATGTCAGAAAAGACGTAGGACTGCCTTCACAGCTCTACAGTTGATTACACTTTCAATACTAAAGGGTGAAGACGATAGGGTCTTTTTCAGCGCTTCCTTTCCGTCCTCAAGGCGGGAATACTGTAAACTGGCGCTTCTCAAACGTTCATGGGCTACGGCTCACCGAGCGGACTGGTGAAAATGCAGATGCCGACTCAGCAGGTCTGGGGGGGGGCCTGAGAGCCTGCATTTCTCAGGAGCTCCCAGTCCCCGGCTCCCACTTAGAGAAGCCAGGCCCTAAGCCACACTGACTCTGATGCACCAAGGAAAGGGCGTGTCCAATGCAGACGTGGAGAGCAATAACGCTCCTTAAAGAGACAGCGGGAACGTCGCTGCCTCACTCACCCTCCCGCCACAGCCTCCGCGAGCACCAGAGGCCTCAACAGAACCCCCATCCAAAGCACCGGCAAAGCAGGCAGGAGAGGAGGGAGCTCCACAGAGCACAACCCCCCAAAGACGTGCTTGCATCTGGGTGACGTTCTCCGAACGGTCAGGTTCAACCAGATCTACAACGACGGGCCACCCGGCTTCCATGTGTGCATAAGCTTAGCCTCAGCCTCATCCAGGTTGGGGGGTGGAGGGGAAACTGCCCAATCTGGCCGGAAGCCTACTTCTGTAAATACGGTTCTACTGAGCCACATCCTCGCCCCTTCATTTATGTATTGTCTAAGGCTGCTTTCACGCCAGGAGAGCACAGTGAAGTGATGGCAACAGCAACCTAAAGCCCAAAACATTGACAATGTGACCCTTTATGGAAAAAGTTTGTTCACCTCTGATCTGGGTATTCAGGGAGATAAACTCCGAAAAGGAAAACCTGAAATCCAAGACCCTGGAAACAATTCCAACATTGCAGAAGCAACTAGACCAGTGCAAACTCGGGGACAGATAAGAGTTGCATTTTAGGGGGCTTCTCCTCATAGGGACACAGCATAATTGAAGCACTTAGTCAACTTGTGACAGGTCCAATAAGAGGGACAAGAAAAAACTCATTTTAAGAAATCATGGTGCAGTAATTTAAAAAATTCAATATGTACCAATATTTACAACCAATAAAGCATGCATTAAATGGGGGGGGGGGACTGTATTTTAAGGCAGGCCTAGTAAAAGCTAGAACACAGGGATGCCAGTCAGAAATGAGAGGCCCAGTCCACTGCCCAAGTGCAGTCGTTTTCCTGCTATTAACGCTGACGCTGCGTCACAGGGAGACAGAGGATGATCTGTGTTTGAATCCACCAGCCTCCGTAACTGTTTCCACTCCTTATGGAAATCCGGTCCATCATCCTTTCCTTCACGGCCCCCTTACGTGACAGGCCTCCAATGGACAAGCCTGAAGTTGGGCTTCTGAATTAATCTGGTTCCTACCTCATGCCAGCATGAGACGCTGAGGCCCCGGGCTCTTCTTCCATCCTGGTCTCTCTGACAGCAGAAGAGGGCAAACCTCCAGGGCTCCTGACAGCAGGTACAGAATGAGGCTCAAACTGGAGGGGAAGGAGGGGCTGCCGGGCTCACCCCCAGGGAGGCAGCAGGACTGCCGTCTGTGTCCCGGCCCCTGCTCCCCTGGCAGATGGGGCCCGGCACCGTGATGTGCGGATGGGGAGGGAGTGGGCACCGTCTGGGTGACATATGTCCATGTGTTAATGGAAGCCAATTAAGGAAGACGGGTGGTCTCACAAGAGCTTTCAGGGTTTGGAGCCGCACCGCCCAGAGAATGCACATGATCCGGGAGGGATCCGCTGGACTGGGGGGACAGCGTGGTCCCCGTGCAGCAAGAGAGCACAGACTCTGGTGCTGAAGGGACTGGGGTGAAATTCTGCTCCACCGCTACCTGGATGCGGCCTTGCGTACATGGGGACATTATCCCCCCTCTCTCCAAAAAATGAGGGTGAGCAGAGCCTTGTCAACAGGTATTAGGGGGATTTTTGTTGTTTCTTTTTTAAATAGCTTGCCTAATACAGAGCATTCACAGCACATAGTAAGCGCTCAATAAACTGTAGCTGCTCGTGCCCCAGAGAAACCAAATCTACTCTCCCTTGTATATTTCATGAGCCACAAATAAACCTAAGGAGAACTGCTCTTCCAAACAAGTCATTAAAAAAAACTTAATAGCAATCTAATCCGCAGGGTAGATACTGTCAGTTCGTAGAAGACAAAACTCCCACAAAGCATAAATAACTTACCTAAGGACACAGAACCAATATATAACAGACTGACATCTCATTAACAACGTCTCTCTCTCTCAAAAATATTAGCAGTTTTAGCAACTACCAGCTCAATAATCTTTGCTTCAATTAAAAACCCCATTCTCTTGGGGCTTCCCTGGTGGCGCAGTGGTTGAGAGCCCACCTGCCGATGCAGGGGACACGGGTTCGTGCTCCGGTCCGGGAAGATCCCACGTGCCGCAGAGCGGCTGGGCCCGTGAGCCATGGTCGCTGAGCCTGCGCGTCTGGAGCCTGTGCTCCACAACGGGAGAGGCCACATCAGTGAGAGGCCCGCATACCGCAAAAAAAAAAAAAAAAAAACCCACTCTCTCACCTTACCATTTACATAATAAAATGTGTATCCTCCTAGAAAATATTTATTTTTAGAATTAATCCAAAGAGCCCCATTTCTACAGAGATAATTTTCTTTGTAAAGCCCAAAACACCTCCAACCCACAATTAAAAGAGATTTTTTAAATACACATTTAGCTTTCTGGCTAAAGGATGCTGATCTGCTCCCCAGGGTGAGGGTCCAGAGGTTAAAAGATATACTAAGTCATACTTCACGCCACCATGACCAAGCATCTAAAATAAGCCTTACTCAGTCAAACCAACCACCTCCACAGAGATGTCTACGTCACGTCCCCCTCTCTGTCCAGCTCCATCATCCCTCTGTCCCCACCCTCCTGACACAGCTCTTGTAGAGCCACCAGTGGCACCCACCACAAGCCCCACCTTCACTTCATCCACCTGGCGGCGTCTGACGGCGTACCTGTCACCCGCCCTTCTGGAAACACTTCCTAGCCTGGTTTCCGGGCACCCCTTCCTTTACTTCTGTCGCCTTGCTTCCCCTGCTGTTTTCATCTTTCCCATCTCCAAATGTTGAAGTGACCCAGGTTTGGGCTTTTCTTCTCCCCTAATTACACTAAGTCCCTGGGTGATTTCCTCCAAGCCCATGATTTTAAAACTACAGTGGTCACCCCTAAATGTCTGCCTTCAGTTTAGACCTTGCCCTCAACTCCAAACTCATTATTTCCAGCCGCCTTCTGTGGGGAAACTGAACTGAATCTAACCTTCCTGCGGGATGCTGAAGGAGATGGCGCATCACATGTGGGGGGGCAAAGGACAGGCGGTGGTGACAACAAATCATGAAAACAAGAGGTCAGAGGAAACTGATGGCAACTTGCGAAAACCAGGAGGTCAGAGCGAGCTCAGTGCGATGGCTGATGCAAGCTGAATACCCGCCGTTTACTACTGGAGGGAAAATGTATAGAGACGGCAGCTTTCACCCCAGGTAACCAGAGCTGAGCTTTGGAGCCGCTCTAAGTGCAGAGTATTGTTTCGCTTAATGATAAAAGCAGCTGATTCTATCTTTATGAATTGCCCGTGTTCTTTGGCGTCCTGCTTTCTGTCTTCTCGCCCCAACACTTCATGGCCTCTGCACTTGGACCTCAGATTTAGCATGCCCCCCCAAAAATCTGCCAAAACCCCCTACCCCTCCCCCATGTCTTCTGCATCCCAGTAACAGCATCTCTGGTCTTCTGGTTACTGAGGCCAAAATTCCTGAAGCCATCCTCAAAACTTCTTTTTCTCACTCGTGTCATCCAACCCATCAGCAAATCTTACAAGGTCTCCCTTCAAAATATGGACCAGGCCTAACCACTTCCACTTCTCACTTCCCTTGCTGTTCCCAGCCAGGCCCAAGCCATCACCTTCTTGCATCTGGAAAGGCTCCCAACTCATCTCTTCTCTTCCACCTCTGCACCCCACCCCTGTAACCTATCCTCCACTCTCAAACATTTCAGGAAAAAAAATAGAGACAGAGAGAGACAGACAGACAGACGGAGAAGGAGCAAGTGTTGTAAAATGTTTGGGGAATCTGAGTGAAGAGCACACAAGAATTCTTTACACTGTTTTTGCAGCTTTTCCGTAAGTCTGAATTATTTCAAATGGGAGAGCTGTGAAACAACCAAAACCCACTATCTCCCTCTATGAACCCATCCTGTGTCCCCCCAGCCAACCTGGGGACAAACTCCCTTAAGCCCATCTATTGTTTCATGAAACACTAACAAGCCCTTGCCTATCTTGTCCTACTGTGCTAGGCAGTGTGAATAAAAAAAAAAAAAACAACTGGATCCATAGCCCACAGCCTGTCCTTAGACAGTTCTCAACTGAACAGAAAGGAGCAATACATGAGCAGAGAATTCCAAAACAACGTGTTGAGCACTTTACAGGGTGTGCAGAGCCGTGGAAGCATGCTGACAAGATGTGTAACCTCCTCGATGAGGTGATACCTGAGCTGTCGTGCACCTGGCAGCATCCCCACAACGGCACTTACAAAGATCTGACCGTTGTGCATGTTAGTTCCCTGCACCGATGGTTTCGTGAGGCTTGGTCCTAGAGCCTAGCAGAGTACCTACCATGGGAGGACCACACGCACTGCTCAGCAGTGGCTGAGTGAATGACGAGGTCAAGAACAGCGGTCAGTCATCTGCAGGAATACAGGATGTGCTGATATGCAAATCGTATTCTTCTTGTGGGAAGCAAGGGTGGTTCACAAGCTCCCTCTCCCTAAGAAGGGCAGAAGTCAAAAACATTTCCCACCCTACTAAGCACATTGTGAGTTTCCTGCACAAAATAAAATCTCATCATTAACAAATAGCACATGCACCTAACAAGCCCCAGCCTCTGATGACTCCCGCCCATCCCCAGGGCGGGATAAGACCCTGGTAATCGTGAAGGCGCGCCCAGCCCCCGTGGCTTCCAAGAGCTGAGGACAGATGTCAGAGGCAGGCGGACTGGTGATACCAGGGCAGTGAGAGAGAAACAGAAGGAACACTGGCTTGGGATACATTTGAACCAGAGATGGCAAATAGGGGCCTGAATGATAGTGGCCACCCAACGGGCTACGGTCGTTTTTAAAATAAGTGGGGGAGGGGGGCGGGGGGCTATGGACTTTTTTTAAAAAAGTGTGTGTGTGTGTGTGTGTGTGTGTGTGTGTGTGTGTGTAGGAAGGCTCAAGAATTCATCAGGCCTGTTAGCCATAAAAAGAAAGGAAATTGAGTAATTTGTAGCGAGGTGGATGGTCCTAGAGACTGTCATACAGAGTGAAGTTAAGTCAGAAAGAGGAAAATAAATACTGTATGCTAACACATATGTATGGAATCTAAAAAAAAAAAGGTTCTGAAGAACCTAGGGACAGGACAGGAATAAAGACGCAGACGTAGAGAACGGACTTGAGGACACAGGGAGGGGGAAGGGTTTAAGCTGGGACGAAGTGAGAGAGTGGCATGGACATATATACACTACCAAATGTAAAACAGATAGCTAGTGGGAAGCAGCCTCATAGCACAGGGAGATCAGCTCGGTGCTCTGTGACCACCTAGAGGGGTGGGATAGGGAGGGTGGGAGGGAGGGAGACGCAAGAGGGAAGAGATATGGGGATATATGTATACGTATAGCTGATTCACTTTGTTATAAAGCAGAAACTAACACAACAATGTAAAAGCAATCATACTCCAATAAAGATGTTAAAAAAAAAAAGAATTCATTAGGCCTGATTGAGAAGCATAACAGTGATTAGTAAACAATACGGCCCAAAGCACCTGGCTGTGTTTCAGTTACTCATGGTTTAAACTGTGTCCAAACTCATGTACTTCCCTTAAGTCTGAGCCACAGCGAACACCTGCAGCAACCCTGCCAGGAGAACATCTAACTTACACGTCTGACCAGGAATAAAGCTCTCAATATCAAATTAACACTGAATAAATCCTGACCTCTCAGAACCTGCAAGAAGGACATTCTTGATGATTACAAGTATCACTGAATCACGTAACTTTGCACATGATTATAAGGCAAAGTCATAAGTAAGATGTGAGATAGAGCAATCGTCCGTGTCTGCCTCGTAGGAGGTGGAAGAAGGGCTCATCTAAGGAAGCTGGTGCACCTGTTACACCGGAACTTTCTCTATTCTCATTCCACATCCCTGACTTCCTTCTGACATCAAATGTCGGGTATCACAGACTCTTCCATGGCTTTCCATCCACGATTAAAATACCCGGAGCATTGTGATGAAGAGATCCCATTCCCACCACCTTCATCTCTTGTTTGGCGGAACGACGTATGCTTACTGTGCTACACAAGGACCAGAGGCAGCGGCAGCGGCAAGTCTGACCTCCGCCGGGTCTGCGGGCGCTGCAGCAGCCCCATGCCTCACCCCGCGGGCCTGCAGGGCCTCGGAAGACTGCGGCAGCGCCATCCCTCTGACGAGAGCGCAGAGGTGGAGGGGGAAGGGGCGTGGCCAGGAAAGGACCTTCAATGACTGAGCCATCCAACTCTGAGAGGCAGGGAACGCGCCACCCTGCAAGCTCCCTTGGATTTTATGGAGGTATGAGCAGGGGGCTGGACTAGTTCTATTGCTGTTTTTTAAACACTGACGTAAACTGTGAACACAGACAAAACAGAAGGAGATCTCTTTAATAAACGTATGTCTCTGGCGCACGGCGTCATGCCCGGATAATCGTTTAGAGAATCCAGTTTATGTTGGAAGTTTCACATCTTCGTGTCAACGAAGTCCCAGGGCCTCTGCAGTGGAGTATACCTCACTCACGTCAATAATATACACGATTAACGAGTAAAGAAAACTTTTGTTTGCTAATGTAATTTTTAAAAATCACCCAGATTTGAACTACACTAGAGAAGACAACCTTTGCATAGCTCTGCTTCGGAATTTGGGGTGGTGCAAATAAACTTTCATGCTTTCAAAACAATCAGCAATCTATCTTTACTAACTACTACAGAAGCAATCCTTCTGCACCCAGTAGGCGACGAAAGAGAGCCCAGCTGGTGAGGGGACGGATAATCACCAGTGCTCCGTGGGCTCAGCCAGTCTCAAATCCCAGTGCAATGCATGGAAGTAACAGCTAGCGATGGCCAAACAGCTAAATACGCACCACCCCTCGCCATCTGCTCCCCCGTCATCTCAATTTAAAATTAATAAGACCACTATTAGAGGGCAGGGTCGGAGCCGCATCTGCTGTTCTAAAATCGTGGAAGATGACCAGCCACACAGTAGCTCATCAGGTCCCAGCTGTACCTCAGACAGAGCCTCAAGCTCTAGATGGGGGGAATAAAAGAGAAATTGTAACTCTCTGATCTGATTATTTTCCTTTTTCTAAAGTTGCTGTTCCCCCAGCTCCTTCTTTGGTCTTATTTGTTTTGTAAAACTTATGAGAAAATGAAACACATTGTGAAATGTAAAGGAATTGTGGAAAACCGCCACTCACTCTGGATACAAGTTTTGTGAACATTATTTCTCTGCATCCTGGGACACCTGAGAACATCTTCTCCCTTGTTATTACATATTCAGAGTCAAGGCGGATGGCTTTAGCAGTAAAGAGGGCGTGTGGTGAGCAGTTAAAAGGTTCTGGGAAGACAGGCATAGGTCCTGGTCCCAACTCTACCTGGGTGACCTTGGGCAAATCACCTTCTTGTGCCTCAAGCTTGATTTTCATCTGCACTGGGTTTTTTTTTTTGTTGTTTTTTTTTTTTTTTGCGGTACGCGGGCCTCTCACTGCTGTGGCCTCTCCCGTTGCGGAGCACAGGCTCCGGACGCGCAGGCACAGCGGCCATGGCTCATGGGCCCAGCTGCTCCGCGGCATGTGGGATCTTCCCGGACCGGGACACGAACCCGCGTCCCCTGCATCGGCAGGCGGACTCTCAACCACTGTGCCACCAGGGAAGCCCTGCACTGGGTTTTATAAGCCTGAGATTCTAGGCTCCAGCCGCTCTTCACATAACACAGACGGCAACATCACAGCCCTACCTGCAAAGCTGGGGCACTGAGCTAATTTCCCAAAGGTCCCCTCTCCGTGCTTGTACTCCAGCCACACACCTTTCTCCAGGTGAAGTATCTGGGATGAAAAGCCATCCGGCAGCCACCCGCAGAACCCCAATTGCTGACACTGCTCCCCGTTCCCTTTCAGACAGCTTTGTCCAAAAGCATTTTTCATGACGTGGCAGAAGGAAGAAGAACAGGTTTTTTTCAGCCCATTCATTCAAGTGTTGATTAATCTACTGCCAGGCACCGTGACAAAGCCGTGAACACAACAGACAGTGATCTCGGCCTTCAGAGAGGCGGAGACAGACAAACCAAAACACACCCTAGAGAGTGAGAGATGCTCTAGGAAAAAACAGAGCCGGAAAGGGGAGAACGAATGTCTCTACCGCCGGACAAGACCCCGAGAGGCTCACGGTGTGAAATGTAAACAGGGAACAGGGTACCAGAGGGAGGACAGGACAGACCGACTGGAACAAAAGCCTTCGCAAACTGACACTCTCCTCCCCTCCATCCTTCCCTCCTCACAATGGAAAAAAAAAGTGTATGTGTGCTGAGGCGGTGGCGGGGAACTCATCAAAATTAGGGCAATGTTTTAAAACAGCTTCAGATTTCAGATGTCTGACAGTCCGACTCACACGTTTCAAGGAAAAATCTCGAAACCATATGGCCGATGGCTGAATGCCTTTTTTTTTCTTTTTAAGAGAAACTTTTAAATAGGGGCAAGCGTGTTTGTTTATCTCACTGCCTCATGCCCGCGCACGTGCAACCCGGGCTAACAGACGGTCCGTGTTCCGCTGCCTTTGCCGGCTTGCGTACACAGGCTTCCACGTCTTTTCTAATTGTTTACAAACAGCACAAACACCCAAGTATGCAGATCAGGGCAAGCTGTCCCTTCAGCAACTGCTGCTCTGATGACAGCAAACGACAAGTGGCCACATCAGACGGCTGTCAGATGGATTGCACGAGGCCACCCCTCTTCCCTTGACGCATGAAAAACAGGAGGCAGCAGCTCGCCACACACACAGGCAACACTTTGCTCTCCCGATAAATACTGCTTCCTGCGTTTTCCTGCTCCATCACCTCAGGCAACTTTCAGGTTTGTCACGTGTCCTGTAACCCTCCCCCGCAGTCCTGCAACACAGACATGCTTCCCTTTTACAGGTGAGAGAACAGGGGAGCAGGGAATCCAGAAAGCTGCCCAGATTACACAGCTGCAGTCTCCTGATGCCTAACGTGATGCTTTCTCCACCACACGATTTATACGGCATCGAGTTCAAGTTCTTTCCAACACGGCAACAGCCCATAATACGTTTTCCTCTAAAACCTGAAATAATAACAACGTTTACTGTGCACTGACAAGGTGCCAGGCTCTGAGTTTCCTCTCGCTCCAACCCTACTGAATCAGTCCCACATCATCCCCACGTTATAGGTGAGGAAACCGAGGAGGAAAATACCAGGCAACCACGTATTTTCTCCATGGTCACAGGTTATTCAGTATTTTTTTTCAAATTTTCAAAAGTAAATCTTGCTTCAGTCGCAAATGTTATCAAAACTTAAAAGTAGTCGAGACTCAGAGAATTATAAAACAGCACAATAAACATTCAGACTTACACAAGACAGGGAAATCTCCCCCTTCACTGTAATCTCCAATCCCGATCCCATCCTCGGAGGCAGCTGATGGTAACAGAACGTCACGTGTCCCTCCAGCGCGTCCTCCTCGCATTCAGGAATAACTGCACACACGTGGGATGAATACTACACGCTATCCCTGCTGTATCACCCAAGGGGCCTGAGGGGGCTTTAGCTGCAACACTCCCACAACCCACGAGGCACCTCCAGACCACCTCAAATGAGCACAGTAACAGACGGTCCGTGGGGACGGACGCCTGTCCCCCGAAAGGAGGTAAAAGGCCAGGCCACTTTAGCCAGAAGGGGGCGCCTTGGCAGCTGGTGCAGGCCTGCGTCATACTTTGCCGCCGACCCTAACATCTTCCGGCAGCCACATGTGCCTCCGCAGAACCCAGCCGTAAGGGGATCTATACTCCCCCTGAAGACATCCTCAGCACAACTGACTTTTCGCTTCTGCCCTCAACCATCTCCTGAGTTGTTTTCACAATTCTGCGGGATTAGTTCACTTATTCAGGTTCTCCCTTTGTGGGTCTTTTTCATACTTCCTGATAAAGGCGTGGAGCCATCCTGGTGGAGATACTGACACCATTACAGCAACAGTGACATGTAGACGGCCTCCTCCTGTCCAGTCTCTTCCCAAGAGCTGCCACCGCCATCACTGCTGTCCCCGGGATTTCACTGGCTCTTTCCCACGGCAGATACTAACCGCGATGCACACTTGCTGCCTTCTTTTTTAAGGATGCGCTGAGTCAGTGGGTGACAGATGCCACGCTTCTCATCCTAACCAAAGCCCACTTCTCCAGCACCGGCCGTGGACGTCCAGCTGTGCAGGCATACAGCAGACACAGCAGAGGGAGGGTGTAGGGCCTTCAGCCCAGAATAAGAGGCAGAAAATATCGGGGCAAAAGGTGGAAAATCCCACTACTCTCGATCCAAAAGATCTGAACAGATGAGTTAGAAAAAAGAGCTAACGAACACATGACAAACCACTCAACCTCGCTGACACTCAAAAATGCAAGTTAAAATATACCATCAGTTATTTATCAAATGGACAAGTAACTGTTTTAAATGATCATATTTAGTATCAGCGAGGATGCACGGAGAGCGCTGCCCGTGCGGACGGAGACCACCTTTCTGATGAACAATGTAGCATGTCTATCAGATCGCACACGTGATCACCTCCTGTCACCTTCTCACTCCAAGAACAATCTGTCCCAGGAAAATAATCACAGATGAACACCAAGTTCTACAAACAAGGATTTTCATTACCTATAATAGCGCTATGAATTGGAAAATTCCAACTCCTAACATCGCATAAACCTTTAAGATGCAATTTGAGATAATTATAAATCATGTTCTGAAAGAATATTTAATGATATGATAAAATGCTCATTGGTATTTGTTGAATAAAAGAGATCTCAAAAAGATACAATACCCATTTTATTAAAAACATCTACATATTTATTAATGCTTAGAAAAGAAAAGGACCTCCCTCTGTCAACCACCCCCAGGGTCGACGGTCGGCTAGGAGGACTCACAAGAGAGTGTACAGGCACACTCAGAGCTGTGATTTGTTACAGCGGGAAGGTACAAAGCGAGTCAGCAAACCGACAAGGCACACGGGGCGAAATTCAGAGGAAACCAGGCACAATCTTCCAGAATCCTCTCCCAGTGGAGCTTCCCTCAGGGAAGCTCGTCAGAGACCCAGTGCAGAGCTCAGTGGCGGCTGGTCCCACAGGCCCCCTCTGCCTGGTGTGTCAAGCTCCAGACTCCCAGACGGAAAGCAGGTGTTGAGGCACGAACCGTACTGTCTGTCTGCACAACAGCTAAGGCCCAGGAGGCGCCCTTACCAGTAGGGAGGTGGGACTGTCCTGAGATCCAAGTGCCCAGAGCCCAGCCAATTACATATGCTTCAAAAATACACACAGGCTTGACATTTTCCAAAATTTAAAAGTACACATAGCACAGGGAATTAGAGCCATTATCTTCCAATAACTTTTAATGAAGTGTAATCTATAAAAATACTGAATCACTATACTGCACACCTGAAACTAATATAATTGTGTTAATCAACAATACTTCAATTTTTTAGAAAGTACAAAGCACTTTCACACCTATTACCTCGCTCACTCTTCCAAAAACCCTTCGAGGAAAGCACGACAGAAAGGGAAGGTCACTCAGTGACCCCAGGTGACTTATCCAAAGTCAGAGATCCGGGCGGGAGAAAACCAGGACACCTTACTTCCTACAGCCTGTGTACACACACCCACTCAGCTCCTCAAAGCTGAAAGAGATGCCAGCTTAGGGGCATGGAACGGCAATGCGGAAGGACCAGGACGCAGACACGTGTCTTGTTTTTCAGCTCTGACAGCATCCCTCTCCCTTCGGCTGCGGAGGCGGAAACCAGACCCCATTCCCAGAGCCGAAAGCAGTGTGTCTGGTTCTTGGCGGGTCGTCATCTTTCGGGTTGAACGAGCAGGAGATCGTCCCATAAAATTACTGTTAGACTTCTCAAAAAGGAAGTGTGATTTTATAGAAGAAATCTACTGCATTTGGGAGAAAGGTCCAGTAAAGCCACAAAAGGATAACAAAGTCATACAACATCAAATTAAGTTCATGTGTCACGAAGTGAAACCCCAGAGCCCTCTGGGCACACAGCTGCTTTTCGGAGCTGAAATTAAATCCCAACCGAGAAGCAGGTCCACTTTTCTAAAAAGATTTCTTTTGCAAAGTCTTTGGTAAAAATTCCTTTAACTGACTTGCCGTTTTCCAAATTTACTACCTTTGCCGGCCTTACACTCAGGCATAGAGAGCACTGATCACACGCTGACTGCGACCCAGACACCAGGTAGCACTGCGGCAGTGACACAGATGAACGTGACCCGGCCGTGGCCCTGAGTAGCTCACACTGGGGAGCGGAAGATTCTATATCACGATTTTAAGGCAGCTCGCTCACTGCCATCACTGGTTTCCACTTTGGCCCTCACTAGCTTGAATCAAAAAGAAAAGAACCTAGCACACACCAAACCTCATTCCTGTAACGAGAGTGATGTTCAGGTCAGTCCAAGCCGGGCATGTGGAGGTGGGCACCGGGTGGGGTCCCCCGTCTACAGCTCATTCAGAAGGTTCACACAGCCCCACACACAAGGTCAGCCTGCGGCCTTCAGGGATGCCCACGCATCGGGAGGAAGGAGACAGAGGACGGGACATCGAAAGGCTCTGAACTGAACTGAAACCTCCCAGAACCCCTCCCCAGATGTAAGGGACACACAGAAGACTAACCCGAACGTGTGCCGTTATGGGGTGCAGAGCACTGGCGTGACAGCAAGGAAGGAACGGGGTCACCAGAGGTCCGAGATCTACTCCCAGCTCGGCCACTAACTCAGCCCACGACCTCGATCAAGGCTCTCAACTTCCGCAAGTCACGGTAAAGTCACTGGAAAACAGAGGCATGAACGCGGACCTGCCTTTTTCACAGAACTGCTGAGGATAAGATGAGATAATGGATTCAAAAATTCCTAGTGAACTATGAAGCAAAACACAAATGTAAGAAACCATGGTTACCATTAATAACAAGCATGTAAAACCGAGCTAAGACGAGAGCCTCCCCTCCCTCACCCCCGCCTTCTCCCAACCGAAAGCAACGGAACATGCAGCCGGGGTCTAGGGCTCGGGTGCAAACAGCCCACGCCTGGCACTGCGTCACACCCTCCAAGGTCTCCAAGAGAGAAGCGAGCTGACACACAAGACCACGTGTTATCTCCTCCGTGGGCTTGAAGTTACCCAAACTTAGAGCAGGGCTGAGCAGAGAAGGGGTCTGCCTCCGCTAGACTCAGCGGCTGTGTTTGCACATTCCTGTAGCGAAGGTAAAAGAGCGTTCGAACGTCACATGATGGTATTCAATTTCCTGTGCTGAATCCAGAGACATCACGCTGGGTGGAATCCCGAAAACACATTCAGGGCAGAGATTCCGTGAGTTCTGCTTCAACGCGTTCAGCACCCGCTAACGCCCGGACCTCAACGCTGCTTCCACTAATGCCGAGGAAAGTTAAGACACTGCGGACCCCTCGCAGCTGAGCTCCAAGCAGACAGCTCACGGATGCTTCTCCCTGAGCTCGCTGACGGCGACCTTCACCCAAAATTAGGCTGCAGAGTCCCAGGAGCGGAGGTAAACAGTTCCCAAATTGCCCTGTCCTTTCTCCACTCCCGAGGAAGATGGATTGAAAGGATCAGTCTCAGAGTCAGAACTCAAAGGTGCTTCGACATCAGATGACCCAGCCCTCCTGGTGCCCAGGTAACGGAAGCAAATAGTCTGGTTTAGTGACAGAGCCAGAAACAAAAGCTACTCGCCTAGCCTCTGGTCCACAGCTCCTGCAGCAATGCTACCCTGTGTTTTTTTTTTCCTAGCGAAGGAAAGAAAAACGAGACCCAGCCAAAAGCCATGCAATCCATATTAAAGCCATCAGAGAGTTTATTTAGCACCTACTTAAAGGTAGGTGCTTCCTGTAAAATATGCAAGCATGAATATGTAACAAGTGACTTCCACTGTGTTTGGACTTGTCACCCGTGTTCATAAAGCACAATCCCTACCCTCTGCTCCAAGGGCACACAGTGTGCCCCGTACCATCTTATATCACAGCTGTGTGTCCATCCACCTCACCAGACCGCTTGTTCGTGAGGGCAGGGATCAGATATCGTCCTTCTATCCCCAATGCCTGGCCTGTATGACCCTCAATAAATGACTACTGAAGTAAGTTAGCTACTAAAACATTTTCAACTTGCATTAACAAAACTGATGTACTAAGTTGGGTGGATGTCGGATTCATACCACACAGCTTAAATCTTAACTTGTGGATCTATCCTGTGTTCAGCTGGATTATCATCCGCTAAATATTTAGTGAGCACCTACTATGTGCGAGACATTGCTAAGCACGGAGGACCTGGCGGTGACAAGAACAACCAGAGTCCTGGTTCAAATAGAACTTCGAGTCTAATGGGGAACGGACAAAAAAAATATCAGCCTGACGAGAGAGAGCTAAGAAGAAAAAGCACAGGTAGCCATGGGAAGCACATAACTTTGCCCAGATGGTACATAAATGACACCATCTCAGCGCTTCCTACAGCATGAGATCATATTCCCTAAGGTTACTAAGGAAGCCGCAATAAAACCATCCCCTCAGTACCAGAACTCACCGCAGACGAGTGTCCAGGAAGAAACCAAAGAAACAAATGGAGCTCCAGGACTGGTCACTCATACGGATTAAAATCAGCGTTCAGACGCAAGGTTCCAGTTGTGAAATCCCTTGGCTACACTCGTTTGAAACAAGGTGCTAAAGAGGCCCGTGTTTAAGTGGTGAATTAACCCTACCAGTTAAAACTAGAGAAATCCTTGGTTCAAGGGCTAAGGATGAATTATCTTTGACAAATTTATTAACTTTGAATACGTACACTGAAAAACTAAACTATTAAAAAAAAACCTAATAAAAAAAGAAAAACTATGATGGGATGACATAATCATGACTTTACTGAGCACTTACTACGTGCTAGGTACAGGCGCTACGCTATGCACTTATATACATGTTTGCACTTAAACCTCTGAACCATCCTGTGAGATGATAGTGACACCTGTTTTCCCATTTTATAGAGGAAGAAAGTGAGGTTCAGACAAGTTTAACAACTTTCCCCAAAATGCACGGCTGGTCAGCAAGACCGAGGCAGCCTGACTCCACAGCCCTTGCTTAGAGGTAATATTTATCAGCTGCTGGGCACAGAGCTGGACCAGACAGGAGTGCAACAAATACCTACACAGCACTTCACCCCAGGTCATTCCATGCCAATCAAACCAGACTTGTAGTAGCCCTGCATAACTAACTGCCAAATCGTTATTTCGTGAAGAGAAAGTAGAACGCGTAGACATCAGAATAAACTGAGGGACTGGTAAACATATCCATGGCAGATGGTAGCAGGATATGGCGTTTATGTAAGTTCCACATCTATTTGCACAATGTTCTTTAATCACCCCAAAGCACCCAAAACCCTTCTAAGCTGATGAAAGCAGAAAACACTTGTGTCACCTAGGACTCCCACTCACCTTGGACAGGGGTTCTCAACCCTGTCTACCACAGTCACCTGGGGCTCTTTTAAAACTTACAGATGCCCAGGCTCCATTCTGTTTCAACAGGTGTGCAGTGAGCGTGCACCCTCCACTTCAGGAGAGGCGGTGCAAGCCACCGCCCTGACGCTCGCACACTTCCGCCCAGTTCACCAACACTTATTGAGACTCTAAGCACTAGGGACCCAGGTCAAGTAAGACAAGTCGGGCTCAACCCCCTAAAAAAGTGTTTACAGCTCTTTCTGCTTTTAGGATAAAGAAACCAGTGCCAGAGATTTATTCCAGTCCAAACCAAATAAACTCCCAGGTGGAAAAATACTCTTGTATCAGTTTACATACAAAACAACTTCCTTTATCTTCCCCGTCAGTAGCCAGGGATTAACTCTGAGCCATGAGAACACAGCATGAAAGAAAAATTCAGGTCTGGGCCGCCTGCCATTCTTAAAGTGCACCCTCCCCGCTAAAAGAGCACAGTACAATTTAGATTTACCGTCTTGTCAAGGACGGAAACAGAAAAGCAGCACAGTACAGAAAACAGAGCTGTTGGGAATCAAGGGGCTGGGGACTCTGGTCCTGGCCCTGGGGCCAATTTGCAATGTCACCGTAGGTAAGTCCATCCTCCTCTCTGGTCTCAGGGTGGCCAACAGTTAAATGAGAGGGTCAAGTATAAAAGAAGACAGGTGTGACTTCAAGCTCCAGAGTCTAACAGTGATAAAAAGGAGCTTCTGCCATTGACCAGAAAAATGACTCAAGGAAGGACCTTTTCCCATTCTTAAAAAGTCCAAAGGGAAAGCAGAGAACTAAGCACCCATCCTACTTAGTAGCCTGGGACAGCGGGACACACACGCTCTGGTTCTCACCCCAACAGCTGAGGGATTGTCATTCATTTGCACATTCATTCATGCATTCATTCATTCATTCCTCAAATATCTGAAGTACCTTCTATGTGCCAAATGCTCCCCACTGCCCCTAATTCAAGCTCATTTCCTGCAAGCCTCCTAAACTTCCACATACATTACTGCATTATCGCATCTAATTGTCAGAGAAGCCCTTTGCTGTTACCAATGAAAATGACTGCAGCCTACAGTGGTTAAGAAAAGGACTTGAGAGATCCCACTTAGGAGTCTCTTTTCAGTAACCACAGCCAGGTCAGAGCAGCAGAGCATGGACCGTCTTCCCTCCCTTCCCCAGCCCCTTGGCTGACCCAGCATTCCCCAGAAAGCTATCAAGTCCTGGCAGCTCTGCCACGGGCTGTTTTGAGGCCGCAGAAGCCATAAATGTACGGGGCTATTACAGTCCATCTGCCTCTAACGGACCTTTTACTTTCCATGCTGGTCACTTCTGTGCGCAGACGGGTTCAGAAAGCCTTTGGCAAGTTACCATGAAGCGACTTCCCCTCCCCGTTCTCCCCGCCCCGCCCCATCACCGTGGGGTGC
Source organism: Phocoena sinus (assembly GCF_008692025.1). Lineage (NCBI taxonomy): Eukaryota > Metazoa > Chordata > Mammalia > Artiodactyla > Phocoenidae > Phocoena > Phocoena sinus. The sequence continues at coordinate 3,540,957 of NC_045767.1, read as the reverse complement.
AGGCTAACTGGCTGGTGGGCAGTGAGCTCTCTTCTCCACAATCCACTGCTCATTCCCGTCGTCCCTAAAGCACTGAGCTGATGCCACCAAATATAGGCAGGAAAGAGCCTCCTCTTTTCTAGGCTGAGGGCGGGGGAGGGGCATCCTCTTGGGCATCTCTGACGCTGCAACAAGAGAGACTCTGAGCTGAGCTGGGCCTCCCCTGTCATAGGAGGGACCCACGGGTGTCATCAGGCAGACCTACGACCGTGCTTTAAAGCATTTCATACAATTATTCCAGAAATGCTGTTGACACCGCTCTGCCCCTCACATGCACGGAAGGCTTTACAGGCTGCAAAGGATTTCCGCCCTGCGTCTGGTCTCCTCTGCTCCTCCCAGCAGCCCTGTGTGATTGCAGAGTAGGTTTCATCACAGCCCTATTCTAAGGGAATGAAACCAAAACTCACAGAAATCAAGTAACTTTTCCAGCAAAGAGGACAAGAACCAGAACAAGAGGCCTCTTTTTTTTTTTTTAAGTTTTTATTTTATATTGGAGTAGAGTTGATTTACAATGTTGTGTTAGTTTCAGGTGTACAGCAAAGTGATTCAGTTACACTGACACATATACATGTATCTATTCTTTTTCAAATTCTTTTCCCAATTAGGTTGTTACAGAATATTGAGCAGAGTTCCCTGTGCTCTACAGTAGGTCCTTGTTGGTTATCCATTTTCAATACAGCGGCATGTATGTGTCAATTCTAGAACCAGTACTGTTGCCAACATCCCACATGGTCCCTCCGGGGATTCTTACATGATCTTAGACATGAGCACGTTTGTCTCCCTAGAATCCTTGGGATGCCCAAAGATAGGTAATAAAATTTCTAACAAAAAGCATACACTTGTTGAGATGGTTACATAGGCTGAGCTCGTTTGCGTTTCGGGAAGATCATTCTAGCGGCAATGTGGAAACGCGGTGCGGCAAGTATTCTCTGATGAGTCAGAGAAGGAATTAAATGTTTATTACAACAAATGCAAAACGATGAAGTTCTAGCCCGGGGCCATACCAGTGAGGCTAGATAGAGGAAAAAAATACAGTTGAAAGAAATGTACGGTGAGGTCCAATTAGACCCAGAGGTGAAAGAAGGGGATTAAGAACATGGAGGTTTCTAGTCTGAAAGACGGATGAGTAAGGATACCATAAACTGAGTAAAAACAAACCAGGCAGGAGAAGCAGGTCTGGAAGAACGATGTGGATAGGTTGCATTTGAGATGCAGGAGCAACTCGAGGTGAGGGACACGTGCGATCATTTTTGATGTCCCAAGTCCAGCACCGACCAGACTGGACACTTAAAATTGTGGAAGGGAAGGAAGGCACGTACATGAACTCAGTGGCAACCACCATTAGGTGGCTAGTCTCCAGATGCAGGAGGCTGGGACAGAAACTAAGCGATCATCAAAATGTCAAGTTCACCGGCACCTTTATGTAGTCAACAGCTATCTGAGTGCCTGGATGACCCCGCAGAACCTGTTACACACAACCTGGAGCTCAGAACCGAACAAGAGACACACATGACCAGACAATCCATGAATCACAACAGAAGTAAGCGCAGTGAAGGAGCAGCAGAAGCAGTGGCAAAAGTTCATTCTTGTTTTCTGGGGTTTTTTTTTTTGTTTTTTTTCTTGCGGTACACGGGCTTCTCACTGTTGTGGCCTCTCCCGTTGCGGAGCACAGGCTCCAGACGCGCAGGCTCAGCGGCCATGGCTCACGGGCCCAGCCGCTCCGCGGCACGTGGGATCTTCCCAGACCGGGGCACGAACCCATGCCCCCTGCATTGGCAGGCGGACCCCCAACCACTGCGCCACCAGGGAAGCCCCTCATTTTCTGTTTTTAAACATGCACCAGCCTGCTGTTCAAACATCACCAAGACGATACCCTTCAGGGTATCCTCAGAACCACTCAGAGGCCTTATCAAAACAACAATTCTGATTCCATAGGTGGGGGCGTTTGTAACAAGCTCCCAAGTGACAGAGATGCGGGGGCCGGCGCACCAGACTTGGAGAATCACTGTTCCCAGGGACGAGGAGAGGGACGGGCAGGGCTGGCCCGAGACAAGATACTGGGAAGGGTCTTAACGCAGAGGAGCCAGCTCTGCTCCTGGCCACTTACTCCGCATTTGCCCTTGATCAAGTCATCTAAATTCTCCAAGCCTTGATTTCCTAATGTCAAAATGAGAGTAATCACTGCCATGACAGCCGTCATAAGGAAAGCAAATTAAATGTGTGGTGAAGGAAATATTACACTTTTCAAATTTATGGTAATTTCCGAAGGGTGGGATTGGAGTGATTTTTTTTTTTTTTTTTTTTTTTTTTTTTTTGCGGTACGCGCGTCTCACTGTTGTGGCCTCTCCCGTTGCGGAGCACAGGCTCTGGACGCGCAGGCTCAGCGGCCATGGCTCACGGGCCCAGCCGCTCCGCGGCACGTGGGATCTTCCCGGACCAGGGCATGAACCCGCGTCCCCTGCATCGGCAGGCGGACTCTCAACCACTGCGCCACCAGGGAAGCCCTGGAGTGATTTTTAAAACATTCACGTGTGTGCTTTTCTGCATTGTTTGATTCCTTTATAATGAGCAAATAAAATCTCAGAAGAGCCTTAATGATTTTCAAAAAGCCAAAAGCTCTTATTTAAATTCCTCTAGAGGAGTTTTCCGGTAAAGGATGAAATCAGTTGAATGCTTAGCAGCCAGCATGCTTTTAATAATTAAACTTTTTATTTTGAAATAATTGTAGATTTACATGCAGTTGTAAGAAAGAAGAAGAAATCCCATACACTTTTCTTTTTAATTTTTATTTTATATTGGACTACAGTTGATTTAGAATGTTGCATTAGTTTCAGGGGTATAGCAAAGTGATTCACTTATACATATACACGTAATCCCACATACTCTTTGCCCAATTTATCCCAGCAGTAACATCTTGCAAAACCGTGGTACGACCTCACACCAGGATGCTGGCATCAGAAGAGTCAAATTACAGACCATTTCCAGCACCACAAGGATTCCTCACGTTGCCCTTTTAGAGTCACTCCCACTCCCCAACCACCTCCTCCCCCCCTTCTTAACCCCTGGCCCACTAATCTGTTCACCATTTCTACAATTTTGTCATTTCAAGGATGCTATATATAAATGGACTCCTATACTTATTTAATCTTTGGGAACTGGCTTTCTTTTTCACTCAGTGTAACTCTCTGGAGATTCATCCAGCTTGTTGTGTGTATTAATATGTTCCTTCTTATTGCAGAGTGCTGTTCCATGGGAGCGGATGTGCCACAGCCCTTCAGGGATGAACCCACTCAGCCCCTGAAAACATCTGGGTTGCCTCCAGGTTCTGGGTATTACGAATAAAGCTGCTATGAACATTCACGTTCAGGTTTCTGGGTGAACATCAGTCTTCGTTTCTCTGGAGAAATCTGTCCCGGATTGTAAATACGGAGTCCTATGGTAGTTGCATGTTTCGTTTTTGGTTTGTTTGGTTGTCTTTTAACTTTTTATTTTATATTAGAGCATAGGTGATTAACCATGTTGTGTTCGTTTCAGGGGTACAGCAGAGTGATTCAGTTACACATATACACGTGTCTATTCTTTTTCAAATGCTTTTCCCATTTAGGTTGTTAACATAATATTGAGCAGAGTTCCCTGTGCTAGACAGTAGGTCCTTGTTGGTTATCCATTTTAAATATAGCAGTGTGTACATGTCAGTCCCAAACTCCCTAACTATCCCGCATGTTTAGTTTTTTTTGAGAAACTGCTAAGCTGTTTTCCAGGGAGGCTGCACCACTTTATGTTCCCTCACCGGCATTTGGTGGTGTCACTATTTTTTATTTTAGCCATTCCTGGAGGTGGGTAGTGATACCTCGCTGTGGTCTTAATTTGCACTTCCCTGATGGCTAACGATGTTGAAAACATTTTCATGTATGTACTTCTCATCTGTACATCCTCTTGGATGAAATGTCTCCATGTCTTTTACTCGTTTGCTAATTAGATTGTTTATTTTACTGTTGAATTTCGAGTTTTTTTTAATATATATCCTGAATACTAGTCCTTTATCACATGTGGTTTGTAAACATTTTCTCCTGGTCTGTAGCTTGTCTTTACATCCTCTTAACACAGTCTTTTCTTCTCCCTCTGCACAGATAACTGACATGTTTGATTTATTTATTTTTATTAAAGTATAGTTGATTTACAATATTAAATTAGTTTCAGGTGTACAACATAGTGATTCAATGTTTTATAGATCATACTCCATTTAAAGTTATTACAAAATATTGGCTATATTCTCTGTGGTCTACAATACATCCAACTTATCGGTTTTTCCTTTCACGGGCTGTGTTTTCTGTGTCGAGTCCAAGGAAGAATTCTTTGCCTAGCTCTAAATCTCAAAGAGTTTCTATGTTTTTGTTTCCTCAGAGCTTTATAGTTTTACATTTAAGTCTGTGATCCATTTTGAGTTAATTTTTGTATATAAGGTGTGATGAGGTTTAGGTCAAGGTTTTGTTTTGTTTTGTTTGTTTTGTTGGTCTGTGGATGTCCAATTGCTCCAGGCAATGAGCTCCATTTTTTTAATGCAATTAAAAATACGCTATTGCGTCATCCATATTACAGGTAAGTACTGTTTTTTGAAGCTTTAATCGCAACTGTATACTGAACAATGTAAAATGTCTAGCTTGAAAGTCTGAAAAATATAACTCTAAGTATTTTTTCCTAAATATTCTGATTTCTACCTATGATATCAGATCCTGGTGACATGCGTACCACAAGCAAAGCCTGAACAACAGCTAAAAATGTATAAAAATTAAAATGATTAGTATGTGTGTCTATTAATTAGGGTTTTATTTCCCACTAATTGTGGGGGAAAAGGTCATCATTGTACAGCCCTGTGACTGGATAATAAATATTTATATCCAAAGCAAACCTAAAGTGTTATTTCTCTATCTTGCAAAATTCAGGGCTGAAATTTAAACTTTCAAATACTTCGTATTTATCGAAGGCAGCAAAGTTTAGTTCAAGGAAATGTCTAGGGTCAATAACAAAGATACAAAAAGGCCCTCTACCTCATAGCAATTCCAATCCAAGTTCAGTTCTTTGGCCCCAGGATATAAGAGCCCATTTTGGAATCAGACCATCTGTCTGACGCAGACAATCTGTGTTTAGTTCTACTTTGCCACTTTCTAGCTGTGTGACTTTGGGAGGGCCTGTCAAGCACTCTGAGCTAAACACCGCCTCAGTAGCTGGGGGTAAGCACCACCTATCCCAGCTGATTGAGTGTGAGGATTGAAAGCCACTTCTCAAAGCCTGGTACAAGGTCAGCCTCTCAGTTAAGAGTAGCGGGCTTCCCTGGTGGCGCAGTGGTTGAGAATCCGCCTGCCAATGCAGGGGACACGGGTTCAAGCCCTGGTCTGGGAAGATCCCACGTGCCGCGGAGCAACTAGGCCCGTGAGCCACAACTACTGAGCCTGCACGTCTGGAGCCTGTGCTCCACAACAAGAGGGGCCGCGATAGTGAGAGGCCCACGCACCGCGATGAAGAGTGGCGCCCACTTGCCACAACTAGAGGAAGCCCTCGCACGGAAACAAAGACCAAACGCAGCCAAAATAAATAAATTAATTAATAATTTTTTAAAAAAAGAGTAGCTATTATCATCATTGAAGGAAAGTAAAAACTTTTTCACTGTCCCAGGCTCACTCTACATGCAATTAGCAAAGAATAGCAAATGAAGGAAACCAAAATACTTGCTCAATTTTTAATAAGAAATGTTTTTAAAAAAGAAAGGAAGAAAGAAAACAGGGAGAAGGAAGAGGAGGCACAGGAAGGACAGGGGTCTGGCACCTCGCAAATGCTCGGACGACACTCATTACAGGCCTTGTTGACTTGCACAGTCATCAGAGGCCACCAAACGGGGAGGGGTACTTCCTCTATCCAGAGCACCATCTCCCAAGGGGCTCAGAAGTCGGGAACACCTTGAAACGGGCAGCAGGCTTTGGACAGGAGAGCCACAACTTCCTCACAGAAATCACGGCACAAAAAGTGACCCACGTAGGAGGCGCCAACTGCTATAAATACTTGATGGCAGAAGCTGACGTCATGGCTTCTGTACGGGAGACACCCAAATCAAACTTGCCAAAACAGCAGGGAAAGCACAGAGCAGAAACCCACGCCGTTGTGTGCAAGTCTGATGCCGCTGCTACAGGAACAGTTATAACCAATGACCCCGCTGCCCTGAGTGCTACTTCTTTCCACGTTTCCCAAAGCTCTGTGATTGCGCTCGCAGAACATGTGTATCAACCAGCAAAATGCCAGGCCCTGCTCTAACCCTGCAGCCCCGCAGCAAAACCCAAAGACAAGTGAAAAATTTTCTTCCGAGTGGGAAAGAGCAGGAGAGTCTGATCCATCACAACATCATCAAATCCACTTACTAGGAGACACCCACATAGCTGCTTGCAGGCACATCACGCTAGTCCCTGGGTGACTCCCCTTCCACAGGAGTTGGGGGGTGACAGCAGGCCAGCTACAGGGGCACCAGCACTAATCTTGGAGGCCATGACTCAGGCAGTTTTAAATCAACGGTCACTCAGTCTCAGGTGAGCCATAATCGAAATCAAAATCAGGTCTCTCTGGAAGCATCTGTACAAGAACTGGGTCTTGGGCCAGACTGGCGCAAACATGGATGTCGCAAGCACTGTCCAGAGACCCCCTCCCCGTGCCCTCTGCTCCCCACAGGGCCCCTCCCTCCTTGCACAAGTGGGGCCCCGTGCCTGTGGACATCTGCCCCTTACCCCATCCCAAATGTGCTTTCAAGAAAAGCTTCCAGGACAGCACCCAACACACAGGATGCCTCAATAAATACTTCCTGAAAGGAGCAAATGTAAATTACTTCAATTTAACAAGACTTTTTAAAAATGTGTTGTCTCTCTTGGAAATAATGCCACGAGCTTGAGCAAGCAGCTTAGCTGCTCTCGACTACAGTTTTATCGTGTGAAATGTTTAATAATAACAGTGTTCATCCATAGGGCTGTTGGGAAAAATCATAAGACCTAATTCGTGTGGCAAGCTTAGCAAACAGGACCTGGCCACGGCGAATGCCCAGTAAATGCCGGCTGTCATGAGCTATTAGTACCTGGCTCTCCAAGGGCAAAAGGAGTGTATCATGTCCAAATGTATCGTCATAAAAGGCTGTCCCTGTGTACTGCTGGGGCAGAGCCGTGGGACAGCATGTATCAAATACTGTTTTGTTTTCTAAAAATATCCCCAAAATGTACATATATATTTGCATGTATACTGGAGAAGAGCTGAAAGGAAATCCAGCAGTTGTTAAATAGTGCTCACCCTGGGACTTCCCTGGGGGCACAGTGGTTAGGAATCCACCTGCCAATGCAGGGGACACGGGTCCGATCCCTGGTCCAGGAAGATCTCACATGCCGCGGAGCAACTAAGCCCGTGTGTCTCAACTACAGAGCCTGCGCTCTAGAGCCCACGAGCCACAACTACTGAGCCCGTGCACCACAACAACTGAAGCGCGCGTGCTCTAGGGCCCACATGCTGCAACTACTGAGCTCGCGTGCTGCACCTACTGAAGCCCGCACGCCTACAGCCCGTGCTCACCAACAAGAGAAGCCATCGTAATGAGAGGCCCGCACACCACGAGGAGTAGACCCCGCTCGCCGCAACTAGAGAAAGCCCGCGTGCAGCAATGGAGACCCAACACAGCCAAAAGAAAAAAAAAAAATAGCCCCAAAGACAGCAAGAAAAGAAAGATTTACCTTTGCTCTTCATCTTACGTACTATTTCAATTACCTTCAGTGAGCATCTATTCCTTCTATCAAGTTTTTCCAAAAAATTCACTGCAAATTTTCTGGAGAAACAAGGGGGTGCATCAGGAAGGTAGAAACATAGGACAAAACTGAATGAACCTAAGTGTCGAGTCCAGACTGGGCAAGCCCCTGTAAACCACAGCACATCTTTCTGCAAACTCAGGACACCGTCCTCCACCTTCCCGCTGGTGAGATAATCCAGGACACGGACACTGAGATTTTTCTCAGCAACCTCGTGCCTTTTTGCATGTGTCTTCCTCAGGTCACATCAAGCACCCTGAGGGATTTGGAACCGCCCTTCCAAATGCCTTCGGTCTGTACCCCTGCCCAGCGCTGTCAGCTTCCGTCCTGTGTCTGAAACTAGATTGCAACCCTAGTGGTTACAAATGCGCCTGACATTTCCTTTTTGTTTCCACTGTACTTGGCACGGCGCAGAGAACAGGTCAGCGGCTGACCACGCTGGAAGGCACCTTAGGAAACACACCATCTGCCATTCTACTTACAGAGACACAGACCAGGGAACGGACCTGGCTTTTTTTGGTAACTCAACTAGTTACCTGCTTGAAGCAGGGCAAAGCCAGGTCTCGGGACTCCCAGGTTGATAAGCGGTCCCATAAGAACTGCTGTTTCTCCTGCCTTGAACACATGCACCACTATAGAAGATGAGGATGATTTCTCACGAAACTGCTCGGCCCAGAGCCCTGAACTCACACTGGTACAAAAACAGTAAAGTCCAATGAGATAGAAGGATGACCCATCACAAAAAGAATGTGGCCAAGATGGGGAAGGGAACTCACACAGGTTATCAGGAGCTCAATAACCAAAACAAAAACCAAACAAAGAAGCCCCACCTGAGTAGGAAAGATGCAAAACAGATCCATGACGCTAGTACCATCGTTGTTAAAATACAGAGCTATCAGATAAGCGCGTGTACACTTTAAGGGTGAATGCAAAACTTCCCCATTTTTGGAATAAGAGGGCTACCTGGAATTTGTAAGAAAGGCTACTTACGCAGCGTTATTAGATTCCTACATCATAAATAAATAAATATAGGTTTATAGTCTCATACACACACAATCAATTCATATATGAATTCCATTATTCAGTTCGTATATGTGGGAAGTTTGACAATATCAAAATAACCATGCACAATCTTTTTGGACCAAATTTATAATTTGGTATCCAATGCTCCATATTTGGGGGTCACCCTTCTCTGGATGACAGCAAAACCCAGTGGCTTTAGAAGCAGATTTTACGCTATCACTATAATGGATAAAGGAAAGAAGGAAAGATAATTTAATTATCAAGGGAGTGAACTTCATTGCTAAGCTGTATTTGTGTCTCAAGACAATCTTCTAACTCATACGGAAAATATAGTTCACTGAACACAGAAGACCTTCCCAAATTAAAAGGGTTACTAACAAAGTTCTCTTTCTCTTACCAAGAAAATTGCAATCCTTAAAAGACAAGTGGCCTGGACTTCTCCCTTAGAATATATCTTTATAGCAGAAGGTTTGCAACATCAAAAGACAATTTAGATATGTTTTGAGAGTAAAAAGCTGAAAATCTACATTATTTTATGATCTGCATTGCCTTTTCAGTACTGTCCTAGACTCTCAATAAAAAATTCTCTAAATCAAAAAATCTCCACCCCAAAAAAGGCTTATAATCTAGGAGAAGGACTAAATAGAGAGTAAGTATTATCTTGTCAAAGGCAATATATATTTCATACCAGCTTGCCTCCAAAGAAAACAAAACTTGCAATTAGAAGACCAAGTTCAGGTCTGAGCTTAACCATCTACTTACTGTGGGCTCTGCCCGATCTCTCTTAGCTTCAGTTCTCTAGTCTTTAAAATAGGATCAAGCCCAACAGTTTAGAGTCACTCTGAATGTGAGTGTGAAGAACTTCTTCCTGAAGGCGTGACATCCAAACAACTCCTAACACATCTAATTTTTCATTTAATATTTTTAGCAGCAAGAGAAACATGAAAGACAATATACAATGACAATGGCCAGACCATATAAAAGCAGGGCTCTGACCCTCGGGCCACAGCCGCCGGCCCCGGGAGCCAGCCTGCTGGGAGACGGACCCGCAGGAGGGCAGACTGCTGTCTCTAGTGACAAGCCAGGAGGCCAAACAGCCACCGCTGGACAATCGGCCAGGACTCGATCAATACTGACGGTCTCCCTAATCGTCATCCTGCCTCCGACTCGGGACCAACCGCAGAAGGCCCCGCCTGCCCCCTGACCAGTCAACCGGGATGCCCCCCCTTCAGTCACCCTGAAGACCCCCCCCCCCCAGGCCTCCAGCCCCATCAGGCACCCTGAGCCCCCTTTTCTCCACTGGGAAGCTCGCCCACGCCTCTGCCTGCCTCTGGGTCTCCGCCAGGCTCAAGTGATCGTGGCCGACTCCCTTGCCACAAGCCAGCTCTGAATAAAAAGCTTTTGCCTTTTCCATGTGGCTGCTCTTTGTCTATTTCCACAAAGAAAAGTCTTAAACCAGGGGCTTCCCTCCAGATGGTCAGCCCCTAATTTAGAAGCCCAGTGAGGCAGATTCCAAGTCTGGAGAGACTTCCTGTCCACCAGGCCCTCTTTCCACGAAACCTCACTTTCTTGAGCTCTCAGTCACTCCCCCGCCGTCCAGGGAAGTAACCAAGTGTTAAGGAAAGATCAAGGGCTTTGAGCTCAAACCCCTGAGTTCATCAAGAATTTCATTTTTCCACTTATAATTATGTGACCTTGAGCAACTTAACATCTCTAAGCCTCCGTCTTCATCTGCAATAGAAATATTTACCTCTAAGATTGTATCAAATGGGACACTTACGTAAGGTAGCTGACGAGTACTGGGTGCTCAGCAGGTGTGGGCCCCCTCCTCCCAGCCCACCTTCCCCCACAAGGAGAAACACAAGACGCCCCAAGAGAAGACTGGTGACCCCCGCACCTGGGTACCTTTTATTCACACGAGTCGCAGTGGTATCCAGAGTGCTACCAAAAGACAAGATTTGTTTCCATTGTTCGACTGGGTATGGGTCACTTCTAACTCACATTATATGATCCATAATAAGGAAGTAATTTTTCTACACAACCCCATAGTTGTATTTTTAGCAGACTTTATTAACTCTAAATCCACTTCAGAACCAAAAACAAAACTTTAATCTGTGACGCTGTTATAAGCAGAAAGGGACCTATGAGACAAATTGAACTTTTGTCCAAAGAAAAAAAGAAAGCAGTCCTGGAACACTGGGCTGGCTGTGAGAATGTGAGAACATTACTTATGTTCACAGGGGGCTGGACAAATACCTGCCCTGCCCTGGCAGGGTCAGAAGCTGGGTTTATTGGCACCTCGTATCATCTGCTCCAGGAAAAGGACCAGCACACAGGTTGTTCGTGCAGTCAAGGTCACCCATCACAGGTAAAGGTCTCCTTCTTCCTCTTCTGTCCAAGGGGTCCAGGTCTTGAGGCTGCTCCAGGGCCTCTTCGTCAGAGGAGTGAGCCCAGCTACCTTGGCCTCTCTCTCTGGCAATATTACCCCTTCTCCCTCCACCTTCCCACCAGCTAGACTAACCTGCAGAGCACCTCTGTTCAGTCTTCAAGGGGTCCCAGCCAGTGTTTAGAACAATTCCAAGATTTGGGCTCAGGCTTAAAGAGGTAAAGAAACCTCAGGTAGACACACCCCCTTGACAAATATCACGTGGACTCTCGCTAGAGGCAAGGTGTGCGAGCATGAGGTCTCCATGGGCAATCTAGAATGATCGCTCAGAGCTCTGGAGCCAGGCTGCCTGGGCTCACACCCCAACTCCAACACTTCCTGGCTGTGTGATGTGGACAAGGCCCCCAGCCTCTCTGTGCCTCAGTTTCCTCACTGTAAAACAGTCACAGTAATAGGGCTGTGACTAATAGGGACTTCCCTGGTGGCGCAGTGGTTAAGAATCCACCTGCCAATGCAGGGGACACGGGTTCGAGCCCTGGTCCGGGAAGATCCCACGTGCCGCGAAGCAACTAAGCCCGTGTGCCACAACTACTGAGCCCGTGTGCCACAACTACTGAAGCCCGCGTGCCTAGAGCCCGTGCTCCGCAACAAGAGAAGCCACCACAATGAGAAGCCCACGCACCACGAAGAAGAGTAGTCCCCACTTGCCTCACCTAGAGAAAGCCCGTGTGCAGCAACAAAGACCCAATACAGCCAAAAATAAAATAAATAAATAAAAATTTAAAAAAATAAAAGGCTGCTCTAAAAATAAAATGAGTTGGCATGGAGAGGGAACTCCATAGACACGTCCTGAATACCGAATAAACGGTAGATATTATTAAATACATATGTATACTCCCATTATATTTATAATACACAAAAAACGTGTGGAATATGAGCTTCACTAGTAACAGTGGTTACCCTGGAGGGGTGCAGACTTCAGCATTTTACTCTATGTGTCTATGCCTGTATCACCCGAAATATTTAAACAAATGTGTGTGCTTAAATTTGCTCCAAGACAGGTAGCTGGACCATGCGATTTTGACCCCCAAAATCTTCGAACCATAATGAGATTGTTCCAGGAAGGTAAAGTAATCGAAATTCCAGAAATCAAGTCTTGCTCCAGTGTAAATGCTTCGAGGTCATTTAAATGAGCTGGTACACAACCAATGCCGACGCTCCAAGCCCTTTCTTACTGTCATAATACAAAACGTTTGGGTTCTGTGGACCTCCCTTTACCTACGAAGTCACAGTTCAAGTTACAGACCCAGAACTTGGACTCAGCTCTGCTTTGCAGTCCAAGTTTTCTCACATCATATCGATGCATTTTTCAAACGGCAGCTTTAGCTGAATTGAAATTGCCACCGATCCCACTCTGACACAATCCCCCAGCTCTGCTGGGCACGACTCAGGGAGTCCCGAGATAAAGCAGGCATCTGGCCGCTAGCGAAGAGCCCAACCTTCACCTATTTATAGTAACAAACCCCCTTCGTTCCTCCACAGGCTCTCCCCAAAGTAACCTTCTTCTAAGCTCTTTCACTGGCTCCTACCTCGAGGTGGCCTGGCCAGGAGAACCCCTCATCAGCTTCCTCACGAGGAAAGGCTGTAACTACTATCAACAGGGCCAGTCAGCCTCGTTCCATTCAGTGCTCACCGGACGCCCCCCCGCCCCCCCAACGTCCACTGCTTCCCTCAGAGAGGCAGCCCGGCCATCCTGGCCTTTTCCTCTGGCGACAGGTACTGTACTGCCCTCCTATGGAAGCGGCTCATGGAAGGTTAAGGGACCACCCCAAGATTCCACACTGTTGATGACTGGGTGGCAGAGCCGGAACGCCAGTCCCGGTCCAACAGGGCCTGTGATGCTGACCACCCTCCCTAAGGCCCAATGGATGCTGACAGATGGCCAGTATTTCAGAGGCCTCAGAAATCCCTCCTGCTGTGGTATGAAGGATGGTCCAGTCTCGGGAAGGAGGCAGGGTGGGAATCAGTAGAAACCCTTCCGTTCCGGGAGGTTATCCCATTCGGGGGACACACTAAATATCCTGGGTCTTGTCTTTTCAGGTGAAACGTCTCTCAGTGCTGGTGGCAGCCGTCTTTGCACAGCTAGGTCTGGCCGGCTCTGAGAGGTTGCATTGGAACAGCTCTCGGGCACACCAGTCACCTGGTGTCAGTCGCTGGAAAGCCCTAACAAAGAAAGAGGCCGTGCCACACGCTACTACGTTATCTTGAGCGAGTTCCTCCTTGTCTCTTCATCTCATTGTTTTTATCGCCATGTAACTGACTAACAACATTGTATTCGTTTTAGGCAGACAACATAACGATGTGACATGTGTGTGTACTGTGAAAGGATCACAGTAAGTCTCCTTAGCATCCATCACTGCACGTAGTTACAATTTTTGCGCGTGTGTGTGTGTGTGTGTGTGTGTGTGTGTGATGTGAACGCAAGATCTACTCTCTCAGGAACTTTTAAATACACAATACAGTATTGTTAACCCTGGCCACCACGAGGCTTCCGTCTCATTTTGGCAAATGCAAATTGAGAACACTACCTACCCCACAAAGTTGCTGAACAGACTAGAAGAGATACAGATGTAAAGTGTCTGGCACGGTGCCTAGGACATAGTAAGCACTCAGCAAACAGTGCCGGTAGTGACGGGGGTGGTGATACAAACTCCAAAAGACTACAAATATTAGCCTTTTTGAACCATTTGGTCTCCCTTATCGTGAAGACACAGCACGTCTGAGCTTCTTAGAGGGTCCTACAGACTGAAACTTCCAATAATCTCCAGTGTCTCAGTATTTGGAGGGGGGCCTTTGGGAAATGAAAAGGTCATAAGGGTGGAGTCCCCCTGTATGGGATTAGTTCCCTTATAGAAGAGATCCCAGGGCTTCCCTGGTGGCGCAGGGGTTGAGAGCCCACCTGCCCATGCAGGGGACACGGGTTCGTGCCCCGGTCCAGGAAGATCCCACATGCCGCAGAGCGGCTGGGCCCGTGAGCCATGGCCGCTGAGCCTGCGCGTCCGGAGCCTGTGCTCCGCAACGGGAGAGGCCACAGCAGTGAGAGGCCCGCATACCACAAAAAAAAGAAAAAAAAAAAAGAGACCCCAGTCAGCATCCTTGTCCCTTCCACCATGCGAGGACATGGCAAGAATATGCTGGCTGTGAACCAGGTCCTCACCAGACACCGAATCTGCCAGCACCTTGATCTCCGACTTCCAGCCTCCAGAACGGTAAGAAACAAATTTCTGTTGTCTATGAGCCACCCAGTCTATGGCATTCTGCTATGGCAACCTGAACAAACTAAGACAGAGGGTCACACTTCAAGCACAGGAAAACTCAAATAACCCATCTGGAGAGAAAAATCTCACGTAACTTAGGACCTCCCAACACACAAATCTGTATTCATGGGAAGAGGGGATTTAAAAAGAAAGCATCACGCCCCACATCCTCAAGAGCCATCCTGACTCTCACAGTTAAAGGAACTCGGAATCACATGCTGTCAAAGTTTGGGAAAACCCTGTACAGGTTTCAAAAGTCATTCCAAAATTATGGCTCCCGAACAGTTTTCAGATGTATTCTCCTTTCTCTTCAGACATCCGCCGCAAACCTCTTCACCAAATACCTGCCTAGGAGGCACCGTGTCCCGCTCCCAACAAGCCATTTCTGTAAACTTCTGACAGAAAGGTCCAGACTAGATGACAGTCCCCAAACCTAGCTCCACCTACCATGGCAAAAAATACCCCTCGTTTGGGAATTCCCCGGCGGTCCAGTGGTTAGGATTCCTCGCTTTCACTGCCAAGGGCCCAGGTTCGATCCCTGGTTGGGGAACTAAGATCCCACAAGCCGTGCATCACGGCCAAAAAAAAAAAAAAAAAAAAAACCCTCGTTTGTCACACCACTTTCTAACATCCAGAGCAAGAATCCATCATTTTTACTACTACTTTTTCCTTTTCTTGATAAACTTACGATGAAAGTACAACCCACAAAAAGGAGCCTTCTCGATGCTACTGCCCCCAGAGACGCTGCATAGACCATGGACACTGGGTCAGGTAAAAGGAAACTGGATTTCCAAACCCTGAATTCACAGGCGGCGGCTCCTCACAGGAAACTAAGCGGACGATCTTAAGTATACAAAACAAAAGGCGAAGTCAGCTGCAGCGTGGGCATGGATGGAAAAGAAGTGTTTTCAATGGAGGTGTTTGAGGACATACAAAAGCTACCTTCTAGGGAATTCCCTGGTGGTCCAGTGGTTAGGACTCTGCAATTCCACTGCAGAGGGGCACGGGTTCGATCCCTGGTTGAGAACTGAGATCCCTACATGCCACTCGGCACCGCCAAAAAAAAAAAGCTACCTTCGAATACCACCAAGGGCTGAAAATTAAGTCTTTTTTCCATATTAAAGAATAGATAATGGGTGGAACAGAAATTTTTCTTTCAAACTACGGAAGTATCATGAAACTACTCTCAAATCCTTCGGGCTTTATTAGATAATCAAGCTGAAAAACCATGAAAAGATAAACCTTTCCTCCAGGATACAGGTGTAATAAAACCTCTGACCACGTCCTCGAAACAAGGGAAGACGGTATTTTTGAAAAATATTTTCAGGGACTATAAAGGAGCCTTTGAAATTAAAATAATCAGAGCAATACAAAATTCAGAGGAGGGTTTAGAGGAGAAGTTGGAGAAATCCCAAAAAGGAAAACAAAAAGACAAAGAAATGGGAAAAGAGAAGACATTTAAGGAGATTCGGGATCAGAACAGAGGACCAGCAGTCTACAGACGGAAGACGCCCACCCAGTGCCCATCACAATGAATGAGACAAGATCCACATTACGGCGCGGCCACCACGACATCTGCAAACTCGAGGAATATCTACAAGAGCCTAAAAACTCACCCAGAGGAAAACACGGGTCACATACAAAGGAATGGCTCTGGACACATCACCTGTCACAATGAAGCTGGAAGTCAACTGAGCAGTGCCTTCCCAATTCTTCAGGAAGATGATTTCTAACCCAGGATTCTATACTCAGCCAAACTATCAATTAAACGAGAGTAAAATATTCCAACATTATACGAGATCTCAAAAACAATTATTTCTTGTAAAGCTATGGTGAACACACTCAACCAAAATCGAGAGGAAACTTTAGGAGGCATCCTACCTGGGAAAGAGGTGAAAGGAATTCTCAGGGTGACAGGGAATGTGCAGCAGGTCTAGGAAGCAACCGGTTTAGAGGAAAGCAGGCTGGTGAGCGGTTCAGGAAGAATCATCCCTTAAAGAAAAGGACAAACTGGATGATGCCCGGTGGTATGTGAATATACAAAGAGGAGACTGCAACTTTAGGGGGTGGAGGGGGAGAAGTGATAGCACAGAAAACGAAGCAAAACAAAGCAGGGCAATTCTCAACTCTAGGAAAAAGAAAAAAAAACTGCAGAAGAAGGGAAATGTAATCAAAATCGACTACATATCTCAGCTGTGAATAATGTTTCCATAATCATAATAAGTGCTGTTGAATATTTAACCAAAACCTTTAACGTAATTATACTGAGAGGACAGAGGAAAAAAGAAGTGGGCAGTGCAAAAAGGAGTGGGTAGGTGACCTAAATCACCTTTTTCCTTAGCAGGATGTCTCTCACCCCAAATCTGGAAGAAATAGCTAAAATGTTGAAAGGGGAAGCCTCTGGGGAGCAGGAATCAGGGTGGAGAAGGGTGGGGTAGTGACTGCTGGGTTTTTGTTCTAAATCCTGTAGAACTTTGGACGCTTAAAACTATGCGCCTGTATAACTTTGTTTAAAATGGGGTATTTAATTTTTAAACAAAATCTGATACTTGACCGGCAAGAATATCAGATTAAGCGGTGTGTTCTGAAACTTTTTGGAATCCAACCCCTTCGAAAAAGAACGGAAAGCTATAAATCCTCCCCCCAGTACACACACACACAGGCACAGACACACAACATTTCTGCAAAGGGTATCAGGCAGTTGGTAAATTCCTGAAGGCCAGGTTAAAAGCCTTAGGATTTCTAGATTCTGCTTTCTTATAGAAGGAAAAAAAAGAAATCCTAATGAAAAACTATTAAAAACACCTACACGATCAGATGAGATCATGCTTGGTCTTCGATGCTGGTGACCATCACCTGCGGTTTCCTTGGCCACAAGATGCACCTCGTTCCTAACTATCAACTAAAGTATGAACTCCGTTTACTGCACTTTGCTTCAGCCTTGAAACAGGTTCTCTAAAGCTCAGGAATGTGAATCCCCATTGAGCTGACTCAGCTGTCTCCATTCTAGAACCGGACATGGAATTATGCACTCTTCACCCCGTGAGGAAGAGTCCTTCACGTCCCAAATCCCCCAGGTGGGTGTTTTTTCTAACAAAGCAATTACTCTGATGACTTCTTGGTGAAACTTCTGTAATCAGAGTGGCCCATTTAAGTACTCCAAAACACAAAGTTTACTCTGCTTCTGACTGACCTGCTGCTATAAACCCCACCATCAGCTCCATGTCGAGTCAGAAGAACTGTCTTGCCATTTAACGGCGATCTTAACGGTTCTGCCAATTTGCTTAAAATATCTATGCCTTTTCTTTCTCTGTGAACTGAGGGTGACAATAACAGTGTCACTGGACGCTGTCATAAATGGATTGGGTAATTGTGGGAGGCCCGTGTGCATCCCCTGGAACCTGTGATTTGTCACATCTGTCACATTAAAGGGGCTTCGCTACAGACCTCAGACAGGGGTATTAGACAGGGGGATTATCCTGGGATTCTAGGTGGGCCCAAACTCATTGCATGAGCCCTTAAGAGCAGAGAACTTTCTCCAGGCAGAAGAAGAGAGATGAAGCAGAGGGGACATCAGACAGCTGGCGCGGCTCTGGCAACCAGGGGGTTCCGAGCAAGGACCAGGAAGACGCCTCTAGGAGCTGGGGGCAGCCTCCCAGCTGGCAGCCAGCAAGGAAACAGGGTCCCCGGTCCTACAAGGGCCAGCTACTATCGGTATATTCGGTGGACAATCTGAATGAGCTTTCTTGCAGTTCTCCTCCAGATTCTCCAGTAAGGAACATAGCCCTGCAGACACCTTGTATTTGCCCGGTGAGACCCGAGTCAGACTTCTAACCTACAGACTGTAAGATAATAAATCTGTGTTGTTTTAAGCCACTCCGTGTGGGGCAACTTGTTACAGCAGAAGCAGGAAACTCATACAGTGATATATGTGAAAATACCCAGCAATGTCTGTCACATCATCAACGTTCAACAAGAGTCAACTGACTTCCTTAAATCAAAAGACAGGGATGGCCATACTCCATCCAAAACAACAGACCGTAGACTTGTTCTGATAAATGCAGATTTGGGGAATTATAAATTGCCCGGAATATCTACATAGTCTAGGCTTCAGGTCATTCACTGCCCTTCCTTTCATTTATAAACCTTTCACTGCCTGTCTTGCCTGGCAAACTCTAAGTGCCACGTAGGAGAATAAATGCTGGATTGTGTGAACCAACCCGGCTCCCAAACTCTCCTGCGTACCCCTAGCAGCACCTACCACCTGCACTGAGTGATACCAGGTCTGCTTCTCCCGCTACACTGTGAGCCTCCAGCGATTCTCCAGTGAGGCACTGGGTCCCACCTTCGAATCTCTGCATGTAGCCCATACTCGGGCACATCACGGGTAATCTATCTGAAAGGCTGTCAAACTACATGACGGTGCAACGTGCCATCTGCATCTAAAGTGTAAAGTGCACTGCAGTTTCCAAGGTGGCTTGAGGACAGGAGGCCAAGGACACTGTGGTGCTGAGGTCAGGTTCACCCTGATGCCTGCTGCTCACTCTGCTGAAAGTTTCAGAGGTGAACAGGCCAGCCCTCAAGACAGGGCACTTAGGAACTAAAGTGCCCAGCAATTATGCTTCATTAAAGAAAGGTTCATAGGAACAAACATATGAGACAGACTGTTAAAGGCTACGTTTCTGCACATTCAGTAGCCTTACTTACAAAAGATTAACGTCTCTGAAACTTGAATTTGATGCTCCCCCAAAAGGCTAAGATATCAAACAACACGGGCCAATGAAAGACAGAAAACAATCCTAAATGAAGTTGCCTGACACCCTTCAAGTTAAGGATCATTTGTACATTAAACATGTGGAGTTTTAAAAAACCCAGATTCATTACATTCTTAATGAAGCACTTTTTTTAAATCCTTGACAATGTAATATTTTACAACTTACAAAATTACGTTACATTCATGATTTCATTTTATCCTCAGAACAATCTCTTGAGCTAGATAGAGCAGGTACTACCAACGATTAACTCCATTTTACAAGTGAGGGAACTGCAGTTCAGAGAAGTACTTGGACTTAACAAAAGCCTTACTGGGGCCAGCTTTCCTGTGCAAAAGAACAGGAGTAAGTTATCTTTACTACACTATTCATATTACATCCTGTCAACATTCAAAACGGTTTTGATGTAGCCAGCAATGATAGACACGTACATGATAAGATCTTTAAAATGGAAAAGAAAGAAGAAAAAACCATTTGGTAAGGTTTCCCTGGTGGCACAGTGGTTAAGAATCCGCCTGCCAAAAAAAAAAAAAAAAAAAAGAATCCACCTGCCAATGCAGGGGTTCGAGCCCTGGCCCGGGAAGATCCCACATGCCACGGAACAACTAAGCCCGTGAACCACAGCTACTGAGCCTGCACTCTAGAGCCCGCAAGCCACAACTACTGAGCCTGCGCTCTAGAGCCCATGAGCCACAACTACTGAACCCTCGTGCCACAACTATTGAGCCCACGTGCCTAGAGCCCGTGCTCCACAACAAGAGAAGCCACCGCAATGAGAAGCCCGCGCACCGCAACAAAGAGTAGCCCCCGCTCGCCGCAACTAGAGAAAACCCGCAGGCAGCAACGAAGACCCAACGCAGCCAAAAATTAATTAATTAATTAATTAAAAAAAAAAAAAAAAACATTCGGTAGGTGATGTGGGATGGGGGGGAAGTAACAGCAAAGACTTAGATTTATAGTCTAAGAAAAAATTTATCACTGAATTTCTAGTTCTAGGCAAACAATGCTTAAACAAGATGATTTATAGAATATCATCATCTAAAAAATGGCGAAAGCACCATCGGTTCTTTAAGGTGGGGTGGATTCAGCGCTCTGATTAGGCCACCAGGGAAGAACTGGTTAACCCTCTTCCTCCAGTAAAGAACAAGAGGAACAACATGGAAAAGCAGAGCTCAAACGCTATCTTCTCCATCCCCAGGCATTCTCTTCCATGAAACACCCTTTTCATTTAATCCATATAAAAATCAGGCCTTCTTGCAGAACAAGTATTAACTAGTTTTCAGTGAAAACATTAAGACAGTCTAAGGAAAACTTCAAAGAAAAAACACAATCTAAAGAAACCACAAAGAAAATCCATTTGCATTTCTGAAGACCCCTCCCAAAATATAAGATCCCTAACAGAACAAACCACATGCAGTATGTAACAGAGCGCTTTTTTAAAAATTAATTAAAGACCACAAATCAAAATAAGGACAAAAATCCTACCTAACATGAAAATATAATTTGATGGCATCACTCCTTGACCAAACAGCTACCGTCTATGTTGCATCCCTGTAATGATCCAAATAAGAATAGCAGAGAGGGAATTCCCTGGAGCTCCAGTGGTTACGACTCTGTGCTCTCACTGCCGAGGGCCTGGGTTCAATCCCTGGTCGGGGAACTAAGATCCCACAAGCTGTGCAGCGCAGCCAAAAAACAAACAAACAAACAAACAAACAAAGAATAGCAGAGAAAATCGTGTATCCTTTTGACAGACATGTGGCTTTAAAATAATCGAGCACTCCAAATTCCCATCTTGCCAAACAGATAAATTGGGAGATTAATATTTTGAAGGATTTATTACTAGAGTCCTTAGAGGTAGCGCTTCCTTATAGGTCATTTAACATATGTAAATTTTTGCAAGTAATAATTTTAAACTATGCTTGAAACCATTATACAAAGCCACATACACTTACTCAAGGTACTCCCAAAATTCACTTATTTCAGAGTCTCCGAATTAAAATCTCTGTTAGCGACTGCGGCATAAAAGAAGCCTGCAGTTGGCCGACTTCATGTGACACTCAAAAGATTAGCAGAGTGCTCCTGCCAAGAGTTCTGCATCCAACAGTTTCATTAAGGAAAACTTCAAAGCAATTTGATAGAGCACAGATGCTGCAAGCAAAATGTGGTTATGAAGAAGATGCAAGACAATATCACAAAGTGGCCTAGGGACTTCCCTGGTGGCGCAGTGATTAAGACTCCACCTGCCAATGCAGGGACACGGGTTTGAGCCCTGGTCCGGGAAGATCTCACATGCCGCGGGGCAACGAAGCCTGTGTGCCACAACTACTGAGCCTGTGCTCTAGTGCCCATGAGCCACAACTACTGAGCCTGCGTGCCACAACTACTGAGCCCATGCGCCACAACTACTGAAGCCCGCATGCCAAGAGCCTGTGCTCCGCAACAAAGAGAAGCCACCACAATGAGAAGCCCACCCACCGCAACGACGAGCAGCCCCCGCTCGCCGCAACTAGAGAAAGCCTGCACGCAGCAACGAAGACCCAACGCAGCCAAAAAATAAATAAATAAATTTATTTTTTAAAAAAGTTGCCTAGGCTTCCATCATAGACCTGCTCCTTCAACTCTGAGACAAAGTATACACCCATGCAACTGTGGAAAGAAAAAAAAAAAAGGAAAGAAGGAAAAAGAACTTCTACTTTAGAATCTACATTTTCAAAGATCCCCATTATTTATACAACTGCCACTAAGAGAACTTTCCTCTGCTTTATTTGGTTGAAAGAATTTAAAGGTTTAGGGCTGACAAGGTTCTTACCTCGTTTAAAAACCTCAAAGGTGAGGAAACTGAAGCCTAGTGGTTCTGCAGGAACAAATGGCAACTTTATTCCAGAGCCAGAATCAGACCAAATAAATTCAAATCAAGTACTCTACACTGTACAACAAACACTAGGAAGTTACAGCAAATGTTAATCTAAAAACCCTTAGGAGAATTGAAGAATTGCAGATTTTAAATCACAGGAAAGACTTGGCTCCGTGGTATGGAAAAAGGACCTCTCATTTAGAAGGACCTCTCATTTTGATACACCTCTTCCTCTCTGGGTACTAGAGCAAACCACCCTGTCCTTGAAGACCACAGCTCTCAGAGGGCTGGGCATGAGGACGTCAGGGAAGACTTCAGAAAGAACTCACCTAAACTGAGACTGTAAGAACGGGTGAAAGCCTGGAGCCGGGCGTAGGGCAGATGGAAGAGAGAGGGCAGAGAAGTCAGAGTGAAAGGCCTGCAGGCTGTCTGGACTTCATAACAGCGACAGCTGCAGTTAGGACCACATTTTCATCTTGCATTCCTGTTATTTATACACAATCTTGTTCACAAAGAATTTCCATTTGGGCATTAGAGCTACTTGTGCCTATAGCTCAGTTTTCTGTCTTGGACCAGAACACTCTGAAAAGGAAAAGACTTTTCAGAGTCTTGTTAGACTTGCAAGTCTAACAAGGCTTGTTAGACTTTGCGTTCCCCAGGGAAAAGAATCATCCCTGGAACATAATAGGTGTTTTCATAAGTTTGATAAAAGGGTAAGTGAATGACCCCAGTTTATTTAAGTGGCTGAGAGACACACAGCCTGCAGGGTAGTAGCAGATCTTCTTGCCATCAGGCTGAAATCCAAGTCTCCCGATCCACAACCTCACCCCTGCTATTCCTTCTGTAAACCTGACCTCTAACTGTAACTGCCTTGGCCTCATTCCGTGGGTGTGGATTCCCCTCCTTCAAACGCACTTTCCAGCCCGCCAAATTCTTGGGAAAGTTTCTTCCACTCTCCAGGCGCTGAGAGAGCTGCAAAGTTAAATCTGGCTTTCCAGACCTTTTTTTTTTTTTTTTTTCCCCAATCCTAACGGAAGAAATCAAGAAGCGCCGGGCAGAGGGACCAGGCTCCCTCCAATCAGAGCCGGCTCCCGCCGGGCCGGCCAAGCCTCGCGCCTGAGCAGGAAACGCGGCGGCCTGACTCGCGGTCCCCAGGCGCGGTGACAGACCCGCGCTCCCCGGGGACCGGGCCGGGGAGAGGAGCGGGTTCCCGGGGAAGTGCAGCCGCTTCTGCTCAAGTGGCAAATAAGGCAATAAATAAAACAGCGGGTCAGCTGTCAGACGCAGGCCATCTGCGTGCCCCACGGCACAGCCGGCTACAGCCCGACGGGCGCCACTACCCGCACAAAGACGCCCCGAAACACATGAAACCCCCAACACACACGCACGCACGCGTGGGGCGGAGGGGAGCCTGCCCCCCGCACTGATCACACCCCGACGAGATGCGGGGGGAGGGGACGGGGCACAGCCCTCCAACTCGCAGGGTGGCCAGGACATCGCGCGCGCAGGTCCACGCAGAGCCACCCTCAGTGACACACAAACACTCAGTGAACCAGTCATGGGGGTGGGGAGCGAGAAAAGGCCCCACTCTCAGAGTGCCCAGGATCCCTACGATCGAGGGTCCACGCGGTCACCCTCAAGGAGACACAGCGAACCAGTCACACCAGGGGTGAAGGGGAGGGGGGACAGAGACAGTCTCCCACTCTCAGGATGTCCGGGATCCCCACGCGAGAGGGCCCACGCAGAGCTACCTTCGGTGACACAGCGAACCAGCCACTCCACGGAGTAAGTGGGGACCGAGACAGTCCCCCACCCTCAGGGTCACCAGGGCCCCGCGCGGGGCTTCACGCGCGGATCCACGCGGAGTCGCGGCAGGCGCGGTGCCCCCTCGGTGCCACCCCGAGGCCGAGACCATGCCCGGCGCCCAGACGCGCGACGGCCCGGTCAGTCCCCCTCTGCGTCCCCGTCCCACAATCGCCCAGGGCGGCGGCCGCCAACTCGGGTAGCGACCTTGCGGCGCCCCTCTCGGACCTGCCACACCCGGCGGGGACCCCAGCCCGGCCCAGGACCCCTGCCGCCTGGGACCCCCGTCCAGCCCCGGGACCTCCGTCCGGCAACCTCGTCCGGCTCGCGGACCTCAGTCCTCTCGGGGACCCCTGTCGCCTGAGTCCCCCGCCCGGCCTGGGACCCCTGTCCGGCCCAGAACCTCGCCCGGCTCCGGGACCCCTGCCTCCCGAGGAGCCCCCCCGCCCGGCTGGGACCCCTGCCGCCTGGGACCCCGTCCGGCCCCGGGACCTCCGCCCGGCCGTGGGACCCTCTCCCAGCCCCGGAACCCATGTCCGCCGGGGACCCCCGCCCGGCCCGGCCCCGCCGCCCGCCGCCTCACCTCAGGCCGCCTCCCGGGCAGCACTCACTCCTTGCCGGAGGTGCCCTGGCCGAGCGAGACGGAGCCGAGCAGCCCGCAGAGCCGGAGTCGCCGCAACAATGGAGCCCCGGGGCGGGGCCGCCTCGCAGCCGTCTCAGCCCGTCTCGCGCTCAGGGTCCGGCTCCGTCTCCCGCTCCGCGAGGAGCAGCTGCCGGCGAGAGGTTGCAACTGGGCTCGGGCAACGCGCAAGCGCACTCGCCCCACCCGCGCCCCTCCGCCCCGCCCCCGGCGGCGCCCGGCGCTCGGGGCCCGCCCCCCAACCAATGGAGAGGGAGCTGAGCGCAGAGGGCGGGGCCTGTAGAAACAAAGGGAGGTGGGGCGGGGCCGTTCCAGGGCTGGGCTGCTGGGTCCCGCGGGGGCCAGACCCGAGCGAGCGGATTCGCGGTCCAACCCGGTCCGACCCGGGGAGGTCGGGCGTAAAGTCCACTTGGAATCCGCTCAGCAAGCCGTGCTCATCCCAAACCCGGAACTCAAGTTTATCGGATTGGCCTGCTTTACAGAAAGGGAAACTGAGGCCCAAGGAGCGAGACCACCTGCCCCCCACGTCACAAAGTCCCATTCACTCGTTCATCTTTTATTCATTAAACAAACATTTTCGCAGCCCGTAAGGTGTGCGGTCGGAGTGGAGTAGAGGCAAACTTGGCCCTCCCTTAAGGAGCTCCGTCAGGCAGGACCAGAGATTTCTCGGAGTCACTTTAACCCACGATGAAGCAGCGCAGAGCAGAGCAGAGCTGTTTCCCTTTCCTACCTCAAAGCTTTTGTGGCTACGCTGTTCCGCATCTGCAATGCTCCCCTCTCCCCACCTGTCACCCCCCGTATATCCAAGTACCAATCATCCATAAAACCTCTGTCCTCGCCGTCTTTTTGATCTTTGGGCGTCGTGTGACCCCGCATTCCCAGTTTTCCTCCCCATCACTAGCGGCTCCTCCGGGAGTCTCCGGGATACACCCCTTCTCTGCCCAACCTCTCGGTGCTGGGGTGTTAGGCTCGGGCATGGACCCTCCCACCGAGAATCTCAGGCTCTCCCAGGCTTTCAACCATCCACAGGCTACGGTGACTGGCCAGCTCTGTATCTCCAGCCCTGACCTCCCCTGCCTACGCAGCTGGACGCCCAGGAGGCATCTCAAATGTCTCACCATCAAAACAAAGTGCTTTACTCAATGCCCCCCACCTGCCCCTCCACGTTCTTCTTTCTCAGTAAATGGCCTCAACCATCTGCCCAGGTGCTCAGCTTGAAACCTGAAATCTTCCTGGACTACGTTCTTCCCCCACCCCCCACCCGCCAGGCCTGCCTTCTCTGCATCCCCATGCATCCGTGGCCACCTTAGTTACAGCACCAGCTGGAGGTTTCCATATGAGTGGTTTCCTCCCACCTCCAGTGAAATGTGACCTCTCTAGGACAAGGCAGGGGTCTGAGTCATTTCTTGTGCAGAACAGAGCCTGGCACCCTGAAGGCACTCAGGGTTGCTGGTAGAAGGAATGGATGCATGGATAAGGTCTTGACAGTGACTGGGGCAGACCCTATCCCCATTTCCCTACACACACACACACACACTCACGTGCGCGTGCACACGCACACCACTGAAAGCCCGGTTTCCAGTCTGATTTGCCAAATTCCTCCCTGGAGATAAGAAACTTCCCTATGCCCCTTCAGCCAGGCCCCATGTTTGGAGGATGTACTCAGAGATCAGGAACAAAAAATCTCAGAAAGGGAAGTAGTTACTGCAAAGGACAGCACCCAGTCCCAGACCTCTTTACTCATGCTACCCTCTGCCTGACACACTTTTCTCCCTCTACCTGGCCAACTCCCACTGACCCTTCAATGTCTCACCTTCAGTGTCAATTTCCCCAGGAAGGCTTTGTAGCCACCTCTGCGCCAAGTACAACCATGGCAGACACACCCTGAGGTGACCCCCAATGAGTCACACCCCTGTATGATCTCCCCCTCTTGGCTGCGGGCAGAACCTGTGACACCTTCTGGCCAATACAGGTGACAGCGGTGATGAATTGTCACTCCCCGGGTCATATTACATTACATAAGAATTCATCTTAAAGGGTACAAATGAACTTATCTACAAAACAGAGTTACAAATGTAGAAAACAAACATGGTTGCCAGGGGTAAGGCGGGGGAGGGATACATTGGGAGATTGAGATTGACATCTACACTCTACTATGTATAAAATAGATAACTAATAAGTACCTCCTGTGTAGCACAGGGAACTCTACTCAGTGCTCGGTAATGACCGATTTGGGGAAAGAAGCTAAAAAAAGAGTTGATATATGTGTGTGTACAACTGATTCACTTTGCTGTACAGCAGAAACTAACACAACATTGGAAATCAACTATATTCCAATAAAAATTAATTTAAAAAAAGAATTTGTCTTGGACTATAAGGAGAGGTTCTACTTACAGGCTTTGGAGAAGTCACCTGTGGATGGTTGTAGGACCTGAGCATCGCCTCCAGCTGACAGCCAGCAAAGAGCTGGGCCCCCGGTCAGGCAGGCCTGCAGAAGCGACATCTGGAACCAACCTAAAAGAGCTTGGCAGGACTCTTCCCCAGTCAAGCCTCCAGGTGAGAATGCAGCCCAGACAAAACACTGAGTGAGCCCTGAGCAGAGGACCCAGCTAACATGGGCTACACTCCAACCCACAGAAACTGAATTAAGAAATGTGTGTTACATGAAGCTGCTGTATTTGTGGTTATTTGTTATGAAACAATAAAAAACTAATACTAGGTCCCCTCCCCAATACATACGTTCATATCCCCCTGTACTTCTTTCTGGCGTTCATCACCATTCTACTAATTTGTTCAGCATCACTCTGTTGCCACCAGCATGAAAGCCCCATGAGAACAGAAATGGAGTGTGTTGTGCTTCAAATGGCCTCACAGTTTTCTTCTAAGGCAATTGGTCAAAGGTAGACCAATCCATCAGTGGGTCGGCTGGCCCTACTGTCCTTCCCAGCCCCCTTTTCCCTGGGCATATTCCATCAGAGACACTCGAATAGTTTTCTGCCTTCCTAACCTCCCTTATAGCCCAAGGTGGCCATGTGTTATTGTCCTGGCCAGTGAGACACAGGGGAAGTTGGAAGAAATGTTTCCAGCAGTGGTGGCCTGGAGCCAATGTGGACCAGACCATGAGAGCCAATTGCTCATTGTTTAGGAATTTTGCAAGTCCGTTAAACCCAATCATTACCCAAAAATTAAATTATATAAACTTACGATGAAAATCATATTAAAAGCCAAGATAATAAATACTGAAAATTCCTTCCTTCCTAAATATTTCACTGCAGTTTACAATGATCTATGCCACTGAGGATTTTACATCTATCGTAACTGTACGGTAGAAATAGTATATTATGGTGTGCTACAGTCATCTCTTCCCATACCGGCAGCTAGCAATGTCATGTTGGTAGCTTGAAATCAGATGTGGTAGGAGAATTTATACCACAGAAATTGGTAATTGGTACAAGTCAGGACTTTCTTCCTTCCTTCCATCCCCTAGAATGCTGGTAATTGAAGATTTACCAGCACATCTTCTAGGGAAGATTTTTCTCTGCCAGGAAAGGAATAGATACAGCTTTTTCTAAGCAGCAGGGATTAGTACCTTGAACACACATGTGATGTCCGGAGCTGTAGCAGCCATCTCACAACGACAAGAAAAAGTCAGAATCAGAGAGATTCTGACTCTCCTACCTCTGAGCCACTGAATCAAGACCAGGAATCATCTACCTCCAGATTCTCTATTAGGTAGGAAAAACAAAAACCTTATTGATGTAAGCCACGGTTAGTCAATTTTTGTGTTACTTACAGAATTCCTAACTGAAGTGTACAGACATTCAAGAAACATTTGTCAAATTAATAAACTCAGCCTGACCATCCCTCCTCATCAGTGGTCATCCTGTTTGGGCTTATGTCCACTAACAAGAAACTCACCACCCATTAAACCAGTCAGGGTATGATTGCACAGCTCTGACTAGTAGAAAGTTTTTCCCTATATAAAACTGAAATTTTGGAACCTCTTGAACCTCAGAAAATAAGTCCAATCCCTCTTTGCCACCACAGCCCTTCTGATGTAAAGAGAGTGTTCATTTGATGGGAAAATAAATCAAGGTTTATTGATCCAAGAGCTGGGCCAACACTCTTTGTAGAAGTTCATGACCTAGTTTGATACTGTGAAGGGCTATGAGGTAGGGTTAGTGACCAGAGATCTCTTCCAGATTCTTCCAGTAACACATCTCTTGAGGAAGAAAGTTAATTACAAACTATTTATGTCACAAGGTAAGGTGCATTTCCATGACACCTTTGATGCAGTCTTCCTAGATTCCGGAGCCTAGAGGGAGAACATATCATCTATGGCAACTGGGCACCTGTGGGAAATCCAAGCCCAGGTTAGGATGTGATGTGAGTTCACCAAGGCACTGAAAGCCCACAGGGCTGCCGCACGGGTCATGTATCGCTACATAACATATTACCCCAAAACCTAGAGGCTTAAAACAACTTATAAGTATTATCTCACAGTTTTAGTGGGTCAGCAATCTGGGACAGCTCAACTGGGGGCCTCTGGTTCAAGGTCTCTGACAAGGTTGCCACCAAGCTGTTAGCTGGGGCCATGGTCTGATGTGAAGGTTTGACTGGGGGATGGATCTGTTTCCAAGTCACTCACATGGCTTCTTGCAGGCCACATTCCTCACAAGATGTGAACCCTATGCAGGGCCACTCGCAACACAGCAGCTGACTTTCCCCAGAACACCTGAGATGGAAGCTACACAGGTTACCGGAAGATACCATCAACTTCACTGTGTTCAACCAGAAACAAGTCAGAAGGTCCAGCCCACACTCGATGGGAGGGGACCACACAAGGGGGGGAACACCAGGAAGCAGGGATCATTGGGGGTCTTCTCAGAGGCTGCCTACCAAGCTGCTGAAAACTCATGATTAAAATAAAATCTTGGCACTTCCCTGGCGGTCTGGTGGTTAACACTCCACGCTTCCACGGCAGGGTGCACAGATTCGATCCCTGGTCAGGGAACTAAGATCCCACATGCCACGTGGTGGAAAATAAAATAAAATAAGGAAATGAAATGAAATAAAATAAAATCTTAAAAGCAGACGCAGAAAACAAACACCATATTCTGGGGAATAACAATAAGACTTACAGGTAACTTCCTACCCGAAATAATGGAAGTCAAAAGACAATGGGATAACAGTCTCATAATGTTGAAAGAAAAAACAAAAACAAAACAAAACTGTTAATCCGTCTCCTCCAAAAGCTACAACCACTTACATGCACCGTTTTCTGTCTCCTTCATGCAGATGGCATGATGGGAAAAGAGCCACCTCCCGGCTGGTCCTAAGCATGTCATTCTCCTGCTCTGCTTGGTGCCTTTGCAAACACTGGTCCATCAAGTTATTATGGTGGCTTGGTGTTTGGAGAAATAATAATTTTGAGGGTAATAACAACCATCTCTTGAAACCCAGCTCTAACACCTGTATGACCTTGGCAAGTCTCTTAGCTTCTCTGAGCCTCAGTAGACACAACAGTCAAATATGCATGATCCCCACCATGCTGGATTTTTCTGGGAATTAAATGAGATCCTATATGTAAATTGCCTGGCACCTAGTAGGCACCTTATAGATGTAAGTTCCTTTCCAGCTGAAACTCTGACCTGGCAAACTCCTACTCATTCTTCAAGACCCAGCTAAATGTCATCGCCTCTGTAAAGCTGCCTCCACTCCCCAGGAAGGCCTCCCTTGCCTCTACCATGATCTCGCTGCTGCTTGAACAACCTGCCCTATACTATTACATTTAACACCCTGCACCGTCATGGTCTGTTTCCAGATCCGTCTCTCCCATGTAACAGCAAGCTCCTCCAGGGCAGGCTGTGTCTGATTCATACTTCTCTCCTTGGTACCCACAAGGCACCTGGCTCCATTGTACATGCTTGATGGAAATGTGTTATTTGATTGGAACAATTCAGGGTTAAAACGTGTTGTCCAGACCTTGTGCTTATGCTGAGCTTGTTCCGAACACAAACTAAGCAGTGTCTCAGCCTTCCTTTCCTCCTTCCTTCCCTGTCACTATGGAAGAAGGGACTTCCCCTCCTCCAGGACTGACCACCCTGTATAAAAAACACCCTCTCTTGTCACTCTCTCTCTTTATCCTGTTTGTTTCTTCCTTAGTATTTATCCTCTCCTGACGCATGTATTGTCTGTCTGCTCTTCCCACCCCAGATAGAAGGTAAGCTCCAGATTTTTATCTATCCTGTTCACTGCTGTATCTTGAGATCCCGAAAGAGTGCCCGGCACATAGTAGGCACTCAATAATTGCTGAATTAGTCAGTTAGTCTCATAGGGTTGAAGAGATTCAAATCGTTTCCAGTCTGCCTGGAAGACTGGACGTGATTCCAGTCCATACTGGTTTCTCTTTCTCTTCTCACTTCCTCTCTCCCTCCATCACTCCCCTGCCTCTTTCCCGTTGGTATTTTTATGCTCAGGTCTCATTAAAAGAAGAACACATCCCCTACACCATCATCCATGCCAACAGGCCCTCCCTCTGCCTCACCCTTCACCCTTCCAGCCACTGCCCCAAGCCTCTCCCCCATGCGGACTCAGATGTGTATTCCCAAGATGCCTCCTCCCCAAGCCTCGGTCCACTCTGCCTGCTGTCCACCTCCCCACCCCCACCTCACATGACTCTCCTTGTCGAGGTCATCAACAAACTCGTTGGGAGTAAACCCAAAGGATGCCCTTGGGTCCTACCGGACTGCCCTCACCTCGCCATTTGCTCTCTGAATCCCTCCCTCCGTGGACCCCCTTTCTTCCCTTGAGCTTGGTCACACCACACCCTCCTGGTCCTCTGCCCACGTCTCGCTGCCCCTCCTTACTCTCCTCTGTACTCTGTTCTTCTCCACCAAACTCTGAAAGGTTTACTCTGCTTACTCAGTACCATGTCCCGGGACAGTCTCCCACAAGCCCGTGACTCTGCTCACCCCTCGCAGACATCCGTGAGGACATTTGAGACATCCACTGAGCCTCACGGCCAGCTGTCTCCTGAGCACGTCCCCCTGGAGGTGAGTACCTCATGCATGACATACAGTAGACAGAACTGTCTTCTTCCACGCACCCCAAACCTGCTGTCCCCCCCATTTCCTCACCCCTCCACCATCTCTCCCATTGCCACGTGGGAAAGCAGGGTCCAGTCTGCACTCCTCCTGGCCCCTCATCCTCCAGCCCAATCAGCAGGTCCTGCTGAATCTCCTTCTGGTACTCATATCCTCCACCCCAGCCTCCCTGGCACGACCTCCTCCCAGGCTGCATCTCTCCCCAGCATCACGGCAAAAGCATCTCTATCGGTCTCTGCCTCAAGGCCTGGCCCCTCCAACCTCTTCTCCTGGGAGCAGCCCAAGGCAAAGGAAGGGGGTGGAGATAGTGCTTTAAGAGCAAACCTCAAAAGTCCTTTCCCAGAGAAAAGCACATATATTTGTATGGGAAGCCACCTTGAAGGTTAGCTTTGATTATAAAGACCCACTGGTCATCAGTGGAGGGGCTGAGGCAGAGAAACAAAGAGAGCTAAACTGCTCTGGACAAGAACGGATGGGCAGCTGCATTTGGGAGCACCCCCAGAGAAGGGGAAATGAAGACGGCAGAGGGGTGAGGGCAGCGGGCAGAGAAGAGGAAAGGGGCCGTAGCGGGAAGCTGGTTGCTGGGAAATGTCTAGTGGCAGTTACAGCCTGGGACTTTTTTTTTTTAACTTTCCATTTTATATTGGAGTAGAGTTGATTAATAATGCTGTGTTAGTTTCAGGTGTACAGCAGAGCGATTCAGTTATACATACACCTGTATCTATTCTTTTTCAAATGCTTTTCCCATTTAGGTTGTTACATAATATTGAGCAGAGTTCCCTGTGCTCTACAGTAGGTCCTTGTCGGTTATCCATTTTAAATATAGCAGTGCGTGCATGTCAATCCCAAACTCCCTAACTATCCCTCCCTCCCACCCTTCCCCCCCTCGATAACCAGAAGTTCCTTCTCTTAAGTCTGTGAGTCTGTTTCTGTTTTGTAAATAAGTTCATTTGTATCATTATTTTTAGATTCTGCACGTAAACGATATCATACAATACTTCTCTTTCTCTGCCTGACTTACTTCACTCAGTATGACGATCTCTAGGTCCACCCATGTTGCTGCAAATGGCATTACTGCATTCTTTTTCATGGCTGAGTATTGTATACATGTGCCACATCCTCTTCATCCATTCTATTGATGGGCATTTAATGGCTGAGTATTGTATATATGTACCACATCCTCTTCATCCATTCTATTGATAGGCATTTAATGGCTGAGTATTGTATATATGTACCACATCCTCTTCATCCATTCTATTGATGGGCATTTAATGGCTGAGTATTGTATATATGTACCACAT
Organism: Phocoena sinus; assembly: GCF_008692025.1. Taxonomy (NCBI): domain Eukaryota; kingdom Metazoa; phylum Chordata; class Mammalia; order Artiodactyla; family Phocoenidae; genus Phocoena; species Phocoena sinus. The sequence continues at coordinate 3,507,887 of NC_045767.1, read as the reverse complement.
CCTCTTCATCCATTCTATTGATGGGCATTTAGGTTGTTTCCATGCCTTGGCTAATGAAAACACATGAACATTGGGGGGCATGTATCCTTTTGGACCGTATTTTTCTCTGGATATATGCCCAGGAGTGGGATTGCAGGATCATATGGTAGCTCTATCTTTAGTTTTCTGAGGAACCTCCATACTGTTCTCTATAGTCAGCCTGCGACTTTTTAAACAGGGATGTCCAGAGGCCAGTCCTCCGCCCAGCACCTCCACTACCCCAGGTTGCAGCATGACGCTCATCCCTTGGCCTCTCTCCCTGTCCTTCAGTGGAAGTCTAGCCTTGTGTGAGCAGAATCGGGGCGAGAGGAGTTCTTGGTCCGTAAAGCAGGTGCTGGCCCCTGTCTGTATCAGCTTGGAGTGCAGAGAAGGGACTGGTACAGAAGGGGAGAGACCTGCTAAATCTCTCAGTATTCTCACCACATTGTCCAGAGCCTTACATGCTTTTTTGACCCAGCAAGTGGATTAAGCCACTTCAACCAAAGCCACCAAGCTGTATTTTACTATTTTAAAAAGTTTAAGTCACACGTTGGTACCTACATAGATTTCTGACCAGCCAGCCCACCAGTGACAAAATAAAGGTAGGGGTGCCCTTGTCCCCCAAGCCCTAAACGTATCCCCATATGGGACTGACTGGTCTCCAAGGTCCTCTACGCCACCACCATCGCTCTGCTCTGGACTAGGATGAATGTGGCTGATTGAATGTGAACCCACTGGTGCACGCGTGCATTCATTCAATGTTCGTCTTCTGGCGGTGGTAAGCTGTGCATCTTTACACAAGGAAATGATTCACACAGAAACTTGTACCAATAAGTAGTTTTCCCTTGGGACTCTTTATCGAAAAAAATAAGCACATAACAGGCATCGTTCAAAGTTGCTGAATTTGAGCCTTGTGCGCGGGACGTAGGGAAGGAGGAGGGTTAGAGCTCGGTGGTCCTGGGCTGGAATCCCAGCACCTCTGCTAAGCAGCCATATGACTCTAGATAAGTCACCTGATGTTTCCGAGCCTCAGTTTGCTCATTTGTAAAATGGGTGCTCGTTAAGCTAGACGATAAGGTATGTAACACTCCTAGCCCCATGCCTGACATGCAATTCGTTCTCCAACACGGCAATAACAGAGGATACAGACATGGGTTTTAGTCTGAATCCCAGTCTGCCAATTACTAGTTGTGTGCTCTTGGGCCATTTATCTAACTTCTCTGAGCCTCGGTTGCCTCAGGTGTAAAATGGAGATACTACTACCTAGTTTACCAAGCTTCCTGGGGGTACTCCAGAAGGATCCATCATGAGATGCGGAAAGTGTTTTCTATAGGCTAGAGAGAGAAAGAGCTCTGTGTGTTAGTGAGTCTGGGATCAGCAGTAGGGGTGAGGCCACGGCGCAGGGCCCCTGCCCTACTGCAACAGCAGTGGTGCCAATCACCCACGCTCCCTCCGTGGCCCTGCACGGTTGTGCCACGTGACTCTGCTTACACCTGGGAAGGCCAGAGCACTAGGCTGGCTGTAAGAGTAGACCTTTCTTTCCCCGCCCCCCAGCAGGGACGGCCTGATGGAAGACAGGTGTCCCCAGAAGTAACCCCAGAAACCAGAACTCTGTACAAACGGTTTAAGCGTGGAGGAGGGAAGGGTCGGGGAAGGTAAGGAAGGTGCCAAGGGAGGCGTGTCCAGGAGCAGGTGGCCGCCGTGGGCAGCGGGAACTCAAGCCCAGTGTGGACAACCTCGGAGATGTCCCACCCATGGGGGAGGGTCTGGGGAGCCTCACTGGTTAAGGGCTGCCCCGGAGGTGGGTTAACTCCCTGGGGCTCCAGGCCTGCCCCTCACGTAGGCTGAGCAGAGCCCAAGGCCAGAGATGCAAATGGTCTCATAGGAGCCTCCAGACGATCCACGGATCCTACTGGCCCCAGGCCTCCAGGCAGGGCCCGGCAGTGTCTCCTTGGCAGGGTGTACAAGTCATTATGAGCTGAGGTGGAAAGTATCCCAGGCACAGCCAGGCTACTGTGGAGCCCTGGGCAGGGAGGGCCCCAAACCCCAGATACACTGTGCAGCTCCTGGAGGCTCCAGGCAGATTCTGGTCCTAAGCCTTTGCTGTGCTGTGTCCTCGGCCTAGAATGCCTCTTCCACCCGTCCTCACCCCGGCCTTCACTGGCCAACTCCTGCTCACCCCTCTGAACTCAGCTGTAGTGGGGCTGGGAGTACGAAGCCTTCCCAGATGCCCGCCCCGCTCCCAGTTAGGGTCCTTCCCATGCCCCCACCCTCCATCACAGCACTTCTACCTGTGCTGCTGTTGCCTGTTCCTGTGGCCCTTGTACCAGTCAGTCAGGCCGCGTAACAAAATACCCAGACAGGACTTAAACAACATTGTTTTATTTCTCATTGTTCTGGAAGCTGGGAAGTCCGAGATCACGATGCCGGCAGATTCAGTTCCCAGAGAGAGTTCTCTTTCTGGTTTGTAGATGGCTACCTTCTCCTGTGTCCTCCCATGGCCTTTTTCTAGGGCCTGTGCAAGAAAACTTCTTATAAGGCACCGACTCTATTGGATTAGGGCCCCAACCTTATGACCTCATTTAACCTTAATTACCGCCTTATATGCCCATGTCCAAATACAGTCACACTGGGGGTTAGGCTTTCAACATATTGATTTGGGTGTGTGTGTGTGAGAGACACAATTTAGTCCATAGCACATCTCTTCCATGGGTTTGTGATCAGTTCTTGAGGTCAGGGACAGTATCTTCTTCATCTCTGCCTTGTCACACCCAACTCAGTAATATTTGTTCATAAACAGGGTTATCTGAATGGAAGGAAGGGTGGTAACAGTTTGGGGAGGGGGTCGTATCATGGAAGTCTTTGCAGAGAGGATGACATCTCAGCTGGGTATTGGAGGATGAATAGGAGTTTGCTAGATGGGGCAAAGAAAAGAGCCCTTGCTAAGGGCGCCATGTTTGGGAGGGAGGTGAGAAGATGATGCTCAAGAATTAAGGCTGCCAGAATGGAGGAGTAAAAGAGTCTGGAGAGGGAATCAGTGGCCACATGGTGCCCATGAAGGAGTCGGAGGACAGGCCACGGAGGTCCCTGTGGTGAGGTGTCCAGGCAGGAGATAGCACAGTCAAGCCTGCACTACAGACCAACTGCTGTGGGCCTCTGAGCACAGGGTGGACTGGAGGAATGACAAGGCACGTAAGTATTAGGACAGAGAGATTGGGGGTGTTGGAGGCGGGAAGCACGGGCAGGATGTGGCACCTGCTCTGTGGAGCACTCAGAAATGATGTGCAGCTGAGTAGGGCTCATGGCGCTCAGGCTGCAGACAGGAGAAAAGGAAGCCTCTATTATTCATGAAACCTGGTTCAGTAATAGCCTGTCAGCCTCTGACGGTCACCAGGGAGGCGCTGATCTCCTTTCTCATTTAATTTGTCAGAAGTGCTCTCACACGTGGGGAGGTGCCCTCTCAGCCCGTGGGCTGGGAACTGGGCCAGATCCTGGCTCGCGTAGCCCAGGTGGATGACCTACCCAATACCAGGGTTTCTTCCACTCTTGAAGGTGGGGAAGGTGGAGGCTGGGGAGGGGGAGACAAGGGGCCAGGGGAACTGGCTTCTGGAATGATCCAACTTTCACCTGTTTAGTGGACAGCTTTCCCTCTGGAGCGGCAGCCTGGGAACTAAGAAAGACAATGGCAAGGGGTGGAGGTGATGTAGGGCAGGGGGGCCTGGAAAGGAGCAGAAGGAAGGTGGGGGTGATGGCCTTGGAGGAGGCGGGGAGAGGCGGGGGCAGTGGCAGTGGGAGGGGCAGCTGGGGCTCAGCCAGAAGGAGCCCACCCTCCACCTGCCGAAGACTGAGCAGCAGGGCACACTCAGTGCCCTTGGGGCCGGGGCCGGCGGGCTGTCTAGGGATCGAGAGTGTCCCTGACTGTCCACAAAGACCGAGGCTTCTCTGGATGGTGAGACGGAGTAGCTGCGGGCCTGGTCTGAGGGCGACCTGCGCCCAAACTCTGCCCAGGAATCTCGGGTCAGGCACCCGGGAGACCACGCCCCTTATCCAAATGCAGAGGGCGGGCTTTAGATCTTTTATCTGACATTCCCCGTGCCTCAGTTTCCTCATCTGCAAAGTGGGGATTACAGAAGGGTCCGCCTCATAGTATTATTGTGAGGACCTCAGGTGCTCAGAACAGGGCGGGACAGACAGTAAGATCTGTAAAGGGACGCTATTCACTTCTTCACCTCCCGCAGGAGCTGTGCCCAAGCCAGGTCCCAGGCCTGCGTCCTGGGGATGGGCCTGGAGGCCCTTCTCCCTCTGCTTCCCCGGGAAGGCGGGCTCACAGGCAGGCCCCCTCCTGGTGGTGCTGGCCGGTGAGGGTGCTTCTACCAACCCCTGTGCCACCAGTTGTCAGCCGGTGGGACCTTAGGTCCAGGTGCGGGTCGGGTAGGACGTGGACCATTCTTGCAGACTTTTCTGAGCTAAAACACACTAAGCAACGTCTTCCAACTCAGCTGTTCCAGAAGCTCTGCATTGGCGCTTCAGACTCTGGTGCATTAAGGAAACTGATACAGTCCCTGGTTCCTCATCCGTCTCCTGTTGGTTCTCACCTGGCTCAGAACTTAGAGCAGGGGTGGGTGGGCTTAAGGCCAGCCCCAAGCCACCCCCAGGGCCACTCACGATGTCCTTCACGCTTGTGACGGGCCACTCCAGCTCCATCTCCTTCCTGCTTCCCCCTCCTGCTCTCCTGACCGACTTCTCTCTGCGCCCTCTCTTTACCGCGTGGCCCCCGCTGGCTTGCGCTGTGGCTGGGTATCCCCTGCTTCTGTGCACCCCCCGGCTGACTCATGCATCTCACAGTCTGGCTCCCTGAGAGAGCGCTGACTGGGTAGACCACCTCCACGCAGAATGGAGCCTCTCAGGCTGGGGCTGGGGAAGAAATGTCACACAGGGTGACCAGGGAGTCTGCTCTGCAGGGCGCTCAGGGGCCATTCTTGGTCTGGTTACCTGGTTACAGCAGGTCGTGGGCAGGACATGGTGATTTGTGGGTAAAGCGCATTAAGGAGGGGGCACGGAACATGGCAAAGCCTCGGAGGGACTGGGGTCCATGTGCTGCTGGTGGGCAGCTGGGCACTGATGAGTGAGGGCAGCTCACCTGCAGAGGATGGTGACCGGAGCAGCTGGGGGCCTCCTGACGATTCATACAAAGAGCCACTGAAGGCACGAGGGGTTGAACATGGAGACAAGAAGGCCTCGGGGAGCCTGGGCTGTAGAGCTGGGAGTGCCCACCAATAGAGCGGGTCCTCTCCCCTTCTCAACACACAGGTGCCGTGCTTCCCAGATGCCTTTGCAGCTGGGTGGAGCCACGTGACTAACTCTGAACAATGGGCCTGACTGGTGGTGACACGTGTCACTTCTGAGCCAAACCCTAGCATGGGCTGCGTGATCTGCCAGCCTCTCTTCATCCTCACATTCAAAGCAGTGAATTCTGAAGCACTGGGTTGAGATTCCAGCGGCTTAGAAGGCACAGCTGCCCTGGGGAGAAGGGTCCAGGAAGGAGGCCTGTAGGCGGACATCTCCCGGCCCCATCAGTCTCGGCGCTCCTGACACAGGCCCAGGCTGGGGTCAATTCAGGAAGGTTGGTGCCATTAGCAGACACCAAGGCTGGCGTGGAGAACGGGGCCGGACTTGGCTTGGGACTTTGGGGTGGGCAGCTCCTTAGAACCTGAGACAGCTGGGGCTCAGGTGGGGATGTAAGCTCTGGGGGACACGGGCTGGCTGTGCATACCTCCAGCACCCGGGACAGTGCCAGGCGCAGACGGGGGCTCAGCAACTGTACTCTAAATGACCCTACACACCAGGTACCGAACGGACACTCCACTAGCCAGAATGACAGGTCCCGAGCCTCCTGCAGCAGCCGGTCTTCCCGCCCAGGACACTGGAAGTGTCTAATCTTCCAGGTCCGCACTGTCTAATCGGCAGCTACTAGTCGCACGTGGCTACTTAAACTGACCTTTAAACTAATGAAAACTTAAAACTTAATTCCCTAGTCACACCTGTCACATTTCAAATGCTAGTGGCTGTCATACTGGACAGCGTGGGTACAGAATGCTTTGCAGAAAGTTCTATTGGGCTGCGCTGCTCTAGAAGCACCGATACCAGGAGGAACTCTGGGCTCCAGTCCTCTTACCAAATATTCCAATGACGGGTCACAGAGCACTGTTATAAAACCGCCAGCCCTCTTGGAGGGAAATCATCAGTAAACAGATAAGAAGAATGTGCTGGGGAACTATATTCAATATCCTGTGATAAACCATCATGGAAAAGAATACGAAAAAGAAGGTACGTATGGGTATAACTGAATCACCTTGCCGCACAGCGGAAATGAACACCACATTGTAAATCAACTACACTTCAATAAAATAAATTTAAAAATTAAAACAAAATTAAAAGAAGAGAGAAAATACAAGATGTCTCCAAATCAAAGTGAAACTGTGATTTGGGAAAAAAAGAAAAAAAAAGAATGTGCTGACACAGGGGCGGGCATTGGTGGGGAAATTCCTAGAGTCAGCAGAGGGGCCTGTGTGAGGTGGGAACTTCAGAGCCAAACCAAGAGGGGTGAGAGGGGCCCTGCCTGGAGAAGAAGCACACCCCCGACTCCAGGAGGGAGGAGAGTGTGTGCAAAAGCGGAGGGCTTGTGCCGAAGTAAGGCAGCGTGGCTGTGATGTATGGGACAGAGGCCAATCCCGTGTGGAGCAGGGAGGGGGGAGCGGGGGGTCATAGAAGGTGCTGTTGGAGGCTTGACATGATCCAACTGATGGCTGCAAAGCATCACTCTGGTTGTCTGTGAAAAATGACGGGTCCGGAGGTGAGAGTGGGGACAGAAGGCTGATGGGGAAGCTGGGTTCACCCAGGTGAGAGGTGAGGGTGGAGGGAGTATGGTCAGGGTGACCACATGTCCAGTTTGCCTGGGACAGGCCAGGTGTATGCTGAGTCCCTGGGTCATTGGTAAGGGTCATTGGGACATCTTCCACTCTCAGGATGTTTTCTGATCTGGATAATTCTGTGACAGTGTCTGCTTGAGATGGAGAGATACAGAGAGATGCTTCAGGGTGGAACCAGGACCTCTGACAGGCTGTCCTTGGGGACAAAGGAATGTGCTGGTTTCTGACTTGCAAACCTGGGTGTACTAAAATGAGGCAGATTGTGTACACGTGGACAGGCTTCTGGGTCTTTATGAGAGTCATTAATGTCATTGGAATAAGATGAGAAACTGCTGTGGATTAAGTGTGTCCCCCCAAATCCATATGCTGAAGCCCTAATCCCCAGTGTGACGGATTAGGAGGGGGCCTTTGGAAGGTGATTAGGTTGTGAGGGTGGGCCCCTCACAATGGGATTAGTGCCCTTTGAGAAGCTGAGCGAGATGAGGAGAGAGATGATCTCTCTCTGCCCTGTGAAGACACAGCTCACACCTCTGGAAGCAGGAAGCAGGCTCTCACCAGAACCCGATCCTGCCAGCACCTTGATCTCAGACTTCAGACTCCAGAACCAAGAGAAAGAAATCTTTGTTGTTTAAGCCCCCAGTCTATGGTTTTTGTTACAGCGGTCTGAGCAAACAAAGGTAGAGATTATAAAGCATTTCATCCCAGGATGACATCTGCCAACCTGCTGGGCCCTCCCTGGAGGGAGCCCGGCCTTCATTCTCTTCCTTTCCTCGGCCACGTGCTCCAGCCATAACCAGCGACCCAAGTTTCCGTAACCGGGGAAGCTGCCTCTGGCTCAGGGTCCACTCTCGCTGTTCCCTCTGCCTGGAACACCCTTCCCTCCCTTGGCCTCTGGGAACACCTCCTCATCTGTCAAGAATTAGTTTGGCAACACGTTCTCAGAGAGCCCGGCCCCCTGACCTCTGGGGTGTATATGGGGCCTCCTCTGGACCTTCTCCAAAGGGTCAGTCTTGTTGTCATTGTCTGTTTGCCGGCCTGTCTCCCCAGGCTGACCGGGGACAGGCATAAGCATCCCTCCCGTCAGCACCTGGTGCCTAGCTGAGGGGCTCTAGAGCAAGCAGAGGGCCCCACCCTTAGGCGCTGCCCCTGAGAGCGCTGTCCCAGGGCGTTCCCGATGCCAACTCTGGGGCCGTCCCGCCCGGCTCTGTGCAGGCTTCCGGGGTGACCACTTTCGGCAGACGCTGTCCCCAACGACTGTCGGCAGAAGGGGGTCCATTCCTAGAAATGACGCACCTTTATAAGAAGTGGCTTTTCACTTTCACAAGTTACAATACATCATCCTTTATTTTTCCAGGCTCCCCTACTCCGACATGACGTTCACTCGTGAGAAACTGGGGGTTTCCAGTGGCCAGGGCTCAGATCGCAAAGTGGAGGGAAGCGTACTAGGTGCTGAGAACTCCGCTCCCTGGCCAAGCTGGGCTGGTGAGAAGCCGGGCGCGCAGAGGGACTGGCGTGTTACGGGGCCAAAAGGAAGCTGAGTGACTGACGTTGACTCACGGATGGGAACATCGAGGACACACAGAAAGATGCAGCTTCACAAAGACGGGGAGGGGGACAGACTCTGGGGACACTTTTGCAGTGTTTCACAGGCCTCTCAACGCATTGACAAACATTCCGTGTCAGGCACCACGCTCTAGCGCACACCTAATCACAAGCAGGATGCCTTCCAGCGGGGGACCCGCCGGCCTCCTGCCGTGGATGCCCTGCTGACTTTGTGATCTAGGTGGCACCTCCCATCCCATCTCCCCGAGGGTCTGGCTGTCGGTCTCTGGACCAGGCACGAGCACCGCTCCCTGGGGGTGTCTGTGTTTTATAGGGAGAAGGGGGGAAGGTGGGACACCCCTGGCCACGTCACCAAGAGGGCATGGAAATCCTTCATTCTGGGGCATTGGCCGTCAGGGGAGGATGTCTTCTCTCCAAGACTTGGAAAATGACAGCGAGAAAAACAGTGGTGGCTGTACTTTACGTGTACTTACACACAGCATTATGGGGGGGGGTGGGGAGTGGGTCTGCCTTTCGGGGTACCTGTATGACAGGTCAAAAAGCAAAAAAGCACAAAGAAAACAGACAAGGAGTCCTGTGTGTTAGGAACACCCCCCAAACCCGAAACCACACAGATGCGAACAGTGGAGAATCAGGCTGGAGGTGCTCCCCTTCAGTGGGACCATAGAATTAAACTCTTTATATATGGCGTCTTTAAGTAGGCTCTACTTTTTAATAAAATAAAAACTTTTGTGTTACTCTAAAGATATCATTTAGGCATCTAAGGGATGATCTGGAAGAAAAATGCAGTGCACGGGGGGCCCTGGCAGAAGGTGCCTGTTTAGACTGAAGTTCCTCCCTAAACACCGATTCATCACAAAGGCCGTAAAAACCGAGCCCCCATGCTTCTTGCAGCCCTGGGTGGCACTCCCCCTGCCTCGGGGGTGGGGGGCCCATGTGCCAGGCCATGCCTCCTGAGGCTGAGCGGGTGAGGGGGGCCATGCCGTGCGCCCACCCACCCACGACCTTGTCATTGACAGGCCTCCTCAAATCTCCGGTCCCATCACCTCTGTCCTACCAGCGTGGGGTGGGCACTGCCCGGAGGCCTGGGGGGTGGGCTGCACTTGTCTGTTCCTCCATCGCCGGGGCAGTGACCTTGCAGCATCTCCGTGATGGCAAGCAACAGCGGGGAAGGAGTAGTGCAAAGCCAGGCGTCTGGGCCCTAAACTACGGGCGGGAGCGCTGCTGGCAGAAACGGGGCGGGGGGGTGGGGTGCTGCACCTGCTCTGGGACCTCCTCCCACCCCCAGGGCCCAGCCTGGCCCTTCCAGGCGCCCACCGTCCACCGTAGACACAGAGAAGCCAAAGCCAAGTGCAAGAGGAGGGGTCTGGTGGTTCCCGCAGGCGTGCCCGTGGTCAGGGGCCTCGGCAGCGTCAAAACAGCAGGGCTTTCTTCTTGAGGTCGTTCCTCTTCCAGAGGGCCAGGCGGTCAAACTCTTCCATGCTCATCCCAAACACTTCCTGGAACTCCTCGGGCGACAAGTGTCTCTTCAAATAAAAATGAAAACCCAGAGGGGAGCAGTCAGCAACTTCGGCCCCTGAGGCGGGATCTGCAGCAAGGATGCGGTGGTCCCCTCAGCGCACCCGGGGCCCTCGGGCTTCCCACCTTCCCTCTGTATCCCCATCGCTCTGCTTTGCAGTGGACAGAACCAAGCCCAGAGGAAAGAGATCCGGTTAGGGCCCCAGGCTGGTGACCAGCTGCAGAAGTGGGGCCAGAGCCCTGCCTCCTGACACCTACAGACACGTGTCCCACTGCAGACAAAGTTTGAAAGCACACCCGGGAGAGGACTTCCTCCTGCCGGGAACTGGCTGAGATTTCACGAGATTTGCACATGTGGGCACATTCATGATTTCATTTAATTTTCATGGCCGCCGTGTGAGAGCCGGAAGTGAGTGGTTTATTTCGCCCCCATTTCACAGATGAGGACGCTGAGGTGTGGAAGGTGAGCAAAGGAGCCTCAGTTCAAATCCTCCCTCTTCCCCTCCTCTGCTGTGTGACCGTGAGTTTTTTGTCTCTCTGAGCCCGATCCCGGGGGCACAATGGAGAAGCTGAACGGCACGGTGTCAAGGGCACCTGCGCCAGCTAGCCTCTGGAGCCTCAGTCTACTCACCTGTAAGTGGGGTCACCCTGGAAACCCCCCCAGAGGTGTGTGGGTGAGTGGGTCAGTGCAGGTCAGCTCTCAGGGCTGAGCCCGGCCACGGTCAGGGCCAGTGTGTGTTGGGCACGTTTGTTATGATTCAAGATACAGCAACCTCTGTGGAGCTTCCCCTGACCGCCACCCGAATTCTAGACTGTTCCTTGCAGGTTTCTGCTCCCATCAACCCCACATCTGTCTTCCTCAGCAGGCTCTGAGTAACTCCTTGTCCTTCGAGACCTGGCTCAGGTGGCCACGGCACCATCTCCCGGGAGGGCTTCCCAGGGGGAGTGAGGCTGTCCCCCTCCTGCCTGGGAGGGCTGAGGGGAAGACGGAAAGGAGGTGGGGGACAGTCTGCAATGGGAGCGGGGGTCAGGTTCTGGCCCCAGAGGAGCCGGTTCAAATCCCCCTCTGGCCCCCATTTGAGAAGTGTGGCTTCCGTGTGGCTGTGTGGAAACCAGTATGGCCGTTCTTCCACGTACTTAGCAGGATCACCGTGCGACCCAGCAGATCCACTCCCAAGCAGATCCCAGACGACCCAAACCAGGGACTCACGCGGACACCTGCACACCCACGTTCACAGCGGCATCGCCCACAAGTGCCAAGAGCGGAAACAACCCAACTGCCCATCGAAGGACAAACGGATAAACAAAACGAGCTCCATTCAGACTCGGGAACACGGCTCGTCCATAAAAAGTCGTGAAGCTCTGACGTTCGCTGAAACACAGACACGGCCGTTAGGCTGATCCCATTTATACGAAACATCCAGGAAGGGCAGATCCACGGGGACCAAAACCAGAGTAGTCACTGCCGGGGTCTTGGGGAGGGAAAGGACCGGAGAAGAGCTGGTCAGTGGTACGCGGTTTCCTGATTAAAGTGTTCTGGAATTGGATAGAGGTAGTGGAGGTCGTACAACCTTGAGAACGTATTAAACGCCACTCAGTCATACACTTTAAAATGGTTAAAATTGTGACTTTTATAATTTAAAAAACCCAATTGTTGCCCCTCAAAGAGTGGTTTCCTTAAATTTAAAACAAAGCACCTCATACTAAAGGTTACTGTGATAAGCAAGAGAGAAAACGGTGTGAAAACACATGGTTAACTACGGAAAGCAGAAACATCAGAGTCACTGCCACTTGTGTGCTGCATAAAAATCACCAGATATGTGTGGCACGCCCTGGGCTTTGGAGCCCAGTTGCTGGCAGGATATGGGGGAGGGAACCCAAGGGACCCATTTTTGCTGAGTCACAAAAGGCCCTCCTAACTGAATCTGGGCCTGGGGTCCTCAGAGGGCGCACACACTCTCATACACACACAGACACGCACGGAGACACACACACATATACAAACACATAGGTACACACAGACATACTAGACACACACACACAGAGACACACAAACACACACGCACACACAAGACATACACAGACATATACAGGCATGCAGACACACACAGACACGTAGATATACACAGACATACTAGACACGCACTCACACAGAGACACAGACATACACAGATACACACAGACACACACACACCATCAAGCTAGTCTCCGCCAGGGAAGGGCCGTGAGCTGCCTGCTGCCATCTCGCACCTGCAACCAGGAAGAACGTGCTGGCATATGCCAGAAACGAGCCACCTGCATGGCACTGACACTGGGGTTTCCTGCCGATCTGGGGAATCCACAACCCAGCCCACGGGGACTCAGAACTGTCACTTCAGACAGCGGCACCCACTTCCAGGTACCGTGTCACAACCTTCCCAAGTACTGTGGGTCAACCAAGACGCCCAACGGGAAGGAGAAAAGGAAAATCGTGTCTCCTGTTATTGGCTGGGTGTTGAGCGGGAGCCTGACACAGGCCGGGGTCCTGAGGCCCCGGGGGGCATGGCTGTGGGTGGTTAATGGGAGCGCGGCAGGGCAGAGAAAGATGAGGCTTGAGCGAGATGCTGGCCTCCAGGGCCGGGCCCTGGGAGGTGGAAGCAAGGGGAAGGGGCCCAGAGGTGACAGCGAACAGGGATCCCAGGGAGGCATGGGCCGGGCTGGCAGGGTGATGCCCAGCACCCCTGCAGCCTGTGATCTCCTGCTTTAGGGCCACCGGGTGTCTCCGGGGTTGGGTCTCCCAGGCGGTGACACACAGAGGGGAGGAGAAGGGAGAGCAGCGACACAGGTCACCGCGCTCTAAGCTGGGAAGGGGAGAGCGGCGCGGTGAGGGTGACCCTGTGCTCACCGGCCGGGAGCCTCCCGCTAGCGGCAGGGGGACCACAGCAGGGCCTGCGTGGGGTGGGAAGGGGGCCCAAGGAGTCACTTACCCCCGGCACCCCCCGCAGGTCCCATGCAGCCCATCCTCCAGCCTCCAGACCAAGATGCCCTGAGAACTGAGTCCGAAAAGCTGTACAGGAACCTGGGTTCTACGGGCAAGGGGACACCCGACCTTGGGGACCTGTGAACTGGGGACATGTGGTGGGTTAGCGGGCAGGAGGAGAGGCAAAGGAGAGGACCCTCTGGGGCTGGCGCTCCCAACCCTGCTCCCCGCGCCTGGCCCCCACCTGGCCACAGGAGCCCACCACGTTGCCGGCGAGGCAGCCGGAGGCGGGAGGGAGGGAGGGGTGCTGCACGGTGTCCCAGCTGGGTTCCCAAGCCCGCAGGCCTGTCACAATGACCCTGGGTGCTTGTCACATCTGAGAGTGCCTGCACCCTCCCCTCTGCCCCCCCAAAACCTCCCAAGGCAGCCTTAGGGGCCCAGGAGCCCGCGTGTGTCACATGCCTCCCAGAGCAGCTGATAGCAGCTGGGTTTGGGGACTCAGGCTAAGGGCGAGTCCTGGGGGCTGGCAGGGACCCCCGGGCTCTGGTCCTGTTTCCCCATCCGTAGGCTGAGAACAAAACTTGGCTGCCTGAGGGCTCTGGAGGGCAGGAGAGGGTCACATGGGGAAGGCCTGGCAGAGGGATCTGTTTAGCCATCCCAGCTCCAGCTCTGTGGTCTCCAGTATCTCACCACACCTGGCTGATCCCACAGCCTCCCAGGGAAGAAGGGGCTAAAGGCCCCCGCTCCTGGCAGCTGGGAACTCGGTAATGTCCGTCAAGGCAGAGTCAGGGCCCCCCATCCAGGGCTCTTCTTGCCCGCCCGAGTGCCTGCCACAGCGGGAGGAACGTGGCAGAGCACGGCCGACCCCAGAGGCCAGAGCCGGCTTTCTGACCCTGGCCCAACTCCCCCGGCCGCTGGCTCCGGAAGGCTTCCCTGCCCCGCCAGGCACGGCACGGCCGGATTCCCTCCTGAGCCGGCAGGAAGGCAGCCCAGGGCGTGGTGCCTGGGCCGAGGGACGTTCCGGGATGGCCTCGCTTCTGGGGTGCACTGGGGAGAGCCCCTGGGGAGGAGGACGTTTTTGCAGCATGGTAGAGGTCCCACACGCTTTGCCAGGGGTCCGCCTACGTGTCACCCTCCAGGGCAGCATCGTGCAAAGACCTCGGGCTCAGGAGCCAGACACACAGGAATCCGGTCCTGGCTCCAGGCCTGTCCAGCTGTGCTGAGCGACACGACCTCAGTTGTGATGTTTGTAAAATCGGAATAATCCTGTCTGTGCCTTAGCCCACTCTCCCTCTGCCTGGAATGCCGGGCCCTCCTCCTCTGCCCACGTAACCCCTACTCACTCCCCAGACCTGGGCTTGGGTGTCAGCTCCTCCAGGAAGTCTCTCCTGACTGCACCCGTCACCCCAAGCTCCCAGACCCGCAAGCTTCCTTTCCGTGGTGTAAATACACCACGGCCAGTTTCAAGCTTCCAACGTGACGCCACTGAATGCAGAGCTGGAAAGAGATGCCCCGGAGCACAGATGATTCCTCCCGCGCACAGATGCAATGGCGGTTAAGTAACCTCGAGAGCACAGATGGTAGTAAAATGTAGTCGAGAGACTAGGGAGGAGGGAGTGTTGAGTATTTATCACCTTTGCTTTAAATGTAATTTTTATAATCGTAAGTTTACATCATTTGTTTTTCAGTTTAACAACCAGCGTGGGAAATTCCTGAAAATATAACAACACGAGCGGCCGTAGCAGCCCCTGATCTCTGAGCAAGCCGGATGCACTAGGGGTCCCTCCGTAACGCGCACCCCTGGGCAGGGAGAGGGCCTGTGTGCCCGGGCCCCTGCATGGGGCGCTCCTGGGTGGTAGGGTGAGTGGAGAGAAGGGAGGGGAAGGGCTGGTCCTATGCAGGCGCTCTGCTCTCTCCTCATTCAGGTGCCGGGACGCAGAAATAAACCAGACCAGGTGCGCCCACCCCACAGAGATCTCACACCTGCCGGGCAGGTGGGTCAGAGCACAATTAAGTCCATTCGAGGGCCTGGGACCTGGAGGCCTTGATGCCTTGTGAAGCACTGATGACATGCCACCAGCATCTTACAGCCAGAGGTAGTTTTCTGAGGGACATGATCTGACTTAAGCCTGTAACCTGGCTCCATCGCCAAGGGCTCCCTGAATACAGGAATCAGTAACGGCCACTAACCTCTGCTCGCAGCAAGGGCTCATCAAGGGATGGCAGCCGGGAACCCAGGGCACACACGGCTCTGTGCCAGACGCACACGTGCACTCACACCCAGGGAGGCAACGAGTGTGGGAGCTGGTGGTGCCCAGAGGACGTGGACCGGGCCACAGACGGGGACGTCTCCCGTGTCACCCAGCCTGCAAGTGGCACATTAGAACTCGGACCTTCTGGAGGGGGGTCCAGGGCTCTTTCTGAGAAGCTGTCACCTGCTGTTCCTTGAGACCACCGTGCCGTTCAGAACAGCAGGTCCACGCAGCGGGGGGGCTACCCCTCCCCTTGGCAGACGGGCCCACCGAGGCCTGTGTACCTGGAAGCCGGGCCATGCATGCTGTCCCTCTGGGGCAGAAAGCCCCACTTTTTCTGGGTCACGGACCCTCCGAAACGATGACGCAGTGGCCCATTTTGGTAGAATCACGCACACTCATACACGCGGCGTCCGGGTCCAGGAGGCCTACTCGGGGATCCCAGTTCGGACCCTGAACCCCGCCATCCTCCTGCACTGATGCAGGACCACTGGCCAGGCTTGGGAAGGGACTTCATGACAGTTGCTGCCATCGTCACCTGCCCTGAGATTCTAGTTTTCATTTTTACCAGCCCGCTGGCCGCTGCCAGGCCCCCTGCTCCAGTGGGGGCTGATCGGGTGGGCTCAGGCCCCAGACCCGCTCAGTCTGAGAATCCTGGACCGGCAAGGGCCCACGTTTCTTCTGAGGCCTGGGTCCCACAGTGCCTCCCTGCCCCACACACTGTACAAGGAGGCCCTGTCTGCAGAGGGGAGCCCTGCCCGGCTGAGCTGGGTCCATGCTCTGAAGCTTCTGCCGTCTTAGCCGGAGGTCCCTGACGTCATCGCCATAACAACAGCATCACCATAACGACAGCATCACCATAATGACAATGATCCCTGCCATCTGCAGACTGCTCCTCTGTGCCAGGTGAGGGACGGGAGCTCTCCATCACAGGCTCGTGATGTCTGCATAGTGTATGGGGAAGGGCGGGGACGGAGGCTCCGAGATGTGGAGTGACGTGGCTGCCAGGTGGCCCCGAGGCCCTGCCTCACCGTGTCCTTGCCCACCTCTTCCACCACCGTTCTGCTCCACGGTGGGCACCTACGGGTTCTGGAACATGCCATGCTCTCCCTCCACTGCACAGAGCTGCTCCTCCTTCTTCTACAGGTACCAGTTCAAATGCCCCCCTCCTCCAGAGGGCCCTCCCGGATTGCACTAGCCAAGCGAGCAGGCCCCAGGCCATGTGTGTCCCTCAGTACGGAGCCACTGCTGATCTCACCTGGTTCTCAGCTCCAGTAGGGCAGGATGGGCTTGTCTCCCATCCTCATCCACGGACAATCTGTGCTCTTTGCATCCCTGAATCTAAATCTGTGCTCTCACCTTGCCGGCCACGCTGCCTCCCAGCTTCCTCTCTCCTCCTTCAGAGCCCATTCCACTTGCCTGCCCTACTCTGCACTGTGTCTCCCCCCTCCCTCCCCGCCCTCCACCCCTAAGTCCCTGCCACTTGGCCTGGCCTTGGAGGACTGTTCCTGTGAGCCTCTCCTGGGAGGCCCCAGGGTCCCAGAGGCTGTGGCAGACCCATCTCCCAGGCACACCCAGTGGCTGGGAACCCACACTTCACCATCAGTCTGTCAGGTTCTTATCAGACCGGTTGGATGGGTCTAAACAAAGGACGTATTCTTTAACTGCAGGACCTTATTTTTCAGGCAAATTCCAACAACTTGGGCTTTTCCTGCTTGAGCAAACTCAGGTGTGCATTTAGCCTCAGGGTCTGGCAGAGGTGGCCCCAGAGGAGCCGCTCAGCCTTGCCTCTGCTGAGCACTCAGAAAGGAGGACCCTGGGGACTCGCCTGGACACACCCTCCTTCCAAACCTGTTCAGCCGGCAGCCTTTGCTCTCTGCATGAGTCAGCCTGGCTAGGCCCTGGTGCACGGCTGTTTGGCCAAACACTAGTCTAGGGTTGGCTGGGAAGGTATTCTGTCAATGTGGTCATGCCTACAATCAGCCTTTAAGTGAAGATGACCCTCCATAATGTGGTGGCCTCATCCACTCCGTTGAGGCAATCACTGAGGGCTTCCTGGAGAAGGAGATATTCTGCTTCTACCTGTCAGCTCCTACTCGAGTGTCCATCCAGCCTGCTGCTGGCCTGCCCTGCGGATTCCACACTTGCCAGCCCCTCGGGAAGCCAATTCCTTAAATTAAATTTCTTAATACATGTCTATGTCCATATCTGTCTGTCCGTCTGTCTACCTGTATCCTGTTGGTTCTGATTCTCTGGAAGGCCCTGGCTGATACACTTTTGGTTCTGATTCTCTGGAAGGCCCTGGCTGATACACTTTTGGTTCTGATTCTCTGGAAGGCCCTGGCTGATACACTTTCCTACCTAAGGAGCCAAATGTGTGCTCTGGGAGGTTGGGGCAAGGAAGGGTGGTTAGAAATTCACTTTAATACTGTAATTAATCCAGGAAGATGCACAGCACAGTGGCCCTGTGTGACTACTTAGCTGGAACCCCAGGTCTGTCCCCCAGAAGCTGAGGGCCTGGGGATGTCCTCCAGCTCCCCTACCCCCACCCCTTCCCACCAAGGCCTCCTCTGTAGCTGCTGCACCAACTTGTGAAAACCAAGTACAGGAACGTGTCAAGTGCTTGGGACAGCCTAGTGATCAAGGGCTTGTAAATAAGCCAAATCTGATAAATTCTCAAACATCCTGTTTCTTCCCCATATCGGGCATCAAGGAGGGACCTCTGTTCTCCTGGCGGCCAAGCCTGTGGCTGATCCTACCTCCATTCACAGCCAGCCACCTTGCTCTTCCACTAAGTTCTTAGCAATCATTGTTTGGCCAGCCCATAGCACCCCATCCCCGGGGAAACCTTTGTCTAATCCATACTGGCCTACTCGGTTCCCAGGTTGGTAAACTGGGGGCAACATGGACAAAATAACTGAAACCATGTGCACATCACACCTGCCTGGGGCTCGCTCACGGCAGGTGCTCACGGCTACTTCTGAACAACTGAATAGATGCTCAAACCACCCAGCAGGACAGGCAACAGCGATGTCATCTGACAAGTAAGGGTCAGGCTCAGAGTGGTTAAGTAACTTGTCTGTGGTCACACAGCTAGACATTATGGAGACTGGGTTCACACCCAGGTCATCCCGACCCTAAGTGCTCTCTCCCTCCACCAGGATGCCACCTTTGGATGGCAAGAGGCTGATACACGAGCAAAATGGCCAGTCTTTCGGCAAACGTCGGGCAGCGCAGAGGTTTGCAGGAGTGGCCTCAGGTAAGAGGACACTTGAGTCTGCCCGGGGCAGGCAAGGCTCTTCCCCCTCAGAGTGGAAGCTCCTGGCACAGCCAAACGCAGGAAGGATCTGAGACCCTCCAAGGCATGAGGTCCTTGGGTGCCAGGGGTAGGCGTTGGGACCCAGACCCCCCAGGACAGAAAGTGCTGGATCTCGGGGATGGTGTAAAACTGGCCCCGGACGGGTCTCCCCGGGAAGCCCGAACCTGGCTCTGCGCATTGGGATCACACGAGTCATCTGACTGCCTTCCATGTGACAGCACTTCCAGAGCAGCGGAGGACTGCCACACTCCTTCCAAACACCTCCATGAGTCACCAACCTTTACTGAGCACCTACTATGGGCTTCCGGGGGCCTATATGGCACCTTCCTCTCTGTCAGGCTGAGCATCCTGTATTCCCTTGTCTGTGCCTCAGAGGCCAGAGCGACAAACGCTATCAGAAGCAGGGTTCGTCCTGCTGCACCAAGTGACCACCACTTACCCAGCACCCCATCCCGACAGCCCGGAGTCACGCCAGGCGTGTCCCTGCCCCTCCCACTTTGACCTCCCAAAAAGGGCCTGAATCTACCTGCTTCTCACCTCCGCACTGCCACCACCCTCTCCAAGATGCTATCATTTCTTGCCCGGATAACCCAACCACCTCCAGAACGGTTTCCCTGCATCCACACGGCCAATTCAGGCTTCACGGTGCCGCCTCGGGCACTGTTTTACTTACATAATCAGGTCGTCCTGCAACTTGAAAGCCTTGCCTTTCCTAGAAACCAAACTGCTTACGTGGCTCAGGGCCCTACAGAGGCCTGGCCCCTCCTACCCACCACCCACTCAAGCACAGCTAGTTCCTTCTCAAACAGCCTATGCTGCCTCCTGCCCCAGGGCCTTTGCACCTGCTGTGTGCTCTTCCTGGAATTCTCTTCCTACCTGCCATGACTCACCTTAGGTGCAAGTGCGTGTGCGCGCACACACACACACACACACACACACACACACACACACAAGCAGGCACACTTACTGCACCCAGTTAACTTTTACCCCCTTTTAAATGCTCACAGGCCCACCCTCCTCTCCTTTAGAGCCCTTACCTTGGTGTATAACTTCACACACTCATTTGGGTCATCAGTTGATTGACGTCTACCTCTCACCAAGCTGAGTCTACGGGCAGAGCTCATGCTGGTTTCTGCTCATTGTGTGTCCCCTAGGGCCCAGCTCAATGCCTAGCACGTGTTCACCAAACCAGTGAGACTCAGCCAAGCACTCTGGCGGTAAAGGATGGATAACAAGCCTTGCCCATTCGACGGACAGAGTGGTCCTCCTTCCAGGGACCGACCCTACAGAGGTGTGTGGGAACCGCCAGCTGTCTGCCCACATCCATCTTCTCCCCTTGCTGAGCACACAGCAGACCTGCAGCTGTGCCATGTGACCGAGCCCCAGCCAACGGCCTGTCACTCCACAGCCTGGCCCCTGGGACCCTCCCCGGTGTGGAACTGAAGCTGAGCAAGACACTGTGCAGTTCCTGGGTATGGAAGCCTTTCTGTGCCCCCCGTTTCTTGTTTGTAGGGAACAGACTCCAGCCTCCATGACCTTCCCTGAGTTCCAAAGGGAAGACTCGAACAGTTGCTAATCAGGGAAGGGACGGCCTGCAGAAACAAGGGAAGATCTGCCAAGAAACGCTAGTGCAGCCTTGGGGCAGGGTCCTGGCTCCACCTCGAGGGATACATATAACAATATATTTTGAGCTCTTTATCGAACTAGAACCCCAATAAATGGAAGATGTCAGTATTCTTCATTCCAGAAAAGACCACCTGAGGCCAGATTAAAGGAGTGCAGACACCCTAATCTTATCAGCAACCCCCCCCCCCCCCCACCAACCATTGCTAGAATACTCCTCATCAAATCCACCCAGGTTGGGACATACAGTTTTCGGCCTCAGAACGGGATGCGGGACCACCGCGCAGCCATCGAAAAGGACGGGCAGTTCCCCATGAAATGGCATGGAAAAATGTTCACATAACATTTAAGAGAGAAAAAGCAGATGTCAAACTGCATAAACAGTACGAGGCTACTTATCCAAGAGAGAATTCAGTTATCTCTGGGTATTTGTGCAAAAAAAGAGATTTCCGGAAGCATGTCTGCCCCGGAGCTAACAGGAGTCTTGACTCGGCAGGGGAATTCCATGTAATGTTTACGTTCTTTGTGTTTTTCTGGACTTTTACAAGAGTTATGAACTGCTTTTATATTAAAAATAAAGCTCTCTCCCCTGAAATAAAAACAGCGGTGTCCCTTTCTCTCCTGCTGGGATGTAGCCCCTCTGAGCCCCTCCTGGCTCACACCCCAGCTCCAAACCCTGAAGGCTGTGGGACATGCCGTTTGTGAAAACGCTTCCAGTTTGCCTCCCGGCTTGCCTGAGATCAGGAAGAGAATGATTACAGAGAGACGCACCCTTGGGTGTGTTCTTGGAGATTTGGGTGATTAAACCCGTTACCCCGTCCTCCAAGGTTTTTTCTTTTTAAAAAGGGAAACATTTGCATGTATTAAACACTTGATATTTTGCACCTTCTCTCTGTACTGTAGGAAAATAAGGGTTGGGGTATGGGAGTTGGTTAAAGCGAACCCCAGACCCAAGAGGGAAGTAGCAAGTCCCAAGGGGCGGGCGGCCCCGAGGCTGCTGCTGCGTCAGGACCCCCACGGTGGGAGCCAGGAGCCCTCAGGGCACCCACGCTTAAGGAACAAACAAGCAGAACAGTGGGACCCCTTCAGGCGGCTCCTGACTGAGTCACCCAGCCGCGACACCCTCCTGCTTTACGGCAGTGGGACAAGACCACACCCTCAACAAGGGCTCACCTTCAGCAGGAGCCAGAGTGTGTCCCCTGCGGAGGCAGCGGGGATTGCCACGGGTGAGGCCCCGGAAGAGGCTGCCTAGGGCCTCGTCTTCCAGATCACAGGGCAGGCATCCCTTAAGCTTGATTCGGGGCCTGCTCTGTGCATTCCTGCTCTCGGAGCACCTCCACGTGCTCTCCCTGCCCCCCACTCACACCCCAGCTTCCTAGCCGGTCCCGCTGCCCCGCCCCCAGCCCCGGGAATGACCTGCACACCTCCTAACAGGTCAGAACATTCCAGTCGTCCTTCGTCTTCTATGGGGTGAGGTCCAAGTGTCCTGCTAAGTGGCCAGCCTCCTGAGCAAAGGCCCTGGGGTCATTTGGCTCTGCGGTCCTTTGCTGGCAAGATGCTCCCCACACCCTGGGGACTCCAAGACTCAGCGGGTGGACTGCACTGCCTGACCACAGCATCCATGGGCTTGCTGGCTCTGGCGCTTCCCCTCCCCGGCCTCAGCTCCCCACCTCCCTGCAGCTAAGCCCTTGCTGTTGCTGTGAGCCCAGCATCACCCTCCCTAGGTCCCAGGTCTCAGAGCCCCTCTAGGAGCCCCCGCACCCCGAGTCTCTTCCCTGCAGACGCTGAGCCCGGGGGAGGGGAGGTGAACATCTGTCCATCAGTCAGGCCAACACGCACAGAGGAAACATTCAAGAGATGGAGGGAGGGAATCTGGGTCTGGAGACATGATTAAGCCCCACCCGAAGGGACCCGTCAGTTGTAGGAGCTGGCAACTCCCTTTTAGCTTAAACCACTTCGGGCCAAGTTCCTACTATTGCAACAGAGAAGACAAAATGGACACGCCTCCCCCCACTGCTGCAGCCACACCAGCGTCCCTGTCCCCTCCTTGCCACCACTACCCTGTACCCTGGGGGAGGGGCTTTATGTGACCTCTTGTGGGTACAGCCACCAACCCAGTGTATATCAATACCCTCATCTTAAAGGGCGGAGATCAGGGCTCCAGAGCAACTGTCTGGACCACCTGAGACGGCGTTTCTTTTCAGATTGGCTCCCACCTGGCAGCCCTCCTGAGCCCTGGGGCACTGCTGGTGCCCCTCAGCCACATTCACGCCCCTACGGCTCCCTCCCAGCAGCCACCTGAACCCCCGCCCACAGAGGCAGCAGGGCAGGGGCTGGCGCTGGCCGGACACACACTCTGCTTCAGGTGTCCCCAGCCCCGGGGCACAGGCGCGGCGGGTGGCCCTGGGCCTTCAGGAGCCTCCAGACCCCTCACCCCAGTGACACCTTCCTGACATGGCTCGGGAGGTGAAGTCCATTGCTGGCCACTGATTTCCTCCTGGGAAGACAGTGAGGATGGAGGAAGCACGTACTCTGGCCACTTGGGACCGTGGCTCATGGTGGGGCTCGGTCAACAGATGTCTGTGCCCTTGACCTGCGGGTCTTGTAAACATACACTTGCTCCCAGAGCTCAGTATTATTCAAGACCGGGGTGAGTG
Source organism: Phocoena sinus (assembly GCF_008692025.1). Classification (NCBI taxonomy): domain Eukaryota; kingdom Metazoa; phylum Chordata; class Mammalia; order Artiodactyla; family Phocoenidae; genus Phocoena; species Phocoena sinus. The sequence continues at coordinate 3,485,049 of NC_045767.1, read as the reverse complement.
TGGTCAAACGAGAAGCCATGAATTGGGCCGATTTTCTGAATATCAGCGCTCAGGGAAGAGGCGAATGTTACCCAGTTAATAAGCACAGTGACGAAGGCTTCCCCCTTTGCACAGCCACCTTTGTTGGGTACATGACCACGTTCTCCGGTCTTTGAAACAACGAGGGACCTGACTCCAAGCTCATCGCCGGGCACTGCGCGGTCACCACGGGGACCTGGGGGGCGACGAACTTCGACTTTGTGGGTGTCAAGGCAGCTGCAGAGACTCGCTCGGCAGACGTGACCCTCCACCCCTGGGGGCCCCTCTCACCTCCAGTCTCGTCCGGTCCACGTCTTTGGGCAGCTTCACGCGGATTCGGTTTGTGACGATGAGGGCGTCATAAGGATAGATCTGCGGGGAGAAGAAAGTCCGGGTTCACCCGGGAAGTAAGCATGTGCGGGGACAGAAGAGCCGAGCCCGAGGCCAGCGTAGAGGTACATACTTGCGTCTGCATCTGACACACACATTTCACAGGGAAAGCACAAAAGGAACTTTTAACCTGGGCAGGTGCAGCTCGGCAGCTGGAGGTCAGCGCGGGAGCGGGCGGCCCCTCTTACCTTGTATTCTGTAAGAGAAAGCAGAGACCACAGGGGCCGGGTTAGAACACGAACGAGCTCGGCCCAAAGGTGGAAGCAAGCCCGTCCAGGACCCCCACCCTGCGGTGGGCCGGGCCTCGCGGTCTCCATCCCCTCCCGCGGCATCCTCCGAGCTGCGGGGGGACGGGCTCTGGGATCTCCGGCGGGAAGCCAGAGCAGCAGGCATGGTCGGGAGGCTGCAGGCCAGACTGGGAGCCAGACGCGGCACTGTGTTCTCCCTCAGCTGTGCTGCTGTCTCCCTGGTGGTCCGGGCCTGCCTCGGTTTACCCCCGTGGAGACAGGCAGCCTTGCTGGGGTCGAACCCCCCTGCCTCTTACTGTTTTCCCTTCGTGACCCTTTAGCTCCTCCTTTTCAATACAGAGCTCCGCATGCTAGCTTTTTAAAAAGGTTTTCCTTCCAGACTAAAAGCGGCTTGTTAAAAATTAAAGTCGTACGGATGGGAGGCCTCCGTGAGCACGCAGAACCCACAGGGCAGCATCTCTGGATCTCGGCCACAGGCAAGCCTGTCTCGGGAGGGAGACCCTGGCGAGGGGCTGGGCACCGGGGGGCCGGCCCTTGAATTTCCCCATGTGCCATGCAGGGTCCCGGCCGCCCCGGCTCTGAGCCCGGGGCCCTGGAGGCCACTTAGAGCTCCCTCCACTCCCACATCCAGCGCGAAGCAGCCCAAGAGAGCAGGCTCCGGTCACCCTCGGGTGACGATCACGAGTGGGCATCGCGGGGCCCGGCGGCTCAGAGCTGGCAGAGCCCTTGGGCAGGCGCCTGCCACGTGACCGGGTCTCTCTAGTAACACCAACCTCCCTGCAGGCCACCCTGCTGGTGTGAAGCCCTGGGAGGCCACACGGAGAGCAGGGCTGGGGCAGCATCTGACCCAACTTCAGACCCGCAGGCTTTTCACTGTGTCTCTGCCTCCTTTATTGCTATAGAATTTAACAGTAGGTGTGGGTTGGCCTCAGCCCTGGCGTGGGACGGACATTCAAACACAGATCTCTCCCCAGGTGACCCGGAGTGACAAGTAAGTCGGTGGGGGGGGGGGGGGGTTGGCAGTGCTCAAGAGGTGAACACCTGGGTCAGGAAATGGAGAAGCCTCTGAGTTAGGAGATGGGGAGCACCGGAGGGAGGGGAGAGGAGAGGGAACATCGCCGGCAACTTTAGAATGGAGGTAAACCAGTCCTTGACCGGAAGAGGCAGGGACATGACTGCCCCAGGCTCCCCGACTCCACGATGCTCAGAGCCTTCTGCCAGCGGCCCTGGTCGGGGGTGGTTTCAGAACGAAACTCGTGGAAACCTGTTAGCGACCCCTGCCCCAGCCAGAGACCCACGGGGTCCCCGCTTCCTGTACCTCGCGTGCCCCAGCTGGCATCCAGGTCTGCTCCACAAGGGGCCAGATTGGCATTCTGGAAGAGAAAGAGAGAGGGCGGCAGGGGGCAGGTTGCAGGGCACAGGCTGTCGCCGGGCTCCTGGCGGCCTGGCCGGGGAGGAGGGTCAGCCCACGGTGACCACTGAGGCCGGGCTCTGGAAGGGCCGTGTGGCCGCCCACACTCGTCGGGGCTGCCGGCTTCCCACGCGGCGGGTTTGCTCACATACCTCCCGCCACCTTCAGGCCTGAGCTGCCCCTGCCTGTCCAGCCAGCTCCTTCCCGTTGTGATGACAGCTCCAGGGCGCCCGGCCCCTCGGCCCGCAGCTGGCCTGGACCCGGAGGGCGGCTCACTAGGGCTACGGCTCTGCTCCCTCCAGACGCACTGTCCCCAGGGACTCAGGTGGCCGGTGTCTGTAATGTCCCCAGCACAGACCCCTAGTGTCGTGAGCACCCCGTACGGATTGCACCCCATACAATCACTGTGGCTGTGATGGCTGATGAGGTCCAGGGATGGTATTTGGAGGGGGCATGGACCCGGCCACCTGTCTCAGGTGCCTCCCTCACCTGTCCATGGCACCAGCAGCCAACTCTGCTGTCTGGAATTCTCTTTCCCTCTGCCCACCTGAAAAAGTCATCCTGCAAACCTCGACAGAGGGTTCCTGCCCCACTATGCCGGTGCTGAGGCCCCGCAGGGTCAGTCAGTCCCTCTCCTGTCCGACTCTGTCTTGGCCCTGCATCCGCTGCCCACGGTGGAGAACAATGTTTTATTTGTGCCCGTATCCCTGGCACCTGGTACAGAGTCTGACACGGGGTCAGGGGTCTTGGCCAGCGCTTCTGGAACTGGGCACAGGGGTTAAATTTCCATGGAGAGAGCTCTGCAGTTAAAGAAGGGATTATATTCCTCACCCTTGGGTTGTATTACAGGGAGAGAGCTTTCAGCGCTAATTTACTGCAGGAGGTGATAAGCCAGGAGCTGGTCAGAGTCCTAGCGAGCGCGGGGGCAGGACGAGGCCTCCGAAAGCACCGAGTCCAAAGTCCTTCATCCTGAACAGGGGAAACTGAGGCCCAGAGACGCCGGGACGAGGGCGGCGAGGCGGGTAAGCACCTAAGGGGAGGGTTGGAGCTGGTCTCTACATTTCGGATACTTTGTCCATCATGGATTTTTTTCATTAATTTGGATTTTTCAAAACATTGTATTACCTTGTTTACCTTGATTACTGAGTCCTTTGGTAAGTGCCCTGAATGCCTCACCTTAGTCCCAGCACTGGGACCAGAGCCCGGCAGCCCCTCACCCACCGGTGACTCTCCGTGACCCTGCACCTCCTCCACTTGACTGAATGATTCCCCTTGGGAGTTTTCAAGAGCAATATTTGCAGACATTTTTTCAGGCCACTGACAAGGACACCCCGTGCACCTGCCTGGTTAGGGACGCTCCTGCATAAAGCAAGGCAAACCTGCCTCCCACCTGGCCCGGCTGCGATACGAAAGAGAAATGCCGCCCCCTAGTGCCCGCTTCCCTGCATCACAGGCTGTAATCTCCACGGCCACCGCCACCACCTTGGGCAGTTGGAAACCCACCTCCGGGCAGCAGAACCGGCTTCCTCTGGTCCGCCAGGCTCTGAGACTAGACAGAGGCTCTCAGGAGGGATGGTGGGGCGTCCCCCGGGTGGAGCGGGGGGGCTCACCGTGTCAGTCCAGAGCAGGGAAAGAGCTCTCTACTCCTGGCCTTCTAAATGCCAAGTGGTGAGCATTATCACCATTTAATAGCCGAGGCTCAGAGACGTGAAGCAACTTGCCCAAGGTCACACAGCTAATATATGCAACTGTAAAAAATTTAACCCGTGCATTTTACTTTTCAAAAATTATACTGGGATTGATAACGGTGAGAAGGAAATCGTGGCCATCTCACCATTGTTCTTTTCTTGCTAAAGCTCAAACTGGAGTGTGCCATTTTACTCACTAGCCACTGAGGTGGAAGTAAGAAGGAGTAGAGACTAGCTTTCATAATAACTATTCGTTTGGGAACTACGCTGTAGAACTTAGAAGATTTCACAATTATAACGTTATGTGTCCTGGCAATAACCTTAAGAGGTAAGGATACTTTTTTTAAAGACTAGGAAATAGAGACTCATAGAATTTAAGTAACTTTTGCCCAAACACACACCCAGGAAGTGGCAGAGCTTGGATTTGAACTCGGGGCTGCCTGATGATAACGCATGTGCTCTTTCCAGCATATCCGACTTTTAAAATTTGTTAAGGTCTTCTTTGTAGTGACACACAGGAACCTTTCTATTAATGTTTTATGGATATGTGAAAACCCGATTCAAAATATACGAATTTTTTTCATATGCCTATTAGATTAAGTTCGCTGTTTGCACTATTAAGTTGATCTCCATACTTTTTTTCTCCTTCACTAGATCCATGTCTGATTTCAAAAGAGCCATGTTCAAATGACCTACCATACTTGCGTTTTATCAAGGTCTCTGGCATTGCCACGTTGCTTGGCAAGTTTAAATTTATGAATGCCGTTAACTGCTTTATAACTTGTGTCATCACGAGCTAGTGTTCTTTCTTTTTACCACAAATTCTACTAATTCATCTTAACCTTAACTTCTACCTTATCTGACATTAATACTGCCACTCATGCTTCCCTTCTACTTGTGATTTTGGTATCTCTTTCCCATCCTTTGACTTCTAATCCATTAAAAAATAATTTGTGTTCATCTCATGATGATACATGCTTTTCTTCTTTTATTTAAAAAAAAATCTAACCTGACAGTTTTTGTCATTTAGTAGGAAAATTCAGTCTGTTCTTATTTAGCATCAGGGTTTTTCAAAATGGGACTCCTTCCAAGGGGCTACCGTGTGGATCTGTCGGTGACCAGCGGTCAGTCTCTTAATAGCAGACCGGGTGGCACCTGTTGGAACCAATGCTGTCTCATCCACAGGAAAGCCTTTAGTAGGTGGCTGTTTCCCTATTTATTCTACAGAGAGGTGTGACTATCTACCATGCGTCAGGCTCTGTGGCGGGCTAGTTATCAGGACATTTTAACAAGCTTTGGGACATATGGTGCTGGCCCCTTGTGACAAATCCCTTCCAGAACAAGAACCAGGCACATCTCTGCCTCCCCTGATTTACTGACTTCCTTCCTTCCATTTGACAATAAGAGAACTACACAACCGGTCACGCTCAGGAAGCTCACAGCTAAGCGTCGGTGGTTTTTCCCATACAGTGTTCTGTGTGTCTCTGATGTAATGTTCTCCTACTGCTTTCTTTTCCTCTCCTTTGGGATTTGGTGTTACTGGGTTTTTGGTCACTCTGCATCTGGGCTTTTACTTTAGGTCACCTGGAATCCTTTCAGAAACAACTTCATCTGACATGGCTGAGCTGTAAAAGACTGGTCCTCAAATCACCTGGCTTCTCAGCTGAGAAGCAGGCGTACGATTACATTAGAGTCTTAGAAAGAGTGAAGAAAAAAAAATAGGAAAGAACATGAGTAGGGAAAAAAGAATCCTCCGAAAAAGTCAGCAATAACTTTCATCCATCTCCTGGATGTTGTAATGTGGAACGCTAAAAACCCTCATGTGGTGATGAACTCCATCTTTATCGACTCCCCAAGATGTGCAGAAGGCCTCACTCACAGGCTTTCTAACACTCTGCTCCCCACCCTGAGGCCAGCAGGGGAAACATTCCCAGAGGGTTCAGCTCTCGACTCTGGAAAGCTTAGAGTCTGCTCTCAGCTCTAGGAGAGGCCTGAAGATGGTGTCCCCGCCAGAGTGTCTGGATAGGCTGCTCCCAGACACCTTGGGGGTGGAGCCTCCGGAGGCCACGCCTTCCTCACAGGTGCTGGGAGCCATCGACCCACGTCCTTCCAGCCTGGCAACCAAGAAGGGACTCTCCCTAGAGGATGCATAACCCCGCCCCCAATGACGCAAGCCTGGAAGTGCTGACGTTCAGGCTCTTGTCTCCCACATTTTGATAGAAACCCCAGGACTTGGCTTGGGGGGTGGAACGCCTCGGCATGGACATGGCCCAGTCCGTGACCTCGGCACTCACGGCCCCGGAGTCAGAGCACAGCCGTGCCGGGTGAACAGAGAACGTTCTGACTGGTGCTACTGCCCTCCGGACCCTCATGCTGAGCCCAAGGATCTACGTTCCCCGGCGCTGTGGACTCCTGCTTTCTCATGTCCCCTGCATCCTTCCTTACAAGGGAATTCAGAGAAGCACGCTACGTGCCATTCCAGCTCGGCCCATTCTGAATAAACGGCGGGGGGGCGGGGGGACTGGTTAGTGGGATGGGCGGGGTTCCCTCGAGCAAACCATGCAGAAGCACCTGGGCCCCGGACACACACAGCAGCAGGGCCCACAGAGCTCGAGAATGACAGAAAGGCCCGAGGACACCCGCAGCTTCCGTGGTGGCGTCCCTGTTCTTGGATGTGCCCCATGGCCTCGACCCTGGATTTGAGGTCTGCCTGAGGGGTCGCTGTCCCCTGCGTTACACACTTGTTGCTGGGACTGCCCCAGGGCAACACACGGGGACTGAGGTCTGAGTGGCTTCTCTTGGGGGGTGAATGGCCTCGGTTTGTGGACAAACTTTCTCTGACCGGGAAAAGGCTGCCTCAATGGTAGCACGTCTCCTGGGGCTGTGTGTGTGTGTGTGTGTGTGTGTGTGTATGTGTGTGTGGTGTGTGTGTGGTGTGTGTGTATGTGTGTGTGTGGTGTGTGTGTGTGGTGTGTGTGGTGTGTGTGTATGTGTATGTGTGGTGTGTATGTGTGTGTGTGTGGTGTGTGTGTGTGTGTGTGTGTGTGTCGGGGGGTTGGCGGGGGGTCTGGTGTCATCACGCCTGCTCCACCTGAGGGGTCCTCACTGGAGACCTAGCAAAGCTGTGGGGAGAGGGACAAACACGAGGGCCCAGCTGCGGGGGACAAGTCAGGCACCACGCTGTCTGGGCTCACGTTGTCATGTCCCCGGATTCAGACAGCTGGGAAGGGGGCAGTCAAAGCAGCCTTCGGCTGGGAGTGGGCAGAGAAAGCTGGCCCCTCGGTGTGGCCCCCGTAACGGTCACAGTGCTAAGGGCATCATCAGTGGTAACCATAGTGATGGTACTAACACTGGGGGCTGGGGAGGAAGGGCGCTCCAGGGAAGGAAGTGGATTCTGGGCCCACATGGCTCACGAAACCCCTCCATCCTTTAAGATCCTTATTAGGCTCTAGGTCACAGGAGAAGGACGGTCAGGAGGGCCTTAAAGAGGGTCTGATTCCTCTGGGTGGCCCCGCTGCCCCTGCCCCCCGACACTGAGGTCTCCCTGGGGGCTGGGGGCTGGGAGCAGAGGGGAAGAGGGGTGTTGCCGGGTGGTGGTCTGGCCCTGGGTAGAGCAGCAGGCAGACGTGGGTGGGTGAGCAGGGTCCCCAGGGCCCGTCCTCCTGGCCGTGTGGTCACCAAGCTGTGGGAGCCACCCTAGCTCACGGTGGCCGTTAGTACGCATGTGCTGGGGAGGGCGTGCGGGGCCGAGTACCTACCCGGTGGTCCAAGCCATTCTTGCCATGTCCTGGGACAGGGTCAGACTTGGAATAGGGGAACCCTGAAACAGACACAGCACAGCTGTCACGCATGCAGCCAGGTCGGCGGGGCTGCGCAGGTGACATGGGATGGCCCTGAAAATCCCACCTGCCTCATTCGAGACCTCTATCCCCAGGGCACTGACTGAGGATGAAGCCAGGAAGTGGGGGACGTCCCGGAGCCCGCCCATGACACCAGGAACGTCACGGAGCCCGACCCGGCCTGGCAGGCACCTGCATTCTCTGGAAGCCTCTATCACCGGGCCAAGCTCCTCACCTGGCTGACCAGGAGAGCGGGGGGCAGAGGGAGGAAGGGGCCCCCATGCAGGGTAGGGCTGTGCTAACCTGTACCAGAGGCGGCCAGCGGAGGCCCAGCACCACCAGAGGCGGCCTGCAGACTACTTTATCAAAACCCTTGAGCTGTCTGCAGTTGGGGGATTTCACATTAAAATCCTAATTTCTAGCTTCTCAAAGGGCCAGTCTGAGACACTGGGCCCTGGATTCCCTGTGGGAACCCCACACCTGGTCTCCCTCCATTGACCACATCCCTGGCTGCTCTGGGGAGCCCAGGACTTTGAGACCTCCCAGTGAACCGCTTCAATGCCACGTCTGGAGAGAGCAGAGCGGAAACTCCTGGCTCAGAAGTCTGTGTGGGATGTGCCCCAGAAGGGAGGCCAAGGGGCACAGCCTGGGCCCCCTGGAGGGGCAGGGGACCTCCACCACCCTCAGAAGCACCCTTAGGAGGCCTTTCCCGGCTGCCTGAACTGTCTTTCCGTAGCCTGTGGGCCCGTACAAAGCAGGGGCCATGTCTGCTGCATCTGGGGGTCCCTGTGCCCCACAGCTCAGGCAATAGCACTGGCTCCTGGGAGCCACCAGGCTGCCCGCGAGGGCTCAGAGCTGTCGGCGGGTCCCACCCCTCTGTGTTCACGAGGCTGTAAACCGGAGGACTGAGCCTCCAAAGGTGAGACGGGCGCCGTGCACAGAACTGCCTGTCCGTCCACCCACCCGCCCACTCCAGGGAGGCCCGCTTCTGAGCACAGAATGCTGGTCGATCCAGGCGCCTGTCTTGTGGGGTGGAGGGTCAGAGAAGACGTTCTGTACAGGTCACACCCGTAGGAAAGGCCTCAGCTGGGGACCTGCCTCGGGGACTTGTTTGTCCCAGGGTAGTCTGTGGGAAGGTTCCAGATGTGTCAGGAAGGGCCTTTCACGACATCAAGGGCAGGGTTCTCAAACTGGTTTTAGCCAAGGAGCCCTCTTGTCACAGGAAATCGATGTGAAAACTCCAATACATGAAACAGAGGAGAGCGGAGCTGGAGGGAGAGTAGCGGGGCCAGACGCTCGGGCCAGGCCTGCCGGGCATCCCTCGCCCCTCCTGGTTGCCCTGGGCTCCGCCAGGTAAGTGACCTAGCCAGCTCCTCCCATTTCACAGAAGGGGAACTGAGGCCCGGGGACACAGAGGGACCTGCCCAAGGTCACCCAGCCCTGGAACACAAGACAAGGGCCTCCTGACTTACAGTCCTGAGGTCCCTCCAGGACACACCTGCTTCCCAATTTACACCCAGAGCCAGGCACACTTGGGCATGTGAGGCTGTCGGGCTGAGGATCTAAGTGACCCTCAGCTGAGACCCAGGAGCTCCTGATCAGTCGGGGATGCCAGCGTAGTCTTCTCAAAGTGGCGTCTCCAATAATAAGCTCACCAGCCACGCCTGGGAGCTTGCTACAAAGGCAAATTCTCGGGACCCACCCCAGACCTACAGACTCAGAATTCTGGGGCTGGGGTCCAGCGGTCTGTGTTTTTCAAGCCCTCCAGGGCATTTTGATACACACTAAGGCTTGGAAACCCTTAGGGCCCCGAGAACAACTATGCCCTCACCTCCAGCCTTACCTGCTCTAAACCAGCGGTTCTCTACCCGGATGCACTGCAATCACCTAGCCAGCTTCTAAAATCCCCAGTGCTCAGGCTGCCGGCCTCTGGTCTCACAGTAGGTGTAGAGACCTTACTTCCACTCAGGCCACTTCATCTTCCTCACTCATCAACTATGACTGTCTTCGCTCTTTCTTCTACCTGCCTTGAGTTTCCAAATCGGATGATGTAACAATTTTTGCTTCGATCATCAATGATTTAAGAAACTCATCACAAGAAGGACAGTCTGTTATACTGACCCCTATTTTAACCTGTTTTGATGTTCTTCCTTTCTGAATTTCCGAGCTCTCTTATCACTTCCTTTCTGTTTGGAGAACTGCTTTGAGCCAAGTACGTCTGCGAGTGAAAACTTGTCTTAGTTTTCCTTTGTCTGAGAATGCCTCCATTTTCCATTCATTCCTGAAGGATATTTCCATCCGAGATAGAATTCACATCCACAGCAAATGTCTTTCTGCACGTTAAATACGTGCCATCTTCCTCTGGCCTCCACGGTTTCTGGGGAGAAGTTGGCTGTCATTTGCGTTGGTGTCCCCGGTAGGGAGTATAATATGTCTTTTCTCTCAGGCTGTTTTCAGTATTATTTTTTTCTGTCTTTAGTTTTTGTAAGTTTAATTATGGTGTGTTTTGGTGTGGATTACTTTGAACTTATTCTACTTGGGGTTCACTCAGTTTCTTGAGCGTGTGAAGTTTATGGCTTTTGCCAAATTTGTTAAGTTTTCAGGCGTTATTTCTTTGAATATTTTTCAGACCCATTCTCTTCTTTCTGGGACTCCAGTGATACAAGTGTTGTCTGACAGGTCTCTGAGGCTCTGTCCATTCTTTTCTGCTATTTTCTCTCTGCTGTTTAAGTTGGATAATTTCTGTAGTTCTATCTTCAAGTTCACCGATTCTCTCCTCTGACAAATCCCACTATTCTGTTATTGAACCCATCCAGTGAATTTTTGAATCTTGGTTATTTTATTTTTCTTTCCCATAATTTCCATTGGATTCTTTTTATTATAACTTGTATTTCTTCTGTGAGATTTTCTTTTTTCCTTTTTCATTTGTTTCAAGAGTATTTGCAATTGTTTGTTGAAGCAGTTTTGCGATGACTGCCTTAAAAATCCTTCTCAGGATAATTCCAATATCTGATCCTTTTCCGTGTTAGGATGTGTTGATTGCCTTTTCACATTCAAATAGTTACCTTCACGGTTCTTGGTGTGATGAGTGATTTTCCACTGCATCCTGGACATTCGGATGTTATGTTGGGAGACCTGGATCCTAGCTAAGTTTTCCATGTCAGCAGGCTGTCCCTGTGCTTAGGTTTAACATGTGGGGCATGGCTTATTATGGGCTGTGAGTCCGAAGTCAGTTTAGTTAAAGTGCTCTTCTGGTCTGCTCCGTCCACCTGGTGTTTCTGGTAGCAACCTGGGGTGAAAGGTGCTTCCCTGGTTGCCCCGTACCCCGAGGTGGGGGTGGGAGACACCAGCCATGGATGGAGAGTGTTTCCCTGGGCCTATTCTCTAGGCTGCTGGGTGCCAGTGGGCCTTCTGCTGGGTACCAGGGAGGGCAGTCATCTACTTGGTCACCTTGTCCACTGCATGGGAGGTGAGAGACACTGGTCCCGCATATTTCCTCAAGTCCTCAGTTCTCTGACCAGTCCACCTTCCTCTCTCTACCCTCCAGAGTTCTGTGATTGTCTACTGCCCTACTGTTCTTGGGCCTTTCAGTTGTACTGAGTGGGAAAGAGCAGGGAGAGATCACATCCCTGGGATGCTATCAAGACCCATTAGAATTGGCCTCTCTTGGGATGGGACCAGCCATCAGTAGATTTCTGAGGTCCCAGGATCCCATGTGCAGCCGAGATTGAGAACCACCCGTTTAAAAGGTCCCTTCACGTACTCAGAGATTTTCTTGACCGTCACAAGCCAAGGCATTACACATGAGCCCATTTTACATTTCAGGAAGCTGAGGCCTAGTGAAATTAAGTGACCTGTATAATATCAAATTGTTACTCACGAAGAGGATGAGACAATCTCCCAGGACCCTAGCTTCGGGAACCAGTAACCCTGGTTACTGCTCCAGCCTTGGTGAGGGTTTGCAGGCGTGGGAGTCTTCTAGGGACCTGCCTGGCCTGTGGCATTGGCTGGCCTTAAGAGTGTGTGCTGTGTGTATATTAGAGAGAGAAGGCACACAGGGAGAAGGCAGGTGTGCCAGACCTGGACAGGTGGCAGCTGGGTACTCGTGACCCCGAGTTGTATCAGGCCCTGTAACCACTGGACACCTGCCCACGCCCCATGTCCAAGCTCAGCCTAACTAGTCTCCCCGTCACCTCCTTCCAGAAGCCCACCCATGGCAACCTTGCCCTCAGCATTCTGCTGGGATTGATCTTGGGTCTCCTTGCGTCTGTCCATCTTCTGGGCTGGCTTGTCAGAGGTTAGAGGAACCACTGGACGGATGGGCAAGGAGAGGCCCCTTGCAGGTGGATGACTATTCCAGGTGCAGCTACAGGCACACGGCTCATCAGAGCATCCAGGATGCTTTGTGGACAACGGTCAGGAAGCCATTTCTCTGGGCAGATCTTTGTCAGTTTCACCGGGATGGTGAACGGTTTTCAGTTCACTGATGTGCGAATATGTAAGCTTGCAGCTGCGTGGCCCTGTGCAGGTTCGGGTCCCCTCTCTGAGCCTCGGCAACCCCGTCTGAGGAAGGAGGGGCTGGGACCCCCTTCAGCCCCTAGGAACATGAACAGGAGGCCCCTTGGGCCGTCTGAGCTTCAGACTTCAGAAGCAAGCGAGAGGGGTCCACTCACCATGGCTGGCTTGTGGATCTGACCAGCTCTATGTGACACCCCGGGGCTCAGCCCATAGGATGCCCACGTTTGAGCCCCGAAACCCGGGTGCCGCCTGCCAGGAGGACTGGAACATCCCCACTTTTACAGATGAGGCAATTCCAAACTCAGAGAAGTTTGCTCTCGTACCCAAGGTCACATAGCAAGTGAGAGGCTAGGATTCAACCCAGCGGGATCGCACCCGCATCTAGCCATCTCTGCTGACCCCTCACGTGATCTCATGCACTCTGTCGCCCCCCCCCAGCCCCCACCACACTGGGGCCCACGAAGGAGGGAAGACCTGGGCACCCACCACCCCGTGGGCACTCACTGGGGGGCTGCTGTGGGCACAGGGGGAGGCACGGGGGGCCCATCTGGACCCTGCTCCCCAGGAGCTAACAGTCCTCAGGGGAGAAAAGGACACACAGGGTCATAGATAAGGTGCTCCCGGCGGGGGTCGGGGGAAGGGAAACAAAGCTCCCAGGTGGGTGGGAACATCTCAAGACCTGGGCAGAGTTGTGTGTAGGGGGACAGAGGAGGCCCTGAGAGCTGTGACTTGGGACGTGGGCTCCTTCCCCCGGACACCTGAGGGTCTCAGGCACTGCCTGCGCCTCTCTCCACAAATCTGAGGCCACACCCTGTCCAGTTCCCCAGCTGGGGGCAAGCCTGCCCATCACGGGGGGCACAGGGACCTTTGCTAAAAGCGAAGAGTCCCAGCCAGCCCCCAGGGAACGGCAGAGGGCTCTGTCCTGGTGCCCCCCTCTCGCACCTGGAGGTGGCTTCTCCTGGGCCGAGGTCCCCTCCCTGACGTCTGGAACCCTCACTGCTCTTGCTGGGGCCGAACGTGAGCAGGGGGCAGAGGGTACTCTGTCCCTCCAGCTGGAGGCCAGGCAGGCCATGCCCTCCTCAGCGGGCTCTGCCCCAGGGGAGTCCCAGCCACCTGCTGGATGCCAGGTGCCGGACGCAAGCCCTCCAGCTCCCTCGGGCCTCTCCCTCCCAGCCTTCCCCCGCCCCCTCTGCTGGCCCAGGCTCTCTCATCCCTGGGCCTCAACATGAAGAACCCACCTTGTTCCTGCCCAGCTGCGAACAGAGGTACCTCCACCCACCTGCGCCAGGACGCCCCGGTCATTCCTGATTCCGCGCCCCCCGCCCCACCCCTCCTCGACTGCTTGCACCAGTCCTGCTGTTTAGACTGTTCAGGGGGGCCTCCCCATGGCTTATCTGGACACCCCAGTCCCTTGAGCCCCAGCCCAGCAGCCTCCAGTCTATCCTCTGCAAAGTTGTCCGTCCGTGTCTGAACACATAAAACACATCACCTCATCTCCTGCTCACGGCCCTGGCGCACCGACCCCGGGCCCCAGCAGACAGAGAGGAAAATTCCCAGCATCACGCACAGACCAGCTGTTTCTGGCTGCCCTCTCCCGCCTCCCCACTGGCTTCCTGTTTCCCAAACTGCTGCTCAGAACACCCCAGGACACCCCCAAAAGACTACCTCCCCCAGAACCCTCCCCCAGCCTGGATGACGGCAATTCCCCTCCTGCCCCGACAGTCCAGCTGAAACCTCAGTCAGAGGCGGCCACGGCTCTGCTGAGAACCCCTAGGTGCGTCCTCCACTCCGAGGCCAGGCCAAGCCCTCCCAAGGCCCATAAAGCCCTCTGTGACCCTGCGCATCCCAGGCTCCAGCCCTTCCGCAGAGCCCAGCAGCCAGGCTTCACCTCTGTCAGGAGGGCTCACTCCCACACCTACCCCTTCAAGCCTGCAGCCCTCGAGCCTGCTCACTTAGCATCTCCCTTCCCCGAGCCATCGGCAGCACCTGGCCCCCCGACCTGCACGCGCCATAGGCCTTACTTTCTAACGTGCTTTCTGTCTGTGTCCCCGCCTCCTCTGGACCGTCAGCTCCTGGGTCTGGGGTGCTGTCTGTTTGGCCTCTGCTCTGGCCCCAGGACCTGTTCAGTGGTCACACCCTGTCTCTGGGCCTTCTCTTGCTTGTCCAAAAATGAGGGCCAGGACTGAGGTCCCGTCAGTGTGGTGCTTATGGATCCTGCCCCTGGGGTCCTCAGGTCCCAATGCCCAGACTGAGGACGGCCAACCCCCCAAAAATTCTCATGGAGTTGGCAGACAACGAATCAGGTCTCTCTCTTTCAGCCGTGGACTAAGAAATGTGAGAATGACTTTTTCTTGCCTGGAAACTCCAGAGGACTTAACAGGGGGTGAGGAAAGCCACTTCTGGCCAGGCCTCAAACCCGCTTTCCTCCTGCAAGCAGGGAAGGAAAAGTGGAACAGAGGTGCTGTCTCCCGAGCTTCACACTGGTGGGCACTGGGGGTGGGTGACCCAGGAAGCAATCTCGGATCCCAGTCCCAGACCAGGCCTGGACTGGGTGGGCAGCAGGCGAAGACAAGGGGACGGGACTCCATGGGGACAGACACACAGAGGGTGACGTAAAACCGCAAAACCACAGGCAGGGTGGGCGTGCAGTGGTCCCCACGGGACCAACCATCTGCACTGCCTTGGTCTCTAATGCGGAGCTTTCCTCAGCCCGACCTCCAAGCCCACCCTAATTCCCCTCACGTGCTGGGATCTGAGGGAGGGCCTTATTCCCTTTGGCAGGGTGGGGTCCTTTCCACGGGTCACTGAGCCCTCAGGGAAGGGTCTCCAGCTGGCCTGGGGCTTTGTCTTACTTCAACACACCTGTGACCACCTGGAGGGGATGTGGGGAACCTCAGAAGGGAGGACAGGACGTGAAGGGTTAGGAAGGTGGGACCCATAGCAGCAGCAGGCCGGTCCACAGGGTCTAGACCAGGGGAGGGGGGCCCACACCACCTCGTGTTCTGCTGGGGCAGTGAATCTCATCCTGTAAGACTCAAGACCCTCTTCTTGCAACAGAAAATCAATACCATCCCTTTCCTGTGCAGAAATCAGATTCGTCAATAATATAACCTCCTACATGCATAGTCCAGATAATGCCCTAAGTGTAGCATAAAGGAAAATGAGCTGTCTGCCATACAATGTGGATTTCAATGACACCTCCTTCGGAGGGGCTGTCAGTGCTGGCTGAGAACCACTGCCATAGCGGAGAGGGATGTCACACTGGTTTGTCAGTTGTCTGCTTCCCTGGGGAACAGGCACTGGGCCATATTCGCCGCCTCCTCTCCGCTGCCTAGCCCTGTGTCCAGCACATAGTAGGTGCTCAGTTAATGTCTGGTGAAGGGGTTGGTGAATGACTGAATGGTGAATTCAGTCTCAGGTGAGATGTGCTGATGGTGTCATGAGTGGGATGAGGTTGTGCGTGGCCCCGGAGAGCCCACGGAGGACCCCAGGCAGGCAGCGGCAGGGTGCGTGCGCGCTTGCTCTCAACGGCGTCTTTGCCTGTCCCAGCTCCCTGCACGCGTCTCTGGGTCAGGGGCTGCTCTTCTCGGTCTCCCCCTCGGTGCCCTACACAGCGTCTGGCACACAGTGGGCGCTCAATAAATACCCGTTGAATTCAATGCATCTCAATTCAACGAACATTTATTGAGCGCCCACTGTGTTGAGTGTCACAATCCCACCCTCCTCGGGTGCGCTACAGATGGATGTCCCAGGGATGCAGGCAGGCGTGCCTTGCCACATGCAAACACTTGGTTCATTAACGGTTGTTTGCAAACGAAACTGGTGTCGACGGACTCACGGTTGGGGGCTACATGGTGAGATTGGAAGGAACCCGAGAAAAGAAGGCGGATACCCCTCTCTTCTCAGTTTAAGAGTGTGCCCATCCCGTCCAAATGTCTCAAGAGGCCGGCAGATAGCAAGCCACGCCTGACCTAGGCACGACAGCAGCCTGTGTCCTCGCTGCTACTTCCACGCACACTGGGAAACAAGGCGATGCCACCAGGACAGAAATAAAGGCACAGTTGCAATTGTTAGACACAGTGGGTTTCCCGTTCGGAGGAACTGACGTCAGAACATGTGTAGAAAGCGAAGGGATGACAGAACCATTGTCATGGTCATCGTGAGCCTGCATCCCTGGAGGAGGAGGACACACACACACACACACACACACACACACACACACACACACACATACATAGGTTGTTTGTACTTCGGAGGGTTCGCCCCAGTTAGAGCACGAATTCTAGCATAGGCTTTCCAATTCCTGCCGGCCGGGCGCACCTGGATGGGAGGCGGTCCATTCCCATCCGCGGCTACACCTGCAGCTTGTGATCGGAACACAGCAGCAAGGAACGGGGCTGACAAACAGACCTTGAAGGCGTGTGACTGGCCAAAACACTCGCGCGGGGTCTCACAGGGCCTACCGCCTGGGGGACGCCTGGGACGACCGCAGGGCGCCTCGTCCGGCACGTGCAGACGAGGAAGCAGTGCACAGAGGTGAGGAAACACGAACGGGTCAGCGCAGCACGGGGAGGTCCCCACGGGGCGGCCCGTCTCCTGCCCAGGCTTCTCCCCAGATGGTGTCCCCACCGCCCTAAGCCCCAAGCCACAGGCAGACCAGAAGGTAAGCGGGACTCCCAGGGGACAGCAGCTGCCCCCCCGAGGAGAGATAGCGCGGGGAGCTGCAGATGTAGGCCCACCCACCTCCCAGCAAGGGAAGGACTGAAGCTAGAAAAGACCACCCTGAGGACCCAAGACAGTCCTTTCCTGGGTGCTCTCGAGTCCCGGGGCTAACGCTTTGGTGCCCTCAAGGCATGGGGGCTACTGGAGGCTGCTGGCCGGCTGGCGAAACAGGAGCAATCCACCTTCCAAACTCAATTGCATTAGGAAAAGCAAAGTTCAAAACAGACAAGGCCATGGTCAAGGCCAGTGTCCAGGGGCCACATGCAAGTCCTGCATTACCCCTCACCCCTCACTCTGCCGCTGGTGGGATGGGCAGCCTGCCTCGGCCCTTCCAGATCCTAAGCAGGAGAAGCACGCCTCCGTTTGGACGAGACCCTCTGGGGGACTCTCCGGTGTGACCTTCCAACGGGGATGTCAGCCCTGTGCTCCGGCTCTGGATCCTATTCAGAGAGCAGAGGCCCAGGCGGACGGGGCCCGGGGCACACAGACATCTGCTTACAGAGATCACACACAAAACGACACACGCTTTCCCTGTTTAGACATCTTCTTTACCAAGTGATCACCTCCACGCTTCTCACCCTCTTCCCACGTCGGAACACACGCACTTTCATTTGCGAGACGGTTTACAGTCACGAGAACGGTGGTGATGACGATGAGCATCTACTACGGGCCCGGCCAAGTGCTGGCTGCACACGTGGCACCTCCTCCGGGTCTCTAACGACCCCGCCGGGCACACAGGTGAAAATGGGGCCCAGCGAGTGGTGAGCCAACATTTGAACTCAGGTCTGTCTTACGGCAAAGCCAGTGTCTTTCCTTGGCTTTCTCACGTCCACAACCATCCCCTCCTGGCCTCTGCTTCCAAGCTAAGCCTCCAGCTTGTCCACAGAAACCCACCCACAGCTGCTGAGACCCAAAGACTCTGCCCACCATCCACCGCGGGCATCAGAAGGCAGCTTGCTTTCGTTTCCGCCTATAATTTACAGCCTCTGGACGTGAAGAATGTTATATGGGGAGTTTGGCCCGGCATCTGAAGGTCACGCCTACTGCAGCTTCACGACCCCCCGGATCAGGCAGACGGGGCCTTCGTCTCCTGCACTCCCTGAGGAGTCCCGGCCCCTCGCCCAAGATGAGCACAGGAGACACGATAATGCCGTTCTCGGCTCCGAGTCTGGACTCGCCCCCCTGGACCATGCTCCCGTCCGCTCCGGAGGGAGCCGGGCCCTCAACTTCCAGCCTGGCAGCCTGCAAAAGCCCTTTTCCCAAAGGAGCCCAGGAGCCTGAGTTGGCCTTCTGCCCTCTTGCCGGCTCTGGAGAGTTCCGGGAGACGCTGGCGTGGCCCTTGGGCAGCAGGCTGGCTGAATCAGGGTGTCACCAAGGGAAGCCGACACACGGCTACTGGTCTGCTTCCTAGCGGGCTTGCCATTCTGTCTGTGGGTTTGCTCTCGTAGTTTTTAATGAGCAAGGCTTAGTTCTGGGGGGGATTGGCTCGAGGTTGTGGGCCCCTTTTCTGTAAGGACTTTCATGCCACACTGACAGCTCCTTGCTCAAAAGAACCACTCACGTGAGTAAATGTTGTCCCCTGGCATCGTCTGGAGAGGGCCTCTATCAGCCCCGCTACTGTGGGCCAAAGACTGGCTGTCTAGGTCTGGAGAGTTGGTCCTAGTGTCTCCGTCCCCCTTGAGGAGCAGCCAGTTGGTCTTCTGCTGAGAAAAGAAAACAGAAGTGAATTTTGGGGTCACCTGCAGTGGCATCGCCCCACTTTACAGAGGAGGAAACGGAGGCTCAGGAAGGTCAGGGCCCACATGGCTTCACAGGGGGACAGTAGGGTAAGCCAGCCTTGGGCTCTTTCCACACACACCTACCTTCGTTAAAAGACAAGCAAAGGGGGTCTTACCTCTTGAGCCAGGGTGGGCGGGCAAACTCAGCCCATGGGCCAAACCCTAAAATATGCATTTTGATTTGTTTTCCTTTCTTATCAGACATCTCCTTGGTTCTAGAACCATGACCAAGTTACACGGCATAGAATGAGGACTTTGGTAGTAGACGTGCTGGTCCTAACTGTGAGGGAGCTGGCGGCACCACCTCTTAGATTTGGTCCCCGTTCCGAGTGGCCCTGCCTAATCCCTAAGGAGCACAACCTAAGGGGAGGAGCCTGAGGCTTGAAGCTGGAGTAGTCCCCACAGAACCAGGTCTGCCCCTGCATTACCTTCCTGTTATCCGCGTCGAAACTTCCGTCCTCCCCATCTGATCGCCGCCCGGCTGGAAGGGAAAAATCAATGTCAGGGCAGCGCACCACAGATTCTGGGTTTCCATGTGTCAGTTCCCACTTCACAGTCATGCTCAAAGATGGAAAATAATCAAAGAAAAGTCGCCAGCACTCGTACTTTTAAGGGCTGAGGAACCAGACCAGCTGGCGAAGGTCCCCGCAGGAATGTGGCCTGGGGAGTGCCTGGGGCCTCGCACAGGATGTGCTAAATCAAGAGCAGATGTGCGAAGTGATGCCTCATTTACATTCCAGCCAACCACCCTGCGGCCACTTGGCATTTCGAAGAACAAACTTTCTATCTTCCAAGTTCAAAGGAACAGAAGGGCCCGGCGATCCAGCCCCTACTGGGTCAGACTCAGCTGGGTGCGTCACGGACATTACTGCTCATCCCCACCTGACCCATTTCACAGATCAGGGGACAGAGGCTCAGAGACAGGACGCGCCTTTCTCAAGATCACGGATCAGCGGGTGGCAGAGGCTGGCATGTGAACCCAGGCGTCTGACTCTAAGCCCTTCCTCTGTCTGCCCCACCTCACTGCTCGCAAAACAAAAAGGTGAGTGAGCTATGCCACTGGGAGAATTCCACGCAGAGCAGTAAAGAGGGTACAACGTACAACCAGAGGTGTGCTCGATAGAACAGAGCAAGCAAACGTCTGTTGTCCAGCAGACTACCTAGAGCTGAGTCAAGAGGTGTCTGTATTCTCCATTTGCCTGTTTTGGGATGGGGGGTTGTCACCCAGCCGGGCTGACATTATCTCCAACCAAGCATGATGAGATAAATCACACGAGGGCAGGTTGACAGTTCTCCGCATCCAGTTCGGTAAAGACCCATCCTGTGCCTCCCAAGCTAAATCACTGACCCCCATGCAAGGAACGATGAGAGGAGAGACCCCAGTGTCCTTCGCCACCTGCCACAGAGACCGAGGCCATAGTAAGGACATGCCAAGGGTGGGCTCCTTACCTGCAGCCTGCGGAGGGCTCGGACCTTCTAGCCTTTTGGAGCACCCTGCCTTGTGCACCACCAAGGACAAGACTGACATCAGGCCCGAGAGCTTGGAAATTGGGGATTGGGCTACAGGACCTTGACGAGATAAGGCCACAAGTGAAGATGGTTCTGGATGCACTGACATTTCATTACTCCCGACGGCCACCTGTTTCTCCGTCTCCCAGGAGAGACAGTGGTTTTCAAAGTGAAGATAAAGACCCTGCCGGGTCTACTTGCAGAGGCAAAGTGATGACAAGCCTGCGTGCGGGGCACCGTGCAGGAGGGGCAGGGAGCAGGGGGCTCAGAGGGACGCATGCCCGTCAGTGTGGGCTCTCCCGTTTCCTGGACAACGGCTGTCGCCAGGCAGCGGAGCCTTGAGCGTCTGACCGTGCATCGGCCGGGACTCTTGGCAGCTGCGCTGTCGCCCCAGGGACATCGGGCCGGCGGCTTCTTGGAGCTCTAAGACCACTGCCCTTGTCCAGCCCAGAGAAGGCCTCCAGGGCCAGGTCTGCTGGTAAAAGTAAGCTAGCTGGATGCTTGAACAGCCCACAGAGGCCCCCGAATGGGCCGAACGGACAGCCACACTTGGGGTAATTTGCAGATGCAAACACAATTAAGTGGCTCCCACCAAAGGGCTTTTGGGAATGTGAGATTCCAGGAGTTCAGATCACAGCGGCCCTCCTGGGTCCGAGGACTTTCCGTAGCCTCGGGGAGCACGTTGGGCCAGACAAACTCTGCCTGTAGAGCTACCCCAGGGCTTAAAGAAGGGCCCCACCTCCAAAAAGGGGGATATCCCACCAAGATTTAGCCAGTTTTCTCTGCAAACGCCACCAGCTCCACGAGGTGTGCACACGCTAACCAGACTCAAACCAAGGGCTTTCCAGAGCCCCAGTCTCTGCCAGTCCGCAAAAACACCCAACGGATTCTCTCGAGAAATGGAGCACGGCTAGGAAAACAGAGGAACCCGGAGCTTTGTGTTATTTTCGGGCTGCTTCCTTAACAGCTCTGAGCCTCAGTTTCCTGATCTGTAAAATGGGCAAATGACGCCCCCCGCCTCCAATTTACGAGGATCGCATGAGATAACACGCAGGTGCTGTCACATGATGGGGAGCTCAGCTTACACGTTTGGAATATTAGGAATAAAACGAGAGGCTAACCGGGCCGCTAATTTGTAACATGCCGTTCCAGAGTCTCGGGAAAAGACAGATCAACTCAGGACAAGCAGAGAAGTCGAGTTGCGTGTGTCTTTCCTATCACACAAGGCAGCTCCTTCCGAGCCCTGGAAAGTATTTACCAGTGAGTACCCTTTTGGGAAAGGCTGACGTCTGACCCCCTGCGTCCCTTGGGACCTTTATAGAGAGCGTCCCAATGAGAGGGGGAGGTCTCTAATTTTCTTTCTGGATACAGGGCCATTCCCTTTCCTCCCACTCCCAAACCAAAATGAGACCCGACCCCACTACAAAGGAATCCCAGAGACACATGAGATGTGATTAATTCCCGTCTTAAACCAGGCGGCAAAGAAAGAGCTGAGAGTACAGGCTACATGGGTCGCCTTTACCGTCTGGCGTGGGTGGGCAGCTCTGGGAGGTGGGAGCGAGCCCCCAACCATCTGCAGGTGTGGGAGGTGGTGAGACGCCACCCCCGCTTCTTGGGCCTGCGTCTCCGCACACACTGCCATCTGACGGCTCACGTGCGCTTACCAAGGAAACAAAACGTCTGTCCCTGCAGCTGGACAGTCAGCTTCCTGGGAAATTTGGGGGAGACATTACTTTTTCCTCTTGAATTCACTTTAAACAGTCTAAAAACTGGGCCAGCTTCACTCCATTGAGAGGAAAGTCCCTGCTCTGTGCCAAGCATCACGGGGCCTCATGCAGAGCCCCTCGAAGCCAGAACCCCATTCTTCAGGGCGAGAGAGGCAGAGCTGGCAGGGGAGCGGCTGCGGCTGGAATCCTGTCTGCCTCCCAAAGAGTCCTGGGTTCAACACTGCGATTGATTCAGGACCGTTCGAAAGACACCCAAAATGTCCCCATAGCAGCTGGACCTTTAGCGGGTGGTGGGAGGTCCCCCGCACCCCACCTCCCAGCCCGTCCAACGCCCTCCGCTGGTCCTGAAGCATCTCTGCCCGACGGGATGTGGTTCTTCCTTCCCTTCGTTCTTATTTCCCATTCAGTTCCTTTGCTTCCTTTCTTCCCTTTCTTATTCTTTTTTGAAGCCATTAAATTGTAACCAAGTAGAATTGGAACTAAGGTAATCTAAGAAGACACTATTGGTCTCTAATGATGCAAAATGATATAAAATAAGAGTGGTGGGTTCAGGGGTCAGGCAGACCCGGTACGACTTGGCCATCGACGGGTCACTTTGTGGCCCTGGCCTTAGTCTCCTTGTCTATAATAATACCCGCCTCAGGGCTGTGTTGAGATGAAACCCCAGCACACGCGATGCATCCAGTGGCAGCTATCTGACTGCTGATCCTAAAGCTAACCCTGGTCCTCACCGTCAGGGTTCCACCCCCGCTGAGTCCCCAGGCCTGACCATCCTCACGCTGGAGGCTCATTTCCCAAAAACACCAGTGGGACTAGAGCACCAGAGAGGAGTGTTGCTAATTAAAAAAAAGAACAAAAAACAACAACTTTTGATGAGTTGGAAATAAAAAGTTGAAAAGTAAATACATTAATTAAAAAGCGTAACATTTTAAAACTCACTGAGAATATTATCTTAAGCTAATTAAATGGTCCAGGAACTCGACATCGTCACCCGGAGTCTGTTTCCGGAAAGTCTGGCTGCTAAAAGGATGGGTTCTCCTGAGGTGTGTGCTTCTCTCCCTTGACAGATGAGGGGACGGTCAGTTTGCTGAGACGGGGGTTGGTGGCTGGCTGCACGTGGGCTTTAAACACACACGTGCATGCTCACACACACGCATGCTCACACACATGTATGATATGCACACATGCATGCCCCCCACCCCAATGCACTTCTGCCCGGATATGGTCCAGCTCGATGGGGCAAATCTTGTAAAATTAAGACATCTCAAATCTATTGGAAATCAAATGCATCCCATCACATCCATTATGTCCTTAGTTTATTTTTTTGGCCGTGCCACACGGCATGCGGGATCTTAGTTCTCTAACCAGGGATGGAACCCAAGACCCCTCCCGTGGAAGCGCGGAGTCTTAACCACTGGACCGCCAGGGAAGTCCCACATCCGTTATGACCTGACGGTTGTCTAAGGAAAGCTGGTGGAGAGGACTACACTGCACCAACTTCACTCATGGCCCATTTATAGTCAAGCAGGGACAGACTGCATTCACGTTCATCCCCACGACGTGGCTGAGCGCGTGGCAGAGAGCAGGCGCTCTATAAAGTTTATTTCATAAAATAATCAGTAAACCCACATTCTAGAATGCTAAGAGGGTCTGGGTCATTGTTCAGGGTTCAGTCAAAGAGGAATTCACTTGCCTTTGGATAGAAGAGGTGTTTCTATCCAGATTAAAAAAGAAACACAAAGATTGCCCCTGGTAAGAGTAAACGAGGACTTCCCTGGCAGTCTAGTGGTTAAGACTCCGCGCTTCCACTGCAGGGGGCGCGGGTGCGATCCCTGGTCGGGGAACTGCGAATATCCCGTGTGCCGTGCGGCATGGCCAAAGAAGAGAAACCGAATCTCCACTGCACGATTTGGTTAAGGGCCTCACTGTCAGAAGTCCTTTGTCCTAGATCGGGCTCCGTCAGATGCTTGTGAGCAATTTCCTAATCTGACTTACCGCCTATTCCCCTCCCAGGGGCTGGCCCTCCGACCCTGTGTGTGGACGTGATGTGTTAGCCAGTGGCTGATAAAAGGCCGAGTCAGGCAGTCCTTCCTGTGGACGCGGACAGTACGCACAGCCTCCTGGCTGCAGTATGGGTGCCACGATGGAAAGACACCGCTCTGCGCCTGCTCCTGCCTTCCTGTGCCTCAGTTTCCCCACTGGTAACACAGGGAGCTAGTCTGGACCACCTCTGAGGGCCCTGGAGTCTACGCGTCCCTCCCTCTCCGACCCCTCGGGAAGATCTGTGCTCCCTGCTTCTCCGACTGAGAGGCAACGGTGAAAGGCATCGCCTTGCGGAAACCCAGGAGTTCCCATTCATCTTTTTCTTTCTTGGGAAGAGGAAGAAATACACAAGGCATAGGGCCTATTGCAGTCAAGGAGAAAATTATAAAACACACACGCGCAACTAGAGCACGGATTTGTCAGTAAGTCACAGAAAACACACTTTTATGGATTCCACCCAACAGCGTCCATCCAGTTGTCAACGGGGGACGTGGCTGTTTTCTGGGTGCATCTGGACAAGGACTTTAAGTATGGGGATCCCTCTTCCCATCTCTCTAGCGTCTTAATAACAACCCCCATCACGTGCACCGCATTCGACAGTTTAGAACAGGACTCCACGTTCATTATCCCATCCGGTCTTCACAACCAGCCTGCGAAAAGGGCCGAGTGGAGGGTCGGTCCTGTTTTGCAGATGAGGAAACAGAGGCTCAGGATGGTGAAGCAACAAGCCCCAAATCACCAGAAATTCTGGGACGAAACAGAGGTGAGACCTGGAGCCTTCTACTCCCTGTGCACCTGTCCCCTGCAGGCTCAGGGGGAGCAGAGGTGGCTGGTCACCCCTGAGAGGGAAACTGGGGGGTGAGAGACGCCCTTGGAACCAAGCATCTCCAGCCCCTATTTGCTGATGCAGGAAATCCCTTTAACCAAAGGCTAAGTCATTTATTCTATCATCAGAAATTCTCAAAACACAGGACTCGGGCTTCCCTGGTGGCGCAGTGGTTGAGAGTCCGCCTGCCGATGCAGGGGACGCGGGTTCGTGCCCCGGTTCGGGAGGATCCCACGTGCCGCGGAGCGGCTGGGCCCGTGAGCCGTGGCCGCTGAGCCTGCGCGTCCGGAGCCTGTGCCCCGCAACGGGAGAGGCCGCAGCAGTGAGAGGCCCGCGCACCGCAAAAACAAAAACAAAAACAAAAAGAACACAGGACTTAAATTCTCATGGAGGAATAAACGACTGATTCTGGTTTGTCCTGTTTTACAAAGACCAGGCTGCGTCAGATTGTGGTCCAAGCACCTCCGTCCCTCATCATCTTGGCTAAAGTCAGTCTGGCTGCCTCTCTCAAAGTAGCGTCCCTGAAGCCACACACCGAGACCAGCTCTTGGTTACAAATCCCCAGCCCCAGCCCGGCCCACGTGTGTTAGCCCCGGGTTTAGACACCCAGAGGTGTCCTCAGTAGGACACACCCTTTGCTGTAATTTATGCAGGGGCCTCTCGGGAGCCTACCGGCAAACTTGCACCCAATGTTTAGACTGCGGGGCCTCCGAGGTGCCCTCCCCATCACGTGTCAGAACACAACGACAGGAAGCATTCAGTAGCAAAGGCACTGACAGGCATGCAGGGCAAACACAGCAGCAGAGGAATCCGACTGTATGTACCATGCTGCTTGTAGATGGGGGGTTTCCTATAGATGTTATCTTTGACGCCAGTGTCTGGGAAAGAAGAAAGAAAAAAAAAAAAGGAGAGAACAGCAGGGTGAGCGAGCAAATTGTGATGGTTTCCATCCTGCCGCTTTTGCGTCAGCAGCAATCCGTCACCCAGACTTAGAGTCCCCAGCAGGGATCTGGCTCCCGCCCCGGAGACTGGCACCCAGGCCTCACACGGCACGTCAGCCTCGCTCAGCCCCGATGCCACCCGCCGTGTGAAGGGGGCAGAGGGACAGAGGCGGCTGGAGCGGGCATCCAGCGACGACTGTGACCCGGTCAGCCCCCCTCTCTCCAGCCCGTTCTCAGGCGGGCAGCCACGCCTCCCTGGTGCTTGTGGAGATTCGGGAGAAACTCAAACACGTGCCAGTTTGGGGATGCGCACACCCATCTGTGGACTTTTAAAGCATCTCGGAATTTAGGGGTGAGGGAGACGGGGAGGCTCGGGGAGCACGCCACCCCCGAGAGGCACGGCAGCCCGCTCCCACCCCCCTGCCCCGACAGCTCAGGGGCGGACAGACGGTCTGCCTGGCAAGCGGCCGTGTGTCCTGGGCGCCTACCTGGGACGTGGAAGTGGCGAGGAGCCTGCTGGTAGGTGGAGGGGGGAGGCTTGCTGTCTGAGAGCACGGAGAGGCTGGAGGTGCTCCGGCCACTTTCGCTGCCTCCAGACGGGAAAGCAAAGCCGGCAGACAGAAGGCGGGAAGGGAAAAGCAGAGGAGAGCATTTCAAGCATGAAAGTGAGCCCCTCTCCGCTGCCCGGCGGGGCCGCCCGAACCCGCTGCCCAGGGAGAGGGACCCTCACCGACACCTCCAGGTGGGCCCCACGGCTTGTTAATCCAACCTCGAGGGGCCCCGTTCGCTGGCCCCGTGGTGAGGGAACAGGTACGCCCCGGGCAGAGCCCGTATTGGTTCCCAGTTCCTGCAAAGTCTGGCCTGGCCGTCGGCAGAGCTCCCTCTCCTTGGGGCGGGTACAGCCCACTGTTGCTCTGCCGTGGCTGCCATTGGAGCCCAGAAAGTCACAAATTCACCAAAAGTAAGCATCCCCCCACGCCCACGTCCTGAGTATCCTTGCGTAAAAAGATGCTGATTTCTTGGAGAATTCACAAACTAGCCATTCAGAATCGGGATGAAAGGGCTAGAATTCAGCTACATCTGTCCTGAAGAGCCACTGAGTAAAATCCGATCAGCCACGGGAGAATAAGAGACCACTGGTATTAATCAGCTGCCCTGTTCCCAAATAAAGCAATTTTTTTTGCCCAGTTAAATGGAAAGAGTCCTCTGATTCTGGCCCCGAGTTTTATCCCGTCGGGATTGTCATTTCTGTTCTGCGAACAAGGTTGGATTATCAAGTCACAAATTTAGACAGCCGTGGTCACCCGCCGATCCTACCTGCCCCCCACCACGCCTGCTGAGGGATGGGATGGTACACAGGGGGTGACGGGCGTCGGACACGGCACGAAAGGCATACGGCTCCTTTTAGCGAGACACGCAAAGGCACAGGGCATTTCCTCCCCTTCAGCCCCGGGAAACCCTCGCCGCGTTATGTGACAGCTTGGCAAAGGGAAGCGGACACCCCTGACGTGAAAATACCCCCGGTTGGGAGCCGCAGGACCCCGAGGTGACGTGGTGATGAGGCAGACGGAGCGCTGGGCCCAACCTGGAGGTGGGCTAATGGGGGGAGACGCAGTAGTCGGGCTCGTAGGGGACGCTCTTGCCTGGCGGAGGGGTGCGCCGAGGGCAAAGGGGGGCCCGCGGGGTGGGGCGGGCTCAGCAGACCACAGCCACGGCCTGAACCAGGCTGAGGCCACACGGGGGCTGCTGACTACAGCTTGAGCATCTCCCTGGGGGCGGCACCAACTTCGCCTGTCGGCGTGGATGGAGCTTCAGGTAGATGACTGCCCCCCTCTTCAGGGCATGAACCCTGCTTTTCCCTTAGCTGCCACCTTCCAGCACGGCACAGAGCCTCCTGGAGCCTCGAGCCAGGCCAGACTCCTGCACCCGGGGAGACCACACCCACGGGCACCTAAAGAAAACCTCAGATCCGTTCTGCCGGCCGTGGCTCATGCCTCTCCAGGGGCAACGGAGCGTGGTGGAAGCAGGGGCTTTACAGTCATCTGCTCAGACCCCGGGGTAGCCGAGGACGCTCACTTAAGGCGGCACCGCTGTGCCGGGCACGTCTTGACCCAGCTTCCAGTGGCCCGTTTCTCTCCACCCCTGCCCAGGTGGCTGGAGTCTCTAACATGTCACGGGACTCCTGCCCGCCCCACCCCCCGCCTCAGTCCCCTGGCCCACCGTGCAGTGTCTGACCTCACAGGCAAGACTCTGTGTGTGTGCGCACGCGTGTGCACGCCCATACGCACACACGTATCTGAGGAGGCCCACGGCTTTCACCAGGGTCAGGAGGCACCACGCGGTGGCCACACTGGGCTCTCAGGCCCACCTTGCACCTGCCATCCAGGGGCCTCTACACCGGTCAACGAACTCCTAAGACCTTGCACCTGACCCAGGATGCCTCTGCTTGCCTCCCCTTCTCCCCCATCCCCTTCTGGACTTCCTTTCCAGCCCTCCCCACCTGTGCAGACCCTTCCTGGGTCAAGGCTCAAGTGCAAAGCCCTTCCAGAGAACACAGCCCAGCTGACCATTCCCTCCTCTGGACACGCACCTGCCTGCCCGTTCACCGTGTTGTTAAATCGTCATCAAATGCACCCTCACATAGACCCTACGTGGGGTCTCCCGCAGCACTTTGCTTACGACAGCCCGGCGGCCACGCCACCACGACTGCCTTTTGCAGCGGCCGGTGTCCCGGTGAGGCCCGGCCTCAGGTGCTCCTCTGAGGGCCAGCTTATCCCGTGGGCCTTGGGGGCAAAACCCCCAACCACTGATGTCACCGGGGATGGGGGAAAGCCAGAGGTCACCCAGCTGAGCGGCAACTTTGAAAAGGCACAGAGCCCCTCGGGCCGAGGTGCGTGGCTTCTCCTGGAGATGGGTCAGGACCGAGGCCGCTTCTGACCTCTGCCAGGGAGGGGCCCTCAGCATCCTCAGGGAGACGCGAGGATGCCGGGAAGGGGACCTCTCAGAGCCGGGGAGCCCCTGGCCGGTGAGCGGCCACCTCGCCTGTTTGTCCAGATTGATGCCTTGTTGCAAAGCAGTTCCGGGCAGCACGGAGCCTTCCTGCGGACCCCAAGTATTCCCTCCGTTACTTTACGTACCACCGGCGCGTTGCCACGCAGGTGTTGTCTAAACGCCTTACTTTATTTGGGTTTCACCCGTTTTCCCCTTTTGTATCTGAGGATCCGTCCAGGACACCAGGCGACACTGGTCCTCACGCGTCCTCAGGCTCCCCTGGGCTGTGACCGTTCCTCAGACTCTCCTTGCATTTCACGGCCTTGGCAGTTTTGAGAAGTGCTGGTCGGTGTTTCGCAGCCTGTCCCTCGGCTGGGGTTCGTCGGATGCTTTTCTCATGATTGGACGGGGGTCACGGTTTGGGAGGAAGAGCACAGAGGAGAGGCGCCCCCCCCCTCCCATCACGTCAGGGGCACCGCCATCCACGTGGCCGACCACTGCGATTGACCTTGACCGCACGGCCGAGGTCGTGCTGGCCAGGATTCTCCCCGTCCAGCTCCTCCCACACCCCCACTCTGTGCTCCTTGGGAGGGAACCGCCGTGCACAGCCCACACCTGACACGGGGCGGGGGGCCCCTCCTGGAGGGTGGAGGGTCCGCGTGAATGATTGGGGATTCTTCTGCCGGGAGTTTGTCTCTTCTCCCCCAGTTACTTATTTGTCCAATCGTTCCTTTATATCGGTGTGGACGCGCGGACGTCTGTACTTTGCTTTACGATCCAACACCATGTCCTTCATTCTGCTGCTCAGCTATCCCAGCTCTGCCCTCGGGAGCCCCCTCACTTGCTCCTGTGGGTCTGCTCAAGGTGACCAGAGGCGAGGCCGGCCCCCAGCCCCTTGCAGGGACCCCATGGGTCACCAAGACGTGGGTGGGTTTCCACCTGCCCCTCTCACTGCCACGTGCCACCTGAGTCAGCCAAAGCCACCAGGTGGAGGGCCCCAGAATGGGGGCGAGATGAAGAGATGGCTACGGGCGCAGCGGGTGGGTGGGGGAGTGGCCTTGACCTGAGGTTCCGCATCTGCAGCCCCTCCTCTCGCTCTCACGCCCTGTCGGGAGCAGGCTCGGCAGTCGCTTCCCGTCACTGCCCAGCAAGACGGTTTCGGCAGCATCACTTCCGCTTGTTTTCACCTGCGGTCCCGCGGCCTCTGCTCCTTAACAGCTGTGAAGTCAGTCTTAAACCCGACACTGTCCTGGGAGACACTGGGGACTGAAATTCATACTAAAGCGTAAACGGCTGTCACTGGCACCTACGCTGCACGCAGGTCCTGGCAGGAGGGTGGCCCCGGGCACCAGGACACGGTGGGAAGGTGTGTCTGGGATGGGGGTGGATGGGAAGGAGCGGCATCTGGCCAGATCAGGGCAAGCGCTGGCCTCTCCTTGGTGAGCCCTCCACCCACAGTGCCGTCCAGAGGGAAAATCTCCACCTAAGGAGCCAAAGAAGCTGAAGATGCTGTGAGGAGAGACCAGGGAAGGCTTTTCCGCGGAGCGTGGGTGGATGCCAGGTCCCGTGACCAGCTGAGAAGAAGGCAGGCGGTCCTTGGCACAGCTGGCTGCAGAGTGCCCACGGGCTGGGATGCGCCAGAGCCCGTGGGCCTCAGTGAGAGGTGTCGGGGAGAAGTGGTGGCCCCACGGCCGGCAGGTGGACGCACCTGGTGAACGAGGGCCTGCCTCTGGGCTCTGCCCAGCGACCTGTCCCTGAGCCTTGGTCTCCCCAGGGGTGAGTCCTGGCAAAAGGCCGGGGCTCCTGAGGTCACAGACGGCCCTTGAAGTTGGCAGGGGGCAGAGCCATGGGTGCCAGACTCCCCTGCATCCTGCACCAGAGAGGAGGGCAGGGGGCTTTGTCTAATTTCTGAACAAAGAGAACTGGGACCCCGAATAGCCAAAGCAATCTTGAGAAAGAAAAACAGAGCTGGAGGAATCAGGCTCCCCGACTTCAGACTATACTACAAAGCTACAGTAATCAAGACAGTATGGTACTGGCACAAAAACAGAAATATAGATCAATGGAACAGGATAGAAAGCCCAGAGATAAACCCATGCACATATGGTCACCTTATTTTTGATAAAGGAGGCAAGAATATACAATGACAGCCTCTTCAACAAGTGGTGCTGGGAAAATTGGGCAACTACATGTGAAAGAATGAAATTAGAACACTCCCTAACACCACACACAAAAATAAACTCCAAATGGATTAAAGACCTAAATGGAAGGCCAGACACTATAAAACTCTTAGAGGAAAACACAAACAGAAGACTGTATGACATAAATCACAGCAAGATCCTTTTTGACGCACCTCCTAGAGAAATGGAAGTAAAACCAAAAATAAACAAATGGGACCTAATGAAACTTCAAAGCTTTTGCACATTAAAGGAAACCATAAACAAGACGAAAAGACAACCCTCAGAATGGGAGAAAGTATTTGCAAAAGAAGCAACCGACAAAGGATTCATCTCCAAAATTTACAAGCAGCTCATGCAGCTCAATAACAAAAAAACAAACAACCCAGTCCAAAAATGGGCAGAAGACCTAAACAGACATTTCTCCAAAGAAGATATACAGAATGCCAACAAACACATGAAAGAATGCTCAACATCATTAATCATTAGAGAAATGCAAATCAAAACTACAATGAGATATCATCTCACACCGGTCAGAATGGCCATCATCAAAAAATGTACAAACAATAAATGCTGGAGAGGGTGTGGAGAAAAGGGAATCCTCTTGCACTGTTGGTGGGAATGTGAATTGGTTCAGCCACTATGGAGAACAGTATGGAGGTTCCTTAGAAAACTACAAATAGAACTACCATATGACCCAGCAATCCCACTACTGGGCATATACCCTGAGAAAACCGTAATTCAAAAAGAGTCATGTACCACAATGTTCATTGCAGCTCTATTCACAATAGCCAGAAGATGGAAGCAACCTAAGTGTCCATCGACAGATGAATGGATAAAGAAGATGTGGCACGTATATACAATGGAATATTACTCAGCCATAAAAAGAAACGAAACTGAGTTATTTGTAACGAAACTGAGTTATTTGTAGTGACGTGGATGAACCTAGAGTCTGTCATACAGAGTGAAGTAAGTCAGAAAGAGAAAAACAAATACCGTATGCTAACACATATATATGGAATCTTAAAAAAAATGGTTCTGAAGAACATAGGGGCAGGACAGGAATAAAGACGCAGACGTAGAGAATGGACTTGAGGACACAGGGAGGGGGAAGGGTAAGCTGGGATGAAGTGAGAGAGTGGCATGGACATATATCCACTACCAACTGTAAAATAGATAGCTAGTGGGAAGCAGCTGTATCACACAGGGAGATCAGCTCGGTGCTTTGTGTCCACCTAGAGGGGTGAGATGGGGGGGTGGGAGGGAGACGCAAGAGGGAGGAGATATGGGAATATATGTATACGTATAGCTGATTCACTTTGTTATATAGCAGAAACTAACATACCATTGTAAAGCATTTATACTCTAATAAAGATGTTAAAAAAAAAAAAGAGAACTGGGGGCCAAAGCAGCCAGGAGGGAACCGGAGCAGAGCCCTGCCCACCGCGGGGCCAGTGCCCACCCGGAGCAGACCGCAGGGCACCGTGCCCCCTGACCTCAGGGACACCGTTGGAAGGGCTATGACATTTAGAAATGTGGTTTCTAAACCACATTTTGGTGGGCAGTGGGGTGGGGGCCTGCCTGCCCCGCCTGCCCGCAGCACAGGATGGAAGGAAGGGCCTCGTTGCCCCTACCTGAGGTCAGTGGGCTGCCCTTCCCTCGGCCTCCCTCCCTGGCCCTCTCTCACATGGCTGAGGATGCGGTGCTGCAGGCCGGGGGCAGCTGCCCAGGGGGCCCGTCCTGGGCTGAGGTCGCCTGACGCAGTAAGAACTCGAGGTGGAGGCCCCTGAGGGGCGGTGGAGGGGCCGTCACCGGGTCTGCTCTGGCTCCTGCCCCAGCCTGGACGGACGTAGGCAAAACCGCCCCCAGGCAGCCAGCCCAGCTCACAAGGGGCTGCCCCGGGGCGCGAGGCTAGAGCAGCCAAGAGGGCAAGGGTCCTGCCGTCTGGCCTCGCCTCTGGGCCGCACCTCTGCCAGGGACCCCAAAGCAGGGCCACGTCAGGCGGGAGGAAAGCCCTGTGCTCTTCTGACCTTCAAGCAAAGGAAGAAGAGGCATCCCTCCTTGGTGACCTGCTGTGACTTGTCTAAAGGTCAAATTCACTCCAGTTTGCAGCGAGTCTTCGGTCCACCTCTGGGTGAGGGCACACCCCGGCCACGCGACACCCTTGTGCCACGCGGGTGTGCAAGAGGCCCTGTGCGCTGCTCTCCCGCTCACAGGATTTGGGGCTTTGCTGCTTCTCAGAAGAGTCAGTACGTCCAGAACAGGCCATGAACTGTGGGGATAGGTCCACTAAGAGGAGAGGAAGGCACTCCGATGACCAGGGGTTCTCTTCTCAGTTAGGCTGATGGAGTCAGGCAAACAGGTGATGATGACAATGAGAACGGTCCAAGTTCCAAGGAGCCCTGCCAGGTGACCATCCAATGATGGAATAATCCAGCTGAGCTGTCCTCCCCTTGGCCCCTCGGGGACAGAAGGTTCTCTTGAAACTTTCACCACTCAGCAACTGTAAGGAACGGGGACCTTAACACGCGTCTGGGGGAATCAGCAAGAGATCATTGCTGCTCCTCTCGTGCCCTGGGAGTCTTTCCATGATGTATTAATCAGCTAGGGCTGCGTAACAAAGGACCACAGCTGGTGGCTTACACAGCAGACATTCATTTCTCACAGCTGCAGAGGCTGGCAGTCCCAGACCAAGGTCTGGCAAGGCTTGGTTTTGGGTGAGGCCTCTCCTCTTGGCTGAAGACAACTGTTCTGTCCTCACGTGGCCTCTCCTCTGAGCGCGTGCAGAGAGCGCGTCTGTTCCTCTTCTTAAATGCCACCCACGCTATCAGATTAGGGTCCCACCTGTATGACCTCACGTAACCCTAATAACCTCCTAAAGACCCCTTCTCCAAACGCAGTCACACTGGTGGTTGGGACTTCAACATATGAATTTGGGGGGACGTAATTCAGCCCGTAATATACGGACTGAAAAGGAATTGGTCCTTTTCCTGGTGTGACTCACACACGCGTGCCCGGGCATGGGTGGGGAAGGCGGGTAGGTCTGCGCCCTGGGAGGAGTTGCAGCCGTGCGGGGTATGCCTCCCGCCCGGCCACCAGGAGCTGAGGTCGTGGACATCTCCACCCTCTGTGCCTTAGCATTTGCTCCCGATAAGCACGGCTAGCGGTCCCCGCACCTGCCGAGCTGACACGGGAAAGAAAAGGAGATGACTTAGGGAAAGGCTCTGGGCACCAGCCCAAGGGTGGGCGCTGGGTAGGTCCGAGACCCCTCTTCCTGCCTTGCTGCTTGCTCCCTGACACAAGTTACTTCCTGGGAACGTGTACACGCCGACAGAGCTGGACACACAAGACGCAAAGCGGGGAGCATGGGCGTGAGACACGGGCTCGGGGAAGCCATGCGGCGCACACAGGACAGCGAGACACAGACGCACGGCCGGCCCTGCACCACAGCCCGCAGCCCTGAGCGCCTTACCTCGGAAGTAGGGGATGTAATGATGTCTGAACACGGATGTAGGGCTTGGGTGTTGGGACAGGGACAGGCAGCTACTGGTACCAACACTCACAGTACCAGCTGCGGGCAACAGAGAACAAGTCAGAGTCGGCCCTAGCGCTCGGGGCCACAAAGCCGCAAAATATTCCTAGGCCCCGCTCTGCTAGGAACATTTGTGCTTCCTCTCTCGAGGAATGCACACCTTTCTGAGGCACCTGAAGGGGCGCCGCTAAGTACACTTTGGGCCAGTCTGCCCCGGGTTCCGAGTGAGGAAGCCCTGCCCTCTGGGGTCAGGGTGGCAGCGCCCCCCAGGCCTGCTGGGTGGGAGCTGCTGGCCCCTGAGCCCTGCCCACTGCCCCACTTAGGGGGCTGCTTGGGATCCAGGGCCCACGTGGAGGGCAGATGGCCAGACCGGGGAGTGCTCTGTCACCTGACACGTGCCCCGGCCTTGGCCAGGAGAGATTTGGGTCTCAGCTCTGGGGTGACCACCTGACCAGGCACAACCAAACAAGGCCAGAAGACCCAAATATGGTGGGCAGGGGTCAGCAGAGGCTGACAGCCCTTCTCCTGGGCTCACCTGCTCACCTGGTCACCTGGTCACTCGCTCATTCATTCATTCACTCACTCACTCACCCACTTTCCAAACATCTACTGAGCAGTAAGTACCAGGCACATTGCAGGGAGTCCATGAAAATAACTTTGCAAATGAATGAGTTTTGATTTTTCCACAAGGGCTGCAAAAATCAGAGTTGAGTCCATGGAGGTGAGGATAGAGCCATGCAACAGCTGGCCGAGGAGGAGATGCTTTGCAAAAATCCCTCAGGAAGCAGCCTCTGTGTGGAGTCCCTGTGGCTTGGACACACTGAGGGCAACGCGGATTTTTAAAAGGGAAAGGAATGGAATACATAGCTGGGCGCCAGGCGGGGGATGAGGTGGGATGGGGTAGAGGATCCTCCTCGGGCTTCTCCCCACTGGGAGGGGGCTGGCAGTGGCCCCTGGGGACAGCTGTTTTTGGGGCCACTAACCCAGCTACCGGTGAAGTGTCAATGCGTATGCTGACTCTAGCTTTTGTGCGTTGATTTTGTCTCCGTAGTGCAAACCTTCCCAGAACCACGCGAGCTTGGAGCTAAGTGACCCCTGGTCTCCTGTCCTTCGTGCTGTTTTACCTTCCTGACATCTCTTGCTACTGACACATGAGCTGGATTCTACGTGCCCAGCACTGCCTTGTGTGCTTCACAGGACGGCTCCTCTAACCAACGGGGTAACCAGCTGCCTCTGCACTTAACCTCCCTGCCCCGGCACGAGAGGGCCTTTGCATTCATTAAAAGGACGGGCTCTCCATCACCCACTGGCAATCCCACGCCCTGTCGGTCGTTTCTCCAGGTGCTAAAGTAAGAGACAGACTCATAAGAGGAAAAGCCACAAGAAGCCCAGCTTCACGGGGGGGGGAAAAGAGGCCGCGGGGGGCGTGTACCTGGACGGCTGTAGTGCTGGGGCGACCGCAAGGTCGGGGTGTAACGGCCGAGGCTGACCGACCCGGTGGAGCTTGGGCTGGAGGTCCGGCACTGCTTGTAGGAGCGGTCATCCTGATACCCCTGGGAGAAGACAGCCTGGTGAAGCCCGGCGCCGAGAGCACCGCCCACCCGTATCCACCACCCCTCCGCCCTCCACTCAGTGTTTGCTCTCCTGACCCAAGAGGCTGACTCAACACGGCCCCAGGACGCAGTCCCCCCCACCTCCCAGGCACATCTGAAGAGCCAGACGGGGGGGGGGGGGGGGGGGGGGGGGGGGGGGGGGGCTGGCCTTGGTGCTGACACTCCCCTCGGCCTGAGCGTCATCCCTGTGCCTGCCAGGTACTGGAGGGCAGGGTCCTGCCCACGCCTCTAGCAGCCCCTCCTTGTAGCTGGGGCTCCCACAGAGGAGGCAGAGGCACCTGCATCCACCTACGTCCCCTCTCGCCCCATCCTTCCTGGCACCCAAGGCCCCTCGGAACACAGTTTGAGAACCACTGAGATTCTGTATTCCCCCCGGCCTTGATGGGGGCTCCCCAGGTGCGGGCAGTAAGAAGGCGGCCCCCGCCCCGGCCCAGAAGCCCAGCTGAGTCAGACCCACAGCCACTGACAACGCAGACTCCATTCAAGCAGGATGGCCCACTGTCTGGGGTGGTCAGGGCAGGTGACAGGTGGCATGAGATGGCGTGGCACTGTGGCACGGGGGCAGAGCAGACCGCCCGCCTGCCACAGCTCGGCACGTTGGCCTGAGTCACGACACGGGCCAGCGTCCTGCCGTGGGGTGGGACGCTGCCGCTTTTGCCCCTCCAGGCTGGCGTGGGATGAGTAATGGAAGAGTCTGGGTCTGGCGCTCACGGCTCCCACGCCCTTCCAAGCTGACCTCCCACCTCCTAGGGCTTGCTCTTTAGCAGAACCCACGGAGCCACTGTCCTTAAAGCTTGCCTGTGTGCCCACCTGCACGCTCCACTCAGGCAGCCCTCATGCTGGGACCACACCTGCCAGGCCCCACCCATGCTTCACCCCGAGCCCCTTTGGCCTGGCCCATCCCGGCCATGGGCACACTCTCTCCCCTGGGATGGCTACAGCCCTGCAGTCTAGCCTCCATCCCCAGGCACCCTCTGCACAGCCCTGCTGGCCAGTTTACATCATACAGATGTCCTATCTTCTCGCCTGCACTGTGCCCGGGGCTCACGGCCACACATGGGCGTGGCAGCTCAGTGCTAGTTGCCCACGTGCAGGCTTTGGCTGTCGTGTTCCTGGACCCAAGGTCTGATGCCCATGCAGACTGGAGTCTGACTGGTGGCTGTCTATGTCGCGGATCAGTTTTGAGAAACAAGAAAAAAGAGCGGGCTGCTAATCCATGCTATTTGATAGAGAAATGCTTTCAGCACATTTATCCTCGAGGACCCAAGATATTCCCATAAGTCCCACTTGGAGGCGCATGACGTAGCCCAGGCTAACCCAGCCCCTGGACTTTTTCTCTAAAGAAAGCCGTGACCCAGACCTCAGGTCAGACACAGGTGTCCCAGGTGTCCGTATCGCAGGGCCGGCAGACACAAGGGAAGCATGCCGATGAGATATGATTATAAAAATAACCAACGCCGAGGAGGAAGCCCCAGCCTCAGAGGGTCACGGCCTGATGCCACAGTCACAGGCCACAGTCAAGGGCCTGGGAGACCCTCCAGGGGAGCCCCGGTTGGTTATCTTTACCATCCGGGTGGCAGCGCCACGAGCAAACGGGGTGGGCCGGGGGCGGTTACCTCGGGCGGCGTCGGCGAGAGCAGCCGCGGGGACTGTGGACACAACACAGAGTTACCCGTTAGGCCCGGTGCCTGGTGGTCACTCAGGGAGGAGAGCACCCCGGCCCAGGCTCATCTGCACCACGGAACCCTCCTCCACACGGCAGGAAACCCCAGCACGAGACCCAACACACGTCCCAAGACCTCCTTTTGGAGACACACAGTCCATGGCACCCGAGGAAAAGGTCCCCAAGACAGTCCTCTCTGCGGATGAGTCTGGACCTTGTCTCATCCTGGCCCGCCCCTGCCCTGCCTCTCCCCCACGAGGACCCATTGCCAAAGGGAAGACTGTTGGCTCCGGGCGTTGGGTGGCCCACACCCTGCGAGCCCATCACCCTTGGGTTTCTTCCGAAGAGAGAAAAGGGGCCCAGAGAAAGGAAGTGCGATTCAGAGCTCGGGGCTTGGGGTGAGGACCAGTGTGCGGGGTACGGGGGTCATCGGGGCCCCTGGGGAGTGGTGACTGGCCTCCCCGGCCAGGCACCTCCCGCTGGAGCAGGTGAGCACCGCCTGCCACCTACAGAACGTGTTACTAGGACTTAGGGAGGGAGCGCCTGGCAGAAGGGGCTCTGGAAACGGGGCTTCCAGGCAGGAAAGCTCACCTGTCTCCCCCTCTCCTGGACAGGTAGGAAGACGCTGTGGAGAGTTTCCAAGGAGGAGCCCTGGCGACTGGGGGACATTTTCTCGTACCATTAGAACGGCAAGGGGAAGTGTTTCCCAATCTTCCCATTTCATTGAAGGGAGACTGAGGCTCAGAAAGCCTGGCAGATCTCTGTGCTTCCAGCCCACTGCCCTTCCCTCTGCTAGCTTCCCACACTCGGATGAACTGCTGGAAGGCTGCAGTTCCAGAGGAGCAGGGGAAGCGGTCCGGCCCCGAGGCCAGGGTGTGTTCAACTCAGCGCACTGACCCACGTTCTGTGGCCCACTCCGCCATTTACCCACAGAAGGGCTCCCACAGAGAACACCTCTGAGCAGCCTCCCAGCCGGGCCATGGCAGGGCCTGCGGAGGGCAGAGGCCTCCAGGTCCCACAAGATGGAGGAGGGACAGAACCCCAGTACCTCGCTCTGGGCAATGGCCGCAGCCGGCACGGAGGCAGCAGTGACCAAGGTCAGCCACGAGGGGCCCAAGCCCCAGCTCTGCCCCCGTGAGCAGCACGGTCCTGGGCCCTCACCCTCATTCTCCCTCACCCTCGTCTTCTCATCTACATCCTGGGACGGTCATTCCCAAAGTGCCGGGCCACAGGAAGTGGGGCGACGCAGAAGCCCGGTGTCAGTGCAGAGTGAGAGCGGGCCTGAGGGACGGGTGATGACTGTGATATCAGTGACAAGGGCTAGCCACTACAGCATGACCGGTGAGCGTGCCGTGGACCCCTGGAGCCCTGGGCTGTCCCCGCCCTGCCCTCATGCCCCGCAGCTGCGCCAGCTGCTGGACCGCAGCAGGTGTCCTGCTAGGCTGGGCTTGCCTGCACGACCCCATCATCGAGCCTGGCGCCCCAGAGCCTCGGCTACACCTTGGGAGACTCCGAGTGGGGCGCCCATGCCGGGCCACCACACGTGACCGGCACACAGACGTGGCCGACAGCTGGCAAAACGCGCCTCCTCTCCATCCCAGGTACTCCCATGGCCCAGTCACACTGAAGTCTCAAAAAGAAAAAGCGACTTCACCAGCAAATTCCAGGGTAACTGGAGAGGAGCGGCCGTGATTAGGAAGGCCCAGCAAAGGACACTGCCCACGGGACAGAGGGGAAGAAGTCGTCTGGGGTTCAACCAGGGGTTAAGCCAGCTCGGGGAACTCAAGGGACGGAGGAGTGGGCCAGGGCGGGGAGAGCCGGAGCGTGGCCTGGAGCGCTCTGGACAAAGGAACAGGATACGTTTCCCAACTTAAGAAAATAAAGAGACTCTCGCTTTGCTCCTGTCACTTTCCTGATCGCCAGCGAGATTCCTGCTTTCTGTGCCCGCCAAGGGGGCCCATCAGTGTGTCTGCGAGGGGCAGTTCGGGGCCAGAGCACACTGGGGATTCTTTAAAGAGGAGGCGCAGGTTATCTGAGGGGGTAAAGTAGGCTGCGGCCGCCGGACGGCCGTGGGGACGGACACCAAGGGGACCGGCTATGGGTGTCACGCCCCGCAGGCTGGCCCCGGGCCGGGCCGTACCTCGCTGCAGCTCTGCCTGTCCCCCACCGAGTGGCTGATGAAGGGCGAGTAGGAGATCATGTCGGGGCGGTCGATGCTGTAGATGGCCTTGTTCTTAGGGAGAGCGGCCAGGTCTCTGTAGTCAAGGATCTCATCACCCAGCTTGGCCTGCGAGAGGAAGGAAAGAGTCGAGGGGGTGGTCAGTCGAGGGGGTGGTCAGACCCACACCTGGAGGCGTGGTCGCTCGGCAGCAGTGGGTAGAGGTGGGGCCGGGGGGCAAAGGCATGGGGAAGCCTCATGGCACACGGACCTGCGTCCCCGCAGACAGTGAGAACTCAGCCCGTGGTCTAAATACACACACAACCACACACACACACATCTATGCTTGCATACATACATACACATGTACGTGTAAACAAATACACGTGTGTAGGCACAGAAAACACACATGTAGACACGCACACGCACACATGGATGCATGCGCGAGTATACCTGCATGCGTGCAACGCACATACGCACGTGTGCACACATAAAATACACACGTGCAAACACCCAACACGTACATGCAGACACGCACACAGGGAACATGCCCGCCTACAGCTGTGGAGGGGAGACACTGACACGCCCGCACCTCCACACGCTCACTCGTACCCTCACAACCTAGCGCACACGTACACACCTCCCTACCCAGCCACTCACACACACACACTCAGGAGCCACCACACCTGCTTAGGTGAGGTCCACCTGGGCGCTCGCTCCCCTGCGATTGGGCCCCGCCTCCCCTGCACCGCCCGCGGGCCCCTCCTCCTGGCTCCGGGGGCTGCCCGGGGGCGCGTGACTGACTGGACAGGCCTTGGAGCGGGGTGGCCGCCTCAGCTTGGCTCTCACAGCAGGGCCGAGGTTCCCCCCCAAACACCGGTCTCGGTCCCCGTGTCCCTGCAGCACCCCTCCAGCGCCGGCGGAATGTTTACGGCCCACGAGCCCAACGGAAGAGAGGACGTGAGTCCCCAGCCTGCTCCCAGCACGAGCCAGTTCCTGGTGTGGCGGATGCCCAGGCTGCCATCCCTCCTGGAGCTGACACACCAGTTACCTCCTTCCCCCGGGTCCCCTCTGAGGATTAATCTCAGCCTGGCATTGCCAGCCACAGGAAAAGCTGGCCACTCGGGCTGCCCCCGCTGGCTTGGCTCGACCCCCAAACCCAGCAGGAACCCTCATCTCAACCTTGGCTTCCCTCGGTGCCCCCGGCCAGGTCAACGCTGCCACCGCCCTCCTCTCTGCCCCTTCCCAGACCCAGGCGGCTCTGGTCAAGGCCCTCACTGCCCGCGTCCCTATCCAGCCACAGCCTCTGGGGGACTGTCCTGCCAGCAATTCTTCTAACAAACACCACCAACAGCAGCGTGACACTACACCTTCCACCCTGGACAGCACTGGGGGCGCTCACAGGACGTCCTCTTCACAGAGGAAGAACCGGAACCCAGAGAGGCCAGGTAACTTGCCCAGAGTCACACAGCCAGGGAGGAGACGCAGGCTGTCTGAGTCCAGAGCCATGCTCCCCACCATGGCTCTCCTCCCCACCATGGCTCTCCTCCCTGCCAGGGCCACGTCGCTCAAACTCCAGCTGCACCCCGTCGTCCTCCAGCTCACATCCTCCGGCAGCCCCTTCCGGGATGGGTGACACAGCCCTCACTGCAGTTTCCAAACTCGGCCCTGATGTTTCCAGCCCATTCATCATAAGGTGTCTCCTCCTTGTTCCCCCAGTGTGCCAGGCTCAGCCTCCACCCTCCAGCTTTCCTTTATCCTCTGAAGTCCAGCAGCCCACCTCTTCCAGGAAGACTTCCCTGACCACCAACTCCAAGGCTCACGTGAGTCGTTGGGTACGCTAGGGGCAATCCCTGCCATCTGTGACGTAGGTTGAGAGAGTGAACACCTGATGTCTCAGATCTCTGGCGATTCCCTTGGGAACCCTGGGCAACGTTCAGAAGACCTGAGTTCAAACCCTGAGTCTGTCGTTTGTAACTGTGGTACCGCCAGATCAGCATTTTTGAGCTGCTCCTCTCTGCCTTCCGGGGAAATCTGAACTCAGGCCCCTGGGGATCTGGCCCTTGTGTGTCTGCTCATCCAAGCCTCTCACTCCCCCACCCATGCCCCTTGTCACGCTCAACCCCTTACAGTTTCCAGAACACCCACAGCCTGAGTGAAACGGAGCAGGACCCTATGGTGCTTCCACCCATGTCCTCTGCCTGCCTTTTGTCGGTAGAAAAACTTCAGCCAAAGAATAAGTTTAATCAGAGAAGTGAGAAGATGCAGAAACAAAGGAAAACCGTCAAAGGAGACCAAATGATAATAGTTTAATCATTAAGCAAAGTCAAAGACCTTTAGCTCCTCCTTAAGGGCTACAGATAATATTCTGAGCCGTATCCTGGGAGCTGCCTTATAGATACTGAAACCCCTACCAGGTGGAAGAAGTTAACTACATGATGACCAGACTGTAGCCATGACATAAGTGGCCACAATTCCGAGAATTGGCCTCAAGGAAACGGGAATAAACTGACCCTGGAACCGAAGACTAAGTGTACTTAAAGCCATCGAGATGACGCCGGTCGGACGACCGATGGCCAATTTCAAGACGACGGGCAGAGCTGCCTGTGCTGTTTCTGCGTGGAGCCCCTCCCTCCGTCTACAAAAGCTCTTGCCCAGTGATCGTCAGTGAGGGGAGTCAGCCTTTGGACAGGAGTCTGCCCTCCTCTACCTCGCCCTCGTTGCCGGCGTCCAAAATAGAGCAATGTTTCCTTTCCACCAGCCTTGCCTCCTTATTGGCTTTGGAGCAACGAGCAGCTGGACCGCACTTTCGGTTACACGAGGGCTTGGTACATGCGGTTCCCTCCCTCCGAAATGCCCTTCCCAGGCCTCTTTGCCCGGCTCATCCTCTGGTCCTTCCAGATTCAGCACGCTGCCCCTCCACCACCTCCCCTTCTCCTGTGAGTAAAGGTGCTGATTTCGTTGGCGCATCTGTCTCCTTTTCTCCTGAGGCTGGTGGCTCCTGGGGGTTCAGGACCCTGATTCACCATGGAGTCCCTCTCCCTAACTCCATGCTTGACACGGCACAGGTCCTCGGGGCAGGCGTGCCGAATTGAGCTAAAATCGATGGCACGTTTGCCAAAGCCAGCTGGGTTCTCTGGGTCTTTGTCTCCCCCTGAAAATGGGAATACCACCTGGGCCTTGTCCATCTGCTGGATTTCGTGACCATCAAC
Source organism: Phocoena sinus (assembly GCF_008692025.1). Taxonomy (NCBI): domain Eukaryota; kingdom Metazoa; phylum Chordata; class Mammalia; order Artiodactyla; family Phocoenidae; genus Phocoena; species Phocoena sinus. The sequence continues at coordinate 3,442,045 of NC_045767.1, read as the reverse complement.
ACAGCTCGATATAAAGGGTGATGCTGCCGAGGGGCTGGGAGAGGCCGGCATTCACAGGTCACCGTGGAGGCTGTGTCCGCCCACCCACCTCTGTCCTGCTGTGATCGCAGCGCTCAGTGCCCTGGTGCACAGTCAACAGCGCCCGCCTTGCCCTGACACAGGGGATCAGGGAGGCAGCCCGACGATGCCCACTGCCACCAACACGACCCTGCTCAGAAAGAAGCCTGCCCGCCCCCAGCTGGCCGGCTAGGTGGCTGTGCTCCTGGCTCCTCGGCACTTGTCCTGCCCAGCGGGGCTCACAGATGCGTTTCCCTGCATCCGAGTCCTGGGGCAGTTGCCATGACAACGGGCTCTGTTGTCTCATTGGCAGAAGGCCACTGGAGTGTGTGTAAGTACAAGCGTTTTCCCTTAGCTTTCTTCTCTCCTACACTGTATCCAGCATAACAACTAATAATAAGATATGACCGTATACGATGTTATAGCTCTAACATAATCCTACCGATGATATAACCTAACGATGCCGCTTTTACGCTATGCCAATTCACGGCTTTATCGCCATGCTGAAGAAAGGTTACAAAACAATATAGCCAATGTGACCTCATTTTGTTAAAAAAAAAAAAATACACGCACACAGAGGAAAAGAAACCTAAAGGGCATACTTCAAAATATTAACAGTGGCTACTCTGGCTGGGAGGATTATAAATGGTATTCATTTTCACCTCTGTACCAATCACTATTTTGTTGCTAATAAATGTGGGTTACATTTGTAATAAAGAAAAAGGCGGTGAAAAGATTACTTTTAAAAACCCACAATTTATTGAGCACCTACTGTGTGCACGTTTTATCCTAGATACTAAGGTGAGTGAGGCACGGCCCCTGCCCGCCAGGAGCTCACAGCCCGTGTGGGAGATGGTAGCCACATCGCATGCTAAATTCCCTTGCCATTCCTGCACACAGGGACATCGCGGGGAATCGATCTCTTCCTGATGGGCAGGAAGGGAGAGGGAGCGAGAGGAGGCTGCATTTGAGAACAACCATGCCACAGCAGGCGGGTCCCAGGCGGCTGGCATCCTTTTAAGCTCGCCGAGCTGGTGCACGGATTGGGACCACCGTCCTGAGGTCCTGAGTGTGCCCGGCGCTGAGCAGAGTCAGGTGACCGGTAGGGTGACAGGAGGTACCAACAGGGAGATGGAAGGAAGAGCAGAGGGGCTGAGCCTGAGATAAGAAGGGCACTTGCTTGACCAGACTCTCGTCTCCTCAGTGAAGGAACTGCATGGATGTGCACTGCCACCAGCTGGTGCTGATACCAACCCTGACCTGGGAGGGATGGCCAGGGTGGGACGTTTCCCGGCTGGGCGCTGGCCATGGTGCTGGGAGTCCATGTGTTAGAGATGGATGCAGGTCCTTGGATGGCGGGTCCATGACTTAGAGGCTGTGACAAAGACCAGCTTCTGCACCTCTCTGAGCTGCATCTAACTGGGATGCTGAGAGGCAAAAGGACACAGCAGAGTGCACTCCTTGGTACCCAGGACTCAAGGCACCTCTGGAGGGTCAAACTAACAACTGGTGCTTCAGACTCAGGAGACAGGATTAAATTAATTCGCCCGAGGTCTTCTATTTACTTATTTTTTTAAACTTCTAATTTTTTAAAAATATAGCAGTGTGTACACTTCAAGGCCTTCTGTTTAAACTGGAATCCAGCACACTCGTGTTAGCTGAGCGAGAAGTCTGTCTCAGCTGGGACGGCGCGACCAGCTGGAATCTACCTCGGCTGAAGGTACACCCAGCTGGTGGGCAACTTCTTTGCCCACCATCATCCTTGGCAAGTTCGTGTTCCCCAAGGGCGGGGAGGCCATGTGACCCGATCAAGGGGCGTGGACTTGGCTGCGCTGAGAACTGCCAGGTGGAAGAAGGGACCCAGCAGGGCTGGTTTTCAGCGCTGAGCAGCGGGGTTCCCTGGGAAGAACCCAAGCTCTGTGGTGGCAGAGACCTGGGTTCAAAGACAGCTCCACTGCTTACCGTTGCATGACCTTTACAGTAACAGTGATCACAGAGCCCAGGGACTCTGGTCACTGCTCACTGCACCGTTACATGGTCACTACCGTACCTGAGCCTCTTACAAACACCAGTTTGTTCAAAAAATAATAGTTCATGCTTAATGAGCAGTTTGCCAGCAGTAGCTGCAGTCTGGGACACGACCATGCCTGGCCGCATGCCGAGTGCTTCACAGATACTCCCTCATTCAAATAACAACAGTCATTATTATTATTATTCATGATGATGACGGTATTAGGGGCTAAATCGTGCTTCCCCAAATTTCTATGTTGAACCACTAGCCCCCAGCACCACAGAAGTGACTACATCTGGTGATATCGGCCTTTAAAGTGGTGATTAAGGTAAAAAGGGGTCACTAGGGTGGGATCTGATCCAGTACGCCTGGTGTCCTTCTGAGAAGAGGAGATTAGGACACAGACGTGCACAGAGGGACGACCACGTGAGGACACAGGGAGAAGACGGCCGTCTACACGTCCAGGAGAGAGGCCTCGGAGGGAACCAACCCTCCAGACACCTTGACTCAAGACTCCCAGCCTCCAGGATGGTGAGAAGATACATTTGTGTGGTTGAAGCCCCCTGGTCTGCGGTGCTTTACGGTGGCCCCGGCAAACGAGCACAGACGTCATAACAGTAATCCCAGCGGGCGAGCGTTTCCTGTCCTCCCTCTGGGCTCAGGGCTGTGCCCGGGGCCTCCCACTCGGTGCCTCAGTGGCCCTGGACAGCAGGCACTGTGGGTCCCCAGGTACAGGTGAGCTCCCAGAGGCTCAGAGAGGCTAACATCTCGCCCAAGGGCACACAGCTGCCTGGTGACTTCACGCTGCCTTTCTGAGCCTCCGTGTTTGCATCTGCAAAGGGTCATCCTGCGATTTACCCTCCAGACTAGAACCCTTGTTATTACCACCTACCGGAAATAGGGTCAGGAATGGCCCTAGCCCAACTAGAATGAGAGTTTGGGGAGTGAAAAGCAGTGTTGAGAAGAGCGAATCCCATCTCCATCGTGTGAGAGAAAAATGAGGCCCTGGCCGGGTTGCGGGGGGGATGAGAGAGGCGACTCGTCCCAAGTCACCGGCTGTCCTTCGGGTGTGCAGCTGGGCCAAGACACCCAGTCCAGGGCTCGCCCCCTTCCCCTCCCCCACCCCGCACAGGCTCTTTCCCAGGCAATGGAGTTCGCCGCTTAGACAAGTAAACTAGCAAATAATTACAACCATCACCTTCCATTTCTAATCCCACCACCCAGAGGTAACTGTTATTAACTATTCGTTAAAATGTTCGCAATCATTTTTAGACTTGTATGTGCACGTACACACACATACACACACACATACCCACAATACACACGCACGCACACACACACACACCCATACATACATGTGCACACAAATACATACACACACAAACGAAAATGGGATCACATAACACGTATTGCCCTTCACATGCTTCTTCTAAAAACACGTTAGGAACTTCCCACAGCAGCAGGCACAGATCGGCACTGTTATTTGTGACACGGGCCCGAGTGTTATTTACGCAGGTGAGTCCTGGCTGTGGCGATGCGGATGTGGCTCACCGTCACCTCTGTAACCACAGCTGTGAGCACACCTCTCTGCGCACCTGTCGCCACATCACGGGGCGGCCGTGGTCGCACAGCACATCCACACTGGAGGCTGCGACCCAGCCTCACGGTCTGCACCAATCGCTCCCTCGGCCCCCGGGGGGTGCTGGCCCCGGCCCCCCACTCCGAGGGCACACTCAGCAACGACCCCAGGCCCCGGGGCCCCTCCCCACTCTCCACAGAGAGAATCCAACTTACATAAATCACGCGGCTCGGAGACCCTGAGGTGCTGGAAGCAGGGACGGAAATGATGCTCTCTGAAGAGGCTCTGGTTTCCTAGGAGAGGAGGAGACAGGAGGAGGCTGAAGCAGACTGTCAACGCGGAGAACCTTTCAGAGGCAATGACACTCAACAGAAATGCCGGCTCTCGAGATACTTTTTATTTGCAGGTTGAAAGAATTCTTCAAATAAGCATGTAGGCTTGAATGAACGACAGCACAGCTGTAATCAGAGGACACAGCAGGTGACCCTGGCTGCAAGCAAACAGCCACGCTTTCAGCGCCGGCCGGAATCGCTCCCGTGATCACCAAGCTTTCACGGCGTCAACATTATCTGTTTTTCGGAGGATGAGAGCAAGCGATGCAGTTTCCGTGTTTCTGCGCGCTCCAACGGCAAAGGCGGAACCGTGCTGCTCGGAGACCTTATTCTCCATGTGGATTACGGGGGAGGTACCGCAGCTCGTTCCGCCAGCCCCGCCTCTGTTGTCTGACTCGGCGGCCGTCACGTCTGTGGCCTGCTCCTCGCGTGCCCGCTGTGGCTTGGGACCATTCCCCCGCCCCTCCTCCCTCGGTTCTGACCATGACTCCTGCATCCCCGAGGTGACATCCCCGAGATGACAGTCCATCTCCTCCACTCCCCCACGTCAGGCCCCCCATCACTGTGAGGACCCTGCCTTTCTCCAGCTCCCACCCCTCTCGCTGCACCTGTGTCCATCCCCACCTGTCGGGCGTGACCGGGTAGCTCCTGGACCCTCTCCTGGTCCAGTCCTCACCCCTGCTGGGACCACCCACGTACCTAACTCTCCACACCTCCCACTTGCCCCGCCTAAATGGGACCCATCTTCACAAAGCGCCCCCATCTCCCTACCCACTCACGGCTCCTTTCTTGTTTTCTTAGCAGGCCCCTTCCTCCCACTCCCTGGAATTCTGTCCAGCCCCTCTCAGTGGTCCACACCTGCTGCAGTGGTGCCAGCAGCCTGGGAGGGGCCGCATTATGAACTGAATTGCATCCCTCCAAAACGCATACGTTGAAGTCAACACCCCAGTACCCCAGAATGCGATTGTATTTGGAGGTACAGGGCATTTAAGGATGCAATTAGGTTTAAACGGAGTCTTTAGGACAGGCCTGGATCCAACCTGACGGTGTCCTTATAAGAACAGGAGACTAGGACGCAGACATGCACAGAGGGATAACGTGTGAGGACACAGGGAGAAGACGGCCCTCTACACGCCCAGGAGAGAGGCCTCAGGAGAAACCAACCTGCCCACACCTTGATCTTGGACGTCCAGCCTCCAGGACTGTGAGAAAATACATTTCTGCTGTTGAAGATCCCCAAGTCTGTGGCATTTTGTATGGCAGCCCCAGGACACTAACGCCCATCATGGACCCCCGCCAAGTGGATGACCCCCAGCTCTGGCTACACTCAGCACAACACCAGCGAGAATGGAACAACACCAGGACCAGATGTGAGGCCGACACAGTAGTGGGAGGGACAAACCTGAAAGGCATAGGGGGTGGTGCCTGGGTAAACCTGATTGGGAGCCTGGTTCTGTATCTAGAAGGGAAAGAGAAGAGGGAGAGGGTGACGCTCCGTGGTCATCTCTGCACTCGGTCACTCGTCCAGCTGGTCCATCCCCTCTCCTTGCCCCAGTTATCACCCTGGCATCCTCTTGAGGCCTGCCCTGCTTCCCCGGGCCCCTCGCAGGCAGGGGCTGGGGTCCCTCAAGGAGCTCAGCCAGACCCCTGAGGCTCGGCCACCCCCAGTAAAACACAACGTCAAGTGCTGTTGCAAAGGAGATGCACCGTCGGAGGCCAGTAACACTGGGTCTGTTTTATCACTGTCCCTGTGGCCAGGCTGCCTATTTTACCAGCAAAAATGATGTACATACACATTTACTATATTTGAAAGAAAACTTTGACTCTCAGCTTCCTTCTCTATGAAACGGAAAAAGCTGCTTGGAAGGTGCTTTCTGTTTCTGAGGACTTAGGCACAGCCTGCTAGGGGCTTGGCACTGGTAAATCGTCCTTACTTTTATTTCAGTTCAGTTTATTCCAGCTCACGGCAGGAAGCCCCTTCTTTGCAAAGCCGACAAACACCGGTCGTTTTAAAAGAAAAGTGCCCCTAAGCTGAGAGCTGCAGCAGTGACACAAGAACTGTCCCCCAGACCGAGAGGGACACTTCCCGGCACAGGCGGGGCGGCACCGGCTCACTGCCACCACGACCCCGACGGAAGGGGGCTTGGGCTCTTTGAGCGGCAGCGGGCGCCTGGGTTTGCTCTGGCATGTTTCAGGGTCCCGAGCAGGCAGGTGGGTGGCGGCACGGTGCTCTCCTCCCTGTGCCAGGTTCCCAGCCCCGGAGAGGGCCAGGGCGTCCCTGCGTCCCACAGGTCAGGGAGCCCAGACACGAGGGGGCCAAGTCCAGGTGATTCTCCCAGAGTCAGGAGACCTGGGCTTTCTCTCACTTTCTCCCTACCCTGACTCCAATTCGTTCCAAGGAGCCTCACCATCAAACCCAATACCCAGTTGTGTCCTCCAGGGCCTTGCTCACACCAGCAAAGGGCCGGGCAGCTCACCCAGCCCTGTCCCCACCGCTCAGCCTGGTCCCGGGAAGCATCGTCCTACAACAGTGACGGGGGCGCCTGGCTCTCATTAAGGTCCCAAACAAGCTGCATGGACACCACGTGAGGGGTCAGCACCCACTCGTCTCCAACTTAAAGCCTAGGGGCTGAGGCTCAGAGAGGGCTAGTGATTTGCCCAAGGTCACACAGCTGCGCAGAGGCGGAGTCCAACCCCAAGACTTGCTCTCCCACCCCGGCAGCCTCTGCGAATTCCACTAAAACGTTCTCACTCATGCTCAGTCACCCCGTCCTTGCGTTTGGGCCTCTGGGACCATCTCAACAAGCCTGTCTTCTCCCTGCTCAGCGGCCTCACAGTCGGCGCAGGGGCTCTTGCTTCCCCCCAGGTGCCCCCGCGGTAAGCAGCCCGGACCTCTGTGCCCCGGGTTTGGGGTGGGGGTGGGGAAGGACATGGGCTCTTGAAATGGTAACCGTGGAAACCTGCAGCCGGGGGACCAGCCCGGTCAGTCCAGGCTCGCTCTGCTGCCACCCAAGCAGGAGCATACCCGGCTGTCCCCGGACACCTTCTCCACGCAAGGAGCTCCTCTCAGCCACTCAGCTGACACGGGGCCGCCCCTGCTATGGCTCTGAAACCCTCATGCAATCCCCAGCAGATCGCGGCTCCTCTGGTCGGGGCCCTGGGACCCACTCTCCCGCACATCTGCCAAGTCTCAGCTCCGGGAAGCTGGCCCCGTCCCTCCCCCTGTCACAGGCAAGCATTCTGCACCCTGGAGCCTGCCCATCTGTCTCCCCCGCCAGAGGACGTGGGCCCTCCTGTAGGGCAGGGACCCGCTGGTCTTATTCACCTCTGTGTTCCCGGTACCCAGCCCAGAAGGGACACAGCAGGTGCTCAGTGGCTGTGTGTTGAATGACCACGTGATCCACTGCCCAACGATGCACTGGGGACGGGCAGTTAGGACCACAGCCTTCCGACGGGTTTTCCCTGGGCACGCTCAGCAGACGCACGTCCTTGTCTGGGGGGGCACCCATCCCCCGGGGGAGCACGCAGTCAGGGAGGCCTTCCGGGCAGTGAGGAAGGACTGCCCGCCCTCTCCTGGCTCGGCCTGGCACGGACTCCGGTGCCGGCCCCTGCTGCTGGACGCAGAGATGGCGCTGGCTCCCGGGGGTCCTGGAGCCCACTGGGCTTGGCGCGAGGGGCACCAGTTAGATGACTGCTGAGCAGCCCTCCAGACGAGTGAGTTAGCTCTCGTCTGGATTTACCACATAACGGTGGAGCTGCCTCCACCCACAGGCCGGACTCAGAGGGAGTTAGTGACGCCACCTCTGCTGCACTTCTCAGGGGTTGATGGCCCCCTGAGCAGACCCCGCTGGGCTGACCCGGAGCTGACCGGGTCTGGCTGGTTCATGCACATTAGTCACCTTGCAGGCAGCGAACAATACAGAAAAGTACAGCTTTCTCCCTGCCCCGGGGCAGGAAGCAGTCAGCTGGCTGGAGAACTATCTCCAAGGGGACCTGAGTGCCCAGGGAAATTCATCTGTGCCCGCCCCACCCACCCGCTGCCCGGCCCGCCCACTGCCCCGCCCACCCGCTGCCCCGTCCACTCACTGCCCCACCCACCCACTGCCACACTCCCTCACTGCCCCGCCCACCCACTGCCCAGCCCACCACTACCCCGTCCACTCACTGTCCCGCCCACCACTGCCCTGTCCACTCACTGCCCCGCCCACCACTGCCCTGTCCACTCGCTGCCACACCCCCTCACTGCCCCGCCCACCCACTGCCCAGCCCACCACTGCCCTGTCCACACACTGCCCTGTCCACACACTGCCCCGCCCACACGCTGCCCCACCCACCCGCTGCCCCGCCCACTCACTGCCCCGCCCACCACTGCCCTGTCCACTCACTGCCCTGTCCACACACTGCCCCGCCCACACACTGCCCCACCCACCCGCTGCCCCGTCCACTCACTGCCCCGCCCACCACTGCCCTGTCCACTCACTGCCCTGTCCACACACTGCCCCATCCACTCACTGCCACACCCCCTCACTGCCCCACCCACCCACTGCCCCACCCACCACTGCCCCGTCCACACACTGCCCTGTCCACCCACTGCCCCATCCACTCACTGCCACACCCCCTCACTGCCCCGCCCACCCACTGCCCTGCCCACCACTTCCCCATCCACCCACTGCCCTGTCCACCTACTGTCCTGCTCACTGCCCTGCCCATCCACTGCACTGCCCACCACTGCCCTGTCCACTCATTGTCCCGCCCACCCGCTGCCCTGCCCACCACTGCCCTGTCCACTCACTGCCACACCCCCTCACTGCCCCGCCCACCACTGCCCTATCCACTCACTGCCCTGTCCACCCATTGATGTGCCCACTCACTGCCCGGCCCACCAGGCCCAGAGTTTATTCTCATTTCCCGGGCAAGACAGAAGAAGCTCTGAGGGGCGGAGGTGGGGCTGGGACCCGGGGAGGGTGAAACAAGGGACAAGCAGGGCATGACTGGGGCCTGGATCCTGTCCCAGGACACGGAAGGGCAACTGTTGTCAGGCTGCTGGCCTCTGCCCCAAATGTTCCCAAAGCATCTGTGGAAACAAGCCCAGGAAGCCAAGTCCAGGGCAATGACCAGCCCCCGGGGCAACAAGCCTTCCCTTCCTCCCTGTCCTGCCAGCCTGCAGCATTCAGAGAGCCTCGCTTCCGCTGGGCCAGTGGCCTCCAGGCTGGGAGCAGAGGTGGCTGCTGCCACCAGGCCTGGCAGCAGCCTGAGGCCAGCTCAACAGTGGGTCCAGAATCCAGGGGCTGGTGCTGGGCACGCCGACCTGGTCAGGGGAGGCTCTGGGGACACAGAGGACCCAGGGCACGTGGTCCTCCTCCGCGGAGCCCTCCCACCCCGGCTCAGGGTCACCTTTCCCCAGGTCGCCGTGACACACCAGGGGTAGCAGGACGGTCCCCACGGCCCTCGGACGTAACGTGCACCTAAGCCCACCTGTTCCCGCCTCTATCAGGAACAGCAGGGCTTGAGATTTAGTCACCTCGGTGCCGCAAGCCGAGTGCCATGAATGAATCACGAAGGGGCAGATGCCCCCAAAGCAGCGGCTTCCAAACCCACTGAAATCAACTGCTAAAGAGAATGTGAGGATTTCCCTCTTCAGTTCTTTCAGAACGGGCTTGGCAAGAGTGTGCTGAATTGGGCTGGGTCCCACCCAGCCCGAGGGCCCGGTACGAGGAGGGTCCCCTCCTCCAGCCCATGCCCCCATCACGTCTCGTGGGCCAAAGCTCATGAGGTGGGTCTCCATCCAGCCCCACCAGGAATTCCCAAGCCCTGAGCCCCCGCGGTGTCTGCTAGGTCTGGGGACAGGTCTCTGCTCTGGCTCTGCTCACCCCCCACAGCCAAGGGTGGGGGGACTCTGCAGCCCTGACCCCTCGCTCCCACAGTGCAAGGTATTAGTGAAGGACTCAACGAACAGAACCAGCGTCCACAGTAAAGAGCAAAGCACGCTCAACGGCAGAGCTCTGCCCCTTTCCTCCTGGAGCAGAATTCCTCTGGGCAACGGTCCCTCCTGCCAAACACAGCTGCCGGAGAGTCGCAGGGAGCCACCGAGACCCCCGGATCGGCCGGTCTCCCACGCTCTTCCCGGGGGACCTGCCTGACCCTCCAGCCTCTGCTCCTCTCAGCCCGTCCCCGCCTCCACCCAGGGACCCCGGTCACCTCGGCCTCTTGACCCAGAGCTGCCACCAGCAGAGCGAGCCCCTCACCCCCGAAAGGAATTCTGGGTATCCCACGGGCTTGGGTCCGAGAAGGCTGGGTCTGAACTCTGCAGTGATCCCAGCGACACTCTGCACACCACACACAGCCACGCTAGCAACCCCGTGCGTCCCCCCGCCCCCCGCAGCAGTTTCCCTGTCCATCTCCCAAACACGGATGCAGACCCGCTGTTATGCGACATTTGAGTAGCCAGGGTCTTCAAGGGCCCACCGCCACCCGGCTCATCCGTAGCCTGTCTGGTGGCTTTAAAAGGGTTGGCATGCCTGGGACACCACGCATGGGCGACAGAGTGGAAAGCCAGGGGTTGCTGGCGTCCTGAGGCCGGGCCAGAAGTCCTGTGGGTCACACACCACTTGCCGCCCGCGGACCATCTGCGCTATCCCGGGGCCCGGCAGGGCGTGGCTCCCAGTGGGGGTCCTGCAGGGGTGGGGGGCCCCCTGGCACAGGGCCTGGTAGTGCCTGACAGAGCAAAGCTGGCTGACACACCTCCCCTCGAGGGCCTGTGGTCCCCTGGGCTGCAGTTCACTTGTATTCACTTCGTTCCTTCAACCCACAAACGCTTGAGTGTGTCACCTGCCAGGACTCGTGTGGGAGCCGGGAATTCAGGACGGAGAGACTGGAGCCTTTCCTCCAGGCTTTTAGTGAAGAGGGAGCTGCCTGCGGGGTGTGAGCCGTGGACGCGGGGCAGGAGCAGGAGTTGGCAAGGTCTTCAGGGGCTGACGTTCTGGGCGAATCTTAAAACCCAAAGGAGGAGTTTGCCAGGATGCGTGATGCAAGGGCACGAGAGGGCATCTCCGGCCGAAGGAACGCGTTTGCGAAGGCGCAGGGGAGAAAGGGAGCAGTGAGCACGGAGGCGCGGCAGCCCGGGGGCAGCGGGACCCCTCCCCTGCTCAGCCCACCGCCACCCAAGCCAAAGGGAGCTTGCCCTGTTCCTGCCCCAGGGCCTTTGCATGAACCCCCACCCTGCCTGGAACCCCACTCCCTCTTCCTCTCTTCAGGGCTGGCACCGTCTCATCTTCTGGCTCAGCTCTCGCTCATTTCCTCTGGAGGACCGCCTGCACCCCCACCCCCCCAACCATCCCAGGTGAGGTCGGTCCTTCCCCCGCTCTCCTGCCCCGCCAACCACTGCTGCATGATCCACCTGCCGAGGCGTTGATTTCTGCCTCTCTCTGGGACGCCAGCCCCGGAAGGGTCAGAGGCATGCTGGCCTCCTTTCTCACCCTGCACCTGCAGCCTGGCGCCCAGCACAGGGCCTCTGAGGGGCAAGGAATTTGGCCTGGCCTAGAGGGTGGTCTTGCTCTAGTTTCTGGAAGGTGATCGTACCCGATAGGATGTCTCTGTTTAGGGAGGGGGCTAACTGCACCCAAAATTCTTAGAGTGGGGCTGGCCATGCCAGAAAGACCAACCCTATGATTCTGGTGGTCTTGGGTCATGTCACCTGGAGAGTGAAATCAACCACATGGCAACCAATCAACCAACCAACCAATCAATCAGTCATTTAATGGAGCACCGATAAGGTCTCTGGCCCCGGAGCTTCCCTGGTTGGCAATACTCCGTGTGCGCTGTCACCCGTCACTGGGAAGGGCCGAGTCTGGACTCCACGGGGAGAAGACGATGGCACCGTGTGTCCGGACCCCTCCTGGACCCTGCCCCATGCTGGGCTGACTTCACTCTGTATCTCCCCCTGCCCCCTGCCGGGATAAACCATAACCGGGGCTGTAACAGTTCTGTGAGCCCTTCAGAAACATTAATGAACTTGCGGGCAACTGTGAGGGCCCCTCGAACTAGCCGTTGGTGTCAGAAGTATGGACGGTCTTGGGACTGTTTGGAGACCCGCTAACTTTGCCGTTATCCCAAAACTTTTGCAACCATCAGTGTCCACTGAACAAAGGAAGAGGTCGGCAGGGCCAGTGCGGGAAGGGCCCTGGTCCCACCCAGCAGCAGATCTACCTGTTTACACCTCAACCTCGCCAGGCCTCGGGCCACCTGCCCCGTAGCCTGGTGGGACTGGCCGGCAAGCCTGCAGACGCAGCCAGCGTCCTCTTAACCGTGTGATGATAGCGCAAAAGCCGGGGGAAAGACATCGGAAGAGACTGAATTCCACCAACCTTGCTTTTGTCTTCAGTTCTGGCTGCCTGTCGACATGCCGGGTGCCAGATGGAGGAGCCTGTGGACAGATTCCCAAGAGGGAAGTGTTAGTGTTATTTCCGGAGATGCAGGGGCCGTGCGGAGTGTCAGGAGGAGGGAGCTGGCGTCCACACTCGGACCCTCACTCCCCTTCGTCTGTGCCGGAGTCACAGGTCAGGGCTGGGCCTGGGGCCGATCACGGGGGCTCACAGCCCCACCGGGAGGGGAAGGACATGAAACAGATAGGAGACGACCCACCACGAGCTGATGCTCCCATGGGGTCCCTCAGAACCCCGGGCACCCAGACGAGGCTTCTCCGAGGAGGGGCTCTGCGGGTGGCTTCTATTCAGAGGCAGGCGAGAGAAGAGGGGCTGCCGTGCGACCTGCACCAGCTCCTCTCTGTGCGGGTGGGCAGTGGCCAGGCCCAGCCATGGGCGCGGTGCGGGGCTGGAGCCCAGTGGGACCTGCCTGGGGAATGAGGGCTTTGGGGCAGGGCTCTCCTCGGGGACCCTCAGGTGGGAACCTTAGGTGTGGGGTGAAGATGAGGGCTGCAGGCTGGGGGCCCGACCCCGCACTCACTCGCGGGGTGTCTGAGCTGTCTCGCTCATGCCGGCCCCGCCCAGCTTCCACAGCTACAGGCGCCACCCTCAAGGTAACAGGTCACCAAGCACCCCAAGGACCCCAAGGGCCCTGCTCTTTTCTAATTCAAACTCGACCTCCCCGAGTCTCAGAGTTTTCCCACCTGCACACAGGGCCGACAATAATCCCACCTGTTCAGGCCTCTGGCAGAATTTAATATAACTAAATAGGGGTAATAACTTCAGGGCCCAGAGCACCTGCTTCCCCCCTCGGGCCTCCCTGAACCTCAGCCCGGCCCCCTTTCTCCCTCCGTCCATCCGTACTCCACTCACGCACCCTGTGCGGGTGGCCACGGCTGCTGTGTCCGCGTTTACATCCACCACTGCCAGGACAGCCCACGCCCCGCGTGGAGGTGGGAGCCTTGTCCATCCCATTCTCACATCCCCCGAACAAGCCACACAGAGTGGACATAGTAGGGGCCCGGCACACAGCAGGGGCTTAAAAGTGTGGTGGCAGAAAGGAGCTACACCCCTTTTCCGCCTGCAAAGCCTCCAGGTCACGTGAGTTAACGCCGGGGAAGGGAACTTATTTCTGCTCCTCCCTGGGAAAATAGCTGCACCAACCCGGAGCTCCCAGAGAGACCGGGCCTTGGTTGGTTTGTGCATAAGCTTTCCTTTTTTAAAAAGATTGTTTATGATTGATTACAAAGGTAATAGCTGTTTTTTTGATTAAAATTTAAACAAGCCTAAAAAAGGATATATAGGAAAATTAAAATCATCTGTAACCTCCTACCCACTTTGGGTCGGGCTGTCTTGCAGCGCACACATACATATTAAATACAACGTAGGTACACAGTTTTGTATCCTGCGATTTTTGCTTAGAAGTGTCTTAGTATTTCTCCCCGTAATCAAGTATCAAAACTGTAACTTTAAGGGCTGCATAATATTGCATCGTACGGATTGATGAGAATGTCTCTATCTGCCCCTTGCCTGTTAGTTCCAAAGTTTTATTTCTAAATAAAGTTGCAGGGAGGGACTTCCCTGGTGGCGCAGCGGTTAAGAATCCGCCTGCCAATGCAGGGAACACGGGTTCGAGCCCTGGTCCGGGAAGATCCCACATGCTGCAGAGTGACTAAGCCCGTGCTCCACAACTACTGAGCCTGCGCTCTAGAGCCCGCGAGCCACAACTACTGAGCCCGCACGCCACAACTACTGAAGCCCGCGTGCCTAGAGCCTGTGCTCCACAACAAAAGAAGCCACCGCGATGAGAAACCAGCGCACCGCAACTGCAACGAAGAGTAGCCCCCACTCGCCGCAACTAGAGAGAGCCCATGTGTAGCAACGAAGACCCTATGCAGCCAAATAAATAAATTTATATTAAAAAAAAAAAGGTGCGGGGAGTCCATTGTACATGAGTTCCACGCCATCTCTCTGATTTACTTGAGGGCTTCCTAAAAGTGGGGTCTTGGCTCAGAGGGTGTGGGCATTTTTTTTTTTTTTTTTTTTTTTTTGTGGTACGCGGGCCTCTCACTGTCGTGGCCTCTCCCGTTGCGGAGCTCAGGCTCCGGACGCGCAGGCTCAGCGGCCATGGCTCACGGGCCCAGCCGCTCCGCGGCATGTGGGATCTTCCCGGACCGGGGCACGAACCCGCGTCCCCTGCATCGGCAGGCGGACTCTCAACCACTGCGCCACCAGGGAAGCCCAGGTGTGGGCATTTTTAAGGCTCTTGGGGCATCTTGGCAATTTCCCAGTTTTCGCCCACAAGCCAGGTAAGACGCCCTTTTCCTCCAATCCCCATAGCATGGGGATGTGTCTTTCCTTTTAACCCTCGTCAACCCAGTGGGAAAAATAACATCAACGCGTTATTTTAATCTGGGTCTCCCTGAAAATTAGTGAGAGTCAGACTCCCCCGCCTATGTTCACTGAGTCTGCGGACAGGAAGGTGAGTCCAGGGCTGGGTGGCAGTGCTGGTATTTGGCGGGGGGGCACCTCATCTCCCTCGGAGGCCAAAGGGCTCACTGGGACCTCTGCCCCTTGGAACTTTTACTGCATGGGATTCACCCGTCAAATAGGCCCTCCTGGAGCCCCAGCATCCAGGTGGACCAGGCAGAGGGTCTCGGGGTGTCCGTGCAGGGCAGGGCCAGAGCCCCAAAGGGGCCCCTCACCGTGGGACTCTGGTGCTCCGTGGAGTGGGGCGTGAAAATCACCAACCGGGTCTGAACCTTTCCGGCACAGACTGGGAAAGAGGCTGGGAGGGGACGGGCTGGGCTGCGACATCCCACAGAAAGTCAGGGCAGGTCCCGCATTAGAAACAGGGAGCCCAGGGCCATGAAGAGCATCTTTGTTCTGAGACTGGGTCCCCTTGATGGCCAGCTCGTGTCCCCAAGCTGCCGGCTCGATGTCACTGTGCTAGGCGTCAGTACGTCCTGAAGGTGCCACTTAGAGTGGGCGTGGGCGCCTCGGGCAGGGTGACCCCTCCCCACCCAGACATACGTAAAGGACCCCTTTCATAAGCTCTCAAGACTGAAGAACAAGAGGGGACACTGGGGACCAGGCAGTCCTGGCTGACGTCACCCCACGAGGTTCAGTCTCAGAAAGGGAGGCCTGTGTGACACACGGCCCTAGAAGGACGCCGGGTGAGGTCATCCAATGGCCCGTCTGGCCCTACTCAGCTTGCCTCCAGGGTCACGGAGACACTGACGTCCTTGAAAAGACAATGTGACTACAGAGACAGGGCGTCTCAGCATCTAACCCAACCCGCCCAGGCCCCTCGGGGAAGGCCTTCAACCTGCGAGCCCAGTTTCAGCGAGGGCACTGGTGAGCCTCAGCCCCACCACTGACTTTGCGTCTAGGCCGCTGGCCTGTCTTCAGCAGGAATCCTTCTCGGCCTTTCCTCTTGGTAATTTTCCATCCACCCGTCCCCCCCTAATCCCCACCCCCTCCTTGGCTATAAATCCCCCGTCCTTGTGAATTCGGAGTTGGCCTGACTCCCCTCCCACCTTCTGCCGTGTCCTGAATATACCATCTTCCTACCGTTTTGACAAGTGTCCAAATAATCTTTCTTTATCAAGGCTTGGGAATGAATAAGCCACAGGGATGGGGTGGGTCTTCAAGATGATAAAACTAAGTGTAGCTCGAAGGAGAACTCCTAGGACCCCGGTGAATAAACATGTAAAGCAATAGCTGGGAGCTGGGTGCTCCGGTCTGAGCGTTGGTGCAGTTTTTTGAACAAAAGCAGGAACAAGCTGAACAGGGTCACTGCAGAAGGAGGGAGGGGGCAACTGGCTGTCACCTGCTGCTTCTCCAGGTCTGGTGGCCACAGAACGTCTCGCCTTTATTCTATTGTTATTATTATTATTTTAATGGTGAATGGGTTGGGGATTTCCCATGAAATGCCACGAAATGGGTTAGAAGGTTGGCTATGTTTTTCTCCAGAACTCTCTTTACCGACACTTTGGCGACTCCCTTGACCAGGAGAAAAGCCTCAGGAGCGGCCTGTGGTCTCCACACTCCCTCATCAATCAAGGGAGGGTAGTGCGGGGGAAAGCCCTGAGACATGGACCCTGGGCTGAGGGGCTTTCAGGACAGGCTTGAAGCGACCACAGACCACATCCATTTCCGTTTGGCTGGTGGGACCCAAATTTCCAACACTCCCGCATCTTGCTCTTGAATTTGGCCTTTCGCTTATTGCGTCCATCTCAGGTTCACGGACATCACGTGGATGGATGATGCAAAACCGGGCAGGCTGTCACTCTGCCGACTCTGGTGGGTGCTCTGTGGGGAGAGCCTGCTGGGCCCTGGACCCCCATCCCTGCTGGGGGGCGGCGTTCCCTAACTAGCGGGAAAGCTCGCTGACACGCCAGGGCACACCCGGCACGGGGCGTGGGCCCGGGGGCCGCCTGTTGGGTGCCCTTGGGTCCCGAGCAGCACGCTCTCTCCTTCTTACCTTGCAGATACATCTCCTCGCCTTCCGCGAACATCCGGCCGCACCCGACACATAGCGCACACAGAGGGTGGAAGTGCTTCTCCCCCGCCTGCAAAAAGCACAAAGCACAGGCATTTCTGCTCAGGGCACGGCTCGTCCTCACGCAGGTGCTCAGGTGAGGCAGGAAGGCGGGCTGTGTGGTGGAGAGCCCACACCCAGGGGGATGGGACGGGACCGGTGGTGCCCCAGGCCGTCCAGGGTGTGTGAATGTGGCCCCTGCCTGCTGGGGCCATGCCTGGGAGCAGAGACCGGCCTCCGGGAGAGCAGCTGTGTCGCCAGCTCCTCCCGGCTCAGTGGTGGATGGGTCTGCCCCACCCAGGAGGCAGAGGGGGGCCAGGTCCCATGCACCTCTGTATCTTGGTGGGGCGGGGAGGGAGGACCTAACGTTATTTCCCCCGATGGAGGGACAGGACAGGTGGGGTGAAAGGGATAGATCCTTTTCTTTTTGTCTCTCTGTATCGCTCAGTTTTCTCAATGAGCGTTTTGCAGTTTTTATCGTTCTTGAAACCCATTCAAATCGATTAAAATATTAATACCGAAATAACCAAAACAAAGGACATTGGCAAGTTTGGCTTATTTCTACATGGTACCAAAAAAATCACCCCAAAATACCGTGTTCGGTATGACTGTACACTGACCGTTCCTTCACCTGGGTGGGGTGGAGCTGCAGCCTGCCGCTAGATGTGGATGTGACCCCCTCACTCTTTCCTGAGATGCGAAGGTTAATTGCCACTCTCTGAAACTGAATTAGAGATACTCCCCTGAATCAGTAAGTAACGGGGTGCAAATTCATCACAAGCACCTCACTTTCCTTCCCTTCCCCACCGGTGCCTTTGGGGCAAACCAGGCCCGAGGGGACCCCTGAGTATCAGGGAGGAAGAATCCGGAACAGACTCCCTTCCTGCGTGTGGGACCGGAGGTGTCAGTCTGCGTGGCCCACCCGTGTCTCCAGGCAAAGGGATGGTTCCGGGAAGCGTGAGAATGCCGAGTGCTCAGTCCTGCCGGCTCTGCGGCCTCCGGGCCTTTGCACCTGCAGCCCCTTCCACCGGGACTGCCCTCCCCACTCTCCCACCCGGGACCACCTGGAATGTTCCCGATCTCACCTCCAACGCCACCTCCTCTTGGAAGCTTCCCCCGATTGCTTCCCTGCTCTGGGCTCCCACAGCCCCGTTTTCACAGCGTTTGACAATTATTTCGGGTGAGTCTTCCCTGCTAGACAGTGAGCCTTCGAGGGCAGGGCCTGGCATGGGGCCATTGCAGGAACCCCTAGTCTCAGGAATCCATCTGGGGAGCAGGTCACATTGCAGCACCGGGCCCAGGCAGAGTGAGGGTGAAGCTGCCATTTCAGCCTTAAAATGCCGAGCGGTCAGAGCAGCTCCGTCCTTGAGGTACCAACAGGGGATTGGAACAGTGCTGTAGCTTTAACCGCCTGCTATCAGGTCCCAGGTGTCAACTGAGGACTCACGTGCTTTAAACATTGTGGCCTCTGACCTGTCCTCACGCCTTCCTCAGGCAGGCACCCCCTTCACTCTGGGTCGGGGGGACAACCCACCCTCATGACATCAGACAGCAGGAGTTCTGTGACAGCCACTTGGGGGAGAAAGCACACACTGCTGTCTACACGGCATGTCTACACGTGAGTCAGGTGGAGAGAGAAAGCCGTGGGGACAGTCTGTAAGAGGACAGGCTTGAAACCCCAGCCCGACCAATGAGAATTAAGGCTGAGCAGAGAAACAGCCCTGCGGCCACCGCCAGGGGCCGGCCCAGCATCCACACTCTTCCCTCTGGAAAGCACCCCCCAACCCAGCAGCTGGCAAATGCCCCTGGTCTCCCAAAACAGCAGCGACGGGGATACAGCTTATTTCTACAGGGAGAGGCAAGAAGCCGCTTTACACACTGACTGGCCTTCATCCTGTGACAGCCGGTGAGGTTCATGACCACCTTTGTTTCCACCAGGGCACAGAGAGGTGGAGGAAGCTGAGCAAGGTCACACAGCAGGAGGGGGTGGAGCCAGGCTTGGCGCCCAGGAGTCTGGCCTTTGTGGCCTCTGTCCCCAGCCGGGGGGGGGGGGGGGTGGTCCCTGACTCTGTGGTGTGCACCCCATGCCCACGCACCCCCAAACCCCACACCCTGAGCAATCAACTTGGAGGCCTAGAACAGACTCAAGGCTGAGGAAGGAAACCAGACACCGCGGAGCCGATTCCATTTTTACAAAGTTCAAAACGAGGCAAATGAATCTATACGGTCAGAGTCAGGGTGGTGGCTGCCTTGGGGTCCCCAGGGGGCCGTCTGGGGTGCGGGGCATGTGTTTTCTTGGTCTGGGTGCTGGTGGCTTGGGTGTGTCCAGTGTGTGAGATTCACGGACTCCTCTGTGTGTTACATGCCAGTAAGAGAGTTTTCCCACAGAAGTATAAAACCACAGAAGAAAACACGGGTATATTTTGCTGACCCCAGATTTGGCAGTGGATTTTCGGATATGACACAGAAAGCGTGAGCTGCAACAACACAATAGATAAGTTGGACTTCATAAAAATTGACAACTTTTGTGCATCAAAGGACGTTATCAAGAAAGTGAAAAGGTTAACTATAGAATGGGAGACAATATTTGCAAATCACAGATCTGATACGTGTTTAGGATCAGAATATATAAAGAGCTCTTACAGCTCAACAACAAAAAGACAAACAGTTCAGTTAAAAAATAGGCAAACGGCTTGGACGGACATTTTTTTCCCAAAGAAGACAGGAATGGCCAAGAAGCAAATCAGAGATGCTCAGCATCACTGTCATTCAGGAAAGGCAAATCCAAACGACAATGAGACACCACCTCACACCCACGAGGGCGACTGTAATTAAAACAAAACAAAAGGGAAAATAACAAGTGCTAATGAGGATACGGAGAAATTGGAACCCTTGCACATCGGTGGTGGGGACGTAAAACGGTGCAGCCACTGTGGAAAACACTGTCAGTGCCTCCAAAAGTTAAACACAGAACTACCATACAACCCAGCGATTCCACTCCTAGGTATTTAGGAAAAAGGAAGAGAACAAAAGAGATAAAAAACCTGGGTCCACACGATAACGCGTACATAAATCTTCACAGCAGCATTATTCCCAGTAGCCAGAAGGTGGAACCAGCCCAAATGTCCAAATGTGAGTGTGATAACACAACGGCAGATTATTCAGCCATGAAAAGCCACGTGGGGCCCCCAGGATGTCTTATAAGGACACTCGTGTCCTTACAAGATGAGACAGCAGAGCTCTCTGCCACGGGAGGACACAGGGAGAAGGTGACACTCTCCAAGCCAGGAACCCAGTGCACTGGCACCTTGATCTCGGACTTCCAGCCTCTACAGCCGTTGTTTAAGCCTCGCAGTTCATAGCATAGCAGCCCAAGTCGACTGAGACAGGCTCGTGAAGTCCAAAATAAAAGTGTCCTCACCCCTTGCATCAACCCCCACTGCTGCTCTGCTCTGTCTCACAGTGGCCACGGTGGCCGGGGCGTTCCACGTGATAGGAACCCAGCAGCAGCCCCTGCTCCGTCAGAGCCCTTCCCTCCCTACAACTGTCGTAGAAGGGCCTCAGTCATCTGTGCCATCAGCCCAGCCCCCAGCCCGGGAGGCAGCGCAGCCCCTTACCCAGGTGGGACTCAAGATGGCGCAGATTTTAAAAGTGTATCAAAAGCCCATGAGATTTTGCGGTGTGTGGTTTGAAAACGATGTCTTGTGCCTTCTGACAAGCGGCTGTCATCTTTAATCAGACAGAACCAGGCTCGTTGGGAACGCAGCCTCCGGGGGCACAGAGCGAGCGCTGTTCCTCAGCGGTACCCAGGCAGAGTGGAGGGCACTGAGCGCGGCCCTACCGTGGACATTAGGGACCGGCCTGGCACCGTGGAGATGTGGCAGTGTCTCTGGGCTGCAGCAACTCCCTCCCCTCCCTGCAGAGACAAGCAACCAACCCCTCCCCCCTCCCCCAGCTGTGGGAAGCACGGAGGGATGGACCTCCCCTACCCCATCGGAAGCAGGCACCCACTTTTCCTCCCTAAAGCCATCCATGGCCTCTTCCATTCCCTGGAGAAGCGGCTGTGCCTCCGCCTGCTTTTGGGCCCTCCCCTGGGTCCCCGCTGCAGGGCACACATCCCCCAGCCCAGCCAGCTCCCAGTGGCTGCTCCTGGCACAGCCCCCAGTTTGAAGCTTTAGTCTCCTTCCTGAATGACCAGAACTGGAACCGGATCTTGAAAGGCCTGCTCTCCAGAGTGCACGGATCAAATGCAATTTACCGAGAAGCTAATCAAGATCTGTAGCAGGAAGGATGCAGTCGGGGGAGGGGGGAGCATCTGGCAGCCCTCCAGCTCTGTGCCATGTCAGCAAAGACCCTCCCCAGAACCCCTGACTCAGCCCTGCCTCCTCCCCATTGCTGATGCCACAGGCCTCGGGACAGGCTCGCTCTGGGCTCGGGGTCTTGGGGGACCACATGGAGGCTGGCGTGGCTCCCTGACTGTGTTTGGGCTCTGTTCCTCTCTCTGCCCCAGCTCCAGGACTCGGGTGACCGCTCCAGGACTAAGCCTTGTCCCCTCGTTCTCTGCTGTCCCAGGCCCTAGAGCAGAGCTGCACGCAGAGGGGCTGTCCCATAAAGATATTCTGAACGAGAAAACAGTACCCACCAGGCATGCATAACGGGGTCCTAGAGGACAGGGGGGTTCTGACCAGTGAGTGTGGGAGCAGAGAAGTAACATACTCCACCTCCGGGCACGTCAGCTATCAAGGCTCTGAGAAGTCCTGCAGTAAGGACGTCGGTGTGGCGCCCTTGCCGGGCTTCTTCAACCCCGATGCCTGGGAATGTGCTGACGGGCCAATGGTTAAGGGCAAGGACAGAACACACTGATCCTTGCTGGGTGCTGAGCAGGGGCGTGGCATCAGGCTGAAGGCAAGTCCGCGTGTGTCTGTGTGTCCCTGTGTGTGTGTGTGAGTCTGCGTATGTATGCGTGTGTATTTTTGTGTCCCTGTGTGTGTCTCTATGTGTGTATCTGTGTATTTGTGTGTCTGTATCCGTGTGTATCTCTGTGTGTGTCTGTGTCTGTGTGTGTAAGTTTGCGAGTATTTCTGTGTCTGTGTGTCCGTGTGTCTGTGTGTGTCTTCGTGTGTGTGTGCGTCCGTGTGTGTCTTTGTGTGCACATGATCCAAAAGGATGACGTCTAAATGCTAACGGTAGTTTTTCTGGGTGATGACATGCATTATGGATGATTTTTCTTTTAGGATAAACAGGTATTCCCTCTGAGAGTGTTTTTAAAATAAACACGTTCATTAAGTTTTAAAAAGGGAGTGAGAAGCTGGGGTCTTGGGAAGCTGACTTCACCTCTGTCCTTAGGAAACGCCTTTATTTGTTCGGAACTCAGGGTTTGTTTTCTCCCAGTGATAAAAGTCCTGCTGGCTTAGGAGGGTGAAAAGGAAGTGCCAAGGAGAAAAGAAAAGAGGCAGAAATAAACACACCAGCGTGGGGAGTCGCAGGAGAGGGTCCATCTGAAATGGAGAAACTATCAGCTGGCTGCCCCCCTCCCTCCAGGGCTCCTCCAGGTCAGGCAGGGGGACCCCTGCCACCGTCCTCACCGGGAACTCCGCCCCCAGGCCAGGCTGGGACACAGTGAGCCTTCAGGAAGGTGAGTAGTGGATGGAGAAGGGAAGGAAGGGAAGAAGGAGGGAGGGAGGGAGGGAGGGAGGGAGGGAAGCACAGAGGAAGGAACAAAGGGAGGGAGGGATTAATTAGTGGTCCCAGAGGGACCCTGGGCTTCTCATTACCATGGAGACAGCCAGGCTGCAGGAGGCAGGTGGGGCTCAGACAGAGGCCCCGCCAGGGTTATAAGGAGGATGGGGCTGGCCAAGACGCACCCCATTCCCCGCCCCCGCCCACCTGTTCCTGCTAATACTGTGAGAACCAGTAGAGAACAACGTGATGGCAGGGACTCAGCCAGGGACCCCCTCTCACTCAACACCCCCTCCGCTCGTCCAACCCTGGGCTGGTTGATCTGCTTAGACCACCGTCCCCTGGCAATGCACAGCCACCTTCCAGCTCTCTCTGTGGAGAGACTCCATCCCCAGGAGCCAGCACTGCAGCAGGGCTGCTCCCAGCCCCCTACCTCTGCTCCTTGCCCTGCCCACCCCCTGCCCCAGCCAGCCAACCCCGCGACGGGGAAGGGGCTTGTGTCAGCCCCTCCCAGGTCCCCACCGGACCCAGGATGCTCCCACACCCAGACCCGGCATGGAGCTGGCTCATCAGGACAGACACCCCAGACACGCAGGATGCGAGACAACATGCAGTGGAGGATGTTAAATATTTAGAGTGACAGAGGGAGTGTGGGGAACTGCACTACCACCAAGTGCACATTTCACGGGCGGGCGCCCAGCATAAGATGGCACCGGGCCCGGTGCATGCAGACGCGGCACAGATTGAGGGCTCCCGCAGGGGCGGGGAAGAGGCCCGGGCTGCTCCCCTACTCAGGCTGCAGAGAGGAAACACCTTAGGAGGCAAAGCCGGGTGGGGTGGCAGGTGCCTTGGGGCCCCTGCACCTGGCTGATCTGCCCCGCTCCCTGCAATCCCACCCACCTGCCGCCAGTGTGGCCTCCCCATCGGCCCAGAGAGCTTCCTACCTGCACGGGGTCCGGGCACCACAGCCCAGTCGGAGCAGTCGGCCTCTTCGGCCCCTGTCTAGCCCCGCTCCCGGGACAGGCTGGCAGGAACAGGCAGTGTGACCGTGAGGACGGGGGCAGAGAGCGGGGGCACAGAGATGCCCTCACCCTCCAGCCAGAGGTCTGGATCCTTCTCTTTCTTTTTCAGGTCCTGTCCCCTGCCACCTGCCGCCCCCCAAGAGCCCACTGCACACCCAGCTGGGTGCCAGCATGCTCTGGGCCGAGCCCAGGTGGTGCCAGCACGGTGGCTGCTCCCTTCTGTGGAGCCGGCTTGTCCCCGCCCGCCTGCCCGCAGCTGCCGCCTCGCTGGGGAGGAATCTCAGAGCTGTGCAGGTCCCGCTGACTCAACTGCTACACACCGCGGAGCTCGCCGCCCGCAGGGGCGAAAACAAAAGCATTCATCTTCCCCGGGAGGCTCTTTATCCTCCAGCCCCCAGCAGCTACCTCGTGGCCGGCGCTGAGCTGGGGGACACTCCGCAGACACGACCCCTCGGATCCCCGAGGAGGTTCTGGTGACCGGGACGCCAGGGCCGGGGCTGGCGTGTCCCGCCCACCCCAAAGGGTGCCGGAAGCGGGCCAGGCTACAGTCACACACCTGCAGCGACAACTGCTCAGCCCACAGAGCCTAAGATGCTCCCCGCTAAGGCCATCAGGTATCACAGCGTGGCGTGAGACAGAGCACAAAGCAACATCTACGCAGGGGGATGCCAGGCGGTCGGGCCAAGAACAGGCACCGGGAGCCCGCCTGGGCCCCCTGGGCTCGAGTGCGCTCGGCCCTGCGTGTGGCCGATAGCCCGGCACACGCTCTCCCAGACACACAGACACGGGCCCACAGAGTGAGGGCACCAAGCAGGGCGGGAGGGGGCCGGCGCTCTGGGGAGCGGCTTGAAGAGACGGTGCAGCGGCTGGTGGACCTGGACAGGTGAGCGTGACAGGTTTCTAGTCTCTTTAAATGGGGGCGACTTGAGCTGTTTCAACAAGCCACCAGCAGGATGCCTTGCGGCCCCCAGGGAGGAAAGGAGATGGCAGGGTAAGGCTCTAGAGGAGGCAGGCGGGGTTTGGACCAGAGCACAGGGTTGGGGGCTGTGGCTGGGAGGAGAGACAGAGCCTCTGTCAGGAAGGGCAGGAGCGGGTGGGATAGAAGCTTCGCAGACAGCCCTGAGTGACGTCTGACCCTCTCTCTGTTAAGTCTTAGACAAGGTCATTGTGGCTGGCCGGCTGGGGTGGGAGGGCAGCAGCCCAGGAGAGCGAGGAAGGTCTGGAACAGTCTTTTGGGGGAACAGAGAGAAACAGGCTTGAACTGCCAGGCACTGCGGCAGGTGGGGCCCTGGCCGGGGCATCCTCCAGAAGCCTCAGTGCTGCTGCCGGAGGTGGCGGCTGCCCAGACTCCCCCAGAGCAGGGTCTGCAGCAGGGTCTGGGTGAGGAGAGAGCCCTGGAGAGACGGGAGGGCCAGGTGAGACGTCACCGTGGGGTACAGGGGGAGGACTCATCCTTCGTGCACGTTCGGAGGATGGGGGTAGAAACATGAGGCGTGATCAGTACCCCAGAAAAACATACAAGGTGTTCAGCAGGCGAGATGTCAACAGTCTCATCACGTGACCACCCGCCCAGCTCCGTCGGAAAGACATGGAGCCCCCAGTGTAGAAACAGGCGATGCTGACGGAAGATAACTGAAACGCAAGAACTCTGATTGGCTAAAAATGACAAAGAAGACCCGGCACCACTAGGGGTGGGAGGGAAGCAAACCACAGCGAGGTCCCACGTTCTCCCCCATCAGCTTGACATAGGATTTCATAAAGATTACACCCAGGGTGGGAGATGGGAAAGATCGTTCTCTGTTGATAAGCACGTAAATCAGAATAAACTTTCTGGAAAGCAATTTATGTGTCAAGAACCCTGACAAAGTGCATGGCTGTTGGCTCAGTTTCTACACTTCTGTGAATGAATCTTAAGGAAAACTAGAAATGCAATAAAAGAAGATGTTCATCTCAGTGTTATTTATCGTAGTAAAAATGTGGAGAACGGTGCTACGTCCAACAATGAATGATCAGCCTAAAGCATTCTGGTCTATTCCTACAACGAAATACGATGCAACGCTGAAACACTCTTATGTGCGATGCACCTGGAAATGTTATCT
The DNA here is from genome assembly GCF_008692025.1 of Phocoena sinus. Lineage (NCBI taxonomy): Eukaryota > Metazoa > Chordata > Mammalia > Artiodactyla > Phocoenidae > Phocoena > Phocoena sinus. The sequence continues at coordinate 3,416,303 of NC_045767.1, read as the reverse complement.
TGTGAGACAGATCCAATCACAGAGGACCCCACGTAGTGGATGATTCCATTTATAGGACGCGTCCAGAACAGGGAACTCTACAGAGACCAAAGTAGACTGGTGGCTGCCACGGGCTCAGGGTGTAGGGGAGGGACAGCTAAGGGGTACAGGCTTCTCCTTGAGGTGATGAGAACGTCCTAAAATGGACTGTGGGGATGGGTGCACAGCTCTGTGAAGATACTAAAAACCACCGAATCACACACTTTACACGTGTGAAGTGAACTACGTTCCAATAAGGCTGTTTACAAAAAGACCCATAAAACACAAGACAAAAACATAGGGACCTATTAAATAGGACGTGGGAGTGGAAAAAAATCAGGATATGATGTATAAATGGTTTGATGCCAACTCTGACATGTGGAGAGAGAAAAAACTGGAAGGAATCCAGCCAGAGTTCAGCTAAATATGATCGCATGTCAGTGACTTCCCCCCTTATTTGTGCTTTGCAAACTCTCTACAGTCAATGAGGGTGTAATCACAGCCCCCCCCCCCCCGCAGGGGCCTCTGGGCGTAGAAGGGCACAGCTCTGCACAGAGCCTGGGACCATCCCCGCTGTGGCATCTGGGAAATGGGGAGGTGGTGGGGAGGGCCTCACTGCCCCTGGGTGGGTGTGGCCACCCCCTTCCCCTCCCGGCTACCTGGGGCAACTCTCTCCCTGCAGCTCTGATGTCAAGTGTAATTTCAAGAAAAGCAGCTCAGTGCTCAACATGCAATTGACCAAGGCATTCTGAGCTCCCTACCGCTGGGCTCCCGGGCTCCGGCCTCCCGGCCTCAAGTCCAGCCTCAGCGGCAGCCTGAGGGAGCTCTCTAGTATGCAAATCCGACCCAGGCTTTCCAGGGTTCAGAAGCCCTTGTCTGGGAGGGTGGCCTGGGCCCTGCGGCCTCAGACCCCAACCTGTCTTCCCACCCCCAGAGGCTGCTTCTGTGACCTCCTTGGAAAAGGCTCCCAAGCCCCTTGGCTGGGTCAGGGCCCCTCCTCTCCCACTGCTCTGCCCCCTCCCCACACCCCAGGTCCTCTGGTTACCTCTGCCCTCCCCAACAGACCATATGCTCGCCGAGGGATGGCCCATCCACCCGCCCCAGTGCAGAGCCCAGGAGGGGCTGCAGAGTGGGGTGGAGGGGCAGGCTGGGCCAGAGCATCAGGGGGGTGGGTTTGGTCCTGTTCACCCCATGGAATTGATCTTACTGAACAAATGTAGTAAGGTGCATAACACGTGTTATTTTCACAAAGGGACACACCCGTGTAACTACCACCCAGACCAAGAAACGCACCTGTCAGCACCCCAGAAATGCCCCAACCTGAAATCGCTGGGTGACCTGTCCGCCTCTGTGGACCCAGCCCTGCCCCCCGGGCTCCCTTTGCAACCCGCCAAGCCTCAGATTTCCCATCTAGATGCCAAAGGGCTGAACCAGGATCGCAAGTTCTTCCCACCTCTCTGTCAACGTGTAAAGGGCACAGGTGAGAGAGTGTTGCAGGGAAATATTCCTGGAGGAGGTGGCACTCACTGGGCAGACCCTGGAAGGTGTCCTCTGGCAGAGCTGGGAGGCAGAGGCTCAGGGGTGCGGGTTCCTGCACAAACATACACCACAGACGCCACGAGAGGCACCTTCTTATCCTCTCTGTTAACTCCTAGGGGGCGGGCAGACCCCAGTGCCCAGAGAAGAACTTAGAGCGGGCGAGTGTCATGCTTGCAGCCTCCAGGCTGGCCTCCTTACCTCCAGCACGTGCCCCGTGATGTACTTCTCACAGCCATCGCAACGGATCCCGAACTTGCTGTGATAGTCGGCCTCACAGTAGGGCAGCCCATCCCTGCAACAGAGCCGGCAGTCAGGACGGCGGGGGCACCCCCAGGACCCCCAAGCCCTCAGAGTCCTCGCCAACGAGAGCGGCCACGTCCAAGGGGCAAACGCCCACTTCCTCCTACTCTGGGTAACAGCACAGCCCTTGAACAGCGTGTATGGGGCACTTACGGGCACCAGCACGGCCCCTCGGTCATCAGGGCAGCCCCAAGAGAAATACCACAAAGATCGTCCCATATCACAGGTGGACAAACTGAGGTGCAAGAGGTGGGGCCGCCTGCCCAGGGGGCGAGTGAGGGCTGGTGGAGGGCTCCAAAGGCTGAGCCCAAGGAATCAAAGCTGCGTCTGGGAAATAAAAGACGTTTCCGCAGACGTGGCTCTTCCTTCCAGTTCATTCTGTCAGGTGTTTAACATCCAGGGTGGGAAATAGTCTGTTTACGCATTGGGTGGCTTCCTGCTCGTTCTGAAAGGGGTCTGGGGCGCTGGAGAAAAACGTGAGCCGACAAGGGGGTGTGACAAAGCCGCCCACGTTGGAGACCAGGTCTGAGGGTGACAAGATGCCAAGTGGCAGGTGTGCCTTGGGACCGACCCTCACACTCCCGGGCATGGCCGGGAGCTTCCTGCTCTCGAAATCCGAGGGGCGAGGGACATCAGGCTGTGCAGGAAGGAGCGACGCGTCCACGCTCCCCACGCACGGCAATGGCGGGCTTACTACGCGCCACGTGCGTGGCTTGTGGCTTTGGGAAATTGGGACGAGCGGGACGCCTTGTGGGCACTGCTCATGAATATCTGGGCAGCCGCGGGCGGGCTGCCTAAATGCCGAGCCCCCTTCACTGAACTGTAAGGAGAAGCTGGTTTGCAGGTGGTGGACGGAAGACAACGCAGACACGAGGCCTGGACAGTATCTGGCCTGCGGTCGGAGCTCATTAATTATCACTATGGGGTCAACGCCACGGGACGAGTGGCAGTGACGGTGTCGGAGGTGGTGCCAGTGCTTCCTGCTGGGCAGTGGTGAGTGAACAGGCTTGCACTCAAACGCCCAGAGTCCCAGCTGCCACTTAACCTGTCTGGGCCTCAGCTTCCTGGCTGTAAAGTGGGATCGGTAAGTGCAAGGTCTAAGGAAGACAAGGTATGGCCGGCACCTGGCACCCGGTGGCTGAGGCCACTGTCATTGTCATCGCCAACCGGGGCTGTCCCCCTGGCCCCAGGTCCAGCCCAATGGGACTCGGATGTGGAGGCGACTGGCACGGGGGGGTGCAGGGTCGGGGGCGTTACTGTGGTGCGTCATCCCCGCCCCCCCGCCCCCAGCCCCGCACTGCTGAAGTTGCCGTGTGAGCCCTAGTTTGGTTTTGATTTTTGCTCAGCTGCTAACAGAAGGTGAGATTCCTCAAGCTGTTGGGAGACTGCAGCTAGCGGCGCCCTCTTTTCCTCAAAGCTCAGGACCTTGTCTGGGTCACACAGATGACGGCAGGAGGGGTGAGGTCCCGGTGTTTCTCTGCAGCCTCCGAAACGAAGCAGCCCTTCCTTCCACAGGGGAGGGGACATGTATATTGGGCCCTTAGGGTCCACCTTCAAATGCCCTGACCTCAGGGCCCCAACCTCTCCCAAAAAAAGGCTGTACATGCAGCAAATCCAGGAGGTTCAAAGATAACGTCTCCATGGCAACACCACCACGCCCTCATCACGAATTCCGGGCTGTTCCAGAGGCTGCTAAGTAACATGCACGCTGTGTGGGTGAGAGGGGCTGCAGCGCCCTGGGGGCTGGGCATCATTTTATTTTTAGTGCTCTGTCCCCAAGGCTGCCTTGGCGTGTCACTCACCCCCTCCCTTTACTATGACAGAGGCAACAGGTCCTGGCCCAAGCAGCCAGAAACCACCGCCCCCCCCAGCCTGACCCAGCCTGGACAGAGGCTCGTCTTGATGTGGCGACTCTCACTGGCAATGTTTGATTTTGAGATAATTGCGGATCCAAACACAGTTGTAAGAAACGGGACAGAGAAACCAGGACGGCCTTCCCCAGGTTTCCCCAAGGCTCACATCTTACAGAATTAGAGTACAAGGTCCACCAGGAAATTGACACCGGCACACGCGGCGACCCGGTTCGGATTCCCCCAGTGCACACCCGCTCTCGCGGGCACATGCGTGCGCGTGCATGTATGTGTGCGGGTTTTATTCTCTGAAGCTTTATTGCAGCAGTCTTTTACCCCAGTCAATTCCTGCGATGGTTCTATTCCCTCAGAGCGTCAAGAACTAGCACAGCCTTTGATAGAAGTTGCCAGAAAAGCCCCTAACTGGCAGGAGGGAGCCGCTCTGCACTCAGAGAAGCTGCTCCTTTGAGCTCAGCCTGTAACCCTTCCCTCCCCGGTGCTGTCTGGGGGCTCACCCGACTCAGTTTCCTGATCTCCAGGGATTAGAATGCACCTGGCAGACCAGCTGCCTCTGCTCAGGGCCCGATCCCCAGAAGCTCCCTCCCCACTGCCTCTGGATAACGGTGCTCCCCCCGCACCCCAAAGCAGCCACCGCCGCATCCTGAGGACACATCAGGGACCCCGTGTCGGCCAGCGGGAGCTGCCGATGGCCCCGCGGCAGAAGACGGGGCTGTGCTGTCACACCCGTGACGCCCGAGCCCGGTCAGCCCTCTCTTCCTTGCTCTGCTGACGGCCTCGGCTGACGTCCACTTTGCATTCTGCAGGGGATGCAGGCACCAGCAAGAGGGGCGAATTCCACGGGCGAGGGTGACACCAGGGGCGGTGTGGGGAGGTGTTTTACAAGGTCAAAGGCGGGAGCGCTAAAGTCTCTGTCCCAGTGAACAGAAAGAGCATGGGAGTCTCTGCAAACCACACTGAGGAAGCAAGGCTGGTAGGGAGAGGGGCCCGGCCGGGGCTCTTCCCCTGGCACAGACGGGAGCAGCTGGCAGGAGGGTGGGCACAGGACGAGCCCTGCCCCGCCCCCAGGTGACAGGTCAGCGAGCCCCGCCCACTCACTTGCTGATATACTCCGCGTTCAGTTGTTTCCCGCACGTCTTGCACTTGAAACAGCCCAGATGCCAGTGTTTCTCCAGGGCCACCAGGGACTGGCCATTTTTGATCTCCACTCCGCAGCCCTTGCAACCTGGAAGAAAGAACGGAGCACAGCCGTCATCCTCGTGGGTATGGGCGAGAGGCGCAGGGTGGCAGCCCTGCACCGCTGGGACTTCAGACACCCCAGGGGCAGTGAGAGCGGGCCTGGGGACGGGACAGACGGAACCGTCCAGCCGCAGCCGTTACACGACGGCCAGCGTGAGCGCGCATCGAGTGCCGACTGCGTGCAGCCTGGGCCGCGCGCCTGGGATACCAGGATGAACTAGACAGAGGCCCCACCTTCCAGAGATGGGCGTCTAGGCCTGCGGAAGCAGATGTGGACTTGCACAGGGGCACCCTGCAGTGGGCACTGCCCCAAGCATGGCCCGGGCAGCAGGGTGCCATGATGGCAGGAGCTCTGGGTGGCCTCGCCTGTCCTGCTCTGTTGGCAGGTGGACTTTGAACCTAATTGTGCGCCCCCACCAGGAAAGGTGCCGCTTTAGAGAGGTTGGAGCCCCGATGCCTGTCCTCTGAGCGCTCGCCTGCCAGGGTGCCCCTCCCAGGAAGCCCTCCGGCCCCGGCTTCTGAGCTCCTTCTGTGGCCAGCCGTGCCACATCCCGGACATAGGACATTGACCACCCGCGCTTGTGCTCCCGGCCTCAGCCCAGGTCGGAGCCAGGCCCCAGGAAGCGCCTTCATCCCCGGTGATGGGGGCTCTCCCTCCCATGGCCCCCAGCCTGTTCTGGGCCCCTGACCGGTCTCCCCGCTGCCCCTCCAGCCATGCCCGTCCCTGATCAAGCCCCCCCCCCCACAGGGTCTCGGGTGCTCAGTACACGGCCCTGCTGCCTCCCGACCCCTCCAGCCATGGGCAGCCACACTGGGGGCTCCCACAGTCAGTGCCACGTGTGCTGAAGAACCAGGGGGTGGAGCAGGCCGGGCAACGTCAGGGGCAGAGACAGGCAGCATGACCTGCCTGGGGTGTGCGTGTGTGTGCACATATGTGTATCGAGTACGTACACGTGTGTCTTATGTGCATGTGTTGTGTCTGATTACGTGCACTTGTATGTGTGACATGTCTGTGTGCAGACAGGTATATCTGTATGTGACTGTGTGCAGGGGTGTGTGTGCATGTGTGTCTATGTGTGTGCGTGTTAGTGCCTGCATGTGTGATGTGTTGTGTGTATGCATGTGTGTCTCTGTGTGAGTGTGTGTCCCTGCGTGAGTCTGTGTGTGTCTGTGTAAGTGTGTCTGTCTGTGCATAAATGTGTGTATGTAGGTCTATCCGTCTCTGCGTGTCTGTCTGTGTGACTGCATGTGTCTCTATGTGTGTGTGTGTCTAGTATTTCTGTGTATATCTGTGTGTGTCGGGGACACGACAAGGGTGGGGCCTTGGGGACCCCAAAGGGCCCTGATGAGGAGACGCGAGCAGGGGGTGCCCTGAGGGACTCAGCATTTTCCGGGCTCAGCCAGGCAGGGACCCCCCCGCCAACCCTAGATGAAAGAATGGGGCCCAAGGTCCAGCAGCCTGGCTCCAATCCTGGCCCTACTCCTCGGGGTCACACTGGACAAGCCTCTTTCCTCTCCGTGTGGAGCCCTGTTTCCAGCCGGGGGGTGGGGCGGGGCAGTCACATTCAATGACGGATCTCATATGAAGACAGCAGAGCCCGCACGTCTAGGCGCTGATGCTGCCGGGACACGCCCGACGCACGGCGGGCTCGCCAGACTCTGCTCTGACAGGGATTTGCTCTCCTTCTGGGCAGAGGCCAGCATCACGTTATCTTTAAGAATAAAAAATATTTAATATCTACAGAACTGTTGGTCAAACTCTAGATTTCTTAATTTACCACACCGTCAAATCCACTGGCAACTTTGGAAAAGACCCGAAGAACAGGCTCGAACCCCAAGGTCCAGGGCTGGGAGGGAAGAGGGGACCTCCCAGCCATCTCAGGATCCTGGAGTCCAGCCAGGCTGGCGGCAGAGAAGAGCTCAGTGAACGAACGCCTGAATGCATCGGAGCCAAGAGGAAGCTCCCTCCTCAAGTTCAGGAGGCATCAAGACCCCTCCCCTCCCGCCCCCTCAGTCCGTCCCCAGCAGAGCAGGGCCGACACCGCCTCCCAGTGCTGGATCCGTGCAGCTTTGACTCTGGGCCCTCACCTAGCGGGTGACCGCGGGCACACACGGTACGCTCCGTGCCAGCGCCTCTTGACCAGGGCCATTTTGCTGCCGGGGGCTTTGGGCTGTGTCTGGAGACAATTCTGGTCCTTCCAACTGGGCGTGGAAGGTGGGGGTCGTGCCCCAGGGGCCCGGAGGCCAGGAATGCTGCTCAAAACCCTCCAGGGCACAGGTCGGCCCCCACCACAAAGAATCGTCAGGCCCCAAGTGTCAACAGCACTGAAGTGGAGAAAGCCTGCTCGGAGCCTCGGTCCAGGTCTTCGTAGACAGGCAAAGCAAAGGGGCATCCCGGACCACACGGGGCCTGGGGAGAGGCGGGGCACGGCAGTGGCTGGAAACACGGACCTTGGAGCCAGGCTGCCCCCGCCAGCTGTGTGACAGTGACCGAGTCACTTCACGTCTCTGTGCCCACTAACACAGGGATGCATTTTATGGGGGTAGTAACAGTACCAGCCTCACGCAGCTGTCACGAGCTAACAGAGACAGGCCTGTGGTGTGAAGGACGCATTTGAGGAATGAATACACACACGTGAGCTGAACGCTCGAACTATTACCGCTGTTGTCTCGAGGGGGACACCTCGTGAGGGGCCGATTCCCTGCAGGAAGCCCCCCGCTCTGCCTCTTCCTGTATCAGCAGTGTGCCTTCCCCCAGGGCAGGGTCCAAGGCTCCGGGCAAACGTGCCACCTGCCGCCGAGGGGGGACGTGGTCCGCACCTCCACACCGCCTCCTTGTCCCCACAGACTCGGGGTAGAGTCTCACTAATAGTGAGCCATGAACGTGGAGGCCAGGGCCAGGTGCGAGGACTGTTGTCATGGAAACGGCAATCATCATTTTCTAAACACATCTGGAGCTCAGCATAGCTTCGCAGGGCTTTGCAAATGACAGGTGAATCTGTGATGAATCCACTCGACAACAGCTGTCAACGCGCAGACGTCCTTGAGGGAGTGTGTCCCCACTGCCCGGGGGCAGAAGGGGGGCACACTTTGGCCTGGAAGGGCCAAAGCCTGCCATCCACTCATCCTCGCACCCTGGGCCTGGCTCTGCCATCACAGCCACAGGATGGACCTGGGCCCCTTCCCCAGCATGACCCTTCTAGAACCTTCCAAAAAGTTTCCTTGTTTCCCCTCAAGTGCTCCCTCCTCTAGCAGACGCGGTCATGGGTTCAAAGGCCCGGCTCTGCCACTAACTCGCGTGGGACCCAGGACGTGTCGGGGGCCTCTCTGAGCCCCAGCTGTGGACTCGGGCTGGGAGTGGGGCGCAGGATCAGACTCCCTCGCCCACTGTCCTCCTCAGATCTAACTGGGAGGGGAGGGGGGTGTGGGTCGAATCTGAGATTGACCTTTGATGGCAAGGAACCGACTGGGCTCTAACTTTAAAATGCCTGAGACGTTACGGGCTTGGCTTGCGATTTCTCTAAGGAGCCTGGGCCAAGCAGGAGGGGCTGCGAGCATCTGCTGGGAGAGATAAAAAAGGTTCAAGTGCATCCCACCCACTGGGCTCTGCACTGAACTGGCGACTCGACCCCCTGACTGCAACGCAGTGGCTTGGGGGCGGGGAGTGGCGGCCAGGAGGGACATTGGTTCCTGGGGGCTACAGCACCCTACAAGGCAGATGCACCCCACAAGGCAGCCACTGTACCCCACAAGGCAGCCTGCATGCCTGCTCCCCCCATGGGGCCCAGCCCCTCCTCATCTTTCCACGTCACCCCCTCATTTAACCTCAGCCTTGCCACAAGAAAGGCTCACCCCATTTCCAGAAGAGGGACCGGGGCTCTGATCCCGTCACCCACCCCTGATCACATGGACAGTGCAACCCCACATGGGCGAAAGACACAGAGGCTCCAAGGGCCACAGCCCAGGTGGATGCACGTCCAAAGGCCTGAGGACCCGCCCCACCCACAGGACGGCCCCTCATGGGCACACAGCCAGCAGAGGCCTTGGATGCCAGGGCCCTGCCCCTTCCCTCCTGACTTCGGTGGGCCTCCTGATCCTGGCTCCGAGTGTGATCCCAGGTTCCCAGCGTGACCCCGTCCTGGCTGGGCTGGGCCCCAGCAGGTGGAGTCAAGCCCAAGAACGGGTCACGGGGGCTCCTCAGCTTGGACAGGGCTGCCCCGGTCCAAGGTCCCACATTCCCAGCTCCTGGCTGCTGCGACACCAGGCTGCCCCTCCGGGCCACTGCCCATACCCACTGCTGACCCCACATCCACTCCCAAGGCCTGGAGAGGGGACACAGCGTGCCCAGGGCACCCAGGTGGTGAGTGGCGGGGTCTATTCCTCACAGCCGGGCTCAGAGCTGCGTCCTGATTGGAGTGGCGCTGGGCCTCTCTGAGGGCTGCCCTGTGACCGGCTCCAACCAGCAACCGGTTCAGAGCTGGAGAGTCCGGGAGGAGCCTGGAAAAGGGGAGCCTGGACGGGCGCCCAGCGGGCTCTCCGGGAGGAGACCCTCCCCCCAGGGCAGTCGGGGAGGCAGTCCACGGCAGAAGCGACGTGGAAAGCTCAGGTGCGGCGGAGGAACTGGCCACCCAGAAGGAGTGGTGCACCCCTCCCCGGGGAAGGCGTGGGCATCCAGCAAGAAGCGCTGATCCTGTTACTAAGCAACAGGCTCAGGCCAATGAGCGGAAGAGGGAAGCTCAGGTCCCTGGGACCAAGCCTGACTTCCACGGGAGCAGCTGGCCACTCTCTGCTTCCCCCAGGGAAGGCGGCCCCCAAAGGTGGCCATCTGCAGCTTTCCTGTCTATGCAAGAAGGGCCGCGTCCCTCCCCCAGCTGCCACCACCTGCAGGGCAGACCACGCTGCGCAGGCTCACATTCCTAGCATGCTCCCAACCCACCTCGGCACTACCTCCCTCAACAGCCATCTATGGCTCCTCGTTGCCTCCAGGATGCAGCTGGAGCTCCCTGGCATGGCTTTGCCGCCTGGTTTCTTCACTTCCATTCCCTGCTCCCACACAGCACCCACCTTGTCCACTCACACGGGGGTGGCAGTTGGGCCCAGCTCATGCAGTGCCCTTCCCTCAATGCCTACTTAACGAAAACCTGTGTTTTAGGTTTCAGAACAAAGGCCACCTCTTCAGAAAGCCTCTGGTCACAGCAGGGCGGGCTCCCCTGCTTTGGACTTTAAAGGTCTTGGCTCAAACCTCAGCCCCACCCCTCCCTAGCTGGACACTGGGCACCCAGCACTTCCGCTGCTCTCCACCAGGCTCAGGGCACTTATGCTCCTGCAGAAGGAGGAAGGGACTCCTGCCTGGCCAGGCTGCTCTGGGGACAAAAGGAGGTGGGGTCTGGGAAGACAATGCAGACATCCACACAGAAGCCAAGAGCTGGTGATGAATGTTTAATGCCTTCCAGGCACAAAAACAGTTCTAAGCTGGGGATTATCACCATGGACTGCGAGAAGGGATAGGTTATAGAAGGGGTGGGTTACAGACCCATCTGGGGGTGAGGGCAGCATTTGTTCTTTGAAAACACAGATTTGATATTTTAAAATAAATTTCCATTTGGAGAGGGCAGCCTTTCTGCCCATGACATTTTAAAAAATCTCAAAAAAGTCTCAGACAATGAGTCTGTGATTGGGCATATTTCCCTTTTTACTTTGGCTGCCAGGAAGCTCTGGACAAACTCTTCAAACTAATCCCTGCCTTTTCAAATTTTGCTATAGTTTTTTGATTACTATTTCAGGCTTAATGATAATGGGGCTGTTTGTTGAAGCAAATTCTCAAAAATTTAATCAATCCAGATCTCAGCTGGAGAGAAAGTTTTGAATGGAGAACTCTCCTAGCAGACCCCAAAGCAACAGCCTCACCAACTGCGACTGCTGTGAGCTTGCCTCCCCAAGGGATGAAGGCTTCGCCTCATTTCCCAGATAAAATTATTACCAGTCCCTGAAGCCAACACTCGGCTCCTGGGAGGATGTGCAGTCTCCTCTGTACAGACTTTCAGTGTCGCGGACAAGGAAGCGGGAGAGGACAGGAGAGTGAGGAGAGCCAGGGGCTGGCTCTGGAAGTCAATACAAACCCCTCCTCTGTCCCAGGACACGTGGCCCTGGCACTGGGGACACCACAGCCACCCTGCACACAGGGTGGGCTCTGAACACCCCGTTTCTGCAGTGGGAGCCTGGTGGGAGCAGTCCTGGGGCGCTGGGCTCCCTCCCCGTCCCTGTGTCCCATCTCTGGTCCTGGAAGAGCCACCCACAGGGAAAGGCCAGCACCTTTCTGCTCCCACCTCGCTCTCTGCCCCACATCCACAAGCTCCTGACATGGCCCTGCTACTGGTTCGTTTTCACTAACAACCCTCTTCTTCATTCAAGAAGCATGTATTGAGCACCCACTGCATACGCACCCTGGCCCAGCTCCCAGGGGATGGAACAGGTAATCCAAGAGCCCCAGACCACAGGAGCCCAGAGGTCACTGTTCTCCTAGTGGCTCTCCTGAAGGGCTCCCGGATGCTCTGGAAATAACTGTGGGGAGCTGAGTGTGGGTGCTGGAGGGAGAAGGCCAGAAGGAGGCCAGAAGGCTTCTTGGAGGAGGTGGTTTAGAGCCGGGCTGAAAGACGGAGTGGCACAAAGCGGGGAGGGCACAGGCTGAGCAAAGGCTTAGAGGCAGGAGTACCCCAGAGACACCTGGCCCTGGTTCCCTTCGTTGTGTTCATCCACAGTTATTCGCTTCCACTACTTCTGGTCCCAGTGGTGTCAGGCCTGCCACCCAGCACTGCCAAGCCCCCTCCGCCACGCCGCTCTGCGTCCACTTACTCCAGAGGCCCTGGGACAGGGGCACGCTGCTGCCCGCTGATGTGGGCAGGGAGCACTTCTGGCACATGCATTCCTTGCCGTTGAAGGTCACTCGGTCCCCAGGCGGGAAGGGCAACCTGAAATAAGACAGTGCATTACCAGCCAGGACCACCTCCTGGCTCTTCTCCTGGGTGGGGGGAGCCCCATCCTAGACACCATGCCGTCACCTCCCCGGGGACCACAGGCCCAGGACGCTGGGTGTCTGCATGCAGGTGCAGGTGCTGCCATGGCCCCACTGGCCCCGCTGGGCCATCTTAGCCTTAGTTTCCTCATCGGCACCGGCAGGCAGAATCACGGTGCAGTGGGCCAGAGCAGTGGGGGCCGGCCAGTGCTTGCACATGGCGATCAACTGGGCAGTCTCAGCCATTGGCCTCCTCCATCCAACCCTGCCTCCTCTGACCGCCCAGGATGCTTTGTCAGTTCAATACTCATGGCAACAGCACCATTTACTGAGCATCTACTAGGTGCCAGGCCAGGTTCTATGACAGATTCCTTAATGCCTGCCTCGTCTATCACCATTAAGATGCTTGCCCAGGTTGGTCTTTGCTTCGTTTTTCTCTACGGGTGAGAAAATTGAAGTTCAGAGAGGATAGTTGACTTTTCCAAGGCCACATGGCTGCTGCCCGTCAGAACCAGACTCAAACCAAGACCTGTCTGGCTCCAAAGCGCCGTGATTTGCCTACCTGGGTCTCTCAGAAAGCAGTGCCGCTAGGAGCATGCAAGACTGTATGCTGGATTCCGTCTTTAAAGTCTGGCATTTTTTTCATCATGGATTTGTTTTTTGCATTAATTCCAATTTTTAAAATATCACATTAAAATATCATTTACCTTGATCACTTTTTTGGCCTCCCCTTAAACTCTGCATCCAAAGCGAATAATCCACTGGCCGCACCCTAGTCCCAGCCCTGGGGCAAGGTGAAGTTACGGCCCTGGGCTGCCCAAGCGAGGCCAGAGGGGGCAGCAGAGCCGGCCCACCTGCTTCAGCCCCGGAACTTCCCCTCTGGTGACAGAGGTGGATCGAGTGCCTGCCTCTGGTGAGCTAGGGTCAGGCCACCTACTGCCACTGGGCCACCTCCTCCCCCAGTTCAGCCCGGCAAGAGAACCTGAGCCTTGCGGGCAGCAGTCTCTGAATTATCTGGACCAGGGCACGCCCCGTCCTCTGGCTTAAGCCTTCGTCGTGTCCCCCCGCCTCCTTCGGGACTGGACAAGGCCAGGCACAGCCAGGTGCTCGACAGGTCACTGTCAGTGAAAGAATGAGCCGGTACGTGAACACGTCAATAACTGAAGGTCCCCCTGGAGGCCTAGCTCAGACGCCTTCCCCCGCAGGGCCTCCTCTCGGAGCCTGCCTGGGTCACGCCGGCTCCAGTCCAGCCCCGACTCTGCGACCAGAAGAGCTTTCTGACCCATGAGGCTGCCAAGCCTTCCCGTGAAAAAGCCCCGCCGAAGCCCCCCACTTTGTGGGGCTGGCGTTCAGGGCCCTAGGCGGATTCAGCAGGGCCCCAGCCAGCCAGTCTCAGCTCTTAGGGAGCAAGGACCTATATAAGCTGAGCTGACCCCTGTCCCAAGACTTGCAAGATGGTCCTGCCGCTCTCCGTCCTTCAGCTGCCCTGGCAGCTACCTGACGCCGTGCGCTGTATCATGCGTGGTTAGTGCTGGGGTCTACCTCTCTCCCGCCTGCTGTCTTGCAGCCGCCTTGGTAATGGGGGGTCTTGGGCCACAGCGGGAGTCCCTTGCCATCCCTGGATGCGCTCGGAGAGAATCTCCGGCTGTGTAACCCAGAGCAAGCTGCTTAACCTCTCCGAGTTCCTGTTTCTCACTTGTAAAATGGGACTAAGGACATCTGTGTCTCAGGCTGTTGTTCACCCATCCGTGCATCTGACCTGTAGCGTGGAAAGTTCTAGCATTATGCCTGGGACCCAGGAGGGGCTGAATGAATGGTAGCTATTATTTTATTAATTCAACTTCATTGAAGTATATGTTGACAGATGTACACACTCATGTAACCAGGACCACAGTCATGGTATGGGACATTTCTGTCCACTGTAAAAAGCCTGCTGTGACCGTCCACGCTCATCCCCCCCCACCGGCCCCAGGCGGCTGTGATCGGCATCCTGTGCCATGGATCTGACTTGATTTTCTGGAACTGCATATAAATGGAATCACACGGTACGCAGTCTTTGACGTCTTGTTCTGCTGCGTGTTTTTTTTGAGATTCACTCACACGGCTGCACACACCACTGGTTTGTTCTTTTTGATCGTCAAATGCTGCTCCTTTGCACGGATGAGCTGTTCATGTCCAAGGACATCTGGATTCTTTCCAGTGTGGGACTGTTACAAATAAAGCTGCTAAGAACGTTTGCTGACAAGTCTGTGTGGACGTGTGCTTTTGTTTCTCCTGGGTAAATACCTAGGAGTGGAATTGCTGGGCCACGTGCTGCTGTGTGTCTAACTTCACAAGAGACTACCAAACTGCTCTCTGTAGAGGTTGTACCACTTTGCCTTCCCACCAGAGACCTGTGACAGTTCCTTTCACTCTGTATCCTCACCAACACTTGACACTACCCATCTTCTTACTGTGAGTCATCCTAGAGGACATTGGATGGTATTTCAACGAGTTTTAATTGGAATTCCCCTGATGACTAGTGATGTTAATGTAATCATTTCATTTATTGGTCATTTACATACATTTTTGTGGAGTATCTGCTAAACTCCTTTGCTCATTTTTAATAGTTTTTTTGGTCTTCTTATTATTGAGTTGTAGAAGTTCTTTATATATTGTAGACACCTGTGTTTCACCAGATATATATCCTCTATCACGCTGATGGCTTGCTTTTTCATTTTCTTGACGTCTTTTGATATTATTTTTCTTCACTTTTCTATAGGGCGGGTCTGCTGGCAACAAATCCTAGCTTTCGTGTGTCTGCAAAAGTGTTTTGCCTTCATTTTGTGTGTGTGACAGCTTTACTGACATACCATTCAATGTGTACAATTCAATGGTTTTCAGTGTATTCAGAGTCGTGAATGCACAATCAAATCCCCGCAATCAACTTGAGGACATTTTTCATCACCCCCAAAAGAAATGCAATAGCATTTGGCAGTCATGCCTTCATTTCTGAAAGTTTTTGTGTCGGGGAGGCTTGGTATAGACCTGTTTGATAGATTGTTTTCTTTCAGCTCTTTAAAGACGCTGTTCCATTATCTTCTGGTTCACATTGTTTCAGATGAGAAGTCTGCAGGCATTCTTCTGTTCCATTTTACATACTGGGCTGTTTTGTCCCCCACTTACTGCTTTTAAGATTTTCTTCTTATCACTGTCACTCAGAAGTTGGATTATGATGAAGTTGGTAGGTTTTTGCTGTGTTTATTCTGCTTGGGATTCACTGAGACGAGTCTATAGTTTTCATCAAATGTGGACATTTTCCAGCCATTATTTCTTCAAAAACTTTCAGTCTTCCCCGCTCCCAATCTAGACAGAAAAACTTATATCCACAGATCACTGAGTCTCTTTTCATATTTTTCAGTCTTTTTTCCTGTCATTGCTTTAGTTTGAATAGTTTCTACTGTTATGTTTTCAGGTTCACCCATCTTTTCCTCTGTAATATATAATCTACTGCTAATTCCTTTCAAGGAATTTTTTTTTTTTCCTGTGGTACGCGGGCCTCTCACTGTTGTGGCCTCTCCCGTTGTGGAGCACAGGCTCTGGACGCGCAGGCTCAGCGGCCATGGCTCACGGGCCCAGCCGCTCCGCGGCATGTGGGATCTTCCCGGACCGGGGCACGAACCCGTGTCCCCTGCATCGGCAGGTGGACTCTCAACCACTGCACCACCAGGGAAGCCCTGAGGGAATTTTTTATTTCAGAAATTTCCATTTTCATTTCTATAATTTCCATTTGGTTTCTTTCCATGCCTTCTCTAATGCCCCTACTTATGTTCATGCTTTCCTCTGAATACTTAAATATATTTACATCGGCTGTTTTAAAGTCATCGTCTGCTAGTTTCACCATTGATCTCATTTCTGGGTCTGTTGCTACTGACCGATTTTTCTTCTGGCCCTGGGTCACATTTTCCAGCTTCTTATGACCGGTCACATTTGTCGATTTTATGTTGTTGAGGGCTGGGTTTTCTTCTCTTTCTACAAAGAGTGTTATACTTTACTTTGGCAGGCAGTTAGCTCACTTGCAGACCAGCGTGATCTCTTTGAGGCTTGTTCTTGAACTTCAAGCAGGTTTATGCCTTCACTCTAGGGCGATTTCAGTTCCGCTAATAAGGCATGATGCTTTTGGTGTCCCCACTGCATGCCTGGGTGTTCCACAAGGAATCTCCACCTGGCCAGAACTCGAATGTCTCCCAGCCCTGGGAATGTTTAGCTTACAGCAACCTGGTCATTTTTTACCCAACCCTGTGAAATTTCCTCTCCGTCTACATGGCTTCGTATTTAGCCCAAGAGTCAAAGGCACCTCTATGCAGCTCTCCTGAGGTCTCGTTCTGCATAGCTCTCTCCCCTCTGCTATGCTCTTCTGCCTCTCACATCACTGTCTCTTAACCTGGGGAGGATGCCATGCCCTACCTGGTTCCCTCTTGTCCTCTGGTTCAAGAAACAGCCTCCAGGCAGAGAGCTGGGTGGTCACAGGGGTCCCTTCTTTCGTCTTCCCTCTGTTAGTCCTGAGCTGCCTGTGCCCCAGTATCCCAAAACAGTTGTTTTGTATATTTTTTCCAGTTTTCTAGTTTTTTATAGTGGGTGGATAAGTCCAGGCCCAGTGACTCCAGCACGACAGAGCTGTCAGATATTATTTTTAAAATATCGGATTACAGAGGTGATCTTTCAAACCCACTGTGATTATGTCACCCCTTGTCTCTAAGCTACGTGCACAGAAATCAAACATGCAGATTATCCTTGGGGGAACCTTGACCCACGCACGCTGCAATGACACACGGTGACTCTTCCGTTAGAAATGTCCCTTGTCATTGCTCCTTCCTGGCCCAGTACCTCCTCCCACCCCCACCCCCAACAAAAGCTTCCCTTTCCGCCTAGAGCACGTGCCACAACTACAGAAAACAGCGGTAACAACACTCAACAAGTCCCCTTTCCACTGGGTGCAGTGAGACAGAGAGAACAGAGAATAAACCCTGGGGGTTTCATTCTTTGTTTTCTAGACAGAACATTCCCCCTGGGAGCAATGTGTCTGGGGCTGTGGTGGGTGGGAGGGAGGGGGGAGGGGGGAGGCAGGACGCCCACGTGGGAGGGCTGCCTGCTGCTGCCCCCAAGCCCCAGAGGTGCAGGGCAGAGAGGGGAGCAGGTGTAGCCTTGCTGCCGGGGCTGAGGACCTCATTCTGTCTCTAGCGGCCATTCACTGGACACCTGCTCCGTGGCAGGCGGCAGGCGCCGGAGGAGTCAAATCCAGTCCCTGCCCACGTGGTGCTCCCCTCAAGCAGCTCCAGGACACGGTGCCACAGAAGGATTGTAGGGCCCAGGGTGCAGGGGAGCCGCGAGGAGGGAGAGGGAGGGGCTGCTTTCCCGGAGGGAGGCTGGGGGGAGGTGGCTCTTGCTGCACTGCTGTGTCCCCAGATGCTGCACCCGTAGGGTCTGGGCTAATGCAGCTCCAGGTCACCAGAGCCAGCCTGGGGCCTGGCCCACGTAGGCATTTAGAAAAGCCTGGACGAATGAATGAATGAATGAAGGGACTGGAACAGACTGTGAAGCTCCTCTCAGCCAGGCTGGGAGGCTCAGACTTTCTCGTGGAGGCCATGGGGGTGGGGTGGAGGAGTGACAGGCAGAGGGAAAACAGGGACCCCAGTGTGGAGGCCTTGGCAGGACTCCAGGGAGGTGAGTTCTGGGTCTGAGTAAGGCAGTGGCTGGGCCGATTTCAGAAGTTCATGGGGGGAACCTGGGAAGACACCCATGCTTGGGGCCCGTGTGCCTGGTGGGTTGGGCGCCAGTGCCACCTACAGATCAGGGACTTGGGTACAGAGAGGCAGGGTGTGCAGGTGGGATGTGCAAGGACGGTGAAGGAGAGGGGAGCGACAGTGGGTGGGCACGGAGAGGCCAAAGCGTGGACACTGCAGGCACCAACGTGAGAGGAGACAAGGTGGAGGCTGCAGACAGGAGAGGGGTTGGTTGGGGGGGGCCGAGAAGGCACAGACGGGGGGAGAGCACCTCCCCAGAAGCCATCAGAGACCTCGTGCTGGCAGTCTCAGAACCCACGGGCCTCTGCATCCCAGAAAGAGGGCTTGGTCCTGCGCTGCGGGCAAGGGGTGGGGGCCTGCAAGGTGTGCGGCTGGATGAAGGTGTGCTTCAGAGCAGGGCCAGGGTCCACCTGCCATCCTTTGGCTGGGTCCTGCCTCCCTCCCAGCCATATGAGACAATGGGAGGGAGGGAAGGAGGGAGGGAGGGAGGATGGAGGGAGGGAGGAGGGAGGGGGAGGAGGGAGGGAGGGAGGAGGGAGGAGGGAGGGAAGAGGGAGAGGGAGGAGGGAGGGGGAGGAGGGAGGGAGGGAGGAGGGAGGGAGGAGGGAGGGGGAGGAGGGAGGAGGGAGGGGAGGAGGGAGGAGGGAGGGGGAGGAGGGAGGAAGGAGGGAGAGAGGAGGGAGGGGGAGGGGAGGAGGGAAGGGGAGGGGAGGAGGGAGGGGGAGGGGAGGAGGGAGGGGGAGGGACAGAGGAGGGAGGGAGGGGTCGGGAGGAGGGAGGGGGAGGGGTCGGGAGGAGGGAGGGCTGGGGAGGAGCGCTTGCAGGTCCCACACTCACCGGCAGACGGCACACACGAAGCAGTTTGGGTGGTAGGTCTTGCCCAGCGCCGACACCACCTCGCCCTCGATGAACCGATCGCAGCTGAAGCAGCGGGTCCCGTACAGTCTCTGGTAGTCCTGGGTGCAGATGTACTCGCCCTGCCGCACGAAGAAGCCGCCCTCGGCCAGGTCACAGCCGCATTCTGGGGACACACGGGAGGGGCCGAGGTAGCAGGTGACCACCAGCTCCCCAGTCCCGACAGGCCCCAGGCGTATCCCTCACTACACACAGGCTTCGGTGCGAACTCAGGGTGGCTCGCTGAACCCTCGGGGGGCCAGGCCCTAAGCACAGACTCCAGCTCCGGCCCCTCAGCCTGGAGACGAGTGGCTTTTCTCGTGGAAGCTTCTAGAAAGGGGCACGGACCCGGGATGAGAAGCAGACTGTGCTGAGGGGCCAGCCCAGCGCCTCCTCGCCTCCTGAGCCCACCAGGGATGCAGTGCTGATGCCCCAGGAGCCCCCCCCAACCCCCGCTCCTCCAGGTGGGCTGTTCCCAGCAGGAAAACAACAGATGGGGAGGCGGTTCACACCTGAGCACCTACCGCGTGCTAGGCCCTGTTCTGGGTGGGAGGATCCTCTGACCACAGTGAGGCTTCCTGACCCCCCTCCACCCGTCTCCCCCAACATGGACGAGGCCAGACCCCCTGCAAAAGGGAGAGAGGCCGGGCACACTCACACTGACCCCTAATATACCTCCTGCCCCAGGGAGGACCAGGGGGACGTTGCCAGGCGGAGGATGGAGTGCCTGCCCTCAGGACAGGCCCCAGGGCACATGGGAACCGGGCTTGGCTCCAGAGGGAGCAGCCTTTGCGCCCTCCCTGCGGAGACCCAGCCTGCCAGCCCGTCAGGGCGGGGTCTTTGTGGGTTGCAGCCCCCTAGCCAGAGCCTTGGAATACCATGTAGCCCATCTTTGAATCAACGCCTAAAAATTTTCACCAAAACTTTAACTGATTGCAGAGGCTGTAGTTTCTGGTGAACTGTGAGGATTGGCATCTTTAAATTTAACTAGTAGATCGTAGATGCCGAAGCAAGACCACTGACCTCTGTTTACAAAACCCAGAGACAGGCTCTGAGTAAAAGCAGGCATTTCACCTTGCTCCTCGTTTGCTAGGAAAGCCTATTGCCATCTCTTTCCCCCACAGAACTGCGTGCACATGTGACGTGTTTTAGAGGTGGAAGGCGCCTATGGCTCTCTGCAACAAAAATCCCTCCATCTACATGGAAATTGATTTATTAGGAATTTCTTATGGCCACAAGGCTCTAAATATTTAATAGCTTATACTGGGTAGTGTTGTTATGACTGCTACTAGTATAAAGCTATCAAAACAATACGTATGTTGTAAATTTTGGTAAATTATTATTACGTGGATAGAGGACAAGCTTTTCACAGTGCAGCCCTTGACGGCACGGATGGTGGTGGTCGAGGGGAGCTCCTGGTGTCTGATCAAGGGAGCCCCGACTTTTAAACTCCACCTTGTTTGGTGCCCTGGGGGATTGGAAGGCAAGGGCAGCCGAGCAGCCTTCCTCCACTGCAGGTGGCTTCTCAGGCTGGTCAGTTTGGGAAGAGCAAGTGTGGGAGTCTGAATCTCCAAGGGTCTTGGGGTGCCCGGGGGTCAGGTCTGCTTGGTCTGGTCAGCAGTGCCCTTTCAGCTTATGCACCGGTCAGTGCACACGACCCAGGACCTGGGGGCTCCGGGTGGCTCTGCCAGGTGGGACCCACTCAGCTCAGCTCCCACCCCTACACAGGGCGAGGTGGCGGGCCTCTCCCGGGTGTCTCCGTCCCCTCACCTGGGCCACAGGGCTGCCCGTGCTGTTGCCCGGTTACAGCCACCAGAGTGGCTGGAAATCCTTCCTTCCACATCGCCAAGGAGCTGTTGGTTCTTTGGACATAAAGCTGAGCAGCTGAAAGCCCAGACTCCAGGGCTGCCCGGGGGATGCAGGCTCCACTCGCGCACTATGCTGTGTGCCCCTGGGCAAATCCCTGATCTCTCTGGGCCCCCAAGTCCTCATCTGGGCTTACTCAGAGGTGAGAAGGGCAGCACAAAGGCGCATCCTATGCTAGCGTGACATAAGCCCCAAGTCGTGTGGGGCCACCATTCAGGCCATCGTTTTACTGACGTCACTCACCCCAGGAGACCCGAGGCCGGTGCCCAGCTCTAAATCCTCTCACCCAGCCCGAGAGTGAAAACCCTTTGTTCAATCTTGCACCACAGGGCTTCCCTGGTGGCGCAGTGGTTGAGAATCCGCCTGCCAATGCAGGGGACACGGGTTCGAGCCCTGGTCCGGGAAGATCCCACGTGCCGCGGAGCAACTAAGCCCGTGCGCCACAACTACTGAGCCTGCGCTCTAGAGCCCGCAAGCCACAACTTCTGAAGCCCGCGTGCTACAACTACTGAAGCCCATGCACCACAAATACTGAGCCTGCGCTCTAGATCCCGTGAGCCACAGCTACTGAAGCCCGTGCGCCTAGAGCCCGGGCTCCACAACAAGAGAAGCCACCGCAATGAGAAGCCCGTGCACCGCAACGAAGAGTAGGCCCCGCTCACCGCAACTGAAGAAAGCCTGCGTGCAGCAACAAAGGCCCAACACAGCCAAAATAAATACATTTATTTAAAAAAAGAAAATCTTCCACCACAGCGTAGGCCAAGCAGATGTACCCCGACTCGGGAAGAACAGGCTCCCTGAGGCCTCTCTAGGAGAATTAGTGTCTTTTTCAGTAAACGCTGCGTGTAACAATTCAGCCCTTGAGTGATGGGCTGGTTCACGGACACCCTTGGCTCCGGTACTAGGCTCATTTTTTTTCTTTTCTTTTTTTAAAGATTTATTGTTTATTTATTTTATTTATTTTTGGCTGTGTCGGGTCTTAGTTGCGGCACACAGGATCTTCGTTGAGGTGCACAGGCTTCTCTCTAGTGGCGTGCGAGCTCCAGGGCTCATTTTCTAATCTTCCTAAAGATATGACCGTATTGGCTGTTCTTCGAAGGAGAAAAATGTGAAGAGGGATCTAGTGCCCCACTATAACCTGCATCTACATCACGGAGGCACCAGGAGACTGAATTAAAGCAGCTTTCCTGCCCCGAGAGCTGGGCCCGGCCAATGCTACGTCCTCCCTGCCCGGCCCCAGTCATCTCTGCTACTGACCGGATTGTAGCTGCCTGGGTCCACTAAGGTTGGGGCCAGACAGTAAACCCAGACCTCTGCCTGCTGAAAATCAAGAGTCCAAATTCGTTAATAATTTTGAACGTCCTCATCAAGACAATATATTCTCCTCACATTCCATCTGTCTATCCAAGTAGCTGAGACCCAGTGAAGGGCACCAAGCAGCTGTGGGTGACCCGGAGCAGCCCGCCCCCTATCTTTGGCGGTCACTGTGGTCACTTCTGAGAAACGGTCGGGAGGGGGCGGGCCATGGTGGGAAGACAATCTGTACCACTTTCTGGAATACCCTTTGGCATCGACTCAAAGGAATGTGAAAACCGCTCCTACCCTTTGACCCAGTCGTCTCTCTCTGGGACTCCGTCCCAAGGAACTGACCATGAACGTCCACGGAAGCTTTCTTGCATGGTGTTGGCTACAGCATCACTGCAGTACAATGTAGTAAATAAACGCTGGGCTTTAGAGACAGGCAGCCTGGGCATGAATGCTTCCTCCTGCTGCTTCCTGGCTGTGTGACCTGGGGCAAGTTACTTAACCTCTCTGAATCTCAGAGTCCTCATCTGTAACAAAGGGTTAACCATACTGATCACTCATGGGATGAGGCATAGGAAACTGACTAGCCCAATGCCGGGCTGGAATCCATGTAAACGTTTAAGAGCTGAGGAATGGCTAAGTCTGCTGCAGGCCGGGCATCTGAAGGAATCTGGGTATATACTGAAATTGATGTTGAAGGATGTATGATGGGGAAAGGGCTTACACAGTCCCTTAAAGAGGATAAATCGGGACACAGAAGTAAATATACGACAGGACTTCAGATTGAAAAGACTCTTACAAAGGAGAAGATTGGAAGGCTCTCTACCCAAATACGGACGGCAATTCCCCTGGGGTGGTCAGCTCAGGGATGCTCTTGTCCTGGTGTCTGGGAAGAGGAGAGAGTGATTGATGTTAAAACACAAAGCAGCCCGAGAACCCCAGGGCGTTCATGTGAGTTGGAGGGAGCTGGCTCAGGGCACCGTGGTCCCTGCCAGCCCAGGTCCTGACCTAACCTCTGCCTCAGATACTCCATCTGGAAATAACAGGCTCACGTCACCGGAGATGGCTTCCTGCCGTGACTTTCCACAATTCTGCCATGTGGGCCTGTTCTCATAAGCGTCCCTGGAACGCAATCCCTTTGCCCGATTCCCTTGTCACCCCCAGTCGCTAAGACCAGCTCTGGGTGTGTCTCTTCATGGTCCCCATGGGGTTGTGTCCTTGTGGACAACCCCACCTGCTGTTACCAAGTTACAGGCAGAGCTGGTGGCCTCTTCCCCCAACACACACACACACACACACACACACACACACACACACACACACACACACAGGCTTCCCTCCCTCCTGTTTCCTTGGCTCATTCTGCAGTCATGAGCGCTCTCAGTCCTGCTGCCACACAGATCAGAAAACGCCTGCTTTCCTGAGGTCACACATGGTTGTGGCCTCATCTTTTCATCATTTCAGAGTCGGGGCCCTTGTTTCCAAGGCACCACGAGCAGGGTTACAAAAGATCCTGGTTGAAAACAAATGTTCTAGGGACTTTCCTGGCGGTCGAGTGGTTAAGACTCTGCGCTTCCAGAACCCAGACCTTCTGGCAGGGGGCGCCGGTTCAATCCCTGCCTGGGGAACTAAGATCCTGTATGCTGCGTGGTGCGGCCCCCCGCCACAAAAGTTCTAAAAGCGCAGAACTCCACTACACATAAAAGGTCAAGAGAACCAGATTTGTTTTCCTGTGCAAATTTCAGTTGTAGCAATGGTAACAGATTTCATTTTTTCTTGAGGATGTGCTATGTGCTGCATGTTTGCTATGTTTCTATCTTACACAGATTCCCATTTTGTATTGTGAAACTAGAGCTGGCTGGATTTCAAGACAATCCAGAAGCAGACGCCCCCTCACACTCTCGTCCAAGCTGCCGTGGTCTCAGGCTGGGGCCCAGGCCCTTCTCCCCACCCTGCCCTGGCCTCCCCTCATCAGCACAGCACCCAGTGGTCCATGAAACTAAAATGGACAGGATCCTCCTGTGTTTTTTCTCTCGCGGTGTCGGAGCCCAGGTCCTCACGAGGACCCCCTTCCCCCCAGCCTTCCCCCACTCCCCCTCTTCATGCTACTCCAGACACACAGGCCTCGTGCTGTCCTGGAACCTGCCAGGCACACTTCCCTGCTTCAGTGTCACTGCACTGGCTGTTCCCTCTGGCTGCAGTGCTCTTCCCTCACCTCCTTCAAGTCTTCAAGCAAAGGTCACCTCCTCCACGAAGCCTGCCCTGATTACCCAATTTAAAATAGTAACTCCCCGGCACTCCCAGCCCCGTCTTTATCTTGCTCTTTGTCTTCCCCTTCCTAGCACTTCACTTTCAGCGTAGGATGAAATTTGCTTGTTTATTCTATCTAGTGCTTATTGTCTGTCTCCCTGCCCTAGAATGTGATCTCCGCAAGGACAAGGATGTCTGTTTTGTTCATGGATGCATCCCAAGCACCCAGAACACTGCCCAGCACGGAGTATGTGCCCAATCGGGTTGTTGACTGGAAACTGAGGCTAAGAAACATGTCTAAGACCCACATGAGCTGGGAGTGGAAGAGGTGGGAATTGAACCCAGACCTTCTGGCATCAAAGCCCAAGCCTGAGGCAGCCAAGACGGTCTGGAGAATTATGTGATTTCTTTCACAGATTTTCAGGTTTAACTTTCAGATTTTGAGATGTAAACCAAGGCACATCAAGCCAGTCCCTGGGTGGCAGGAACCCAACACATCGGGATCTCCCGGATCAGAATTAGACACAATTGTCTTCTGGGCTAACAGACCCTCCTTCGGTTGGCCTGGCAACACACCCACCCAGGGATGAACATGGCTGGAGTCAGTCAGTCCCCATCCTCCCATTACTCTTTGCTGGTGGAGTGGATGTGTGACCTAGTTCTAGCCAGCGAGTCATACAGGAAGCCTGTGTGGGCTTCCAGGGAAAAGGTTCTCCTCCCTGATCGAAGGGAGATTACCCTGATTACCCAATCGAAGTAATCATGCAGGGGGAGGGCCCCTTTGCCTGTGCACACCCCTGCCCAACTTCTTCCCCAGGGCTGAGTGTCAACCTGTGAGGATGTGATGTTTGGAGCTACAGCAGCCATCTCGAGACCATGAGGAGAGTTACTGCTGACATGTTTAAGATGGGGGGGGGGGGGAGTTGGGGGTGGGGAGTGGAAAAAGAACCTAGTCTTTGATGACTTTTTTGAGCTGTTAAATTAACCATCTCTGGGGGTGAGGAGGCTACCTCCAGAATTCCTGTTAAGATGATCCATATCCATGTAACTTAAGACACTATAAGTTGGGTCTTCTTTTTTATTCATCCAAGAGCACCCTCAATGATTCACAGACTTTGCATTTTCATGAGAGCCTGGATAAAAGATCAATCTAAGACTATGCAATCCTCAAGCTTCACAAAACACAACTTCTCAAAAGCTTGCAGGAAATCTCAGATGCTCCCTGTCACCCCTCAGCAGGTGAAGCAGACATGCCACCTACTGAGGGCAGGGGCCCCGCTATGCCTGCAGGCTGACACGACACCTGGCACAGAATGAATCTGTGGGTGGGCGGATGCGTGTCCGCCCCCTCCTCACTGGGATGCAGACCCTGCTGGGGGCCCTGCACCCCCTCCCTCCACGCCGGGTCTGGGGCAGAGCTGAGGCTCGTGGGAAGGGCTCCCCCGACTCTCGCCAGCTGCTCCCACAGGTGTCAACCAGGCGAGTCACACGTCACCCTTGCTTCCTGATCTTTAAGTGGAGACAACGCCTCAGCCCCCCTAATACTGGAGGACTTTGGAAGAAAACACACGGAAAGCACTGAGCTCACAGGAAGCGCTCAGCAGAGGTGAGAGAAGGGTGAGAGAAGGTGAAAGCCTCCTCGGCAGGACCAGCAGGCTCCCTGGCAGCCCCTGAGGTTCAGTCCCCCTCCTTCGGCCCCGCTGCACCTTCCACACTGCGCCCCACACCGCGGGCACAGGCCTGGCCGCCTCCGACGGCCCAGATCTCCTCTTCTTCCTTTGGCTGAACTTAGAGCCGAAACGCCACCTCCTCCGTGAAGCCTTCTCTGGAAGTTCCCAGATCCCTCCCGGTGGGCCACCTTCCCAGCACTCGGCTTCTACCACTAACACCCACCACTATTCCCGGCGAGCTGGTAGATTGATCTCCTCACCAGACCTCACCTGTCAAAGCTAAATCTCACGCCTTCCTACTTAGCGCTTTCCAAAGCCGGGCCTGGTGCACAATAGGGCCTCCTGAGACCATGGTGGGCTGAGGGGACTCAGGCAGTTAACGGGCCCCGTGGTGCTGATAAAAGCCACATCGCTGGATTATCTTACACGTGGCGTATTTCCCATCTTTGCCCATAAAGCCCAGGGGCTCACTGCCCCCGCGGCCCGTCGAGGCCCACATGCGAATGTCTGTGCATCTCTGGACATCGTTTCAAACCCGCAGGAAAGCAGGCTGTGATGACACCGCTTGCTGTCCAGAGGTAAGGAGGGGTTTGCAGGGCCATTAAAATAATCCTTTCTTTAAAACTCCCAATTCTTTGGGTTTGGACACTGTGTCAAATTGGTTTGATCTGCCCATCCCTTCCCCAAAATGCTACTTTCCATTTATTCTCAGGAAACTAAATGCAAATACACGAAACCCCATTGTGCAGGACAGAATATGGAGTAACTTGAGCGTAGGGAGAAAGGTTAGGCTGGAAGGATGCTCTGAGCAAAGCCTGGCTCAGATAGAGGGATTTCACGTGATTTCTTTTACTTTCTTCTTATCTTTTTGGTATTATCTGAATTTAGTGATATTCATGTCATTTTTCATAATCAGAGAAAAAGCCGTGTTCATTTGGAGTGAACAGTAACGTTCCCAGTCCCGCTCTGGGAGGCTGCAGGGGCGCCCGAGGTTCGCGGCCCAGCTTAGGTCCTGCGTACCCTGCAGTGCTGAGTTCACGCCACCAGTGACGGCCATTTACCGTGTGGCTACGGGGCCCAAGTGGCCACTTTGCTCCGGCCAGTGGATCACGGACATGGCTACGGCCATCCGAGGACACTGCCCGGGACCTGGACCTCGTCCTCTGACCTTCCCCCTTGGGCAGATGCCCCCGTCACCCCCATAGGGGACACGGGCCACGCTGAAAAGATCACGCTGTTGTATGAAGGTTTGGGATCGGTTTTTTCAGCATCCCAGATCTAACGAGCTTCTGGGGCCCAGCGTGGCAGCTGGGAGGCGGGCTCGGCCACACGGCAGGGCTGCGCCTGGCCCCATCGCGGACACGGGTCGGCGCTCACCTTTGCAGACGAAGCACTGGATGTGGAAGTACTTGCTCTGCACCCGTAGCACCTCCCCTCTGCACACGTTCCCGCAGGTGTTACACAGGATCGTCGTGCTGGTCGGCTTCTCCGGGGCACTGCGGGCAGCCTGGGGCTCCGACACTGTGGGGAAAAGGCGCTGTGTTAGAAAGTGGGACACGCCGGGCACCGGTGAGCAAACCAGCGACCGTGCGAGGACTCGGGGCCCAACGCATCTCCCAGCACAACCCGCAGGGCTTCGGGGGACCAGCGGAGGTCAGGTAATGTGAGACCCCGACAGCGGTCCTGTCCCCCACCTCCCAAAGGGCAGCCAATCCCCCTGTGGCCTTGACCTGGCATGACCGTGGCCCTCAGGGGTCTGGTGAGCTGGCCAGTCCTTCTGCAGCCAGGGACCCAGGTCCTCTCTCCTGAGAGTGCAATAACCACATCCTCCTGTGAGCTCGCTTTGAATCCCCTCTGTGCCCTGGGGACAGGGACCTGAATATTGTCACTGTCCCCCTTAGAGCCAGCCATGACCTAGGATGGCTGAGGAGGCACTGGAGACCCCCAGAGGGACAGGTCAGGTGGATGGTCAAAGGGCCCGACTGTAGGGCTCCTGGGGTCTGGGCAGGGCCGTCACCCACATCCTGCAAAGGTGCCCGCGGAGGCCGGCGTGCGGGACGCTGGGGCCCATGGCGGGTCTGTGCTCGGGGAGCTCCAGCCCAGGAGTGGCGGCAGCCAGGTGAGTACCAGCTGCAAGCCAAGCGGCAGAGCTGTGGTAGGGGGATGCCTAGGGGCTGGGGACCAGCTCTGTCCCAGCACAAGGAGGCAGTAGAGCCGCAGGCAGAGAGCACAGCCCACGACGGGGCCCCAGCAGCCCGATCCACCCCCCACTCAGGACCAGCCCAAGAAGGCGCAGCCTGCCTCTGGCCGGTCACCTGGGACACCCCTTGTAGCAGCCCCCCAGCCCCCATCAGAGGCCCCTGAGCCCCCTTTTCTCCACTGGGAAGCTTGCCCACTCCTCTGCCTGCCTCTGGGTCTCCGCCAGGCACGTGACGAAGGCTGACCCCCCGCCCAGCCAGCTCTGAGCAAACAGCCTTTGCCTTTCACAAGCGCGGGTCTCCGCTTAGATCCACATCTTCCAGTCCCACGCTCCCTTCTTGGTCTGGGGTCACTGACCTGAGGCTGAGGCAAGGGCGGGGTGCAGGTGGTGCACCTAGGGGACCCCGGGTGGCAGGAAGGAGTGGGGGCAGTGATGGCATGCTTTGAGCTGGACACCCCCTTGGAGCCCCTCCAGGGTGTCCCTCAGAAGGAAGGGGGCCGGGGCACGGGTCCTGCTCCCGTTGCCCCGGTGAGGGTTGCCCCAAAGCTGGAACGCCTGTCTCCCTTTCCTGGGCTGAATGAGTTCTGAGGTTTCTGCAGAGGCTGAAAGAGCCAGGGAGCCGCGGGCACCTGAGGCAGGGAGTCCGCAGGCCCAGGTGCACCACCCACCTGTACACCGCTGGAGCCACAGGGGGGCCCAGGGGAGGTGATGCGGGCCCAGAAGACACCCGCCACCTGGGATGCCCCAGATACACCACACTTCATTGGAGAGTTAAGCGCATTCATACACACACAATACACACGCAGAGACACACAGATATACACGTACATACACACAGAGACACACATACACACGGAGACACACATACATACATACACATACACAAAGAGACACACAGACACACATACACATAGACATACATACACGTACACACACAGATACACACGAGACACACACACGTATACACACAGATACACATACATACACACACACAAACACATACATACACAGACACAACTATACATATGCACCCACACAGACAGACATACACACATACACAGACATACAGATACACACACAGACACACACAGAGAGACAGACATGCACACACACACATTTACAAAATCGCTGAACACCAGCACTGATTGAGTATCAGCCCCAGAAGGTCTCCTCATTCTTGTAAAAATGGAGGAGGTGGCTGTCAGACAGAGGAGGACATTTCTCCATCCAGTTTCCAGCCTGCCCCCCAGGCCCACCAGACCCCGTCCCGTCCCGGGAGCCCCGCTTCTGCAGCACAGGGCTCCCTCCTCTGGGTCCCATCCGCGGTGGGGAGTTTGACCGTGGAGGAAGACCTGGGCCACGCTGGGGACATCAGGCCTTCCAGGAGGAGGCTCTGAAGACCCCAAGGGTAGCAGGTGTCAGCTGTCTGGGGACAAAAGCCACACAGCCTGGAGACACAGGTGCCAAAAAGGAGACGATGGGCAAAAAAGAATCATTTGGTGTCGCCCTTAGTACCCCAGGCCCAGGGCCAAGGCCTGCCTGCGTTTCCAAGGGCGTCAGGACCAGACGGCAGACTGGACCGTGCAGAGCCCAGAGAGGGCCCCAGAGCTCTGTCTGCCGTCCTGGAGCTGTGCTGACATTTCCACTCTGGTTCAAGCGTCAACATACGATGATCACAGAAACTGCCTCATCCAGTACTTAGTAAAATTGGTAAAAGGGGGCAGAGAGCAAGGATGTCCCGGGCTGGAATTTAGGACTCCCTGTGCGGAACGAGCCATTGGACTTGAAGTTTGAAACCTCAGGTGGAGCCGGCTCATGGCTGTGCAAGGGCAGCCCCAGGGCTCACATGGGGCTGATGGGGCCCTGAGTCACCCTGTCCACACTGAGGCTAAATCAGGATTTGAGGGCGTGGCCGCAAAGATCTTCAACACTATTATCTTTTCATCCATTACGCATACAAAGGACCATGTGCCTCATGTCTCCATGGATAGCCAGGCAAGGTCTACCCACCACCCGCGTGGTGGTGGTGGGGGATCGGTGTCAGAGCCCTGGGCGCAGATGGCCGGGTGCAGCCCAGCTTCACCTCCTACATGCAGTAACCTGGAACTCCCAACCGTCTGTCCATCTGCCATCCGCTCTCTGCTCACAGCATCTGCCCCAGGGGATGCTAGGACCGTGGAAAGAAATGTTTGTCCAGCAAGCAGCCCAGGGTCCGGCGGACCATAAATGCTCAATACACAATAGCCATTGTCATTTTCAAGGATACACAGCCTGACATCACCAGTTTCCTGGTTACTGGAAATGCTGTTTGATTTGGGGTGAAAGCTGCTTTAAGAGGATCGTTTTTATGGAAGCACCAACTCTGCCCGCCTGGCGCGACCTCCACAACCTGCTGGGGCCTCTGGTGGCAGGGCGAGAGAGCAGGGTGCTGCCCCCTGGTGGTGGGAAGTAGACACTGCACAGAGGGGGCCTGTCTGTGCAGGTACCACCCGCGCAGGTGTTCCCTCCAACCCGCATCTGCCCCCTTGGCCCTGGGATCACAGCCTGAGAATCCTGTGGATTTGAGGTGTGGGCCTTATTACCCCTCAGGATGGACTTACTCCTCGAACCTCCTGCAGCTGCCCGATTGGGTGCTTTGCAAAGGGGACTGGTGCTCACAGCAGCCGTCAGAGCAAGTGCTGTGGTCACTGCTGCTGCCGCCCGGCGAGTGGACTGGGGCCAAGGAGCGGCGGCCCAGCTGGTACATGACTGCAACAAGGAGGGATCGGGACCCTCACGTGCCAGGACAGGACAGGAGTGGGCCCCTAGACAGGGATGCGACAGTTCTGGCCAGACCACATTACATCAAGAACTATCAAGACGTGAGCTATGAAGCCATCGGAAGGCACCTCAGATGCATGCTGCTAAGTGACAGAAGCCAGTCTGAAAAGGCCGCACACTGCGTGACTCCAACCCTATGACGTCATCAAAAAAGGCAAAACCACAGAGACCGTAAAAGATGGTTGGTTGTGAGGGGTGGGGAGGGAGGGATAAGTACAGGGATAAGGTGGTACACAGGGGTGAATACACGTCGTTACACGCTGGTCCAAACCCAGAGAACACTCAACACCAAGAGCGACCCCTGACGTAAACCGTGCACGCTAGTTAATAATAATATATCAAAACTGGTTCATCCGTTGTAACAAATGGAGCACACACAAACATTACAACACAACAGCAGATGCTAACAGGGGAAACTGGGGATTTGGGGTGGGGTGTATATGGGAACTCCTTACTTTCTGTTCAATTTTTCTATAAACTGAAAACTGCTCTAAGAAATAAAGTCTATTAAAAAGAAAAAACTTAAAAGAGAGAGAGAAACGGAGAGAGACACGAACTACCACACTCCAGACCTAACCCTGAAGGCAGCAGGCTCATTTCTCTACGATTTCTGGATCGGCTGTAACATTTCATTTAACAAGTCTCTGACTGCGATGATAATAATAACGTAAAACATAAAGTCGAGTGGTAAAGGATCAATCACCTGGGGCCGTGACTACTTAATCCCCCCGGGATAGTGAAATCCCAGCCTGGGGAGCCTTGCTGGGAAGAAAAGAACGATTACCGGTAACATGAACACAGAGCTCACGTTCACAGTGGAGGGACGTGGCTTCCTCGGGTCTGCCCTGGCAGTCGCTGTGATCCCGCCTCTATAATCCCTCCGGGTACAGTCCTGACCTGCCCCCAGGTACACGAGGCCTGGAGGAACCAGGACGGCGGCCGGCAGGGCCGGGTTTGGAACCCACCCACCATCCAGGGGCAGCTGTGTGACCTTGAGAGCTGACTGAGCTCTGAGAAGCCTCTGTGTTCACGACTAATTTGGAGCCTGGTCTCAGGAGGCGTCATGAAGAACCCAGTGAAGTGGAGAAAGCTTCTGGTACAAGGCCTGACAGGTGTGGGGACCAACAGCTGCTGGCTTCGTCCTTCCGGGTCTCAGAGGCAGACCCGTGACTCGGGGGTGGGGAGGGGCAGAGGCTGTCGGGAGGGGGCCACACCTTTGCTCCCTCAGCAGCCTCCTCGGCAGCTTGTCCTAGGTTTGTCTTTGGCCTCGGTCCGCGGCTGGGTGGATGAGCAGGAAGCGGGGGCAGCCTGCACTGACCCCAGCTGCCCTCCTCCCTGGCTGTCACCCTGGGCAGGCCAACATGACCATACAGAGCCTCAGTCTTCCCTTCTATAAAATGGGGGTATGTATTCCTAAACGTGGGACCCTTGTCTGGGTCAGATGAGAACACACATGAGGCCAGCGACCACCTGGGCGCCTGCTGGGTAAGGCAGGCACAGGAGGGAAGGACTGTGAGGGGGTGCAGGTGACACAGTTGCTCCCTCCAGAGAGGGTCTGATGGCGATCTCTGGATCAGTGGGGGCTTCTCGACACTGACCTCTGCTCCCCTGCGCTTGGCCCAGCTGGGGCCAGTCCTGATGTTCCAAATGGGATCCACCCAAATCCAGCACTGGGCCTCGCTGGTGCTTGCCTTGGGAAGCAGGCATGGTGGCTGAGCCCCACAGGCATCACTGCCAAGGTCAAGTTCTCAGCTCCATGTCCATCCTGGTGGGCAGACCCCCAGGACACTGGGCAAGAGCGTCAGGGGGCTTGTAGGTTTCTTTACTTTGATAGATGGGGCCTCAACACCCTCTGCCCAGCGAGCTGGGGGAGCTCGCCTCTGGCCGGGTTACCCACCAAACACTCCATTCTCCCCTCCACTCCATTCGCACAGACCCACCTGGGTGCGGTTTCCCACTTTGTTCATAGTAACTCACCAAGCTGGCATCAGTGAAGACACACAAGCAAACGTGCCATGTGCTCCTGTCATGGGACCTGGGAGCCAGCTGTGATGCCACCTGAACAGGTGTCCACCATCTCTCCTCCACGGGATCCTCGCTTGTGCAGGGAGCACGGCGGGCCCTGCCTTCTCCTGGCAAGGAGCATCTACCCTGACCCTTCACGGTGCCAAGGAGCGTCTACCCTGACCCTTCCCGGTGCCCTAACCACGGAAACCGCAGGTCACCTCGACCTCATTCTGACGGCAAAACTGCAGGGTGCTCGGCCAAAGTGCGTTCAGCTCCAAACACCAAACAATAAAGCTCTGCTTCTTCTTGTTTGCTGTTCATTCATTCACCCAACAAATGTCTGAGACCTACTACGTGCCCGGATTCCACTGGAACAAAACAGACCCAGCCCTGGCCATCATTTGGTCCATACCACACCCCACAGGAATGGCCTATCACCCCCATTTCACAGATGAGGACACGGTGTCTCAGAGATGCACGGGGATTTTCCCAAAGCCACAGGGCTGGATTAGGGACTCAGCTGGGGTCTCCCCTCTGGTGTCTGATGCCACCATCCCCTCTGCCACCTGCTGGTCTGCAAGTCCCAAATCATGGGCTCACCTGTTCACCAAACAGGAACAGAGGAGCTGGTGGGCATCCGGGGAGGCGGGTATGCAAACTGGCCAGGCACGGGTGTAGGCAAGCGGCAGGAGAGGGGACATACCGGGCCCAGGGAGTGGGGCATGGAGGGGGCAGGTGCCCCTCTTCTTCCAGCGATTCATCTCATGTCTCACCTCCCAGACAGCACAGCACACGTCGTTCTGTGGTCCTTGGGGACTTTTTCAACTGTTTATCTCCACTCTCCCTCAAAGGCTCTGCATTTGGTCCTGTCCCTTCTCGAAGGGCCCAGTTAATGCTGGACCCCTGAGCAGGCACTGCTGGGTTGGCCAAAGACCAACAGCCCACGTTCAGCTTGTTTTCCAGGGTTTGCTCTTGAGGCAAATCCACCTTGATATCAGGAGGTAGAGCTCCCTGCATCCTTGGGGATTTAACTGGAACCCACGCTCCATCAGCCGCGGAGCTTTTGTAGAGCTCTCCACCCTGCTCCCTGTATTATGCAAACAGCTGGCTTGGGGTTTCCACATTGTATGACTCTGTTCTACTGTTGAAAGCTTTGGAAGACCATGCATCACACCCTCTCCTGAGAGTCCCATCTGCCTAGAGCGGCTCCCAGGCTCACCGTTCCCGCCTCCCCTCAGGTCTTTCTTTCTAACCGTGACAATGAGCAGAGAACTATGGCGGGAGGCACAGGGCGGTGGGGAGGTGAACCTGTGTGTAGTCAGGGAGGGCTTCCAGGAGGAGGTGACACAAGATGCACAGGTGCCTTCTGGGACAGCAGCAAGCACACATCACTGTGCTCATCTCCACCACAATACTGACCAATTTGGATGGCCCTTGCCGACTGGCCATCTGCCTCTCTGGCCTGAAGTCCCCCAGGGCCAGGGGCCAGGTCTGAGAAGTGCGGCTCCCTAGGACTGGGTACCAGTGCAGACAGAGCAAGACGCACTCAGCCAGGCCTGGCTGGGAGACGGCTCTCACATACCACGTGGCCACAAGCATCCTTGCAGCTAGCACGCCCTCCAGCACAGGGGTTTCTTTAGACTGGTTTTCTAAACATGGAGTTAATGACACAAAGGCCTTAGGGGTTCTGTCTCCCCTGCCCTCAGGATGTCCTCTATAGGTTCAGGAATAGGCCGGGAGCTCACTTCCCGCCCTCCCAAGCGTTATGTGTTGGAAAATCAAGCCAAATCACACGTCATCACTTCCATCTTAGCCTCCTTAAGGGCTGACTGCTAATTATAACCAGGAGCCAGTACGCGGCTCTCTGTTCCCACCTGTTCTCACCAAGGCCATCAGTGGCCTGGACCCAGCCAGCTGGCTGTGAGGGTCTCAGGCTGTCCCTGCACTGCCAGACCTCTCTGACTCTTCAGGCACGTCATTCATCTGTCCTCCATCCAGCGAAGACAGCTCTGAGCTCTCTTTGCACTGGGACAAGTTTATTACCTTCTGGGTCTGGTTCCAGAAACTGGTCCTGCCTGCTCCAAATTCAACCAGAGCTGTCCTAGCCAGTTCCCATGAGGCTATCTCGCTTAAATCCTCCAGGCGCCTGGGGCCCAGCTGCTTAGCCCGGGGAGATGCCAGGTTAGACTGCAGGTCAGCTGTCCTGGCCCCCGGTGACCAAGGGCAGAGCTCAGGTGGAGTCACTGCGGGGAAAACCCCAGATTCCTGCTTCATGCGGGGACCCCCATAGCCAGACATGATAACCCCACAGTGACCAGGAAGAGGAGCCACCGTGGATTTCCCAGGAGGCTTTGAAGGTCCAACCAGTGAGGGCAATGGGAGACCAGCTGTGGGCCAAGGGCTCTGGGCGGCCATTCACCCCTGGGCCTCGCCTATCATCTGTACAGGGCAGCCACAGCTCTGTGATGGAGTGGGGGTCAGACAGACTCTCTCCCAAAGCTGTCCTCAGGGGTCCCAGCACCAGCCTTGGCTCCCACCATGCCCTCCTGGGGGTGCTGTGTCTGCCCATCGCTGCCTGTGAAAACCCAGCTCAATCTTCAAGGCCCCCATCCAGGGCCTCTTCTGTACCGATCCACTGTGTGCTGAGCGTCTCCCATAGCACAGCGATCCTGTAAGAACATGTACCCATTTTACAGGTGTGAAAACCGAGGCACAGCAGGTGAGGGGACTTGCTCATCGTCCCCCTGGGTCACGGACTGTGCAACCTTGGACAAGTCAGGTCACCTCTCCACAATGGTGAGTAAGCCTCTGACTCGCAGAAGGTAGTCTGGGCTCCCCAGGTGGAGACACCCCTGGAGGCTCCTGTCTGCTTGCCGGGTCCCCCTAAAGACCTATACCGACCCAGTTCCCCTGGACCATCCTGGGCGCTGCTTGCTGTCCCAGCACAATTATTCTATCCAACGTGTCTCAGTTGGGGTAATGAATCCAGGGTCTCCATGCCCACAGTGGCGGTACTGATGCTTGGGTCCTTTTCTGGCAGGTCAGGGTCCCAAGACCCCCCATGACCGAGAGGTGGGGGGACATTCACGAGGTTAAATTCCACTGACCCCGGGAGGCCGAAGAGTCAGAAGGGATTTCTAGCTGAGCGAGAAGAGTTTGGCTTCTAGATTCCAGCCAACTCCGCTCAGACCCCCGGGGGGCCCCGTGAGGTGCGGTAGAGACCCTGAAGCCGCAGGACTCTGCCTGTCCTGAAGCAGGGGAGCCTTCGGACAAAGTCACTCTCAGCCATATAGTGATGGCCATGGGGTCACAAGCAGCCCCACTGAGCCTGAAATGAGCCTTACTCCGGGCTGGGGCTGGGGGTCGGGCGGTAGAGGAGGGGTGGCAGGAAAAGGAAAACCAGCGAGCCGCCCTGTCTCCCTCACTCTTAGAGTGTGTTAGCTGGAAAACGTTGGGGGAGCTCCTACGAGGCCACAGAAAGGCACTCATCTGTGATGGATTGAACTATGTCCCCCAAACTCACGTGCTGGAGTCCTAGCCCTCAGCACCTCGGAATGTGACCTGATTTGGAGAGAGGTGACTGAGTTAAAGTGAGGCCATTTGGGTGGGTCTGGATGCAATACGACTGTGGCCTTATGAACGGGGAACTAGGGCACAGAGACGCACAGAGGGAAGATGGTGTGAAGCACAGGGGGAAGGACGGCCATCTGCAAGCCAAGGAAGCCACGCTGGGAACACCTTGATCTCGGACTTTTGGCCTCCAGAACTGTCCAAGAATAAAGTCTATTATTTGTTACGGTGGCCCCAGGAAACCAGCCCTGTGGGGAGAAAGAGCTGGAGCAGGGCCTGGGATGTGCCGGCTCCCCGCTTCCAGTCTGAGCCTGTCTTCCTCTGTAGAGTGGGCCAGTGACGCTGCCCCAGGCTGGGCTTCTGGAGGCTGGCACGTGGCAGGGGCTTGGCAGGGGTGGTGTGTGCTGGATTGGTGGGGGGGGTCTTCCAGAGGCAGAAGCTGGGAGAACACGGCAGCGAACAGCCCCCTGGAAGCTCAGGCTGCCCACAGGGGCGCCCAGTCACCTTCAGCTTGAGTTTCTAGCAACGCACAGACTCTTGAAGCTTCTAGCAGCTGGTCCAGGTGCCCTGGCCACCCACTTCCCTGGAGGGTGTTATTTCATCGCCGGAAGAGCAGCCCTTCCTGACCGGAGAGGTGTCTGAGGATCTCACGGGCAGCATTCCGGAAGGTCAGGGCTTAGTGGGCACCTGGGCCCATCCCCTCTCCCCACACACAGGGAGAGCCACAGATGGCAAGTCTGAGGCCAGGCCAGGACCGGGGCTCGGGTCTCTGGGCTCCCAGGCCAGTGCGTGTCCCTGGTGTCACCTTGCCGTGAGCCAGGGCGGCCACCACTGGACCAACAATGTATGCCTCAGGCCCAGCACACAGAAGATGCCCCGTAAAGGTTCCTTAAACCTAATGGGAAACAGGGAATGCATGCGGTGAGTCGGAGCACAGTACAGGGCCCTGCGGGGGTGAAAATTCATAGTCTGAGTGACAATACCTATTGTCTTTCAGCTCTTGTGCCCAGACTAAGGGCCAGGCACTGCGCTGGGCGATTCCCACCCATGATCCGGGTCACAAAGCTGGAAACGGGCACACAGCACAGCTGGGACTGGAACCCA
Organism: Phocoena sinus; assembly: GCF_008692025.1. Lineage (NCBI taxonomy): Eukaryota > Metazoa > Chordata > Mammalia > Artiodactyla > Phocoenidae > Phocoena > Phocoena sinus. Next base: position 3,378,858 of record NC_045767.1, on the reverse strand, counting down.
GGCCTGCAGGATCCCAAGCCCCAGCTGTCAACTCCCACCGAGAGGGTCTGTGAGGGCTGAGCTAATCCCGCCAGGGACCCTTACTCTCCAGGCTGTGTGCCGTGAGACACCGCGGCGTGGGAGCCCGTATCCTACAGATATATATACATAATAACGCTTTCAAGGTCCACCCCCGTTGCAGCAGGTGTCAGTGCTTCATTCCTCTTCATGTCCAAGTAACTCTCCACTACGTGAGTCGCTGATTTGGGGGCTGTGTCTGCTCTGGGGCTGTTCCAGGTAAGCCGCTCTGAGCGTCACGCACCGTCGCTTTTGTGTGGACACGTTTCCCTTTCTTGCTGGGTCATTCGGTAACTGTTTAACCACTTGAGGAAGTGCCAGCCTATTTTCCTGAGGGGCTGAACCCTTTCACCTTCCCACCAGCAGCTTCTCCACGCCTTTGCCAGTATCGGTTACCGTTGGTCCTTTTCATCACAGTCACCCTGGTGGGCGTGAAGTCTGTCTCACTGTGGTTTTGGATCCGCACTTCCCGGTGACTAATGATGTTGAACATACTTTCATGTGCTTCTTCACTATTTGAATATCTTCTTTGGAAAAATGTCTGTTCGGATCCTTTGTCTGTCCATTGAATTTGGTTCTTTTCTGACTGAGTCATAAGGGTTGTTTACATATTCTAGATACAAGCCTCCCATCCGACATATGATTGGCAAATATTGTCTCCTATTCTGTGAGTTGTGTTTTCATCCTCCTCATAACGTTCTTTACCGCACAAGGGTGCTTAATTTTGACGAAATCCAATTCATCTATGTTTTCTTTTGTTGTTTGTGTACGTAGTGTCATTTCTAAGAAACCACTGCCCGATCCGAGATCACAAAGGCTTATCCTTACATTTTCTTCTAAAAGTTTTATAGTTTTTTTTTTTTTTTTTACTTTTAGCTCTTATTATAATCTTACATAAAGAGAATCACATTTCCCTTACTGCTATTTTTATCACAAGATGCCATTTCTTCATCGGTGAATCGGGAACAACAGTGCGTATTTCACCGGGTTTGTGCAATTTTTAATATTATATTGTTTTGCCCTTTGCCCATCATCTGGCAAAAGCACAGCAGGGAGTGAAGGGCATTGCGTTTTCAGCTGAGCGGGGAGACCTGCCCAACCACCGCATGGAAATTCCATTTGAGAAATGAACATTGTCACATGTCTCAGCTCCTGGAATCTGCCGCTATTTTCAGAACAATCCAGTACACTGAGCAGGTTGGGGGATGTTACCTGACCCCAAGCCAACTGGTGCTCTAAGTCCTGGAGTGAGACCTCCACGGGGGGCTGAGCCTGGCCGGGCCAGGGGCCACCCACAGCTACACGCTTTGGGGGGACAAAGATGGAGGGGCTGCGATGCTGGTCCACAGCACCCTGGGAGGGAGGAATGTAATCACCTCCATTTTACAGAGGGGGTCCTTGAGCCCCCCCGGAGCGGGGAAGCACCCTGATCAGGGCCACAGTGAGGTCAGGCCAGAGGCAGGGCTGGAAGCTTCACTGGTCTGGCTTCAAAGCCACTGCTGCTGCCCCACCCCAGAGCTGCCTCCTTCAATAAAAATCTCCTGAGTCTCTCAGCGTGTGGGATGCTGACGGGGACATATGGACGAGGGGTCCCGGATCCTGCCTCTGGACAGACTCCACAGCCAGAAAGGAGGAGGCCAGTGAGGCAAGGCTCTGCTGTGGCTGCCCAGAGAGGAGGGGTCCACTGGGCACCGAGCCTCGTGCCCAGACGGAGGCTTGAGGACCAGGGAGCATTTCAGCCTGGAGGCTGGACCCCGGCTGGAGCCCCTGCACACCTTGGGCTCACGGAGGCTCCACCCACCTCTCTGCTTCTGGGGGTCCAAGCTCCTTTCCCTGTCCCTCCCCCTCCCCTCCGCCATCTCACTCTCCCACCCCGACCCTGCCCCAGAGCTTTCTCACCTGTCAACAGGTGGGGTTTGAGTGGATTACAAGTTACTTATTGTTTCCGTCCAACTAGCCTGGTGGGCCCTGTTCTTTGCGTCAGCACCGGAAGGACTGAAGTCTTTTACGATATTCCTTAAGGCTGGTTTCTCAGCCTCGGCCCAACTAACATTTTGGGCTGGACCCCTCTTCTGTGGGGCCGCCCTGTGCACTGCCAGGTGGTGAGCGGCGTCCGTGGCCTCCATCCCCCAAGTGCCTGTGGCACCCCTACCCCCGCCAAGCTGTGACCATCAGAAGTGTCTCCAGATGTTGCCAAAGTCCACCCGGGGAGCAAAGCCACCCTTGGTCGAGAACCAAGAACCGCCTTAAAGGAAAGAAAGGGAAGGCGGGAAGGCGCAGAGGCCGAGGGCCCAGGGACTCGGCCAGACTATAGGATCCAACTGCAACACTCACCACGGTGCAACGCTGGACCAGACCCTCCCCTTCCCCCAGTCTCAGCTTGCTCATCTGTAAAACGGGTCACTGCACAGGGCTGTCATCAGGAGTTCACAAGAGAGTCCCCGGGGCCGGGCATACAGTCGGCGTGCGTGAGCGCCGGTCCTCTGTGCCTTTATAAACAGAGGCAGAGCTCACGCTGCCCCCCTCGTGTTGGACCCCGAGCTTATCTGGGGGACTGGAGACTTCTAGTTAGAAAAGAAGCCATCCTCTTGGGCTGATGGTCCCAGTGGACAGGGCAGTGTGGGCCTTACCTGTCCCTCCTCCGGGCATCCCCATGGACTGTGGCCTCCACCCGAAGGGCCAGGACCCTGGAGGCTGCCGGTGGCAGCTGGGCGAGGGCTCGAGCCTCTGAGGCCAACATGGCTCCAGAGGGACATGCCAGAGGGTCACGTGGCAGCTGCCCACCCTCATGCCCGAGGAGGGACGGGCCAAGCCCTTCCCAGCACACCGAAATAGACTCCCACCCGGCTCCAGAATGCACCTGTTCCCAGGCGTCCGGGAAAGGGACTTTGCAAAGGCAGTGGGGGAGGGACTGGGGGAGGGCCAGGACCATCTACTGTCCCGTGTGCCAGGTGCAGCCCACAAGCCCTCCCAGCCCCTCCCAGCCAGTACCCGTGTCCTGGGGCTGCCTGACAAAGCGACAAAGCCCCACAAGCTGGGGGCTTCACCAGCAGACATTTATTCTCTCCCAGCCCGGAAGCCTGAAGCCCAGAAGCCCGAAACCAGGGCGTAGGCAGGGCCACGCTCTCTCAAAGGCTCTGGGGGAGGAAGCTGCCCTATATCGGCCAGTTTCTGGGGGCTTGTGTCCACATCACTGCCATCTCCGCCTCTGTCCTCACATGGACGTCTCTCTGTACGTCTCTGTGTGTCCTTTTCTGTCTCTTATAAAGACACCAGTCACTGGATTTAGAGCCCACCCTCTTCCAGGATGACCTCATCTCCATCCTTATGTTAATTCCATCTGCAAAGACTCTAGTCCAAATAAGGTCACAGGTGGACCCTATTCCAGGTGGACATGAGTTTGGGGCCGACCTACTTAACCCACTCCACGGCCCCAGCGTGCCAGAGGGGAAACTGAGGCTTGGGACACTTGGGAGATCAACGGGAGGCCGCTGGGCATGGAAGGCAGCACTGGGGTCCTGCCCGGGTCTGGCTGACAGCCTGGTCCCTTAGGTGACCCCCGTTCTCCTTGGTGCCCCTCTGCTAGAGTCGGCTTTAAGATCTCCTGGGGCAGAAATGCGATGTGACCTGTCAGCTACGTAAGCAGGAAGCACCGCCTTGCCCCCAGCACGCCGCAGTATAGAACCCGCAGGCATTATCCTGGCTAATCATGCACGTGATGGGTGCAAACCGAGCCTAGTGAACCCGGGCCAGGACCCCACAGCTGAGAGGCTCCGGGGCCACGCCCTCAAGCCCGAGTCACATTTCCCACCACTCTGCCTGCACCCGCGTCACCCCTCCACCAGCACCCAGCAGAAAATGCCTCATCCCGTCGGCTCTGAAGGGTCGGAGCAGGTGCTGGCAGCCAGCGGGGACTTTCCTGGCCTGATCTGACTTTCATTACTCACACTAGCCTGAAGCTCTCCACCCAGCGGACGGGGCATGGTAACCAGTACCCCTGCAGCAAACCCCAGGGCTGCAGAGCATCACCGCCAGGCCCACGGGTCCCGCAAGTGGGTACAGATGATGTATCCCAGGCAGAGAATGGCAGCCTCTCGTGCTTATAAGTGAGAAGAGTTTCTCCAATCGTTTATTCTGCAGCTATCTACGCCCTGTGGCCCGTGCCCAGCACAGGGCAGAAACGACAACAGTGTCGGTGACAATGACAGCAGTCCCCACTCAGCAAGCCCCATACCCTGCACCACACCTGAGACAGGAACTGTCATGTCCTTACTTTCCCAACCTGAGAGTCAGACGGGGAACGAGGGGCAGCATGGTGGGTGACCAGTGCCCGATCGAGGGTAACACAGAGCGAGCTCCCGGAGGGTCGAGGGGATCCCTTGGAGGAGAGAACCCCGGGAGATTCAGAGGCCAAGGGGCGGCTAGTTGCTCAACAGCTGGAAGGGTGAGCCAGACAGAGGGAACGGCCTGTGCGAGGTTGGAAAGGGGGCGAGGCCAGTCCACATTCCCGGGAGGACGGGCGCCCTCGGCTACACGGAGCTGGGGTGGGAGGTGGGCAGGGGCCAGGGCAACGGACAGTCCAACGCAAAGCATGGGTGTCACCCTGAGAACGAGGGAGGCTGAGGGTTTGCCCAGGCGTCTGAAAGAATTGTAGCAGGAGGAGCTGTGGGTACCATCCATCCACTGGGCAGGCGCTGCTTCGGCTCTGGAAACAGCACGGCACTGGACAGTCACAAGGACCCTCGGAAGGACCTGCTCCCCCTCCCACGAGCCCCACCCAAGGACAGCGTGGGCGCGAACCCCAAGCCCGCTGGCTCCCTGGGAGAGCGCCCGGCAGGGGGCCAGCCCTCTGCCTTTGGGCCACACTTCCCCAGGGCCGGCATCCCCCCCACCAGGGTCCCCCACGGGCCTGGTGCTTCCTGTCCACCTTGGCCGGAGGCCAGGACACCTGTGCATGGGACCATCTGCCACAACACTGCAAGAAGAGGCTCCCAGGAGATGGGCACGTTGGCGTAGGGGCTTCTTGGCCCCTTGGACCCTTGGGTAGAAATCAGCCCAGGGCCTGGCTCGTGCCTCTCCAGGCATCTGCCCAACCCTCAGCTGCCTGCTCTCCTCCCCTCACACCAACGCCCCCATGGAGCTCGGCTCCCACCGCACCTTGCTCCCCTATCTGTAGTGGCAGCCGGGCCCCTGGGAGGCCGCCCCTGGCTCGTGGGGACCCCGCCCCTACCCACAGAGGTCCAGGGGTCCAGAGACCCATGGCCTTCTCTCCCATGGCCTCAGGTGGTTCCCAGGGCCGAGGGGTGGAGGGGGCGCCTGAGCCCTGCCCCTTGCCCGTCGGTTCTGGGCGGAGGGGACAGGAGAGGCAGCGTGGCCAGCACCCATGGGGAGGCACGGCCGTGGCGCCCAGCCTCGTGGGAGCTTCCTGCCCCATGACCTCTCCAAGGTCCCCGGTGTGGTCTGAAAGCAGAGGACCAGGACCCTGAGGAACTCACGCTAATTTCGGATCTGCACGTCCCATCCCGGGGCCACGACTGGCTGGGGCTGGGGAAGCAGTTCTCTTCCCTCCTGGGCCCTGCGGGATGAGCCCCTCTTCTCCTCTGAGGATGTGGTGGGAGGGGGTGAGGCGAGATGGTGTTCCAGCCCCACCTGGAACCTTCCGGACTGATTCTCAGGAAGAGTCGCAGAGAGGCAGAACCAGGCCCTGAAAACCCGTGAACGCCAGGGTCAAGGGCACGGGGGATATGCACTTGGAGCCAGGTTCTCTGCCCCCGGCCAGTGGCTCCCAAACTGTTCCAACATCAGCGCCCAGAGAGAGGGGTACACCGGGCAGTGGCCTCCCAGACCCAGGTGTGCACACCTGTGGGATGAACTGAGTCTGGGCTCCCCCTGTAGCCTCACCCTCGCCAGGGTCTCCTCTTCGTGCTGGCTCACGCGGCTGGCTTGGCCGTGGCACGCGGGTGGAAGTGACAATGTTCCAGTTCTGAGTCCAGGCTGAAGGCGGCTCCCTCTGCCCTACTGTGCTTCCGCCTCCTGCTGGTCCCAGGAGGAGGGTATGAGATGGGGCAGAGCCACCCCCATGGAGCCGAGCCTGGTGAGCGGAGCCCCGGCCAGCCCGCAGGCCCCCAGCCAGGAAAACTGATTGCCGAGTTCTGCCTCTGTGCTTTGGGGTTGTTTGTTCCAAAGTGTATTCGTTTCTTGTAGCTGCGGTAACAAACCAACACAAACTGGTAAGACAACAGTTCTGGAAGCCGGAAGTCCAGAGTCGGTACCACTGGGCTGAAATCCAGGTGTCTGCAGGGCGAGGCTCCCTCTGGGTTCTGCGGGAGGATCCTTCCTGCCCCGTCCAGATCCTGGTGGCGGCCGGCATCCCTGGCTCACGGCCGCATCACCGCATCTCTGCCCCTCCCCCCACCCCATCCCCTTCTCCTCTGTGTGTCAGTCTGTAACCTCCCTCTGCCTCTCTAAGAGTCACTGTGATGATGGCATTTAGGGCCCACCCAGATAATCCTGGATAATCTCCCCAGCTCAGCATCCTTACCTTAATCCCATCTGCAAAAACCCTGTTTCTCAAATAAAGAAACACTCACAGGTCCCAGGATGAGAACATGATATATTCTGGGGGGCCCGTTTTTCAGCCTACCACAGGCAGCAGTAGTTTATATGATATGTGAATACATAACAGGTATTTCTCACCAAACAATACCTAGTAGCCTTATGACTCGGGATGTGCTCTGCTGTTCTTCTATCTTTTCTTTTCTTTTTTTTTTTCCTGGGATGGGTCTGCTATCTTGCTTTCAATTCAACCTCTTACGTAACAAAGTCTTCTGTGACCCACTAAACTGATTTCATGCCCACAAATGGGTCGCCACCTGCAGTGTAGAAAGTTCCATCCTAACTTCTACACCTGTACCCCTGCCAGGGTGGGGGACCCAGCAAAAATGATGATGATTTAAAGAAAGGAGAGAAACGCGGCTCTTTCTGCACACAGAGGGTGGGTGGGACTGACTGGTGCCTGGAAGGACCCCTGAACTCGAGGTCATGGTTCAGGCCACCCTGCCCCATGGAGGGTCCTCCACCTGCAGCCCCCAACAGTGGCCTGCATCCTCCGAGCAGGCCGGCTCATCAGGTGACTTGAGAAGGGGCCAGGACCAGAAAGGCAAGGGGGAGCGTGGTCGCAGGTGGCTTCGGTGGCTCCACTTGCTTCCCCAAGCCCCTGACTCCCCCTCCTCCTGGCAGACCCCCTGCTCCACATTCCAGGATAATTCTTCACCCCTGACAGCCCCACACCACGTCCACTCATCACTGTGCCATCACTAGTTACGCCCGCTCACATCTTCATTTCTGAATGCCTCTTAAAAGATGAAAAACAAATGAAATCAAGGACCTGAAAACTTTACGACAGATGGTACAGATTTTCCAGGTGGGTTTAAGGCAAGGAAGACACTGGCGTTTTCTCAGGGGCATAAAAACTTAGGTCTGAAGGGATCTGAGACATCGTCCAGTCCCTGGGCAAGGACTCCTAAGAGTCCAGCCGGGCCTCTCCTGAGCACTCAACCCCCAGAGCCAGCGGCGTGCTGGACGCCTCCACCTGGAAGCCCCCCAGGAACCTCAGAGTCAGAAAAGAGAATGTCTGGCTTGTTGCCATCCTCCCTCCCGCGCCTCTCCCCACCCTCCAACAGGGCCACACATCACACACCAATACCCTCACCCAGCTGGCTCCCCTTGTGCAACTCAGGCAGACTTGTGTTTGCAACCAGCTCCATCTCTCACTAGCTGTGTGACCTTGGCCCAGAGGCTCTACCTCTCTGGGCCTCAATTTCCGATGTATATAATGGGGGTGCCTGCCTGCTGGCTGCAGAGAGACCAAACAAAATGATACGTGTGAAGGGGCCAGGCACCTCGCCTGGTACCTGATGGGCACTTGGTAAGTGGCATCTTTCTTTCCCAATTCCTAACTGTATGAGATTCCCGTGGCTGCTGGAACAAAGGACCAAAAACCAAGTGGCTTAAATAACAGAAATCTATTCTCTCACAGTCTGGAGGCCGGAAGTCCTAAATCAAGGTGTCCACAGGGCCGTGCTCCCTCTGGAACCCGTAAGGGAGAATCCTTCCTCGCTTCGTCCAGCTCCCGACTGTAGCCAGCAATGCTTGGCTTGGAGCTGCAGCCCTTCAACCTCTGCCTCTGTGGTCACGTGGCCTCTCCTCTGTGTCTCTCTTCCTCTTCTTATCAGGACGCCCTACTCCATATGACCTCATATTAACTAGTTACGTCTGCAACAACCCTATTTCCAAATAAGGTCACATTCACAGGGACCAGAGTCAGGACTTCAACATCTCTCTTTGGGGACACAATTCAACCTAGAACATGGACTTTCCCATTGTCACCAAAATCATCTGTCGTCTCGGAGCAGCTACCACGAAACGTCGGCATTACCGGTAGCGCTTTCTCCCTGTACCTCACGGGGCCTCCCCTTCTCTCTGGCCCCTCCCACCCACCCCTTCTCACTTGGTTGAGACTCTGCGCCCCATCACTGGTCCTCCCTGCCTTGCCAGACTGACCTCCGGGTCCCCAGCACCGAGCACCACCTCCGGGGGCTCACGAGGCCTCCCAGATTGAAACCTAACTCCTTGTCGCAGACACCCAGCCTGGCTGGACCGCATCCTTTCAGTCCACTCTTCTTGCCCCTGTCCATGTGGGGGAGCCGTGCTCACGAAGGGCCACACCGTGGGTCCTCACAGCATCTGCAGGACCATCTGTGACATGTATGCCCCCGAGACAGTAAGTCCAGGGTTCCCTAAGGCAAAGGACAGCAAGGCCCCCCAAGGTATCAGCCAGGAGGTGGCTTCAGCCAGACTGACCCAGATGCCCAAGGGCTGGGCTACTTGGAGGCTGTCCCGTCCAGGTAACAAAGGAATGAGTCGGGCAGGGTGTTCTGCCCGGTGAGGGGGAACCTGTCAGTCCTAAGCCCCCCGCTGGGAGCTGGCAGACTAGCAGGGCAGCAAACACAGCCAGGGAAACAAATGAACGTGCAGACCCGACCTATGATCAGTGTAACAAAGGAGAAAAGCAGGGCCGGCCCCAGCGGCTGCTGTGGAGCAGCGGGGCTCGGCAGCCGCTGGGCTCGGGCGGTCAGAGGGCCTCTCGGAGGAAATGAAGCCGAAACGAACTTTGAAGGCTGAGAAAAAGCCAGCAGAGGAGCCCACAGGTGTGAGGCCCCCGAGGCCAGGAGGAGGCTGCCCAGAGCCGCAAAAAGTGGGCTTGTGTGCCGAGACGCATTCTGATTTCACGGGAGAAGGTCTCAGCAGCCCCCCGAACCTGGTGAGCAGGGAAATCACCCGTGAGGCTGATCGGAGGTGAGCGAGTTTCTGTCTCCCTGTTTGAAGACCCCCTCCTCAGTCAACGCTGCCTTCCCCGCCCGACAACACACCTGGACGCGGCCCCGCGGTGCCCGTGTCCTGCCCACTGCCCCCAACACACACCGCCTCTCAGGCCCCACTGCCCGCGCTCAGATGGAGAGCCATTCCATGTCCCTGCTGGGCGGAGCGCAGGGTACACACCCATCCGCCTTCTGAGTCAATACAGACAGACAAGCAACCCCACAGAAAATAAGCTGGGGGGGGCGGGCAACAGCAAATTCACAGAAACACAAATGGCCCGGAAGCTAGAAAAATACCCTCGGGTGCCCGAGAAGGCAGATGAAAGCAGGGAGGTGTCCTTTTCCCATCAGCTGGCAAATATGAAAAGACTGACAGTGCCCCGTGCTGGGCAGGGAGCAGAGAGGGTCAAGGAACTCTGGTGCCCTTTTGGTAAAGGTGTGAACTGGGTCCGCCTCCAGGGAGAGCAGGTCGGCAGACAATATTCTCATTTAACCTTCTGCTTCCGGTAATATCTATAACTTCCACTCACAGGTCTATTTGCACACGGGTGCAAAGTCGTACGTGCGAGGATTCTCATCCCCGCTGGATGCGCTCAGGCTGTGCTAAAAATCGGAAAGCACACGGGACCAACGGGCCCTGTGCACCCCCCGAGCGGGAAGCAGGTCACACAGCAGCCTCTCACCAAAAATGCTCAGCCCGAATCCCATCACTAAGAAACAGACCCAACCAGATGGGGGACGATCCACAAAGTAACAGGTCTGGACTCTTTTAAGTGTCAATGGCATGAAAGAAAACAGGTGGGAAGAACGTTCAAAAATAAAGGAGACTAAAGACAGAGAGACATGCTAACCAATTGTGGCGGGTGACCCTAGACTGACTCCTGAAGAAGGGAAGGTAGACAAACGTCTGTAAAGGAGCCCTGGGGGCAGGGAAGCGGGACCGGGGACTTTCTGTGGGTGATATTTGGGTACAGGCCTGTGCTAAAGCCTAGGTGTGATGATGTAACTCACTTTCAAACGGTTCAGAAAAGAGAGAGAGAGATGGAGAGAGAAAGAGAGAGAAAGCAAAATGTAGCAAAATGTTAATAACTGATGCATCTAGATGAAAGTATTACAAGGTGTTCATTGTACTGGCTTTTCCCCCCAACTTTTCTCTATGCTTAAAACTTTTCAGAAGAAAGAGTTGGGGGAGAAACTGATGAAGAAGACAAAGAAATCCCCCAGAAACAGCATAGACCATGACCCGCTAACTTTACCCTCACGGATCCTGGAAAAAACCTGCAGCAACAGAGACAGGCCCAGGGCTCAGAACACCTGGCTCTGTGGCTGAGGAAACCGTCTTCTCTCCTGGCCCTCAGTTTCTCCACCTGTAGCCAGAGTTGGCAAATGCACGGCTTGCACACACCCCCCACTGCCCGTATCCGTGGTGGACATAGATAATCAACTATTCTTTGTGTCCGTGTGATTCGGTCCCCATCCCGTGACCTCCTAAGGGTGGGATGGAGCTGATGCATCTCGCCCGGCCCATCCCAGGGCAAGGAGGAGAGTGGATCCACTCAGTGTCTGATGAACGAGCCAACAGCCGAGAGAATGGATGACTGCACCTAGGAGACTGGGCACTCCATGGGAAAGGTGATGGTGCGGGTTCTGAATGTGGAAAACCCTCCACCCAGTGCCCCGACACCTCGCCTAGAGGCTGGCATGGCAGGAAGTCCTTTCACCTTGCTGGCCTCACTTTACCCATCTACACCGGGGACACAAGGAGTACCCACTTCACTGGATGGTGGGGAAGGACCAGTGAAGTCCCACATGTTAAGGGCTCTGGCCTGGTCTGCTTGTGGCCTGACCACAGGACCACCTGCCACAGAGCTGCCGCTGGGACCGTGAAAACCCAACCTGTGTGTTGGCACACCCATTATTATTCCCAACAGCCGGAGGCGGGAGCAGCCCGAGTGTCCACAGCCCGATGGACGGACAAACAAAATCTGGCCTGTTCATACAACGGAATATTATTCAGCTTAAAGGGGAAGGGAGTTCTGACGCAGGCTTCAGCGCAGATGACCCTTGAGGATGTTATGCTCATTGAAACAGACCAGTCACAAAAGGACAAATATTATATGTTTCCACTTATATGAGGTCCCTAGAGCCGTCAAACTCATAGAGACAGAAAGCAGAAGTGTGGTTGCCAGGGGCTGGGGGAGGGGGGGGGATTGGTGTTTAATGGGGACAGAGTTTCAGTTTTGCAAGATGAAAAGAGTTCAGGAAATGATGGTGGCACAGAATGAACGTATTTAATGCCACAGAACTGTATACTTAACGATGCTTATTTAAGACGGCAAATTTTATGTTGTATTTATTTTACCACAATTTACTTGGCCCCGTGCCCAGGTCAGCGAAACTCCAAAGCAGTAAGGTGTTGGCGGTCGGGGGGCGGGGGAGCGCTGGCTGAGCCTAGGGAGGAGTGGGCTTCACCCACTGACCCCGTCGGGTCTGCTTTATGGGTCAGGGGACCATCACCCACCAGCACCTCTGCATCACCAGACAACGGGGCAGGTTAAGGGGAGTTCCAGCCATACCCCTCTGAGTCACGGCCACAGGCTAAGGGAAGTAGAGGAAGGAAGGTGCAGGACATTTTCTCATCAACGTGGCTGAATTTATCCCTCTCTGCCTGGGGCAGTGTCTTGCACTGTGGCCTTGGGTCCAGCTGCAACTTTCCCCAGCACGGCCGTGTTCCCGCTCAGGCCTCGGGGAACCAAGGCTGCCCTGCTGGACAGAGACGCTTCCCGGGTCCTGGGAGCTGTGGCCCTGGGACCCTCACCCTGACACAGCTCAGGCATTTAGGCCCCCATGGGTCCGGGGCCCCTGCTCTGCACAGGCGCTCACGGGCTCAGAGGATTCTGAGCCGGGGGACACAGTGCCCCCTCTGGAGTCCCTATAGAGGGAGGCAGATGGAAAGGGCCCAGACTCACCTGGACAAGTGGACAAGCAGTGGGGATGACAGCAGGAACGGGACAGGGTCAGGGAGCCAGCAGGACATCCACCCACAGGGCAGATGCTGGAGGACTGCGGGGAGGGGCAGGGAAGCAAGGCGCCCCAGAAGGGGACCAGCCTGGGCAAAGATGGGGGGCTGGAGAGGGGGTGGCCCACTTGGGGAACCTCCAAGAGCCCAGCCTGGCCGCTGGGCACAGCGAGCACATGGAATTGCGGGGATGATCTTCAGCCACTCCGAGTCCGGCCAGGGCAAGGTGGGCTCAGAGGCCCACCGGACGAGGCCCCACCCTCAAAGCACCCCTCACCGATGGGCAAGTCCGCCAGGAAAACGGCATCATGGCATCTCAAGAATTGAAGCAGATACCTCTTGACCCAGCAATCCCACCCTGGGACGTGCCCCAAGGAAATGAAAGCAGGGACTCAAAGAGATATTGCTCACCCGTGTTCACAGTGGCGTCACTCCCAACAGTCAAGAGGTGGAAGCAACCCACGTGTCCACGGAAGGATGGATGGATCGACAAAATGTGGTCCATCCCCACAACGGAATATCAGTCAGCCTTGAAAAGGATGGAAGTTCTGACAGCTGCTGCAACATGGACGAACCTTGAGGACACCAGGCTCAGTGAAACGAGCCGGTCACAAAAGCCCAAGCACTGAATGATTGACTGCACTTCTGTGAGGACCCTAGAGTTGCCATGTCCACAGAGGCAGAAAGCAGAACGCTGGGCACCAGGGGGCGGGGGGCGGGAAGGCGGACGAAGAGTTACTTAATGGGGACGGAGCTGGCTGGGGAAGACGGAAACATTTCTCGAGATGGATGGTGGTGAAGGCCTCACAACAATGTGAATTACTTAGTCCCACTAACTGCACACCTAAAAACAGTTAAAGTGGCACAGCTAATATTACGCATATCTGACCACAACAGAAAAAGTCTGTTTAATGCCAAGAATACTCCGCACTTAGTGATGGAAACAGAATGTGGCCAAACCACAGAAAACCCACTCAGCGGGATCACGCCCAGGTGCTCATAAGCGCGCTGTAGGACCGTGCGTCCTGCGTGAGGGAAGCTTGCCGGGTGGGTCCCGAGGTGGGGTCCACGCAGACGGGAGAGCCGGCCATGGGCCTCTCCAGAGTCACGCACTGTGTCCTCTTCAATCGTCCACTCTTGCAAAAACAAACACCTGTCTTGTTTATTGTACAATTAATGATAATAAAGCAGACTCTGAAAAACTCAAGTGAGAGTGACACCCCTAGAAGAGGTCAGGTCCCCCCTTTAAGGTCCCTGGTGGTAGAGGGTGGCACCCAGACACGTGTGGAAAGAAGACAAGAGCCAGCTGTTTCAAAAGAGAGATGCCCCGGGCTTCCTTGGTGGCGCAGTGGTTGAGAGTCCGCCTGCCGATGCGGGGGACGCGGGTTCGTGCCCCGGTCCGGGAGGATCCCACATGCCGCGGAACGGCTGGGCCCGTGAGCCATGGCCGCTGAGCCTGCGCGTCCGGAGCCTGTGCTCCGCAACGGGAGAGGCCGCAGCAGTGAGAGGCCCATGTACCGCAAAAGAAAAAAAGAGAGAGAGAGATGCCCACGGTCCAGCTTGCCAGTCTGGAGGGTCAGAGCAGTGCAGTGGCAGCTGAGGACTCTGGAGGACCAGTAGACTCTGAATCAATGCCGAGGAGGCCTGGGTGTGTGAGCAGGGTCTTTTTAAGCCTCTTTTCTCATTAAAACCAACGGCAATGCCTGCTTCCCTGTGGACACGCCTTCTGCAAGGTCATGACACCTGACCTCCAGCTCTCGCTGTCTGCACACCCCGTTCTCCTGTGATCCATCGCCGGGTGGTGGGGAGAGCCTGGGACCGACGGACAGCCCTGGGCTCGAATCACAGCTGTGCCCCGTTCCGGCTGTGTGACCTCAGCCGCCCCTTCCCCCCAACCCCTAGAGCCCTAAGCATTTCTGAGGATTCTGGGGAAACTCTAATGAGGTCACAAACATTTGAGCGCTCAGAGAAGTAATGGCCCAAGCACACGTGAGCTATAATCGTATGGATTATAAGACTTAGAAAGGAACTTCCCTGGTGGTGCAGTGGTTAAGAATCCGCCTGCCAGTGCAGGGGTCACGGGTTTGAGCCCTAGTCCGGGAAGATCCCACGTGCCACGGAGCAACTAAGCCTGTGTGCCACAACTACTGAGCCCGTGTGCCACAACTACTGAGCCCGTGAGCCACAACTACTGAAGCCCGCACGCCTAGAGCCCGTGCTCCGCAACAAGAGAAGCCACCGCAATGAGAAGCCCGCTCGCCGCAACTAGAGAAAGCCCGCGTGCAGCAACGAAGACCCAACGCAGACAAAAAAAAAAAAAAAAGACCTAGAAAGACCCACAAGTCTGGGCCCCAGACGTGGCTGGTAGTTAATTACCAGCCCCTCCCCCTTCTGGGCAGGACCACGGCCACGCGTGGCCTCCTTCAGAGCCTGCTGTGCAGTTCATCTTCCCGCAGCTCGCGGGCACCCAGGGAAATGGCCTTCGCCAAATATTGACAGGATTCGGGTCTATCTGCTCCAGCAGAGGCGAGGAATCGATATCTGAATATTTCTGCTTCCACAGATGAGGGGAGGGTGCATGAGACTGCGTTTAGTGTTCCGAGCAGACCTGTACACGGGTGTGATCACAGCTGATCCACAAGTGAAGGCGATTCAGAGCCCTAAGTAAAAGGAGGATTGTGGCAAGGCGCTGGCTTGCCGGGCAGGGTCCAGGGATCCATCGTGAAATTTCTTCCGTCCGCGTGCTTGGGGCCAAGCCCCTCAAACTTCCCAAGGGATGGCCTCCGTGTCGAGCGGGTCCGTCACACTGTCTGGGCACGAGCTTCTGTTCCCCAGCTTCGAGCAGGAGGCGATAAAACACCCCAAGTCCTGGTGCAGGGGAGGCGCTGCTGGACAAGGCTGTCCTGATGCTGCCCAGGTGGCCGGTGACTGTGCCCCCTGACCTCGAGCCACAGATCCCAGCCACTAGCGCCGTTCCTCTCCAAACTGCTGTGGCCCCGAGCGTCAGGAGGTGCCGTGGGAAATAAAAGGTTCTATTCCTGGTGTAACCCCTTTCCCAGAACTGGGACAGTGGGTCCTGAGCCTCCTCTCTGCGTCTCTGGGTCTCACCAGTCTACACGGCACTGAAGCCCACCGCTGTGACCCACCACTCCCAGGCCCGCCTCCCTGGCCAGACTGTACTTCCAGGGGGCGCTGCCTGGCATCACCCAGTGGGGACCGGGCAGGGACCCCAGCCTCCAGGGTAAGCACGCAGCCGTTCGCGCGGCTCCCATCTCAGATGCGGTGGGCACACATGCCCATCACCCAGCGTCACGGGTCGCCCTCCTCACCCCAGACCTGAAGAACTACCGGGTTTAGTATGATGTGCTAAAGCCTCAGAGGAGGCCACTTGTGCCCCAAGCCGTCTGCTACTCTTGAATGAAATGATGCCCAGGGTTGTGTGTGGGCTGCAAGGGCTCGTGGGGTCGGCTGTCAAGCACTGGGTCACGGGTATCCCTGCTGCTGGGCAGGGAGGGGGCCCAGGCTACCTAAACAGGTGCCGCGCCTCCACCTGGACCCCTAGTGCTGTCCCTGCACGGCTGGAGAAAGGTGCCGCTTCCCTCTGCCCTCCCCCTGCCCCTGGAGAACAGGGCCACCATTCCTGATGAAGCTGCCAGGCCCCTAGCCCTCTGAGAGGAAGTGGGCTGGGCACGGCCCTGGATGAGTCCCCGGTCTGGGGGAGGACAAGCAGCCAAGGAAGACAGCTGAGTGGGGCATCCGTGTCCCCTCTGCTGGTCCCATCCCCCCTGCCATCCATAGTGACAAACAGGTGAGGCCTCCCTGCACCCTGGCCACACCTGCACTAGGGCCTTTACTCCCTCCCTTCACAGCTAGACGTGTTGAGAGGGCTTGACACCCCCATCCCCGCCCTGGCTCTGCCCAGAATCATGGGAGGCGGGCAGGGGGGACGCGGTGCAGCTCTAGCAGACGCCCAGGAGCCTGAATCCAGCAGAGACATGGTCCCACGCTCCCTCCCTCTCTCTCTTCTCTGGATGCGGTTGACTCCTCAGCCACGTCATCACTGAGGGCTTCCTGCAAGCGAGGTGCCGTGCAAGGTACCTTGAGAGGTGACACAGTGCCTGAGAGGCAGATGGGCCGTGGGCCCCTGCCATGGGCCTGGCACCTTACCCAGGGCGTAGCCTGGAGCAGAGGCGTGAATGAAGCTCCTCAAACACTCCCTCTATTCTCACCTCCGCATGTCCTGCCAGATGCCCTTCTACTGATTTGTCTGGCTAACTCCTACTTAGTGGGATGTCACCTCCTTCAGGAAGCCTGCCAGGATTTCTCTCTCACAGCAGGTTCCTTACCTGCCTCCTCTCTGTCCCCACAGCCTCTCCAGAGAAGTGCTTTCTCATGGTGTGTTTTCCTCACGTGCTATCTGCCTTTCTCATAAGGCTGGGAGCTCCTGGAGGGAAGAACTCCATCAAGGCCACCTCCAGTGCCTGGCCAAGGGATCCATACACTCAAGTGAAACCACCCGCTCTGCCCAACCCCCAGCTCGGGGATGCTGGGTTGACTCGTTGTCTGTCCATGAGACCCAGGGAGGTGGGGAGGGTCTCCTGTGAAAGGGGTGTCCTTCCCGGTGCCAGTCACCCTGGGGAGGCGCAGGCCCTCACAGAGGAAACAGGAACTTTGTTGGGGAGGATTTGGGGAGCTCTCCCTCCCTACAGACTGCTTTCAGGGGGTTCCCAGGAGGTGCCACGGCTAGGAAGCATTCTGAGGCCCAGCTCTCCCACCGTCAGCCCCAAATCCAGAGCAAAGCCCTGTTGAGGTCTCCTGCGGGGCTGCAGGGGTGCCCTGGGAGTGAGGGGAAGGGGGGCGGCAAAGCTCAGAGCGGGGCACCGATGGAGAAGCAGGCCCCGTGCCCGGGGGACGGGGGGGCAGGAATGTCCTGAAGGTCCAATTTCCAGCAAGATGTCCTGCCCAAGGTGCCAATCTTGGAGGCTGTGGGTCACACTTTAAGTGAAAAGAGGGAAAGTTTCTCTATAAGTCCATTTCAGAGGCTGTCCCCCCCACCGCCCCCTCCCAGGTGACGACATCCCTGTGCCATCACGCCCCAACCCAGAGCAGGAACCCACCCTCTCTGCCACGTGAGGCGTGGAGGCACCTAACGCCCGGCTCATGCCGAGAGCAAACTGACCTACATTTAACGCAGATTACGAGGGAGGGAAGACACCGCCCAGCAGAAGCCCAGGGTCTGGAGGGGCTGCCTGGGTTCACAGGCCGGCTCTCCCACCGCCAGCTGGGTACTCGGGGCAGGTTTCTCGAGGTCACCTGGCCTCCGTGTCCCCACCTGTAAAATGGGCAGTCACGGAAACCACCCCCGCGGCGTCGGGAGGACTCAGTGAGTGATACTGTCCGGGGCCGTTACTATTATTGTTACTGCCATTCTCTTCCACCTGCGAGGCCTGAGCCCTTGGAAAAGCGTAACGATGCTTCTGGTCTCTCAGAAGACCCGGTGGGGAGATGCACACACGCAGAGGAGGCTGCACTGGCGGTGCTCCCAGAGCGGGTCACCTCCTCCCTTGCCAGCCGTTGACCTTGGGTTGACCTTGGGGGGGCGGTCTTGCCTCCTGTCTTTGTCTGCCTGCCCTCATCTGTAAACTGGGAGCAAGAATCCTCGCCCCACAGGGATTTGTGGCATTCAAGACGGAGCCTGGACGACGTCTCTACCAGGCCTGGCGTTACTAGATGCTCCGTCAACAGCAGACATAGAACTTTATCAGACAAATCAATTACTCCCTTGAGCTCTGCTCCGAGGCCGGCTGGGTGTTGGGGCGTCCGAGGTTGCCAGCACACACCCAGGATATATTTAGCTCTCTGCTGGAGCCCTGCCGGGGCTGGGCATTCCCACAGAGGACACCGAATTTCAGACCAGCTCCCAGCTCCTCATAGGCCACCGAGAAATTTGCCCCAGAGCACAACTCCCCTTGTTTATAACAGCAGACTAAATTATCCCAAGAGCACACACACGCACACACACGCACACACACACACACACACACAAAATTCCTGTATCATGTCAGTGCCACTCAAAGGCCTAGTTCCGCAGTGAAAGTCCACCTCCCAAAATAGAGAACGCCATCCTGTCCCTGGAGCAGGACTTGGCTGGTGCCAGCAGGTCAGACAGCTGCTCTCCAATCAAGCCTCTTGAGACCCATCCTGTCCCCCTCACACCCTTAACATGAAGAAGCAAAAGGAAATAAAACAGCCAAGCATCAGGGAAAAGGCAGCGTTGCCCGTAGCTCTTGCATTGCGATGTATTTTCTTCTGGTGCATTTTGCCTGCATATTTTGCCGATGACACTGCGTGCCATCTAGATCCCTCATTTATCACCAGCATAGATACATGCATTGTACTCCTCCCTCACGATCATTTTATTGGCTACGTAATACTCCAGCTTTTATCACCAGTTCCAAGTTTGGTCTAGGGTATTGGATCCCCAGTACCCTAGCAGGGCACCTGCGGGGTCAAAGCCATGTTCATAAGAACACTGAGATGGGGAATTCCCTGGAGGCCCAGTGGTTAGGACTCCGCACTTTCACTGCCAGGGCCCAGGTTCAATCCCTGGTCAGGGAGCTAAGATCCCGCAAGCCTCGAGGCGCAGAGGCAAAAATAAAAAAGATTGAGATGTTATCGTCTCCCAATGCTCCCACTCTCTCCTGAGTGTACAATGGAGTTTTCCGGAAGCCCTGTGACATCACAACTGATAGAAAACAGGCCGGACAGGAGCTCCAGCAGACTATTAAGCCAAATGTTAATGAGATTTGCAAAACTGTAAAGCAATGCCACTCTGATCCCTGAAAATACTCCTACATTAACATACAAAGGGCTATTATTCTTATTCAATGAATTAAAAATTCTCCATTTTAAGGTCTAATACAGCAAATATCAATAAATACAATGCATTCAACCAAAAACTCTTTGGGGTCCCCAATAAATTTGAGTGAAGGGGTCCTACGCCCTCAAAGTTGGAGAACAGCTGCTACGGATGGACAGACAATGATTAACTGGCCCAGCATCTGTGGCTGGACATTCACCCTGCAGAGTACGTGACCCCTTCAGCAAACGACTTTTTATGCACAAATCATATTAGCCACCTTCTTCTACCAAAGGCCATGAACATATTTAAGCCTCAATGCATCTCGCCTAACCGCCCCTTAGAGACTATGCACACTGACGGTCAGCCGTCCCTGACGGCATCCAGCTCAGGGGATCGGGGGATGTGTACAATTGGCTGACTTAACAGTAACAATTTTTTTTTTTTTTTTTTTTTTTTGCGATACGTGGGCCTCTCACTGTTGTGGCCTCTCCCGTTGTGGAGCACAGGCTCCGGACGCGCAGGCTCAGCGGCCATGGCTCACGGGCCAGCCGCTCCGCGGCATGTGGGATCCTCCCAGACCAGGGCACGAACCCATGTCCCCTGCATCGGCAGGCGGACTCTCAATCACTGCGCCACCAGGGAAGCCCCAACAGTAACAATTTTTAACTAATGATGGGTCTTTCCTCTAACCTTCAGCTATTCTAGAGACCCACACAGGAAGGAGAAAGGGTTTCAGTCCCAGAGACAGAACGTTTGAGAAGCTGCCTGGGGATGCTGAATAATGCCCCCCCGCCCGGATATACCCACGTCCTAAGCCCTAGGACCTGTGGACGTGACCTTACATGGTTAAAAATCATGCGGTTGGTCTTTGCAGATGTGATACAGTTAAGGACCTTGAGATGGGAGATTATCCTGAATTATCTGGGTGGGCCCTAAATGCAGTCACAAGCATCCTTAGAGAGGCAGAGAGAGATCTGACCACACGCACGGATGGGAGGGGAGAGACCTGAAGATGCTTGCATTGAGGTCGGGGGATGTGGCCGCAAGCCAAGGAGCGCTGGCAGCTGGGAGAGACGGGGAGCAGATTCCTCCCAGAAGCTCTGGAGGAAGCGCAGCCCTGCCGACACCTTGACTTCAGCCCAGTGATGTGGATTTTGGACCTCGGGCCTCCAGAACTGTGAGAGGATAAGCTTCTGTTGTTTTAAGCCCCGAGGTTTACGGTGCTCCATTCCAGCAGCCCCCCTCCTACTGGACGCCCCAGTGACGGAGGCTGACCCCTCCTTCGCCAGCCCCATTCCCTCACCAACAGCATGGGCTGTCAGAAAACCTCGCCGTGCGCTGCAGAGTGCCTCCCAAAGGGGCTCACTTCGGGGCTCGGCGTGTGTGCTGCCGCCAGCTATTTTAATTCCTTGTAGCTCCTTCAAAGGCTGCTGGCTGGCTGCTCCGTTGTGCCCCAGTGAGCTGCTCTCAGAGAAGGAATTTGGGGTGTCAGGTCAGGAGATGGGTGCCAATGGAGGAAAGGAAGGGTCAGCCGTGGCAGGGGCAGAAGAAAGCTCTCATGTGGCAGCCCCGGGCCTCGCAGGGCTGCAGAGGGGCCCAGTCTGGCCAGAGGGGAGAGGATGAGCCGGCGGGATGAGAGGGCTGGAAGGGAAGAGCAGTGAAAGCAACACTGAGGTCTGGTGGGGTCGGGAGGGCGGGGAGACCTGCCCAAGGATTCCAGAGGCGGCCCTGGCAGGGCCACCCTTCATCCTCAGCACACAGACCTGCTCTGTACCCCATGCCCGTCCCACGCCCGTCCCAGGCAGCCAGGGAGGCACCTGGCTGGACGCTGGGCTTCTGCACACATATCACGTTTCCTGATTTCCGCGGCACGTCGGAGGTGTGTTCAAGGGAACCGATGCTTGAAACCCTGCACTCCACAATTACTCTCCAAGCGCCTGGCAGACGAGGCCGGTCTCAGAGCCGAAGGACAGCAAGAGCACCAGGAAGGCCAGAGAGAAGTGTGTCACAGAGGCCCCCGGGGGCCCCGAGTCAACACGGCGCGATCACAGCAGCAGCAGGGATGCTCAGGGCCGCAGGCGTTGGCTGTGTCGAGGCCCCGGGCCCGCCGTTGGGCGCACACCCGCTCACCCACCCGGACGGTCCCTCCCGTGCGGCTGGCTCACTCCAGCCACACTGGACGGTCTGCTGACCCTTCGCCACCTCCCTGCCGACCTGGGTCGCACTCCCGCGCGAGCGCACGGGTCTCGCACAGCCTCACCCCGCCTGGGTCCCCGCACGCTGGGGGTATCAGAGTGCGCCCCGTCCGGGGTGGGGGGAGACTGGGCCACCTGCGCCGGCAGAGAGTGTGGCCGCAGAACCGGCAGGTGTGGACGATTCAGAGCTCCACGGGTCAGGTGTTCACTCGGGGAACGGGAGCGGGAAGCCGACCGGAGGCCGGGAGGGTTGTTTCATCAGGAGGCCATGCAGATTTTGAACCAGGCAACTGGCCAGGCTAGAATCCCGGCTGCCAGGTTACCGGACACACCCCTGCTGTCCAGCCTCGGTTTCCTTACCAGTAAACTGCAAACAACCAGGAGTAACATTCAGAATATTTACGAGGGTTCCCCACGCCCCACTCAGCAGGGGTACAGCCACGCGGTGTGCGCCTGGCACGTCCTGAGCCCGGGGGGGATCCCGCGCCCCGGGTGTAAGGCCGCAGCCTGGATCGGCCAGTTCTCCGTGCTACTGTCTCCTCCTTGTCCCCCTAGGTGCTCATTAAAGCCCTTGGGGGCAGAGGCAGCCTGAGTAGGAAGAGGCCCGGCTGCGTGGGACACCACAGCCCATCACGTAGCTCCGGAACAACATGCAGTTGGCAAAACGGGGCCGCCCGCCTTCCTCGGCTCGGGGCGCCTTCCCGCGTCTGCAAAGCCAGCAGGGCCGCGTCTTCTCTCCTCTCTGACCTCTGCTTCCGCCACCACAGCCCCTCTTCTCTGACCCTCCTGCCCCCTCCTCCTCGATGGCATGGACTCCACCGCATCACCTGAGCCCCACTGCGAGCTCTCTAACTTAGTCACATCCTCGAGGTCCCTTCTGCCATGTAGGTGACACACCCACCGGGTCCGGGCATGAGGACAGGGACATCTTGGGGGGCCGTTGTTCAGTCTGAGATGAGGCAACTCAGAGAGGGGCAGTGTCTAGCCCCAGGTCACACAGCAGGCAGGACCAGGCACAAGTCCTCGGCAGGAGCCCCTGGCTCCGCCTGCTGCCCACGGTCCTGATGAGGGAGGACCCTAAAGGAGTGGAGGAAAGGGTCCTGGGCGTCTTGGGTTCCGGGGGAAGCGTGGGAGACGGAGGAGGAATTCCAGGACAGTGCTCTGCGCACAGCAGGCGCTCAACAAACCGAGTGAGCGAGCTTTCCAGAACAGCTGTGAGCCCTCGAGGCGGCTGATGGCTGGGAACAGAGGTGGCTCCGACCAGACGGAGGCTGGACCGTACCGGGGCCCGTGGGGGCCGCTGTGGGCGCTGCGGCTGCACGGTGCTGCCCGCCTCCATCCCGCCTCTAGGCTCCCCCGGGTGGCGGTGGACAGTTGTACAGTGTGGTGGGGGCGGGGGGGGGACGCGCGATTCCAGGACCAGCCCTCTGCCCAGGAGGACAAAGGCCCCAGTGTCCCCTGGTTCTGAGGAGCGTTCCGCACGGTCCCCTAGCAGGACTGAGCCCCCCTGACCCACAGTGACACCCACCCATCCAGATACCCCCCTGGCTCTGCGTCCCTCCCCGTCTACCCCTCCCACTTGTGCTTCCTGGGACCACCTCCCAGGTAAACCACCTGCACTCACATCCCCGTCTCCCGCAACGTGAATGGAGACGGCCGCAGGGCTGCCAAACTGATATGGCGGCCGTGGGTGGTCCCCGCAATCCTTCCTTCTTAGAACTTCATGCCCAACTGCAGCGCCAACTGGGCCCTTGGAGATGTCATTTTCCAGCAAGATCCTGGGGCCACGGACGTCCGAGCAGAAGCAGAAGGTCAGAGCAGAAGGTCGGAGAGAGGCCTGACTGTGGGCCCGCGACCCGGGATGAGGGCAAACAGACGAGAAGGCCGAGCGCGAAGCGGGACCCGGGCTCCGTACGTCACCCCTCCTCCACTCCTTACGTCACCCCTCCTCCACTCCGTACGTCACCCCTCCTCCACTGGTTGGGTGTTCGTGCAGCACCTGTCACGAGGCAGCCTGTGCGGACACGGGGCGGGGTGGGATCCACACAGCTCGACCCAGCCCAGCCCCGAGGACAGACGCCCAGCGGGGACAGCCCCGCGCGCGTGCCCTGCAGTGACACTGGGCGGTGGCTCCTTGGCGTGCTGGCTGGAACCGGGTTGCCGGCTCGCCTCTCCAACCCCTTGTTCTGCACGAGAGGAAACTCAAGCCCCAGGACAGCCAGCGTGCCCACTACGTGCAGGGGGCCAGGCGGAGTCGCCGTGCGGGTGGTGAGGCTCCGAGGCAACCCAAACACCGCTAAGAACCTGGGAGCGGGCAGCTGTCCGGGGACTGGGCTTCTCCCGGTCCTCGGGGACGGGTCAGGGGGTGTGAACAGGACCGGCGGGCTAGGCGGGGGAGGGAGGAGAACCACCAATGGAGGAAGAGCTGTGAGCCAACTGACGATGTCAGCTGATGCCACGGTGGACCCTGCAGGCTTTGCCCCGAGCCCTGGACAGTGTGTCCAGCTATGATAAAAACCACCCCAGGCCCTTGACACCACAGCCCATGAACAGTCCTGTAAAGCAGGCACTATTATCTCCACCTGACAGGTGGGGAAACCAAGGCAAAGAGCAGTTAGTTACGCAACCTGGTGGCTGGGAACAGGGGTGGCCCCGACCAGACTGAGGCTGGACCACACCGGAGCCGAGGTGTTCTGACCCCAAAGCCACCTAGGCATCGAGACCACCTGCCTGGTTGCTTAGGAATCTTCGGCCAAGGCAACATGGTGCGTGAAACCCCCCAGTCCATCATTTTGCAACAGGACCTGTTTAACGTGGGCCTGGCTCCCCACCAGCCCAGCAGCCTCCCTGAGGGCAGGAGGCACCGGCAGGGCTTGCTGTTGGCTGAGTCAAAGGCAAAGCGAGCATCACAGAACTCAAAGCACACCTTCCACCCACCCCAGGCCTTCCTGCGGACACGCACTCAGATGTTCTCCTGGCTTGGGTATCAGTCAGACATCCACAGATGCCGCTTTCCTGACAGGCTGTGGAGAAACCCCCGTACACTGGGACCCTCGCATAAAGGGCAAAGTGCTTTCTGCTGTGATATTGTCAGATGAGGCCTACGTGACACAGAAGGGTGCTCGGAGATCTCCTGGCTCACATGGCGTGTTTCCCTGAAACGATGGCTGAGCCTCAAAGCCAGACGATCTCTCTGGGGCAGTGGGGGAACAGGGTTGTCAGAAGGGCGCCAGTCTCACCCCTGAGGGTAGCAGTGGTCCCTGTTTTTACAGACAGGTACCCTGAGGCCCAGAGAGGGAAGCCGGCTCACCCGAGGTCACACAGAGGTCCGGCAGGTAGGGCTGAGGGTCCAAGGAACTCAGGCACTGATGGGGCTGGTTGACGCTGGAGGGCTGAGCTGGAGCTGGAGAGGCCTGGGACGGCCATGAATGCTGCCTTCCAGCTCCGGAAGGCCACAGGGACCCAGCAGAGGGAAGAACTGGGGCCAGGGGTCAAGGTTACAGGGGGGCATGTGGACTTGACCTGGTGAAACTCTCTCACGGTCCGTGCTGTCCACCCCTGGGTGGATCCCTGAGGCCACGCCATGACCCCAGACAGGAGCCCCTGCTGGAGGCAAAGAGCACACGCTTGGGGGCAGACAGAGCAGGGCTGGGGCTGGCTCTGCCTTCCTGGCTATGCGGGCAGGCGCCACACCTGGAAATGGGAACACGCTTCTCGGCTCGGGGGAGGAGATGGGTTATAACCACCACTCACATTAGAAAGCGTCATCGTGATGCCCCCAGTGGGTCAAACCTTACCCATCCTCGGCCACACGTTACAAAGTTACCATTGTAACCAGCTAATACATGCAGGGGCAGAAAAGGGTTCAAATGCAGCTCTGGCATTTGCAAATGTCATGAAGTGAAGCCAGGCACCTGACGGGCCCGCCCAGGCATCTGTTCCCCCATCTGTAGGTGGGGACACTCCAGCGGCCCTGAGAAAGGTCCCAGGAGCATCTGGTCCCGGCATGGGCCCCAAGGGAGCACCCCACAAGCCGAGGCTGTGTGACACTGAAGTAGGGTGCTGCCCGACACCCTAGAGACCTTGGCAATGGAAACATCCCTGAGTAAACAAAGACGCAGCACTCAGGTTGCTGTGCCTCGCGTCCTAGCGGCCCTAGGCCCGCTGCTCGAGCAGCCGACGGGTTGGGCACACATCTGACCGGTCCCCATGGCAGCTCGCGAGACCACGCGATCCCCTTCAGGAAATACAAGCTGCCATCTGAACACCACCCGAGTCTTCCTGCTGCAACTATTTTAACTGATTTCCAGGCTCCTCCGCGTGCCACGCACTCAAAACCCTCGGTCGCCACGGAGACCCCAGAAGAGGCAACAGAAGCTCAGGGAGGTTGGACGGTCCTGTGCTGGCAGGTGGCAGAGCTGGGATCTGAGGCCAAGGAAGCGCCCGTGTCTGTGCGGAGCCGGGGCTCTGGGGTCAGGCATCCGGCGAGCAGCTCAGCGTCCCGGCCGCTGGCCTGGCCTTGAGGCCCGGCGGCAAGAGAGGCCCGTCCAGAGGCCGGACACCTCCCCGCCCGCTCCCTTCACCACCAGACTTGCTGATTCCCTCTTACCAGCTCACAGCTCTCCCACAATGCAGACGATGCTCTGGATGGTCCGGGTGTCTGACAGGCGACTTCTCCAGAGGGAGGGTCCCACTCCCTTTTCTGGGACAGTAAGACTGGACGGTCCAAGAGTTCACCAAAGTCAGGGCTTGGGTCTCGAGAATATGCCACCTACCCCCAAACTACCACATGGACGGAAACCATAAAGAATCGAAGGGTCTCGGGTGGCGGGTTAGGAAGTGACCCTGGACGTGAGGGACCAACAGTTCGGAGATCAGAATGCCCAGGCTGAGTTAAAGAGCGTCCCGTTGGTTCCTAGGCAACGGCCATCCTTTGCAGATGCCATTTCGGATGAGTTCCAGGGTCAGGATGATTTGTCTTTGGCCACACCTAATTCAGATGGAGTCACACACGGAAAACGGGCACCAGTGTCGTTACCTGTGCTAAGATCCACGTGCTGCCATCTGGGAGACCTCCACCCGAGCTAAGGACAGCGGCCCCTGCGGATGGAACCGTCCGACCTCTCACCAAGTCACAGACTCCGGAAGCAGCACGCACCCGCCTTAGACCTGGAAGCAACGCCCTCTTGTCTCAGTTGATTTCTCATTGCAAAAGACAGGCGCACACAGTGAAGAAAACCGGGGAAAGTGACGGGCAGTATAAAGACGCAGGGGGGGGAGCAGTGGCTCGTTTGCCACCTCCACCAGGAGGACGCCGTGCACGGCTTGACCTACTTCCCTTAGTCTGCTCTCCTCCACTGTCTTGTAAAGTTGAAGTCATATAAGATATACAATCTTGTCCTCAGCTGCTTTCTAAATTAAGCTCTTCTTAAGCACGTTCTCCTAGCATGAAAAACCCCTGTCATACAGTTAACTAGAATGTTCCCGCCACCCCCAGAGGACAGGTTTCAGGAGGATATAGATGCCGTTTGTTTTCATCCACGGCTAAGCCCCGGGCCCGGAGCGGTGCTGGGCACATAGCAGGTGTTTAGTAAACCTCTGTCGACTGGATGTGCAATCGCATGGCTAGTATCCCATCACTCCCCTCCACATGTAGCTGGTTTCTAACTTTCTGCTGCTGTTAGGAACGCCGTGGTGAATGTCTGTGGTGACAGCAGAGCCCACACTTGGATTAGAAATGTGTCTCTCTGCTCCAAATGCCGGGGCTGAGCCAACCAGAGCAGGGGACCGGGTCTCAGGCTGTCTGCCACACACCCTCCTAGCCCCCGGATGGCTGCCTTTCCTTCCCCAGCCCTCGGTTTCCCCTCTGTGTGGGTAGGTGGCTTTGGACTGGAGCATCTCCCAGGCCCCTTCCAGCTCCGTGATCCTAACACAGCAGCCACAGGTACAGAAGAGGGCTGAGCCGGCCACCCAGCTCTCCACCTGGCCCTGCACTCCTGTTTTGGGCCTGCCTCCCCCCCCCCACCACCACAAAATCCATAATCCAAGATGACTGGTGTCCTTATAAAAAAGAAATAAGGACACAGATACACACAGAGGGAAGACCATGTGAGGACACAGGGAGGAGGCGGCCGTCTACATGGCCAGGAGAGAGGCCTCAGAAGAAACCAATCCTGCCCACACCTTGATGTCAGACTTCCAGCCTCCAGAAGTGTGAGAAGATAAATTTCTGCTGTTTAAGCTGCACGGTCTGTGGTTACTTTGTTATGGCGGTCCTGGAAGACTAACACAATCCCCCACGAACCTCTGACCACCTGGGGAAATCCTACCCACCAGGCCTGCAGCTGCCCCAGGGAGGACATGCAGGCTCCAAGAGAGCACGGACCCGACGGTGGCAGAGCTGGCACCGGAGCCCCTCCCAGCTCAGGTTCTTTCCTCTGCCCCGCCTTGCCCTGCCGTGACCACCTGGGCTGTGATGTCAGGAAGCCATCACGAGACTCACCATCATCTCCTGGGTCCCGCCAAGTGTGGGCCAGCATTGCGCACAGAGCCAAAGGCGTTCCCTGCACACAGTGGGGAAACCGAGGCGGGGGTAACAGTAAATCAAGCACAGCTAGTGTGCCTATCTGATGCAGAGCGCCAGCTCCTTCTACCTCACCATGGTGCCACTTAAACAATTTCCCTGACCACTCGAAATGACTGTGCAACAACACATGTAGGCAACTGCATGTGCCCTTGATGCCAACACCAGAGCCATCTCAAAGGCGCCCTGGGTTATCGGACTAAAGGAAGATATGCCTGCGGCCCTGATGGCATAAAGGAAAGGGGAGCCTCCCACCCGGGGTGCTTGTACAGGTCGCCTCAGAGTCTGACCATCGGCTCGCCTGGGCAGCTGGAGACTGGACCACGTGATCCCAGCCACACCTACTGGCGCCAAGCTCTGGGGGTGATGCCAGCCTTCCCTGGGGAGGGCCGTCAGGGGACCTGACCTTGTTGATGATGGAAGCCCCTGACCTGCCAGATGTGCACAGTGGCCAGACGTTAGAGCCCAAGAGCCCTGCACGAGGGACCACCATCTGCTCTCCCCCACCACGGCTGTGGGTGAAAACTACTGCCTTGGAAATCATCAGCTGGGCTGTGAGCGACAGGTCGAGGGGAGAGCATGCCCACTGCCAGTTCCGAAGGGCTCGATTAACTCAGCAAGGCTGAGGTTTACTGACCCTTACAAGCTACCGAGGGAGGACCTGCTGCATGGGGGGTTTCCCACTCCTACCTTATCCCCTCCAGGGAAGCAGCAATACTGCTTTTACACATCAGGAAGCCAAGCTCCAGAAGGGGCCACGATCTGTCCGAGACTAGCAGGTGGGCGCTGTGATTCAAACCCCAGTCTCCTTGTTCTTTCCGCCCATGATCCCCCAGGGCCCTGGTGCCCAAGCACCCCTTCTCCCAGGACAACCACACGTGAGGAGGGGGAAAGGCCAGTGCTTCTTCCAGGGCTCCCTCTGATTACAGGAGAGACCGGAGGTATCAGTTATGGTCATGGAAAGCCTAAAATTCCCCTGTGTGCACCCTGCCATTACCCCCACCTGCCATTAGATAAATGCGTCTGGAGGTTCTGTGAAGTCTTGGGGTGCCCCGCTCCCCAGCCACCTCCAGAGAACAGGGTGGCCATTTCAGAAATCCTCTTCTAGAGAATTCTGCCTCCTAGGGCCTGCCACTTGCTTCCCGCCGCTTTCCCAATTCCCACCGCCCATGTGGTCCCTCCTTCCTCACCTAGGAGGGGGAGGGAACTGTTTCCCCCTGGGAGGGGTTGGTCCCTGGAAGCACACCCCCCAAGCAGAGAGCACACAGTAAGTGCTCACTAAAGGCACACTCCCTCCCCAGTCCCCCCCAGCCCCCCCGGAAAAACAGCTGTCCCCACTGTTTTCTGCACCATGGCCAGAGGCCATACTGCAGTCTGCAGCCAGACAGGCTCAGGGGAGAGCACAGGAGTCCGAAACCTGGCCCAGCTGCGTGAGCTGAGCAAGTGACTCAAGTCTGGTGAGTCTTGGTCGCACCCTGAAAAATGGGGTGACAGCCCCTCCCTGCCAGGGAATGTAGGGAAAAGCCCTCAGCCCAGTGGCGAGCCCCAGAAGGCTCTCGAAAAGGGGCTCTGGTCACTCCAGACTCTCTCCAGGAGCCAAGGCCCCCGGCTCTAGGCCTCAGTTTCCCCAAGCGCACTAGGCGCGGCTGGCTTGTGGCGACGTGGGATTTTTCAGCGCCACACAGAGGCTGTCAGACCCAGCGAGTGCGTCGCCAGCGCCAGCTGTGGGGATACGCAGGGGTGAGGGCCCGCAGAGAGGACGCGCGCACGTCCGGGCGGGTCGCACACACCTGCGGGCTCCGCGACCCCAAGTTTGACCCGGGCCAGCCCAGGGCGTCGGGCGTCAGGCCTGACGGCCCCCCACCCAGGCGCTGCTGGAGCCGCACAAGGGCGGCGGCCCCTGCCGCAAAGGCCCCATGTCACCACACCTCTCCGTGGCAGGGTCTACATTGGTCCCGTGCCCCCTCGCCGGACCCTGGCCGCCTCCTGCAGCCTGTGGCGACCCCGGACGCCAGGGAGAAGCAAAGGAGTGGCGCCTTCCAGACAGCCCAGCGCAGTCACCCCGGCGCCGAGCGGGGAAAGGGTCCCCAGTGCGCGCTGCCAAGCTCACCGCCTGGGGCGCAGGGACAGGGGGCTGCGCGCTGCACCCTCGGGACTGCAAGACCCTGAAGCAGAAGTTGGCTGGAGCAGACCCCCAGTCTGCAGGTGCAGCCACCCCAGCCCTCGCGGCGCCGCGACCCAGCTCGGGGACGCGCGGGTCCCTCGGTCCCCACACTCACCTGCGCTCATCTCAGCGGCAGCTCGGAGTCGGGTCGTCTGGGCTCTGCGCAGCCGATGCTTCTGCCCGCAGGTGCCGCGCCTACCGGCGCGAAGGGCCGCCCGCCCGCCTGCCCGCCTGTCTGCGCCCGCCTGCCCGCAGCGCCGCCGCAGCCCCGCGGCGCGTCCGCCCCTCCCCGCCCCGCCCCGCAGACCCCGCCCCGCCCCTCGGCCCCGCCCTTCTCCCGCCCCCCGCCGCTTTGCGGGCGGGGCGCACCCTGGGAAGTGTAGGCGCCGCGCCCCCGCCGCTCCACCTTCACGCCCCAACCCCCGCAGGGACGGACTACAGTCCCGGTAGGCTGCGCGGCCCGCGCATGCGCAGGCGGGCGACGCCGCTGCGGCCTCCCGCAGTCACTCGTGGGTCTCTGCGGAGTTGTCCACCGGGTCCGGCTGGCGGCCTGGCTGGCGACGGCTCTCAGGATCCCGCGAGTGGCGAGGCGGGCGGCCGAGTGAGAAGCAAGCTTGGTGCAGCTCTTGTTGAGTCGTGCAGCTGCAAAGGGTCAACTTCCTCCTTCCCCAGTCCGCAGAGGGAGACTGAGGCGGGGGGCGCGGGCGGCAGGACTCGCCCACCCGCCCCGGCGAGGCTTGCGCTCCCAACTCTAGGTCTAGGGCTCGGCCAGGAGGGGCCGAGCAGAGAGGCCAGAGGACAGCGGCTCCGGGGGAGACCCGAAGTCCTGCAGAGCCAGCCATGGGCGAGGCTGGTCGGACAAATCCCCACGTACCCTAGAAACCCAGAAGGCCTGGCTGGGTGGCTGTCCTGCAGCTTTCCAGCTCCAATGCCTGTCCCCTGGAGCCTTTTTCCCAGAACACAAGTGGATGTGATGACGGAAGGAGACTAGGAGGAGCAGGTGCCCTGTTCTCTACCCAGCGCTGCTCTCAGCAGTGCAGCCCTGAGCGAGTCCCTTCCCCTCTGCGGGCATCAGGGCCCCTTCCATGAAGTGGCTGAGTGAAGGATCCACCACGGCTGAGAGCATTAAATTCAGATGCTTACTGTTGGTGGGAATGTAAATTGACACAGCCACTATGGAGAACAGTATGGAGGTTCCTTAGAAAACTAAAAACAGAATTACCATATGATCCAGCAAGCCCACTACTGGGCATATACCCAGAGAAAACCATAATTCAAAAAGACACACGCACCCCAATGTTCACTGCAGCACTATTTACAATAGCCAGGTCGTGGAAGCAACCTAAATGCCCATCGACAGATGAATGGATAAAGAAGATGTGGTACACATATACAATGGAATATTACTCAGCCGTAGAAAGGAACGAAATTGGGTCATTTGTAGAGATGTGGATGGATCTAGAGACTGTCATACAGAGTGAAGTAAGTCAGAAAGAAGAACAAATATCGTATATTAACGCATATCTGTGGAACCTAGAAAAATGGTACAGATGAACCGGTTTGCAGGGCAGAAATGGAGACACAGATGTAGAGAACAAACGTATGGACACCAAGGGGGGAAATGGCGGGGTGGGGGGGGGAGGTGACGGTGTGATGAATTGGGAGATTGGGATTGACATATATACACTAATATGTATAAGATGGATAACTAATAAGAACCTGTTGTATAAAAAAATAAATAAAATAAAAAAACAAACAAACAAATTCAGGTGCTTAGTCCTGGCTAGAGCAGAGGCAGGCCACTAGGGGTGGGGGGCCCGGGCATCTGACCGCCTGGTGGGGAGCCTGGCTTCTCCTCCGTGTGCATCGCTAGAGTGTTAGCAGTCCCTGCCTCTCAGGATACTTCTGAGGATCCCGCGAGCTAATGCATGCTGTGCCCCAGCAGGAGTCGGGATCAGTAAATGTCTTTGAAGTTATCAGCCTGTTATTACTCTTCTCACTGCCTTTCGTAGGGCCTGGCACGGAGTGGGCACTCCACGGGTACCAGTTGTCTAAAGGAAGAGAAGGATGGAGGGAAGGAGAGAGGGTGCTGACCCCCAGCACCATCACCCTGGGCAGCAGTCCATCCAACATGGGAGCACCCCTGCCTCCACTCGCCCTCTTCAGCAAGCTCTCCATCAAGCTCCCCACAGAAAGGTGTGGTCGGGCACTTGCTCCCCAGTCCCCGTCAGCCAGAGGGTGGGTCTGGGTGGCCTGGCTCTCAGCTGGTCCCAGAGCTCAGTCTGCCAGGCGGCCACCCAGACCTCCCCATGGAGCCGGCCCCACCTCTCTGCGCAGATACCTCCAAATGGGGCAGGGACTGGGGAGTCACAGCAGTTCTCAACTCCTTGAGGAAGGACCTCGGGGTCCCATGGTTCCATTCTTCACAGGGGCAGAAACTGAAGCCCAGGGAAGTCCTGCCAGAGACGCCCAGCAAGTTGACATGCAGGGACTTGACCTAGGTGTCCTGTAGCCAAGCCTCTGCCCTGGCCCAGCTGGTTCTCCCACAAGGGAACTCCAAGTGGGCCAGGCCCGCTGCAAGGGGCCCGCAGAGACTGATTGGTTTGGGTAGACGGAACCAGGTTTCGGTTGTCATCCGCGGTGCTGTGAACCAGCTGTGACCTCGGGCAACTTGCTTGCCCTCTCTGTGCCTCAGCTTCCTTAGCCTTCAGACCACAGTGCCTGCCTGATAGGGCTGTTGGGAGGGTCACACGAGTAATGTGACTAAAACCCTTCAAAGCTCAAAAAGTCAGGGCTCAATGCAGGGTAGTTATTATTATATCTGTCACTGAAGCAGACCAGAGAGCAGTATGCACCATCACCAGCCCTTAAAGACTGCTGTCTTTTCTCACCTGTCTTCCATCCATCCATCCACCCACCCGCCATGTATTCAACACCTTTAGTGAACTGGGCACCGTTCTAATGAAGAAAACAGGCAAGAATCTATATCACGAGTCACATGATTCATTGGAGAAAGTGCCACTACCTGATTTTTTTTTTTTTTGGCTGCATTGGGTCTTCGTCGCTGCATGTGGGCTTCCTCTCTAGTTGTGGCGAGCGGGGGCTACTCTTCATTGCAGTGCATGGGCTTCTCATTGCGGTGGCTTCTCTTGTTGCGGAGCACGGGCTCTAGGGCCCGAGGGCTTCAGTAGTTGTGGCTCACGGGCTCTAGAGCGCAGGCTCAGTAGTTGTGGCGCATGGGCTTAGTTGCTCCGCGGCGTATGGGATCTTCCCAGACCAGGGATCGAACCCGTGTCCCCTGCATTGGCAGGTGGATTCTTAACTACTGCACCACCAGGGAAATCCCACCACCTGCTTTCAAGCAGGCCCTGAGGGAAGGGGTGTCAGAGGGGCTCCTTGACACAAGGAGGTCCTGGACAGGCTATCGGTCAAACCGAGACCCTTTCAACGTTTGTCCAGTGCGTTCAGATATTAGAGGAACAGCTGGGCCTTGCTGAGTACAGATGCAGAGGGAGGAACCATGAGGCAGCGGGAGCTTCCCTGGTCTGCCCCCCGCCACCCCTGCCGGGCTCACACCTCCTGCAGACAGAAGGGACACAGAGTAGGGGCTGTGCCTGCTCCTTGGGGCCACTCCCCCTTCAAGCGCTTATCAAACGTTCCCCCTGGGGGAGTTCCCAGCTCATGTCACAGGGGCCCCTTCCAGCCCCTCGCAGGTGGGTGCCCCAGGCAGTGGCCCCCTGGCCCTCTACCGGCTCCTGCAGCCTTTGCCCCATCATTCCTGCCTAAGGACTCACAGGTTTCATTTGCTTTCATCTTCCCCACGACCTTTGAAGGAGGGCCATGGACTTCTACCCTACAGGCTTGGAGAGCGGATGTGACCAGGCCAGGCTTCACTCAGGGGGAGCACAGAAAGAGCTGAGCTTTCCAAGACATCTGTGGACTAGGTGCCCTGGCCAGAGCCTCCAGCGGTAGCGCTGGCCCACGTTCCTCCTGGGATGGATCTCAGGGCACTCAGCCTGCCGCCTCTGGGGCTCTCATGGTCACTTTGGAATGAGGATGCCCTTAGAAGCGGGCACTTCCACTTCTCCCCTGCTCTGTGGCCCGGTGCCCTCCTTGTCTGAACCTGGAGGACAGTGGTATAATTGGAGCTGGGATGTGGGAGCCCTGGGTCATAAAGGGAGCGGGGGGATGTGCCCAGTGCCAGCAGCCAGCACAGGGGGCCAGGAGCAGATGGGAAGAGCCCAGGTAGGACCCTGGAGAAAACACGGGGAGCTCTACCCCACCACCACCTCCTCTAAATTTCCTACCACTTCTTATGGGATGTGGACTGTGCTGGTGATGGAGGCTGTGGAATATGGTGGGGGCAGCCTCAGACCCCCAGCCCCAGCTGGTTCCAAGGTCAAGCCTCCTACACCAAACGCTGCTGTCTTGTGGGCACCAGGCTATAATTTGGAGGTTCCGTTCCTGGTAACCCAGAGGTGATCATAAAACACAAAAATGATAAATGCAAGTGTGTTCCTTTCCAAGCATCTGTTAACTATGTAAAACACCTGCTCAGCAAAAAGGCCACAGCCATTCCTGGTGTACCTTTGGGAAATATTTTTCCTGCATGGGCTGTGCCGGGTGACGGTTTTCAAGAAATAAGTCCAGTGACCTGTGGGTAAAGACCTTTTCTTTCTGTGACAAATTCCCACCCCCTACCCCACCACTGCTTTGAGGGCCTGCAAATCGTTTCAAAATTCAGGTATTTGTCCTGCAAATGTTTATTGCCCTTTTGTGGAGCCTGAAGGTCTTGGGAAGTGAAGGATGCTGAGTGGTGGGATGGGACCAGGGCAGGCTGGGGCAGACCCCATTGCTGACCAGCACAGTCTGGGGGGGAGTGGGGATTTATGTTGGGTTTCTTGAGGCTGGACCAGGAGGGGCTGGGAGGGAGAGGGGCCAGGGGCTGCTTAAGTGGGGCAGAAGAGCCTGGGTGGAAGGGTTTTGTCTAATCCCAGTGGGGCCAGCCTCATGCTCGGGTAGAGGGAACCAAGGATAAGTATAAAACTGCAGCTGAGGGAGTTCCCTGGAGGTCCAGTGGTTAGGATTCCAGGCCTTCACTGCTGAGGGCCCGGGTTTGATCTCTGGTTGGGGAAACTAAGATCCTACAATCTGTGCAGTACGGCCCAAAAAGAAAGAAAGAAGGAAAAAAAAAAAAAACCTGCCACTGAGGAGGTTGCCCAGGGCCAAGCCAGGTGAGGCAAGAAGTCAGGACTAGGGCTGCGATGCCCGGGGACCACTCTGTGTCAGAGAACCCTCCATCCTCATCCTCACACCCATTTAACAGATGGAGAAATCGAGGCTTTAGCGTGCCCAAATGCAAATATTCCCCAGTGGAAGAGCTGGGATGCACGCCCAGGCCCTTCCGAAGAGCGAGCCTGTGGGCTTCGGCACACGCCCCTCCTGGATCTGTCGGGCCTCCAAGGGGCGTTGTGGAGGCCAACTGACAAGGCTGAGGGACCTGAGCCGAGGGTGAGGTGCTTGGCCCATAGGGACCTGCCCCACTGGACCCAAACCATGACAGGCCCTCTGCCCCCCGCGCTGGAGGATGCCCCACCCTCACCTGACAGCTCAGCTTCCCCCACTGGACTCTACTGGAGATTCCCTCCTTGGAGAAGACCCCCTGAACCCCCAGCTAAACCAGGGGCCACCTCTGCTCCCCGAGGCCTTGACTGTCCCTGCCAGGTCACTCTATGCTCTTGCCATTTATTTCCTGACTCCCTCACCAGACATCGGACCACCCAAGCAGGGCTATGTCGGGCTCATCAAGGGGTCTTCAGAGCACCTCGGGGTCTCCAGTGCATCCCTGGGTCCCCAGCGTGCAGGAGAGTAGCCACTGAACTCCAGGGTCAGCGTGCACCCTGCTGACATTCCCTTTTCTGCCTCTCACTCAGCACAGCAAAAGGAAAGATGTAAGACTCCCTGAGCCCCTTCCCAACATTCCTGACCTTGCCCTGGATCTGCTGAGGCTTCCCACAAATTGCTTCTCCACAGAGAGAGTACGGTGTGGCTGGGCTCACCTGGGGCCTGGTCTAGAAAGGTGTCACCCTGGAAACCCAGATGTGCAGGCATCCTGCAAGTGGGAGGCCCTCGGCCCACGGAAGAGCCACAGTTAGAGGCCCTGAATAACCCAGGGCACGTCCAGGCCTTTTCTCGCCCAAGCTGTGGGTTTCTCTGTACTTTCCTTCACCTCCAAATACAGCCCAGAAATTGATTCACTTAACAGCCAAATGGAGACACAAATGAAATATGATTTCATTGTGGGATCTTTCCAGCCACTCAATAATTTAAAACCCGGCCACATGAAACCAGGAGTAAAAATAACATGACTCACATCTTGGAGCCTCACTTCCTCAAACACAAGTCCACACACCTGGATTATTCAGCGAATTCAGGTCCAAGCTCAGCATCACACACCTACAGTTCTCCTGAATTCTCCAGGCCGGATGGAAGGAGAAAGGTGCATTGACTCTCCATAACGGCTGAGTCTATTGAAGTGAGGGCTGAGGTCTGGCTCCTAATCCCGCCTTGGGTGGGAACACTGCCCCAGCAGAGAGGGGACCCAGCCCCATGTGCCCTGTGTCCACAGCACTAAAAACAATTGCTGGGAACTGTGCTGTTCTCCACCCCCGACACTCTAGGAGCCTGCTCCCTGTCCCTGGGGTGAGGCAAGCCTGGCTTCA
This sequence comes from Phocoena sinus, assembly GCF_008692025.1. NCBI lineage: Eukaryota > Metazoa > Chordata > Mammalia > Artiodactyla > Phocoenidae > Phocoena > Phocoena sinus. The sequence continues at coordinate 3,341,876 of NC_045767.1, read as the reverse complement.
CCCACGAACCAGAGCTCATGCAGCATCCATTCCCAGGGCCACTTCCCCGAACCACCCCTTTGTGTCTGTCCCTTGTGTGGCTGGACACAGAGGCCTGGGCACTGACTGTGGATCCAGGGCACAGAAAGCCTGGCACTTTGCAGGTGAGGGGCAAAAGTTTCCTGAAAGGAACTCAGTCGTATTCATGAAGAGGCATATTTTTAACAGAAAGGTAACATGACTTCATGGAGAAAAATATATCATCCACACTTCTCAGGATACTGTTCTCACAGGAAGATGTATTGTTTCAACAAGGCCAATCAATCTCTTTACTTCACTGCCCCCACGTGGTGGAGTACTCTAATTGCAGGCACGCTACCGCAGAGTGCTAATTCTCCTGCGTTGCCAGCCTTTAGATCCAGCCTAGGATAGGTGTGCAGGCATTGCTCTTGGTAAAGAGCACCCACGCACCTGCCTTCAGCCAACACAAGGGGAGAGAAAGGAAGGTGCAATTTCACGCAAGGTCTTCAGCCATCCTCTCACCCTTTCCTGATATTTGAGGTGTTGGCTGCAGAGGCTGTATGTAGTTTGTAATCATGACCTAATGAAGCATATGAGTGTGGAGAGGTGGGGCAGCTCTCGGGAATTCCTTACTCTCTGTCTCCCGACTGGTGTTTACCTGATGCCCATTTCTCTTGCTCCTTGCTTTCTCACAGAACCCAAATTTCCATTCTTTCTCACCATGCAACCCCAGTAAGAAGTCCCCATGGGCTTGCCAGTAAGCTGGCCCAGTTCAGAAGGTTCTGAGGGGTCTAAGGGCGACTACCTTCCTCTGGAGACAAGGATCAGCTACACCACTTAGCACCCAGCTTTCCCTGGACACAGGACTTTCTCCAGGAATGGCATAGGACCCAGTTCAGGCCAATGGGATGTGAGTGGGGAGAAATGCTGGAAAAGATATTTGTCTTCCGTAGGAGAGAGCTCCAGGACACCCTCCTCTCTCCTGGTCTGGATGTTGTGATGGGGGATGTATTGCAATTTTGTCCCCATACGGACAGCCTGAGAATGAGGCCAACATCAGGAGGAAATCAGGGAGAAGTGGGGCCAGAGCCCCTGGATCAAGCCGGTACTGAGACCCACCTATCTCTGGACTTCCAAGTCCATGAGCCAAGAAAGACCTTTGAGCCACGTGGGCTTGAGTCTTTCGTTATTTATTACACCACCCTCAAGTCCCCTAAGGCGTCGCTGTTTGTGATGTCATTGAAAGTGTCCTGGGCAGGATCTCCCTCCAGATGGAATGATGCTTGGATTGCGCTTGACTTAAGTGGCAGGACAGTCCAGGAAGCCCTCTCCTTCACCTGCTCCCTGGTCTGGTAGGAGAGATGGGGGAATTCCTGAGAGCCTCTGGCTTGCCTTACCCTCATCAGAGATGGAAAGAAAGGTGGCACCTCCCAACTCTGTTCCAGGCAAGACTCAGCAAGCAAAGAATATCTGCTGTGTGTCAGGGAAATTCTTAGAGGTCAACCTGCCAAGACCTGGAAGGGGAAGTACACTCACCATGGAATACTCCCTGGGTTTCCAATTCTTCACCCAGTGGGGGCTGATAGGAAGTCAGTGTCCAATTTGTGAATGATAATCAGCGATATTGTCTATGTAGGCTCCTTAGGAAGAGGCCTCAGAACAAGAGTACCGTTTTGCAGCAAAGAAGACATGACATTGAGTCCCACACCAAGGGATCTACTTGTCCTGCCCCGGAAGCTGTCAGCTGATAGAATGCCCCCTCCAAGGCTCGGCACAGGGACCATCCCCTGCAGATGGAGCCCTGTCTTCCAGGATGCAGTACACGCCCGGAACCAGCAGGCGGCGCACAGGACCGAACCAAGAGCAGAAGCGCGCCTGGCCCCTGTCACCATCATCCGCGGGGACCCACTAGTGGGGTGTGTGCTGCTCACCTCTGCGATCTTGGGCTCTGCTGGGTTAGTGGTCCTGGTTCAGCATGGGCGGAGCGGATGGGGATGCTTCCACCAGGGGACGGAGTAAAGATTCCATTGATGTTGAAACTGTCTGCGAGTGGGGACCTCCGACCAACGGACCAGAAAGGCAGAGTTACTCTCCCAGGGGTGGGAGTGGCGGGGGACGGTGACGGCCCCTCATCATCCTGAGGAACTAGGGGTGCCCCTACAGTGAGGGCAGGGGGCGTAAGCCCGGAACCCGGAGGACCACGGCGGCATCCCTGGGCTCTTCCACCCGCGGTGGCAGTAAACAGGCAGGGCAAGGACCGTTGTATGAAAGGGGCCGGCAGTAAGGGCTGCTGAGGGTCTGGGCCTCCCGCCCCTCAAGTGACCTTGATGGAAGTGCCGGTCAAGGGCAGGGAGGAGAGAGAGGACAAGCGTCCATGGGAGCCTCTCCTGAAGCTGCAGGGCCAAACCTTGTTTTGCTAAACCTCCTGAGTGAGTCTCTGTAGAGGCCGCATAGTGGCCGGGCCTTGACGGGGACGTGAGCAGAGCTGAGCCACGCAAGGGCGGGCCTGCGGCGGGCACGTCGGGCGCTGCCCTGCAAGGCTCTTCGATTCTGCCCTGGGCTTCGCTAATGCGTGGTGTGGATGCCTGCGTGACCGGCCCGTCTGCCAACCAAGTGGCGCAAGGCCACCGTCAGCCAAGGCCACCCTTGACCGAGGGGGCTGGAGTCTGGGCACCCACGGCCCCTCTTCAAGGCTCGAGTGGACAATTCCCAGGCACATTCCTCTCAGCTCCTTAGAAGATCTCAGAGGGATCAAGGTCCAGGGTGAGTAGCTCGACAGCGTCCATTCATCACTGGCCCCCACCCCGCCTTGCGGCCCTCTCCTCGGACCTCACTCCTGTCCCCGGGGATCACTTTCACAGTCAACTTCCTCTTCAAAGCCCTGTCTCCCTTTCTGGAGTGGGGTTAGGGGAGGAAGACCAGACTTAGACAGGGAGGGCTCGGAGCAGCAGGAGAGGGGGCTGCCAAGGCTGGGGTGTGGGAACGAAGACCGAAGGAGCCTTGGATCCCAGGCTCAGATCCCAGGCGCCGGGGCTCCTGGGAGATTTAGAATCAAAGCGGCCGAGTCTCGTGTCTGAGCTATCTGAGTGACTGTGAGATGGCAGAGACTAGAGACGTCAGGCACGTGGGGAGGAGTGGTGGGCAGAGAGGGAGAGAGACACAGAGACAGAGAAAAAATGGAGAAGGCGTTGAGGGTAGGGGAAGGGAAACAGGAGCTGGGAGTGATGGGAAAGGGAAACCGAGCCGCCTTTCTCCGGCCAAGTTCTGAACCCAGGACTCAGTGATTCGCGGGCCTGTTTTCTCTCAGGGATGCTTAGCCGTGGACGTTCTAGCTGCATGGGGGTGGCAAGGGGTTAATTCGTTAGAACGATGGATGCCTGAGGGTATTAGAGCTCCGTTTTCTCAAGGAATCCTTGATGAAAACGGTTGAAAGGAAGCAAAGGGCAAGAGATGTTTCATTGGCATTAGAATCCCGCACCCTGAATGCTGTTCTCGTTTCTCTAAGCACATCCTGGGCCGCTGCGAGGGAGAAGGGGGAGAAGTTAGGAGTATTCTTGCTGATAACAGGTAATCTGACCTATTCTCTGAAAGGCAAACTAACTATCTGTCTTCTTACACTCGGCTAGAGGGAGAGAGAGAGAGAGACAGAGGCCGAGAAAAGACGGTAGCGGCCCTGCAGCCTCCAACTTCTAACGAAGGAAAAGCCCGCACGTGGGTTTTCTCAGCAACTATGCCCACAACCTGAACCACCAGCCACAGAGGAAAGATTTGCAGTTGTCATACTGTCATCCTTCTCTGGGCCTCACTCTTCTCATCTTTGAAATGGGAACAATCCTAGGGCCCTCGCAGGCTGGCGCAGACAGAATAATGAGGTGATGTGAGCCGGTGCTCAGCGACCCGTCCCCCCTGCCGCAGGTGAACGGGGGGCGTGAGAGCCCCTCAGTGCCCCTGGCTCTAGCAGCTTCAGTCCTTCTGGCCTCCGTGGACCTCCCGCCACAGAAGTCCCGACTGTGAGCAGAGCATCCACCACCGCTCGGTGAAGCGCCCTCCCTGGGCCTGGGGGGCGGGGGTCAAGGAGGCTGCCCGCCCCCAAGCTGCATGAGCTTTAGGTTCTGACCATAAAGAGAATCCTGGGGGGTGCACGTCGGAGAAAACCCAGAGCTGGATGTCAGTTAGAGCAGTGACAATGGATTTTATTCTGGACTATTGCAATAGGTGGAACTGGGCTCAGTCCTGAATACAGGGTGGACAGGTGGGGTTTATGGCCCAGGAGCAGGTGGGGTCGCTGGATGGAAGATTACTAAGAGGGAACATCGGGGTGAAAGAGGTTCCGGCTAAACCCCCCAGACAGCATCCTTGCTGAAGGCTGGGAATCGGACATCCACTAGGGGGCACTGGGGTTGAGGCGTTGGACCGGCTTAGCTGGGTTCTGTCTATTTAGGACCAAGTTAGAATGAACGCTGAATCTACAGAATCTAAAAAAAGGGTACAAATGAACTTATCTACAAAACCGAAATAGAGTCACAGACGTAGAAAACAAACTTATGGTTACCAGGGCATGGGGGGGGCGATAAATTGGGAGATTGGGATTGACATATCCACACTACTATATATAAAATAGGTCACTAATAAGGACCTTGTCTAGCACAGGGAACTCCACTCAGTACTCTATAATGGCCTATATGGGAAAAGAATCTAAACAAGAGGAGTATATGTGTATGTACAACAGATTCACTTTGCTGGACAGCAGAAACTAACACAACATTTTGAATCAACTATACTCCGATAAAATTTTTTTTAAAAAGAAAAAAGCAAAAGGGCTCATGGGGGCCCGACTAAGTCTGGGTCAGGGTCTTAGTCATGCATGCGAGGGTCAGATCCATATAGCCCTGCAAAGGCTTCAGAAGCCGAACTGGCCTTGGAACTGCCGTCCACACAGACTGGACGGGGGACGCGGGGCCCAGCCCACCAGCTTGACCGCCTCCAGGTAAAAGCATTGCATTCATAGTTCAGAGTGTGTTTGGAGAGGGGACAGAATCATTTTGTATTGTCGTGGGGCGATTATATGTGTTGAAACTCAACACTGGACACCAGAGCAAAATTAATTTTACTGTATGTAAAATTTGTAAAAATAATGAAAACAAGCAAGAAGTAAGTGCTCTCCCTGTGCTGGGCACACAGCATTCCTACACTTTACCTACAGCCCTTCACCAACTCTGTGTCACGATCACCTCACACAGGTGAGGAAACAGGCTGACGAAGGGAGGGGTCTCCCCAGGTCATGTCTCTGGGGACCAGGGCACCGGGACCGGAGACCCAGGTCCACCCTGTGTTCTGTAGGGTCTGGTGCACGGTAGGCGTACAGGGCTGGGCTGAGGTCTGGAATGGCAGCTGAAGCCCGTCCAGCCATCCGGCCCGTCCGCTGTGTGAACAGAACACGCCTGCTGGCTAGGGCTCATTCCTTCCCTGTGGCTGGCTAACCAGGATCCCCTACAGCAGCGCTTACCTGACCGTAACTGGAGCTGCCCACGGCTGCCCAGTGCCAAGGTGGCCCCAAGGAGGCCGGGCCAGAATGAGGGAGACCAGCCAACACCCCGGGAGGGTCCTCTCTCCCCACCTCTCTCGGGTCTCCTGGCCCCCGCCTCACCTGTGGCCTTGCTCCTGCTGGGTTTCCCGGGTCCCTAGAAGAGGTGGCTCCCGGGAGAGCCAGAGACCCAGGCTCCAGCCCCTCTGGGCCACTGCTGAGCCGTGTGACCCGGGCAAGTTTCCTGATCTCATAGAGCCGCAGTTTCCTCATCCACAAGTGTGGATGATAACGTTGACCTCACAGGGAGGTCGAGGCGTGGATACGGTTGAAGAAGGACAAGCTGCAGGCAGCTGTACAGTAAGACCGGGTCTGCCCGTGAGAGCAGGACCTGGAGATTTTAGATTGACTGATTCAATAAAATCTGGACTCAGATGAGAAGGCAGACTAGGGGACCCAGGGACTCCCAGACAGACTCCTGGGGCAGGCAGGCTGGGGGGAGAACAGGCAGAGCTACAATATGTCCGTGTGTCATCTGGTCCACGCGTGACCCACCTCACAGCTGGGCACACCGAGACTCAGAGAGGGTGAGCACCCTGCCTGCAGTCACACAGCCAGCCATCAGCAGAGCCAGGAACACCCCCAAGATCAAGCGCTTCCTAATCCCAGGTGCTTTTTTCGTGAACTGTGGCGACCAAGGGGGTCTGCCAGAGCATTTTGGCAGATCACTCTCAGCCCCGTCCTTCCAGAAAATCAGGTCCTGTTTGTCATTTGCTCTCCCAAGGTGCAGTCAAAACAGACCTGCGGCCTTCCTGTGTTTCCTTCTCCAAACAAGGAGACGACATTCCAGGGCGATGGGGGAAGGGAGTAGACACTAATGAAGCAATGACCACTTGCCAAAGACTCGGCCCCAGAGCAACGGGCGCTCCTGTTAGTGAAGGCATTGCTTTTGCTTTACCCGAGTTACCCTATCGGCAGCCCCCGATATTGCTGGCTCCATTTCACAGATGAGGAAACTGAGGTCCTCCCGAAGCTAGCAAACGGCAGAGCGGAGAAGTGCACAGACCCCAAATGTGATTGATGCCACTGTCCATGTTCCTGTCCTGTGGGTGAGCCCTGTGATTTTTAGTGGCTCACAGACACTGACGTTTCTCATCACACAGTTTCTGTAGCTCAAGGGCTCTTGGGAGGTAGCAGTCAGACCATCGGCTGGGCTGTGGTCTCATCCAAAGCTTTGCTGGGTGGGGAGGATCACTTCTGAGCTCATTTTGAAGATGAATAACCTGAAGCTTGGGGACGTTAAGTGTCTGACTCAAGGAAATACGGCCGTAAGTGTCAGAACCAGGTGAGTTTCTCTCTTTCCACCCCACCCTGCCTCCTCTGAAAGGTGGGTGCCATGAGGGGCAGCCAGGAGGGAACGGTGCTTGCAGTTTCCGAGGGAAGGGCACCTGCTCCGTCCTCGTTGGCAGTTCCCACCGCTGGGGGCTCACACGTGCTCCACGCACATTGCCGCACTGAATCCTGGCTCGGCCAGCTCTTTCTGCATCCGTGCCGTGACCCCACAGATGTTACTTAGGCTGGGGGGGAGGCATCTGCCCAGGTGTCTTGCTGGGTGGCTGGTGGAAGTGGGACTCAGACTAGGTCTTCCTTGATTGCCCTCAGTCAGCTCCCTGTCTGGAGCAACAGAGATGGCTGAGAGCTCGTGCAGGGCCCTCACCTTGACTCGGTCAGTCGATGACCCCATCACCCCGAACACGGCACCCCAGGCACCAGCCACTTTGTGGCTGGCCACAAGTCCTGCCAGTGGGGTCAGAGCCCCTGGCCGTATTGATGCTCACTCCTGTCACCAGCTGTTGACCTCGGGCTCACTCTGTCTCCTCTGAACTCCTTTCTAAGGAGGCGAGGACAGAACACCCACTTCCTAGGACAGCTTTGGTGATCAGGTGAGGACCCAAGTGACCATGTGGCTGGGGACAGTATCATCACTGCAAGCTCTTAATATGCGTTATGTCACTAAATTCTCCATACTATTGTATGATGAAAACCCAGGGCTTTAACAAGTAGAGAGAACCAGGTGAAGACAGCTCAGCACTTCCTGGGCAAGCCCCGGCCCTCTCACCTGTTGGGGAGTGGGTGGTGATTATAGGAACACAGCCTTCGGGTGCACCTCCTGAGGGCACCACAGGGATCTTAACCCTGCGGGCCCCAGAGGGGTGACCCATGCGGCGTTTTTTGTGCTCAGTCTTCCACTAGAGGGCAGTGGTGGGCAGGGGCCACCACCACTCCCCCGTCCCCCCAACCCCCGGCTTTGGCCTGAGCGTGAAGGTGGGACTTGCCCAAAGCCACTCAGGGAGAGAATTACACCCCCTCCTCTGGGCTCCCTGGGGCTCATCCACGTGCCTGTTCACAGTGGGGGTCTGGAGGGAGACACACCATGAGCAAGTGACAACACCTTAAAGGATGAAAAACGGTGGGGAGGGGGGCCGGAGGTCCCGAGCCCGGGGCCTCCCGAGGAAAGTGGCACCAGGAGCCCAAGCTCTGAGGGCCGCTGCCAGCGTGCTCATCCTGGGCCCAGAAACTTGCTCAGGAACGCCTGCACGTATAAACGTGCATCCCAAAGATAGTTTTCATTACCCACCAGTTGCATTTTTTCTGAGTACAAAGTAATCATCTTCTGATTTTTTTTTTTTTTTTTTGTGATACGCGGGCCTCTCACTGCTGTGGCCTCTCCCGTTGTGGAGCACAGGCTCCGGACGTGCAGGCTCAGCGGCCATGGCTCACGGGCCCAGCCGCTCCGCGGCATGTGGGATCTTCCCGGACCGGGGCACGAACCCGTGTCCCCTGCATCGGCAGGCGGACTCTCAACCACTGCACCACCAGGGAAGCCCTCATCTTCTGATTTTAAAGTGAGACACCCTGAAAATACAGAAAGAGTGTAATGAACATTTAATGGCCCCGATCTTATCACCCTGATGACCACAGAGAACCTTTTCATATTCTTCTGTCCAGTTTTCTTCCTCTAAAGAGCATTTTCAAAACCACAAATGGGGGCTTCCCTGGTGGCGCAGTGGTTGAGAGTCCGCCTGCCGATGCAGGGGACACGGGTTCGTGCCCCGGTCCAGGAAGATCCCACATGCCGTGGAGCGGCTGGGCCCGTGAGCCATGGCCGCTGAGCCTGTGCGTCCGGAGCCTGGGCTCCTCAACGGGAGAGGCCACAACAGTGAGAGGCCCGCGTACCACAAAAAAAAAAAACCACAAATGGGCTCCGATCATCCATGATGTTTTGAAATCCCCTCCTTCAGCCTGGCCTCACAGGATACCTTGAGAATATCTTTGTGTAGTCAGTGTTTATCCTGCCATAACATCTACAGTAATTGTCTGGCAACTTCCCGCTGTCTGTGGGCTGGGATGGACCCTAGTCCTGGAGGGAGCCCCAGGCGACCTCATGGGAGTGCGCTGAGATAGCCCCCATGACCCTGTCCCAAGAACCAAGTCCAAGTCCACGTGGCCTTGGGGTGTTGCCCCAACCTCCTATTCACATATAAAGCTGCTTTGTGCCCATGGGGTCATGCCTGTCCCCACCGGGCATGCAGGTCTCAGCCTTGTCTTTGCCCCTGTTTGTATGTCACTCTGGCCGCAGGGAGCTCTGCTTATCCCAGAAGGGCTCAGACCAAGTACCGTCCATTTAATTCATAGCTTTTGCTTCCCGGCTGTGGGTATCTCGCCCTGTCAACACATGTTCTAGGGTCTTCTAGCTTCTCGTGGAGTGGTCACGCCTGCCCCTCAGGCCACCTTCTGCCCTTCACTGCATGGCTCACCCCGGCCCCTCCACGTTGGGGAGACTCACCCGGAAGACAGCCCCAGTCCACCGTGCTCCCTCTTGGGGATCACGGCTGGTACATTTGGCTTTCATTATTTTAAAGCAAGATTTCCAAAATGGTCTTTAAAAGGTTAAGACAAGAAATTTAGGATGTAGGTGATTTGTTTGTTTATAAGTGAATTCTGGGCTCCACAGCGCCAATCCCCAAGGCAAGATGGTTTGTACATCTCATGCACATCAGGGAAGCCCTCGTGTTCCTTGTACCAATCCTGAGCCCATCAAAATTAGGTTCAAGAAGGCGGATGTGAGGCTGCTGTGTGGTTGAGGAGAGGCGTCAGGGCATCCCACACAGGCTCACAATGGCCTCGGGCCCCTCAGCCAGCACCGCTGAGGGGAGCAGTGATGCCTGCGGTCTGGTAGTTGGGAAGAAGGTGTCTGCTCCAGAGCCGTGGTCCCCAGAAGGTCCCCAGGCCATCCACTTCCCACTTGCAAATGGGGAAACTGAGGCCCAGAGAGAGCTGTGTATTGTCCGAAGCGACCCTGGGATTGAAAATCCAGGGCTCCCTGGGAACTCCCTGGCGGTCCAGTGGTTAGGGCTCCGCGCTTCCCCTGCAGGGGGCGCAGGTTTGATCCCCGGTCAGGGAGCTAAGATCCCCCAAGCCATGCAGCGCAGTGCAAAAAGAATTTTAAAGGAAAAGAAAATACAGGGCTCCTGACACAGCTCAGCCCTGTGACAGGACCCACGGGGCTACGGAAGGGTAGAGGATGGGTCTCTAGCACAAAAGGGCTTCCAGACTCGAGAACTGAGCGGGGGAAATCCCTCAGTGGGACCCTGGCTAGGGGACTTCCAGGGGGAGAGTCTGTCCAAGCTGCCGGGCCCCTCGGGGCCTTGGTCTCCATCCCTGGAAATGGGCAGTGGCTGGGGGATGGGAGCCCTCGGGATCTAAGCCTGAGCCAGGTGCCTGGCACCCTGCCAGCCCTCGACCTGGGGGAGGGCCCCCTGAGGAGGGTGGTCAGGACCTAACTACCTCTAAGCCTCCGGCCTGGCCTCCCCCGGGGTTGGGACCAGCACCCTCCCCTGGCCCCCGGGTGGGGTCCTGCAGGTCAGCCTAGGCCTGCAGCGTTAGAGAGCTTGGTGGGCGTGACTAGGAATTTCAGGGCCCCGGGCAGGTTCCTGGGAACCAAGCCGCCAGGGGTTGGCCCAGGGAAGCGGGGTCACAGCTCAGTGCCCGCAGGGTGCCAACTCGGGAGCCAGGGGAGCCCCCGGTGGCCGTGGCCATGGGAGAGCTCACCCTCCATGCAGGGGCAGCAGGCCCTTGGTGAGCGGCGGGGGAAGGCTGCTCCATGTGTCCAGGCTTCTCGACTTTCCAGAGCAGCCAGATATCTTAGTGTGAAATCTCTACTTTCCACGGTTGAAAACGAATCAGCGGTCTTTACGCCCTTCGCCTGTGGCCTGGCGGTTGCTGACACCCGCAGGAATGTGAGCCCTGAGGCCAGAGCCCCGGTCCCGGGACAGGCCAGACAGGGTGAGCCCAGGTGAGCCCAAGGGGTCACAGGAAGCGAGCCCAGGTTTCTGGACTGAAGGGAGAGTGTCAGGGACCACGGTGACCAGTATTATCAGGTGTCAGCCAGCGGAGCGCTGTGGGAACCAACTCCGCGCTCTTGTAAGTAAAAGCAAAGAAAATGTTAGACACTTTGTACCTCATTCATTCACTCATTCATTCGTCCATCCACATGGGTGACGGGCACTGAGCGGCCAGCTCTTGTCCAGCCCCAAGGCCAGCGCAGGCCCAGCACCTCCTACCTCCTGCCCAAGCCAGCTCTTCCCCCAAGACAGCACAAATCATCTCGTGTGGCTGAGTCAGAGCCAGCAGGATGCCTGATAAAAATGCACAGCTGGGGTGTGCGTGTGCGTGTGTGTATGTGTGTGTGTGTGTGTACATGTGTATGTAGGGCATTGTTTTGAGCCCTTAACACTTACTAACTCTTTTATTTCTCACGAACACTGATGGGGAGGCCGAGTATCTAGCATTCTTCCATTTCAAAGACAGGGAGAGAGATGCACAGGACTTCCCTGGCGGCCCAGTGGTTAGGGCTCCACATTTCCACTGTAGGGGGCCCGGGTTCAATCCCCAGATCCCTGGTTGGGGAACTAAGATCCTGCATGCCTCATGGCTTGGCCAGAAGAAAAAAAAAAGGGAGGCACAGAGAGGTTAAGAAACTTGCCTCAAGTCACATGGCTAGTCCTGGGAGCAGGGGCCCCGCCCCTCGTGGTTCAGGGATCTGTGGAGGGGCACGGGAGGCTTGCCTGTCACAGGTGACTCTGCCCACCTATTTGAATGTCTGAGCATAGACGTGTCTTTGGGACGGGGTGCTCAGACTTGCCTGATGACAGGGGCCCCTTGGGAACTTGTTAAAAATCTAGATTTCTGGGTCCTGCCCTGGAAGGTGCTGACGCGGTGGGTCTGGAGTCGAGGATCTGTAACTTTAAGGACATCGCCGGTGACCCATGAGAAGCTACTTTGGGAAATGATCTCTCTGGACGCCCTGAGATCTGCTGTTGCCTCGCACAGGGCCCAGCACACAGCAGTTGCTCAATGGATGTTTGCTGAGCTCCCAGCTACCGAAACCGGCCCCAGCAAGAGGGGCGAACTCTTCTTGGACAGCCTAGCCGTGCTCAAGGGCCCATCCTCCTGCCTCTCTGAGGTACAGGGGCCAGGGGGGTGCCTCACCTGCCCGCCCAGCTCAGGAATGCTGACCCGGGATTGCTGACTTCCACGGGCCAGTAAGGAGGAGGAAGGTCGTGGAGGAGACCCGGCCCCTTCCTGGCAGGGCGGGCTGACCGCGGGCACAGCCAATGACCCGGGCTGACAGCTCAGGTCGCCTGATCGGAGCCTGGAGGGCCAGCTTGCTGCAAATGTGCGCCTTCCTGCCCACGACAGGCATCGCACAGCCAGGGACCGTCCTGAGGGGCCCCGGGAGCCTCCCTCCCTCCTTTCCTTGGCAGGGTGAGTTCCAGACCACCGGGCAGGACTGCTCTAGGAGGAGCCGCTCCTACGCTGCAGCCCCCAGCCCCACGCTGAGGGTCACCTGCCGGGGCAGGTGAGGCCAGGGGAGGGTGTGCGTGTGTCCCCAAAACAGTCCTGGCCGGGGAGCGGCAGGGCAGTTCTCAGCTGGCCCTGCGCCTGAGAAAGGGGCCAAGGGCTGGTGGTGAAGCTGGACGTTGTCAGGGTGGCAGTTGTGAGGCAGGGAGGTGTCTCCCCAGGGGTGGGTCTCATAGGGGGGAGCGGGGAGGGCTCTTGAGGGCCCAGGAGGCAGCAGTCCCGGGGATTCTGATCTTGGCTGAGCCCCTGGCCTGCGAGTAAGTGACTCCCCCTCTGAGCCTCAGTTTGCCATCTGCGAGAGGCGAGCGTCCGTGCTGGGGCTCAGGACGGTGTGCCCAGGGAGTACGGCGCCCATGGCCCTGGAGAGGAACAGAAGCCCTGGGCTGGGGGCCAGGTCCTGGCTTCCCCTTTCCTCTAAGGCTGCCCCACCCGCCCTGGGCATCAGCACCCGGGGTCTCTGCTCTTCCTCTTTCCCCCAGCCCCCACCCCACCCCCCAGGGGCCAAAGTCCCTGCGACACTGGGCAGTGGGCCCAAGAGTGGTTTTTGAATGGGTACTGGTGGAGGTGGAAGGGGTGGGGAATGTCCCTGCCTCGCGGCCCTGGGGTGCACTGCAGACCTCGCGTAGACTGATGGCGGGGATGGGGTGGGGTGAGGGGCAGCCCTGTGGCCCAGGCGAGAGTGTGCCCCTCTGATCCTCAGGCACTGAGAGCCTGGTGACCCTCCCTCTCTCCCTCCCCACCTCGGGGCTGTGGGTCAGGCCCCAGGCTGAGTTCTGTTTACACAAAACAGAGCCTACAATTCTCAGGTGACCTGTGGAGGGGCCCGGCCCTAGGCTCGAGGGGGTGTAACTTGCCCGAGATCACCAGCAGGTCATGGTGGCTGGAACCGGGGCCTCCGTTGAAGGCCTGCCTGGGCTCTCCCAGTGCCTCGGACCGCAAGGAGAGCACAAGGAGAGCCAGGCTCGGACCCCCTCGGCCTCCTTGTGCAGCCTGGGCGGCTCCAAGGCTGGCCCAAGGCCACAAGGCAAGTAGGCCTGGGACATGCCCTCCGGTGTCTTTGGGCTTTCATCCTTCTCTCTCCACACTTGCAGGTTGTTTCACCTTACTGGGCCTCTTTAAAAAAAAAAGATGTGATTTTTTTTTTTTTAAATACATGGACTCCCGTATTTTTTTATTTTTTATTTATTTATTTTTGGCTGTGTTGGGTCCTTGTTTCTGTGCGAGGGCTTTCTCTAGTTGCGGCAAGCAGGGGCCACTCTTCATCGTGGTGCACGGGCCTCTCACTATCGTGGCCTCTCTTGTTGCGGAGCACAAGCTCCAGACGCGCAGGCTCAGTAGTTGTGGCTCATGGACCTAGTTGCTCCGCGGCATGTGGGATCTTCCCAGACCAGGGCTCGAACCAGTGTCCCCTGCATTGGCAGGCAGATTCTCAACCACTGCACCACCAGGGAAGCCCCAAAAGACGTGGGTTTTTAAGAACAGTTTGATTTTTAAAATTTTTATTTTATTATTTATTTATTTATTGGCTGTGTTGGGTCTTCATTGCGGTGCGCGGCCTTCTCGTTGCGGTGGCTTCTCTCGTTGTGAGCACGGGCTCTAGGCGCGTGGGCTTCAGTAGTTGTGGCATGCGGGCTCAGTAGTTGTGGCTCACGGGCTCTACGGCGCAGGCTCAGTAGTTGTGGCTCACGGGCTTAGTTGCTCCGCAGCATGTGGGATCTTCCCGGACCAGGGCTGGAACCCGTGTCCCCTGCCTTGGCAGGTGGATTCTTAACCACTGCGCCACCAGGGAAGTCCAAGAACAGTTTTAGATTTACAAAACAATTGCAAATATAGCACAGAGAGCTTTTGTAAGCCCTACCCAGTCTCCCCTATTACTAACATCTTACATCGGTTCCATACATCTGTCACAACTAATGAACCAATATTGATTCATTATTACTAAGTGAAGCCCATACTTCATTCAGGTTTCCTTTGTTTCTACCTAATGTCCCTTTTCTGTCCCAGGACCCCAGAATCCCATCAAGGACCCCATGTGACATTTAGTAGTCACATCTCCTAGGGCTTCTGGACTGTGACAATCTCCCAGACTTTCCTTCTTCTTCTTTTTTTTTCTTTTATTTTTTGAAGTAGAGTTGATTTACAATGCTGTGTTAATTTCTGCTGTACAGCAAAGTGACTCAGTTATACGTATAAATATTCTTTTTCATATTCTTTTCCAGTATGGTTTATCACAGGATATTGAATATAGCTCCCTGGGCTCTACAGTAGGACCTTGTTGTTGACCCATTCTCTATACAATAGTTTGCACCTGCTAATCCCAAACTCCCACTCTATCCCTCCCACACCCCCCTCCCCCTCGGCAACCACAGGACTGTTCTCTATGTCTGTGAATCTGTTTCTGTTTCGTAGATAAGTTCATTTGTGTCATAGTTTAGATTCCACGTATCAGTGATATCATATGGTATTTGTCTTTCTCTGTCTGACTTACTTCACTTAATATGATAATCTCTAGCTGCATCCATGTTGCTAAAAATGGCATTATTTCGTTCTTTTTCATGGCTGAGTAATATTCCATTGTATACACGTACCACATCTTTATCCATTCACCTGTCGATGGACATTTAGGTTGTTTCCATGTCCTGGCTATTGTGAATAGTGCTTCTGTGAACACAGGGGTGCATGCATCTTTTCGAATTATAGTTTTGTCTGGATATATGCCCAGGAGTGGGATTGCTGGATCATATGGCAACTCTAGTTTTAGTTTTTTGAGGAACCTCCATCCTGTTTTCCATAGTGGCTGCACCAGTTTACATTCCCAACCGACAGTGTAGAGGGTTCCCTTTTCTCTACACCCTCTCCAGCATTTACTGTTTGTAGACATTTTGATGATGTCTGACTGGTGTGAGGTGATACCTCATTGCGGTTTTGATTTGCATTTCTCTAATAATTAGTGATGTTGAGCATCTTTTCACGTGCCTGTTGGCCATCTGTATAGCCTTTCTTATTTTAATTCTTTTGTTTTTGAGGAGTTTTGGTTTGGTGCTTTGTAAAATGCCCCTCAATTAGGAATTTTCTGATTAGACAGGGATTTTGTGTTATAATCTAATGCTAATTAGTTTCTTTTTACTCAGGTTTTTCGAGCTTTGGCCACTGAGGGCTCTTTCAGCTGGCCCTGCATCCCTCTGACACGTCTCATCATGGTGGGATTTCGTTCATTTGTTGCTTCAGTCATGTCCTTCCTTACCTTTCTGCCACTACAAGCCAGGCTTATCGTGTCTCTATCCTGGCCCAGTCCTAGAATCAACCATCTCTCCAAGAGTCCTGATTCCTTTTGTGGGAGAAAAGTCTTAGGAACCAAGATTTACCTGCACTCTGTGTGTGCTTGTTGCTACCTGGGTGTCTTTTAGGACCTCTCAGCAGATGTGTATGTGTATACGAGCCCATGTATAAACACACATGTATGTGTACACTTATGTGTACACATATCCATGTAAATATACATACCTATAAGTTAGCCTGTATATGTGTGCACTAGCCCGTGCATACACACGTATCTGTGTCTACTCATGTGTACATGTATCCATATATAAACACATATCTATGTTAGTGTGTACGTATGTATATACTAACCCATCTATATACACAGATCTGTAAGTTAGCAGGTATGTATACTAACTCGCGTATACACACGTATCTAATAAGTGTATCTATATGTAACCTGTGTATCTCTATCAAGTGAAACACGAATTCACAGCGATGCCTCTAAGCCGTCACCCATGGATCACTCCAGCCTCCTCTCCTTGGTTTTCTGTAGCTCCCACTCCAACAGTGAGAAACCCGGCTGTCACCACCCACCACCCATTTACTTAATTATTCACATTCTGACTACTGGACACACGTATAGAAGTGTAAGATTTTGTAACCCAGGCCCCCGTGGGGAACAACACGACCAGCTTGAGCCCAGGGCACATGTGTGAGGTCTTTTGCCTTCAACCTTCAGCCTCCACTCGTTGCCAACCTGATGTGCAGGTACCTCTCCCCTCTCTTCGGTGACGCTGTTTCGTACATTTGTAATACTGTTCACTGTTTTGTCGTACTCTGCATCCAACCCGGGACTCCCCTGTCCTCCTAAATTTGTTTTATTTGCGTACGTTCAGGTTCACTTTGTGCTATAAAGTTTAAAGTCTCTTGACAAATGCACGGTGTCAGGTATCCACTGTCACAGGATCACACAGAGTTTCACAACCTGAAAAAAATCCCCCAGGCTTCCCTACTCAACCCTCTGCGGCCGCTGATTTATTGATCCTTCCAGTTTCTTTTCACAAATGCAAGGAAATATGAAGATATTCTAACCTCCCGTTTAGAACACAAAATGGCGTACAAATCACTCTGCATCTTGCTTTTCTCCCACTTCATGGGGCTCAGAGAGCCTCCCTGGCTGGCACATTGAGACCAGCCTCGTGCTACTATTCGGTGCGAGTCTGCACCATGATTTATTGGACACCTGGGTCATTTCCGAGAAGTCACTGTTATAAAGAGTCCCCGCCCCCTCGGAGCCCTGCCGTCTCAGAGGCAGGCAGTCATCTGCAGAGTGATGACAGAGGCTGCCAGGCAAAGGGTGAACGCTGCGGTTTTATAGGAGTTGGCTGGTAACCCAGCCTCAGGTTGGCCTGGCCCCGGGCTCGCCGCAGCCCTGCTGAGGGTGTCCTGACAGATGCCGGTGGCTGTGGAGCTGGGAGGTGACAAAGGGTCTCTTGGGACCACTTTGCACTTCCAAGCATCATTTCATGCATTTCAAGGACACGGACCCGTGTCCAGTCCCCAAGGTTTTCTGTAGAGTCATTGGTCTCTTCCTCCAGCATGGAATATGGAGGTCAGCATCTCGGATGCAGTTTAATTAAAAACACCTGCTGGGAGAGGGCCAGGTCCAGCCTGACTGGGAACCAAAACCCGCAGCAGATTTTGTTTGTTGAAAATGAACAGTAAAGGGACTGAGAAAAACAGCAGACAAATCCCGGCTGAAGTCCAATCTGCAAAAGTACCCGGCCAGTCCTCAAAACTGTCAAAAGTCATGAAAAACATGGAAAATCTGAGAAACCACCACAGCTCAGAGGAGCCTAAAGAGACATGATACCTAAGTGTGAGGTGGCGTCCCCAGTGGGCTCTGGGGACAGAAAAGGGCACTAGGGAAAAGCCAAGGAAACCGAATGAAGTATGAACTTCAGTTAATGGTGATGTATCAATCAATATTGCTCCATCAGTTGTGACAAACGTACCATAACAACATGAGATGAAGTTGCGGAAACAGGGCGTGGGCACGTGGGGATCTCTGCCCTGTCATCGCAACTTTTCTGTAAATCTAAAACTATTTTAAATTAAAAAGTTTAGTTTAAAAAAAATACAAAGAAGAAGAGCCACTGAAACAAAACAAAATGAGACCAAAACAGAGCCCCTTGAACAAGTGAAGGGACTAGAGGCTGTGCTCTGCAATTGCCTGGGCTCAGACCCTGACCCACCGAGTCTGAGGGTCTGCTTGCTTGGTCCATGTGCCGCCCCAGAAACTCTCTTTAACGAGTCATGTCCTCCCTCGACCGCGTCTGGAACCTCGGCATCCCACAGGACAGGACTGTGGTCCCATTTCATGGACAGAGTGATGGAGGCTGAGAGAGGTAAAATACCTTACCCAAGCCACCCTGTTAGCAAGAGGCCAACCTGGATTTAGGGTAAGTGAATGAGAGCCAGGTTAGAGCCTGCAAGTGGCTGGCTCTGATGAAGGGACCAGAAAGAAGGGGAGACTTGTAGCAGATGCACAGGGAGGGGTGTGCAGTGAGATGGTCAGTGCCCTCGTGAGGCAGGGGCAAAGGAAGAGCAGTTTGTTCCCCTCTTCCGCTAACTCCTCCCAGAGCTGGGAGCAATCTGGGAGGCCTCCCAGAGGAGGTGATGATTGAGCAGGATTTGGTAGGATGTGTAAGGGTTTGCCAGGCAGCCAAGGGAGAAAAGAAGGCATTCTGGGCACTGAGCCGAGTCCTCCCCACGAGAAATGGCCAAGTGTGGTGATGTGCAGACTTCTCTCTTCTTCCTGCTGCCTGACAGGGTGTGTGGGGTGGGTCATGATGGGAGACCCAGGGGCAGAGGGCTCCCGGGCCTCTCCCGGCCACCCTGTGCCCCTGTCTTTCCCGCAGGAATGTGTGTTTCTTGTGCCTAGAAACCCCTGGCCTCGTCTGCCTGTCCCTTGGGTTCATGATTAGAGTCAAAAACCCAGACAGGAACTGGGGTGGGGGGTCCACTTTGACAGGACCCCAATCAGCCTCCTGTGAGCCTACCACCCATGGTCCTGGCCCCTGAGCTTCAGTCACCAGGGCCCCCAGCCTTGAGAGCCTTTGTCCTCTTTTGGTCACTGTTGCCTAGATGCAGATGCCGTGATGAGGTCTGTTACCCCATCCTGTCACTTGGCGCCCACGTGGGCCACTTTCCTTCCCCTTCCTGGTAAGGGACTGCAGGGGCTGGCTGTGCGGGTCCCTCTCACCGTGGCTGCCACCCACCCTCCCTGCTCACTCCCCATCCAGCTGTGCCCTCTGGCCATGCTGGGACTTCTACCTGAACCTCCCTTGCCTGCTCTGACCTATCTTCCAAGGCCCTACCCAAATGTCACCACCTCCAGGAAGACTTCCCTGACTACCAAGCTAAGTTAATCTCCTCACTCCTCACTCCTGCCACCCTACCCCACCCCTGTACATGCTCAATTTGGGTTTGTCTGATGTTTTCCTCATGGTGACACTGGGGTTATGGGTTTGGGAGAGGAAGGTCACAGAGGTAAAGTGCCCTTCTCATCCCGTCCCAGCAAGGGCACCTGCTGTTGACATGACCTATAACTGCCGAGGTCGGCCTGTGTGCCCAGGCCAAGGTGGTGATTGTCAGGTTTCCACCCATGAAATTACCCTTCCCCTCTATTTCCATGAAGCGCTCCAGAGAAGGAAGTCACCTGCCCAGCCACGCCTGAGGGCTGGGGAGGGTGGAGCAGCTAAATAAACAGCTTGGAATTCTGCTGCATGAGGGATTTGCTTCTTTCTCCTCCATTTACTACTTAGTTATGCAATCTTTTGCTTATATCAGTATGGATTTAGGAATATTCATTTTATACCTGGGGTTATAATCCAATACAACTTTATTTTGTTCCTTAAATTGTCCCAGCTTCTGCCATCAAGACCTCTTCTGTCATCCCCTGCGTCTCTTGGACATAGTCCCATCATTGTGGGGATCCATGGATCTATCAGCTATCCATCCATCTGTTGTCTGTCTATCTGTCTGTCTGTCTATCCTCTCTATCCCATTTCCTACTCTCTGGCCTCACAACATGTCCCAGGCTTGCTGTGTACATTTCCTGCCAGGGAATGTGTTTCATGTGCCAAGGCCAGGCTCGGAGCCCCCTCCTCCAGGCAGCCCTCCCCCCCGGCTATCTCCCGCTGGCATGGGGGCTGTTTGGTGGCCCCGGCCTCTCTGCTCGCCCTCTGTCACAGTCACTCCGACCGTTTCCTTGGCTTACCACTAGGCCGAGAGCCCTGGAGGGAAGGGTCGCCTGATTCATCCATTCACCCAGGTCCCCAGTGTCCACACTGAGCTAGGCACAGGGTGGCTCTGGGCAATGCTGTCGGCGGCCGGACCCTGCCCCCACTGGCCTTAATGATAATAATCGCTCTCCTCTGTGGGCCCCCCTTCCCCACGCCGGCGGGGGCTGGGCCTGGGCAGACGACCAGGGCAAGAGTGAAGTACTCACCGGGGTTCACACCTGGGCAGAATCGGAGCTCTTTGCCACCTTAGTGTGTACTGTGCGGGGTCAGCATGGCATTAACCGGACTGGCACGTGAGGTGCTGGGACGGAAAATCTGACCATTGTGAAGCCAGGAGGGCTCTGTGGGGGGAGAGAGGTGGAGGCTGTGCCCACCTGCATGGTGAGGGGAGACCCCGGGCTCACACCTGGATTGGCACCAGACCGGTGGGTGCTCCAGCCAGGCCCCCCACGCCGCGGCCTGTGAAACCTGCCGCTGGGTGGCCGGGCGTGTGAAGGGCTCAGGTGTGGATGTCCACCTGCAGCGGGGCTGCTGCTTGGAGCCTGCGGTGGCCCGTGGATGAGACCTGAGTCCCTCCCACCTAGCTGCCACCCTGGAGAGCTAGGAAGAAAGGGGGGAACTAGAAATCGGCCAGGAGGAGACGGGTGAGCGTCCTGTACGGCTTTGCCCTATCCGAGGCGGTAACTCAGGGGCCTACCCTTTCTGCGAGTCTGGGGCAGGCAGGTCCTGTGCACAGGGGCTCCTGTTCAGGTGCCTGTTTGTTAGTCATTTAACAAACGCTTGCAGACTTCCCCGGCAGTGCCCTTGAGGATCCTCGAGTGTTAGCCTAGAAAGAAACCCCAATTACAGCACAGATGTGCCCAGGGCCCTCAGGGCTGGGGAAGGGGTGGCTTGTCTACGTTAGTGAGGCCTCAGATGGAGGCAATGCAGGAAGGAGACAGACAGGAGTTGAGGTCACAGCCTGGAGGAGAAGGTGACCAGGAAAAGGATGTGCAAATGCAGAGGAAGTGGTGGGGGGCACAGGGGATCAGGGAGCCCAAGGACCCCAACCATCGGGGGAACGGGGTGGCATGAGTGTGACAGGTCAGTGGAAAGTGAAGGACCAGGTGCTAAGTGGCCGGTGGTGCTGTTTTCTGAGATTCGGGGGATGGAGGGGTGGGTGGTGGGCAATGGGGGCAGTGGTCGAGTCCCACCAAGAGGAAGGCCTGGCATCGCCCTCAGGTGTGAGGTGGCACCTGGGCTGTCAGTGTGGGCAGAGGGCTCTGAAGTCCCCGACCTTCACGCTCACACCTAAGAACAAGTGTAGACAGAGCAGTGTGGCAGGTAGGCAGAGGGTGGCCGCCGAGGGGCCAGTGAGATGAAGACGGGGGCGAAACCATCGGATTTAGCAATGCGGAAGGTGCTGGCGGCCTGGGCAAGGGCAGTTTTGGGGAGTGAGTGAGGAGAGGCTCAGGAGGGGTACAGAACTGGCCGGGGTAGAAGGCTCTAGAGGTTTCGCCAGAGGGAGCAGACATGAGAAGTAGACAAATGAATGAAACGGGGGCTGAAACGGGGGCTACGCCCCCAGCCAGTATCACCCGTGTGTAGTCCTGGCACAGCAGGGAGCGACATCGGGGGGCCTGCAGAAATTCCCCCCGAGCCCTCCTGCCCTGTCCCACCTGCAGTGGGGGGCTTGGCTGGGAGGCCTCTGGGAAGTGTGTGCTGGGGCCTGGATTAATGTTTGCACAGCCAAGTTCAAGATCCATCCCCTGGTGCCTGGGCTGGGATAACGCCCAGAATTCCAGTGGTTGCCACACCCCGCTTCGGGAATGCTGGTACTCTGGAGGGTGAGGGCCCACGGGATCGGGGTGTCCCTGGGGTCCCATTTATAAGCCGGGTGACTTCCCCAGGCTCCCAGGGAAAACGGCAGCCGTGAAGGCCACACCGTGCACCCCAGTCTGGAGCCCCCTACTCCCATCTCCTCCAGGCAGCCACCTCCTGGTCACCCACGACTCAGGGGATGGATGGTCCAGGGCAGTGGGGCGAGCCTGTCCTATGATGGGAGGAACCTCTAAGACATGGCCACTGCCAGCTGTGTGGCCGCTTAGAACCCCATCCCTTAATTCTTTTTTATATATTTTATTTATGTATTTATTTGTTTGTTTGGTTGGTTGGTTGCATCAGGTCTTAGTTGCAGCTCGAGGGCTCCTTAGTTGCGGCTCACTGGCTCCTTAGTTGTGGCACGCGAACTCTTAGTTGTGGCATGTGGGATCTAGTTCCCCAACCAGGGATTGAAACTGGGCCCTCTGCATTGGGAGCATTGGAATCTTAACCGCTGGATCACCAGGGGAGTTCCCACCCCGTCCCTTAGTTTTTAAAGGAGGGGGCTACTTTGAACTGGTGGGTACCACAGGGCCCCCCTAAGGATGTGATAAGGAGGACATGCCAGTCCGGACCTTGCTCCCTTATAGGCTGTGAAAACAACCTTTGTCCTTTCTTACCAACTTGCTCTGAGTGCCCTGTCACATTATTTGGGGTGTTGACGAGGGAGCACCACTCTTCTGAATGCGGAAGATTCTCAGGCACAAATACACCCAGGCACCTGGCCAGCTCGTGGGCCGAGGAGGGGAGACAGGGCAGCAGAGTCAGCGATTCCTGGACAGAGGGCGACGCCTGCCCGGACAGAGCCGGACGGGCTGGGGCCACGGCCACTGCGGGTGGCGTCTCCGGTCCACAGGAACTGCTGACAGCTTCCTGCAGGCCTTCGACCTGGCCCGGGTGGCCATCAGTCATCTGGAAAGGCTGTTTGGTCCTGATATCCTTGTTTTGCA
Organism: Phocoena sinus; assembly: GCF_008692025.1. Classification (NCBI taxonomy): domain Eukaryota; kingdom Metazoa; phylum Chordata; class Mammalia; order Artiodactyla; family Phocoenidae; genus Phocoena; species Phocoena sinus. Next base: position 3,319,050 of record NC_045767.1, on the reverse strand, counting down.
AAAAGCAGTTCCTGAAATCACGGGGCCTAGAGCTCTGCTCATCTTTGATTGGGCCTGGTTTCAGCTGCTAAGGCCAGAAACAACAAACACAGACCGAGCTCTGCTGAGCACATGCATGGTTCTAGCCCTTTCGGCAGGTCCAGCGGCAGCCGGGTGCCTGGTTCCAGACTAGCAGCTTCTCTCTCTGTTCGGGGCTCTGACCTCAGACTTGGTTGTGCAAAGGAAGGACATCTCAGGCAGATTGCTCCTTAGACCCGGGTGGGGCTCAGGAATGCACTGGCCTTGGAAGGAGTGTCTTTCTGGGAGATTCCTTTAGTCGGGTCACATCTGCATCTGACAGATGTGGAGCCAGAGACCAGGAAAGGTGCCAGGGCGTTGCTTGGCGTGGACCAGTGGGAGTACTGGGTTCACCCCCTCCTGTGACCTTGGGTGAGGGGCTTTCTCTTCCCGAGTCTCAGTTCCCCCGAAGCCTGAAGGACGGACTTTGCTACCTCGCAGCCCAATCACCTGTCTTTATTGGGAACATTCTTAAGTGCCGGTTCTCGGTAACCCTCGATAATTTAGCAGCTGCAGTCCTAACCAGCGGGAGGAGGGAGGAAGGGTGCAGCTTCCTGTATTGTGTCCTGAGCCGGCATGAAGCACAGGACGGTCTTCAGCTCTCTGGTCATCACTGGTCTTCCAGGCTGCCTGGTGCTGGTGCCGGCTCCACCATTCTCTACTGAGATGCTCTCCTAATGTTACCGGATCCAAGCTCGGTCTGCTCACTGCACTACAGGCCAATAAATCGGGACGAGGTGTTGAGGCAAGGAATAGCGTCTTCATTTGGAAAGCCGGGTGTCTGAGAAGATGGCGGACTAATGTCCTAGAGTACCATCTTTTTTTTTAATACATTTATTTATTTAATTTTTGGCTGCGTTGGGTCTTCGTTGCTGCGCATGGGCTTTCTCTAGTTGCGGCGAGCGGGGGCTGCTCTTCGTTGCGGTGCGTGGGCTTCTTATTGCGGTGGCTTCTCTTGTTGCGGAGCACGGGCTCTAGGCATGCAGGCTTCAGCAGCTGTGGTGCGCCGGCTCAGTAGTTGTGGCACACAGGCTCAGTAGATGTGACTCGCGGGCTCTAGAGCGCAGCCTCAGTAATTGGGGCGCACAGGATTAGTTGCTCCGCGGCATGTGGGAACTTCCTGGAGGGCTTGAACCCACGTCCCCTGCGTTGGCAGGTGGATTCTTAACCACTGCACCAGCAGGGAAGTCCCCTAGAGTACCAGGGAAGTCCCCTGGAGTACCATCTTATCTGGGTCTCATGCCAGTTTTTTTTTATAGAACAGAGACAGGGAGGAAGTAAAGCAAAAAGGCTTTTTTTTTTTGCCTGTCTTGCAAAATATCTCCTGGCTTGGCCAGCCTCCGGGAGGGGATGTGTTAATTTCTTTTCTGCAGCCATTCACAGGTGGGCAGGGTCAGAATGTCTTCCTGTGAGGTGAACGAAGGCACTTTCGTTTAACATTCAGGCAGAGGGGCAGGGTTCCCCGAGGCAGGCCATTATGTATGCTTGCAGCTATAGGCAGTATCCTTTTAGTGATTATAGTAACAAAAGCAACAAAAAGCAACGATTAAAGTAAAAGAAACAGATCCAACATGGAGTCAGATTCTGTTCTTCCCTGTTTCACTAATGGTGAATCTTTCCACATCCCAATTCCAGGATGGCAAGGGATGTTTTGTAGTGACTCCTTCCTGCATCAGTGGCAGGGTGATCCTGAGGGGCTTTTCCATGAATTCCCCATCCCGCCCCATTCTCTAGAGCAGGGCCCATACCCAGGGCCAAATCCCACCCCTGTTCTGCAAGTAAGGATTTCTTGGCACCGGGCGAGGCCCACTCACTTCCTATCACCTAAGCCTGCTTTCAGGCTGTAACCGAAGGGTTGTGGTGGAGCCCACGTTATGACCTGAAAAGCCAAACCTATTTATTCTCTGTCCCTTTATGGAAAGGATTTGCTGCCCCTCTTCTAGAATCACCTGTACGTCTTGCTTCCACTGTCTGGGCTGTTGCAGAGACCCAGCAGGGAGTAGTCCTGTCCCCCAACCCTAACCCACCCCCTCCCCAGGGCCTCTGCATTCCTGGGATTCACCATTTATGTTTATGGCCTGTTGTAGTTTAACCCTCAGGGCAAGAGGGTGACCTGCCCCCAGGATCTGCAGCCACCAGAAGTGGCTGTGGGATGCTTCAGCAAGCTGCCTACCTGGAGCAGGCCAGGCTCACGTGCTCTTCTGGCTGCCCCTGTCCCCAGGCAGACCTTTACACCTTCTCTCTGCCTAGTCCCTCTTCCTCCAAGAGTCAGCTGAGGAGCTTCCACCTCCAGGAAGCCTTCCTAGATTTCGCCTCCCTCTTCTTCCCCTTCCTTTGGCACTGCACAGATCGTGGTACATCATCCCAGTCTGTTTCCATGTCTGTAACCCCAACTTGTCTGAGCCCCGTTGTGGGTGGGGACTTGAAGTCAGAACTTCAGGCAGGGTAGCTCTGAACCCCAAAGTGTAGAGCAGTCACAAGGCGGAGTGGGGGACCCCCCAAGAGGCTGGACCATGTGCCATGGAGGCTGTCCAGAGGATCCCAGCTGGGCCTGGGAGTTGGGCTAGGTCACCTTTCCTGGCTCAAGACTGTGCTGATACAGCCCCTCACAGCCCCAGAGGACTGGAAATGCTCTAAGATGGCATGACAAAATTAGAAATTGCTTTTTGTCTTTGTAGGGCCACAGTTGTTGCTATTTGCTCCATGAGTTAAAACATAAGCAGAGGATGGAAGGCAGGGCACCCCACAGCCCCTGTCCCCCAGCTCTGGCTGGCAGCCCAGGGCCAGCGTCTATGGTCTAGGAATCAGGCGGGAGCCGTCCTGGGAGCTCATTGGGAACCTCCGTCCACAATGGTAGAGCAGAGTCCAGGCGGGCTGAAGGTGGGAGGGGGCCACCTCAGACCCACAGGGATGGTTAAAGAGAAGCTGCTGCTGGGTTGCTGGTGGGTGGCCATAGGATTTCCCACAGGAAGTTCCTGAGAGCTCTTCCTCTGGCTGTGTGTCTCATGCCTTAGAGTGTCAGGGGTCCACTTTGGCCCTGGGCAGCCCTCGTGTCAGCCTGGGGACTGTGTGACCCGACCCGGGGCAGGTCCTGCCTCTCCTAAGCCCGTTTGCTACTCAGTCCAGTGGGATGGTGGTAATACACTGGAATGGCTACAATCCATGGATCCAGCATCTTTTTGGCAAGTGATAATTGGAATTTATTACAACCCTGCAGGGATCAGAGCTGCTGACCTGGGAGGGCACTTAGAGATCTCTAAGCCCAAGTTGACCATTTAAAAGGGAGGAAGCGAGGCCCAGGGGGTGACAGGCTCTCTCAGGGGCACCCGAAGCCTGGGCTGGGCTGGCGTCGAAACCAGCCTCTTGCACGCAGGGCTGTACAGGGCTGACCTGTGGTGCAACTTCCAGGAGGGACCCCTTATTTGGAAAGCCCCTCCCCACCTGAAAGGCTCACATTCTTCCTCTGGAAGGCCATTAGGGTACACTTGTAGAGTTGGGGTACACGCTGTGAAGTTGGGGTACAGTATGCAGAGTTGAGGTGCTCTGTGCAGAGCTGAAGGATGCTGGGCACAGTGGGGGAGGCTCTTGGAAACCCCCTCGGCCTTGGGCCAAGAATGCAGCTACAGAGACAAACAGGATACGGGATCTCGGGCCGCAGCGGGGCACAATGGCCAGGAGAGGAAACGCGTCCAGACCCTTTTATGGATGTGGAGCCCGTCTGGGGCCTCTTTCAACACAGTTTCCAGAAAAACAAAGGGAGCAGAAGCGAGCAGCTCATGTTCTGCACAATGTGGGTTTCTGGAGAGGCGGCTGGAGAACTAGGGGGCCCCAATCCACAGACAGAGGCCAGGTTTGGGGAGGCCACACCTCCCTGGGGCAGGGAGGGAGAGCTGCTGGTGGGAGCGGCTGCCTGGCCCCCTGGGACCCAGGGGGTGGTGTGAAATCCTCCCCCATTACTTGGCCTGTGGTCTTGGGGGACTGTGAACATGGCCACCTGGAGCCTCTGGCTCCTGCCTTGTGGTCCCCGAGCATGTTGGTGGCGTGTGGGGTATGGCCCAGCTGGGCTGGGGGTGTGGGCAGCCTGAGCTCCGGGCCTGGCCTTTCTGGGGCCCCCAGAGGGAGTGGCTTGCCTGCCCTGGACCTCAGTGGCCAGAGCTGCTCCGAGAGGGGCTTGAGCCCCATGCTGGCCCTCAGTGGGGACTTTGCTGGTACGAGCTGGCCACGCGCCCACACGTCTCCAGCTGCCCTCTCACGCCTGGGCTCTGGCCCACTGGGGAGGGGAGGAAATTTGTGACATTGGGGTGACTGCATTAATGCTGGGAGTTGATCTGAGAAAGGACGGACGCGGGGGGAGGGGGTCATCCAGAAATATCTCGGCCCTGAGTGGTTCTCACTCTGGGTAACATTGCCCCCAGGAGACAAGTGTCTAGAGATGTGAATGGTTGTCACAGCTGGGGTCGGCTTCAGCTGGTAGAGGCCATGGATGCTGCTAAAATCCCAGTGTACATGGCAACCCCCTTCCAGTGACAAAGCGCAATCGCCCCGGCAGTGCCGCGGTAGAGACCGAGCCCGGGGGCTTTGGTGTCGGTCAGACCTGGTTCCGGGCTCACCTTCTAGTTATCACCGGCCTTGGGCATGCCACATCCTGTCCCAGGCCTCAGTTTCCCTGTCTGTAAAATGGGCACATTACCACTGAACTCAGAGGTGTTCCTGGTCATGAAGCCAGGCCGTGAGTGAAAGTCCAGCCTTTCTCAAGCACAGGACGGAGAAGGTGGCCCTCTGTTCTTGATTCCTGGGTCTGGGCTGGGGCCAGCAACCAGAGCCACACCCCTGCCGCCGTGAGGGCCTGAGAGCACATGGGAGGCTAGGGCCAGGGGCCGACCCGTGTTCAGTTCCTGCTTCTTGTCTGAGACCCAGGAGACCCAGTTCTGGCTTCCCAGGCAGGGCTGAGATCCCCTGCTGTCAAACCCAGGTCGGGCCTGGAGCCCAGCGGAAAGACAAAGAGGGAAGGACAGCAGGCGCCCAGCTGTCCCCTGTGCGCGTTCCCGTTGACTGGACCAACAGGCCGGGGCAGCACCGGGGCAGAGGGAAGGAGCTGCACGTATGTGTATGCACACACACACGTGTGCGCATGTATGTCTTGTGTGTGCACACGTGTGTGTGTGCGGTAAGTGGAAGAGGAAGAGAGAGCAGAGCTGAGGTTGGCGGGGCAGCTGTCAGACTTCCCCAATCCTGGCAGCTGAGGCAGTGTGGCCTCCACATCTGAGCCTGGGTGCCGGGCCCTGGGCAGGGGGGGCAGGGCCTGGAGCTGGTCCAGGACGGAGCTAATGATTAACCGGCCCTTGGGGGCGGTGCAGCAGCAGCGTGGGGCCTGCCTCTCTCCGGAGGCACGGGTGCAGGGAGGAAGTAGGGCAGGAAGAGGGGGCGGTGGCGGCCACTGTGCAGTCAGCTGGGCTGCGGGCGGTGGAGACGGCCTGCAGGGCGAGCCAGCGAGGAGCTGGGAGCGGCCGCCTGGCGCCGCGGTCCTGCAGAGTGGGGCGCAGGTACGGGGCGCTGGACGGGCGGGCGAGGACGGCCGAGCAGGCGTCGTCCACAGAGCTGGGTCTTGCCACGGTCGGATCTGAGCCGTCTTGCCTTTCACTTTCTTGGAGACTTTTCTGACCTTTTAGGATCGGGAGGGAGAAGGAGTGGAGTCTGGGGAGGCCCGAAGGCTGTGGGCACTGGTTAGCGGACTGCCGGGCAGAGCTCTGGGAGCACCCCGTGCTGGCCGGCAGCCATGGCCCCAGTGATGATGTCAGGTTTGACAAAGCACAGTCGCTCCCGTGATCTCGCTTGTCCCCCACTTCACGCAGGCAGCCAGCCAGCGCGTCCCGAAGGTCTGGCCAGGACGCAGGAACATCGCCAGCAAGCAGCGTTCCGGGTCTAGGGGGCCTCAAGTGGGCCTCCACCCTGGGTTGACGCCACCTCTGGGAGACACCACATGTGTCCCGGCCCGGGTGGCGCTGTAGCTGTGACCTGGCCACTCTGAGGTCACTGCCCCTGGGCCTCTTCTCCATCAACAAATGGGACGAGTGACTTGACCAGGGGCCCCAACCGGAAGGTTCTAGGGGAAACCCAGACCCAAGGCTTCAGAGCACCAGGTCCTGCCCTGGGTGTGCGGTCCCAGCACATCACTGAGACCCTCCCCCGGCCTGCGGTGACCCCCGGCCCCCTCTGTGGGAGTTTCCTAGAGATGACAGATGGCAAAGCCACACTGGCGGGAGTTAGTGTTGCGGGTCCCTTGGGGCGTAGCCTCCCACGGGGCGGGGGGCTGGGTACGGGGGGCCGTGCTGTGGCTGAGCTTGTGGATAGAGGCATAGCCGTCGAGGGTGTGCTCAGGTTCAGGGTGGGTGTCGAGGGCTGGACTCAGACCCTCCTGGGTTTAGATCCCACCAGAGCCGCGCCGGCCGGGCTGAGTCAGCACAGCTGCTCACGGAGCCTTCACGGCTCCTCTGTGAAATGGGCCCAGCGCTTGCTCCGGCAGGCCGTCCTGAGGACTAAGCGGGGACGCTTAGCGCTGGGGGGCGGTGGCTCCCGACAACGACAAGGCTTCCTGTATCCGGTGCTCAGCCGCCGTCTGATGCCTGAGGCCCCTTAATCCTCCTCCCAGAACGCCAACTTGACGGCAGAGAAGTTCAAGGCGCGGGGGACCCAGGGCGACTGCTGTCCTGCGGCTGCCGTAACAGAGGGCCACAAACTGGGGGCTTCTAACCACAGAAGTTAATTCTCCGCCAGTTCCGGAGGCTGGAAGTCTGAAGCCCAGGTGTGGGGAGGGTGCCCCCCTCCCGGGGGGGTGGGCTCTGAGGGAGGGTCCTTCAGCTCTTGGCCGCTGCAGGCGACCCTGGGCTCGTGGGGCGCATCGCCCTGGCCTCCGGCTCCATCTTCACACAGCATCCCAGGTGTGTCTGTGTCCCTCCTCTTCTTATAAGGACCCCAGGCATGCAGGGACACCTCGGTCCTGTGTGACCTCATCCTAACCTCACCTGCGAAGACCCTGTTTCCCAATAAGGTCACCTGGGCTTCCCTGGTGGCGCAGTGGTTGAGAGTCCGCCTGCCGATGCAGGGGACACGGGTTTGTGCCCCGGTCCGGGAAGATCCCACATGCCGCGGAGCAGCTGGGCCCGTGAGCCATGGCCGCTGAGCCTGCGCGTCCGGAGCCTGTGCTCCGCAACGGGAGAGGCCGCAACAGTGAGAGGTCCGCGTACCGCAAATAAGGTCACCTTCTGAGGTTAGCGGTGGACGTGACTTTGGGGGTGCACTGGTCACCCCAGTACAGGGGGTGACCAGACAACCCTCAAGAGGTGCTTCTTGGTGAGGTGGACGAGGTCTGCATAGCCCTCGAGGCATTTGTTCAGTACGGGTCCAGAGAAAGCTCTGGCCAGACCTCCCCAAACCATCTCTTCCCTTCGTCCAGCTCACATTTATTAAACGCAGCTGTAACCCAGGAGCACCAGCCTTTAATCCATTGACCTCCTTGTAGGTGGTGTTTTCATTCTCATTCTCTGGTGGGTAAACTGAGGCATGGGGTGGTGTTCTGGTGCCAAACTCCCGTCCCCTGGGTTTGGGTGCTGGCTGGGACCTGGGGCCTGTTGCTGACGCATCGGGTGGCCCAACAGTGAACAGAGCAAAGGGGCCAGAGGCCACAGGGAAGCACAGTCCCTGAGTCTCCGCAGGGCCGCCCGTGGGGGCTCTGGACACCCGCCAGGCCGCGGGCTGGGCGGCCCCTCCTGCAGTCGGGAGCCGGCAGGCTGTTAGGCTGAGCAAGGCTATTTTAGGACCCAGCAGGGAGGGACCCTCCCAGGGAGACAGAGCCCACTTCCTCATGCGGGCTGGGACCAGGAACCCCACGCTCACGACTGTCACCGGCAGCCCTGCCTGATGGGCAGGTCCCTCATCAAGCAAGTGGGAAGTCCCCTGAGCCCCGAAGCCTTCTGTTTTCTCAGGAAACCGGCCCTGAGCTGCTGGGGGCAGGCCTGTGGGGCAGGGACGCAGGCGTTGATGGGCTGGTCCTGACTCCTGGGCGGAGGCGGGGACAAGAGTCAGACGCCCTGGGTGTGGGTTGTGCAAGATGCCTGGCTGTAGAGAGGGGGGACGAGGACCCCGGCTGGGGGTTATAGAGACCCCACAAACAGGACCTGTGCGGGACAACGGGTCCAAGTGCCCTACTGAGATGCTTCAGAAGAGCAGAGCAGCGGGGATAGCAGCCTGGCCTCCAAGCCACGTAGCTGCGTGCTTCCCGGTCCTGGCACCCACCTGTGACCAGGCCATGGTGCCCTCGATGACAGGTGTGGGGCTCGCTGTTTTCAGAGTAAAGAGAGGAAGGAAACAGACGATGGCTTGGCTGGGGGCTGAGGAGGGCCAGACAGATGGAGCGGCACCCTGAAAAATGCCAGGAGGTCTTCGTGCGTGACAAGGGCGGGGACGGCCCCCAGGGACCAGGGCACGGGGAGTACAAGGCACCAGGGCTTGAAATGACATTGGACATTTAACAAAGGTTGCTGGAGAATTCTGCAGCAGTGCTGCGTTCCTGGAACCTGCCGGTCCATGCTGCTTCTTCCTCTGGCAAGGGAGCACCCTCTGGCCTCCTCCCTCCTCCCTGGGGGTGAGGAGCTGCCTAGAAGGGTAGCAGGGTGGGCATGGACAGAGGTGTGGGGGGGGGATGTGAGTGTGTGAGAGTGTTAATGTGAGAGTATATATATATGTGTGTGTGTGTGCAAGCGTGTGTGTGTAGGGGGTTGAGTTGCCCACCCCTCGGAGCCCAGCCCAGTTTTTCCATCTGTAGAACGGGGTGATGTCCTTTCCCCGCCGGCTGCAGTGAACCTGGCTGAGGCACCTGGTGCATGCAGGTGTTGACAAATACTTGTGTCTGAGGCCCTCTGGGAGCCTATGGAGACTCGCCACCGCTCTGGGACAGCCTTGGGTCCGTAGCTCTGAAGAAAATACTCCTTGCTGGGTCTGACGGAGGTCCAGCTTCCCTGATCCTGGTGAAAATTCGAGGCAGGGAAGTGAACCCAAGGCCCCCCACCGCAGGTCCCACCTCCACTCTCTCCTCCTCTGTCCTTTCTGCACAAATACAGGAACGAAACTTCCAAGGGATAGATCGCAGCCCTTCTCAGGGTTTAAGATGCTCTGGCGGCTCCTCTGTGCGTTCACGGGGTGCTCAGTGCTGTGCCCCCCGCAACCCTGCGTGCCCCGTGTCCTCTGCCTCAGCCCCCAGCCCCCAGCCCCGAGGTGACGCGACAGCTGCCGCCATCCGCCCCCGCATCTCCTGCCCATTCTCTGCTTCAGGAAGCGAGTGGAGCTGGGAGGCCGGCCAGGGGCTCTCGGGGTTGTGCAGGCCCAGTGGGTTCTGAGCCCCACGCTCCTCACCAGCGTCCTCTGGTCTCTGCTGGGCCCCCTGTTCCCCAGCACCCACTGCAGGACGGGGTGTGGGTCTGGAGGAGGCCACACCTCTCCAGTTTGCAGTTTTGTCCCCAGGAAAGGGGCTCAGAGGTGTGCTCTCCTGTCTCCCTGTGCGTTCCGCTCTGTGCAGAGGGAATTCTTGCCGGCCTGGTCAGGGTTTGGGGTTGAACCCTCCCAGCTCTTCATCAGAGAACAGAGACCTGACAAGAGGACCTTCTCTTGCACTTGCTTCCCGGCCTTGCTGTTGCCCACCTCCGTGTGAGTGAGCAGGGCCATTCCTGTCCCCTCTGTCCCTGAGGTGGAAACAGAGGGGGGCGTAGTTGACTCCCGTCCTCGTGGATGGGGGCAGGGGCTCTGCCTCTGTGCCTCAGCCCCCGGCCCAGTCTGCACACCCGCCCTCCCTGTCACCTGTGCCTGGAAGGGGCTCCGTGTCCTGCTGTGTCCTCTAATTGGTGACCAAACCCCAGACCCTGGGAGCACCGTCTGTCGGGTCAGAAAGGCCCTCACTCCTCTCTGGCCCCAGGAAAGAGTGATGCATAATGACTGGCTCTCGGGGGGAGGCCCAAGGGCACCCCGGGAGTGGGGAGCGGTCTCTGGTTCCTCCCCGGCCACTTCCTCCTTTCCCTCCCTCTGCCACCTGCTTCTTCCCCTCACGGGGCAGCGTGGGACCTGGCCCATTTCCTGCAAAACTGGACGGGGTGCAGGCCTCTTCTGGTGAGAGAGACGGGGCCCACTGAAGCCCCCAGGATGCGGGCTTAGTTATAAGGAGCAGCAGGACCCCGTGGGAATCCGAGGCTGGAGTCACAGCCCAGCTGAGCCCCGTAGGAAATGGAGCTGCGTATTCTTCTCTCAGGAGATGCTCTGTCTTTGGGGGAGTCTGTCCCTCCCAGCCCTCGCTGGGTGGGAGGTGCAGTGGGCTTATCTCTAAACTACGGTCCCGGGATGTCCCGAGAGGACACCTGCTCTGTTCCCTGTTCCCACACGGCCTTTATTGCGTCCATGTCGCGCTCGTTGCGGTGCCCAGGCTTCTCGTTGCTGTGGCTTCTCTTGCTGCAGAGCACGGGCTCTAGGCACACGGGGTTCAGTAGTTGTGGCACATGGACTTTAGCAGTTGTGGCACACGGGCTCAGTAGCTGTGGCTCGCGGGCTCTAGAGCGCAGGCTCAGTAGTTGTGGCATGTGGGCTCAGTAGTTGTGGCTCGCGGGCTCTAGAGCGCAGGTTCAGTAGTTGTGGCGCACGGGCTTAGCTGCTCCGCGGCATGTGGGATCTTCCCGGACCAGGGTTCAAACCCGTGTCCCCTGCATTGGCAGGCGGCTTCTTAACCCCTGCGCCACCAGGCGAGCCCCGGTGGGAACGTTTTGAGCAGCCTGCAGGTGCCAGGATCTGAGCTACTTCCTCGGGGTCTGTTGATGAGCGAGAATGGCCCCTACCGCCCACAGGGACTCTTCCAGCTGGAAGCGGACGTAGGCGCGTGTCTCCAACAGAGTCTTCCAGGCGGACTGTGCTGTTTGGAGGGGAAGTGGCCGGTGAGCCGAGCTCTGGAAGGATGCTCAAGGGTCCACCAGGCAAAGAGGAGGCGTTCTCTCCTCTTGACCCCAACTCTGGCGGCAGCATCCGTGCTGGTGCCGGCCGCCTGTCTTCTTAGAGAGGTCCCCACTGCTGACCCCTGCACTCTCTTCTCTCCACAGACACCAGCCCGGCATGCCGGGCCCTTGGCGCTGAGTCCACCGCGTCATGGAGGGCCCGACGGGGAGGGGGCCCATGGGGCCCCCGGGAGGCAGCGGTGGCCGCGAGGTCCAGGGAGCGGGAGCGAGTGCGTCAGCCGTCTGGGGGCGAGCAGGGCCTGAGGAGGCCAAGGCTACCGTGGGAAGCGGTGAGTGCAGCGTGCGTGCGTCCACCCTGCCGTCCACTGCACCCAGGATGCCGCTGGACGCCTGCACTGTCAGTGCTTGTGCTGAAGGGGGGTGCGCCCAGTGAGCGTTTAGACAGATGGGGGCCCACCTGGTGCTCCTCCAGGGCGCGGCGGGAGGGGCAGGGGTTGGAACCTCTAGAAATGCAGCTTTGGGTGCCCACAGTTCTGCTTTGTCCTTGGAGGTGAGTCCCGGGGATTCCTCAGGACGGGGCGTCTCTCATTCTTCCAGGAGGGCAAACCAAGGCCCAGGGAGGGGAAGGAAGCAGGGCCTGGGCCAGGCCCCGGGCAGGATTACTTCCTGAACAGCGGAGGATGAGGGGTGTGACAAGGGCAGAGCCGTGTCCCACCCGACCTGCCCATGTGCACGCGAGAGGGGCTGTGCCGGGAGCAGGACTGGGCCACGTGACATGGAAACCCGAGGGGTGGCCTAGGAGATCTCCAGGACCCCTCTCCCTAACTTCTTGGGTCCTGGAGGCGAGAAGGGAAGGGCGGAAGAAGACTGAGGTGAACCCAGGCCCCTCCCCGAGCCCAGGACAGCCTGTCCTCCTGTCCCTCCCTGGGCTTCCCTTCGTCACATCGTCACCTTCAGCCTGGTCACCTGCTTAGTTGCCTCCAGGGCTCAGCACATAGCAGGTGCCCAATAAATATTGGAATGACGAATGATCGATGCTTTGGGAGAATGGAACCAAAACCTCATACTCGGTGCCTGGCCCAGAGCTTGACGCCGTGCATGCTTGGCGATTAGAGGTATTTTTACACCTCTTTTCTTGGTCCTTCCGGGCGTAAGCGGAGACGGGGAAGGTCGGGGTGGCCTCGTGGGTGCTGACACCTGCCTGGACTGGGGATCCCACTGGGTCGGGCGCCCTCCAGAGCTCGCCAGCATGTCACAGAGGAGCTGGGTTCCGCCGGATGCATGGGGGCCGGACCAGCCTCCCCCACGGCAGCCCAGCCCAGGAGGGGCCGTGAGTCCTAGAGCACGGGGATTCCTGCCGTCGGTGCCGCGGCCGAGCCAGAAGCATTCTGACCGTGTTGCCAAGTGTTTCCTGCCCCACAGCACAGCTGGCATTGGCTGGCATTGGGGTGGACCTGTGAGCCCAGGCAGCGGGATCTGGGAACCCCTCCTGTCTTCCTGGGCTCTCTGGCCCCAAGTAGCCAACTGGCCAGTGGACTCTCACCCCATCCACCCAGAGCCCCTTCCTGTTTCAGCTTCTTTTGCAAATTGACAACAAAAGTCACAAGAAATAATATAAATAATTCCCATGTACCCCACCCAGGTTCCTCAAATGTTGACATTTTACTACGCTTGCCTTCTCTCTTTCTGCATTTACTGATCTATTTATATTTCAGGACAGTTTAAGAGTAAACTGCAGACATGATGCCCCTTTATCCCCCAGTGCTTTGGCGTGTGTGTTTCCTCAAACCAGGACCTGCTCGTACAGAACCATTGTGCAGTTTTTTCAAACTTCCAACTCTCCTGGTTTAAACAACACCATTATCTAATCTACAGACGGACCTCACTCCCATCCTGCCATCTGTCCCCGTAATGTCCTTTCCACCAAAGAAAACCCGGGTCAGGCTCTGCATTCTGTGGCCGTGTGCCTGTGGAGCTTTCTAACCTGGAGGTTGATACTTTGAAGATTCTGGGCCAGGTATATTCTGTGGAACGTTTGGGTACAGCTCAGTTCAAGTGCGCCTGTTTTTTCAGGATTGCAGGCAGACACTCTGGGCAGAAATACCGCAGAAGTGTTCGGTTCCTCTCCGTGCGGCCGACCAGGAGACCTCGATGTCCATTTGTCTGGTCCCTGGTGACGTTCACGGCTCACGTCCATCACTTGATTAAGGAGATGTTTGACAGCGTAAATATCACTGTCAAAGTCACCCTTCTTCCCTTTGTCATGAGTAAGGAGCCCGTGGGAAGATACTTGGGGACTTTGTGACTAGCCGGTTCCTCTGGTCCGAATCAAGCACTAGTTTTATCATCCGTGCAAGGTTCTTGACTGAAATCATAACATTACGATGGTTGCTAAGTGGTGACTCTCTAATGCTGCGTTCTTTTGACATTTGTTAATGGACCTTCCACTGAAAAGAAGAGCTGTCCCCTCTCCCCAGGTATTCATTGATTTATTTTAGCGTGGGTGGGCTCAGGGGTCTTTATTTCATTCTCTGGACTCTATCAGTTGCTGTCATTATTTATTTTGTTGTCCATATTGCCCCCGATTTGGTCTTGCGATGCATCTCCAGCATCCTGTGAGCACGTCCTACTTTCTGGGACAAAAAGAGGCTCACGTCTCATCTCTGCTCTCCCTGTCGCAGCCCTGGAATCGACCGTTCCTCAAGGAGCCCTGGCTTCTCGGGGGGAGGACAGTCCTCAAAGCCAAGATCTGGGTGCCGTGCCCTTGTTCGGATTTGACAGGCATTTCTGAGCCCCCACTCTGGGGATGCAGAACAAGGAAGGGCTGGACACGGGCTCTGACCACACAGGCTTAGGGCTGGTATAGCGTAGGTGGGGAGAGAGCAGAAATGAGCCTATCGCTTTGCACGGTCCAAGGCCAACGTGGCAGCATCGTGCCCACGGCTGAGCGGTTACTTCCCCGGGGTGAAGAGGCTGCAGTGAGGTTCAGCACCGTCTCCTGGAACCACAGGTGTTTCCAGATCAGATCCCCTTTGATCTGAAGGCCCTGATTGCTCATCCCATTGTACAGATGAGAACCCAGCAGGGCAGAGACGGGTGTGTGCGTGGAGGGGCCTGGCCAGGATGCAGACTGGGAGCTGGCTTCCCGGCTGGGGGCTGGGGGTAGGGACAACCAGCAGAGGACCGGCCTCACAGGCCAGTCAAAATCAGGATGCAGCCCCATCTGCCACAGACCCCGAGTTCCCCCTGGGCTGTCACCTCTCCTCTGTGGTCAACAGAGTAAAGGCCCCCAAAGAAGTCCACATTCTAGTCCCCAGAACCTGTGCGCGCACACACACACACACACACACGTTACCTCCGCGGCCAAAGAGACTTTGCAAAGGGGATTAAGGATCGTGAGACGGGAAGATTATCCTGGGGTCAGAGTCACAGAGAGGTTGGAGATGCTGTGCTTTGGGGATGGAGGAGGGGCCTCGAGCCAAGGAATGCGGACCCCTCTGGAAGCTGGAGAAGCAAGGACACAGATTCTCTCCTGGAGCCTCCAGAAGAAAGGAACCAGCCCTGCCCACACCTTGTTTTGTCCCAGCAAGACCCTTCTCAAACCCCAGAACAGCAAGATAACACTGTGTGGTTTCCAGAAGCCTCTAGGGTAGGGTAATTAGTAACGACCTTGTTGGGCTTTGTGACCCTGGAGGAAGGGTGTGAACGGTGGTTTATATGGGTGTGGACATACCTTTCTTCTGGAAATACCTGGGGGTTGGCGCCCGTAGCTGAGAGTTGCCTGTTCTCACCTTAATCACAGGATCCTGTTCTGATGCAGACGCTGCTGCCCCTGGCGTTTCTCCACCGGCTGCTAGGCCCTCTCCTGGCCAGATGGGCTCCTACCCCACAGGTAGACGTCCTGGGCGCTACACCACGTGTCAGTGTTAAGTCTGGGCTGGGGACGTGAATGTGGGATCCCTGGGCGTCCCCCTTTCCCTTCGGCCTCACCCATCCCGTGGGCTTCTGGTTCAGGAGCGTCTAACCCAAGCTTCTCTAATGTGGACGCCCTGCTTTAAGGTCACCCTTAATGTGGAGGAGAGGCTTGTTAAGCACAGATGCCTGGGTCCTGCCGGGTTCTGATGCAGGGAGTGAGGGGTAGGGCCCAGGACTCTGCATTTTTCACTTGGGGACAGGGTTCGCCTGCACGTGCAAAGGGCTTCGCTTGACTCTGTGTTTGCATCTGCCCACACAAGAGGGGGGCACGGCCCTGGAGGCTGCATGCACGGGAAGTGAAACCCCAGGAGGGACACCCTGGGGGGGCAGGGGGATGGCAAGGGCCCTCGGGAGAGGCATCGGGGAACTGCTTCCGGGGAGGGGCTCCGAGGACTGAACGGCGGGACTTCCGCAGGGTGCTGATGGGCGGAGGGGGGCAGCAAGAAGCCTCTAACGCTGGAGACCCGACTCCCCCCGAGCCCCAGCTGTGGGGGGCACGGAGACCCCAGCGTTGTCGGCCATCCACCTTTGCCGTGACAGCCGCCCGTCCTCCGGCTTTTCCTTCGGGTGGGCAGTGCTGCCTGTGGTCACTCGGGATGACCTGGACTGTTGAGCAACGAGGGAGATTATTATGGGATTGACAATTCAACCCCACCCTCTTACGGGAGTAGGAGGGGTCACTTCTTACAACCGGTTGGGAAATGCTGGGCTGGCTTCCTGCTGGGGGAGGGGCCTGATTCCAGATCCCAGATGTGCTCCTTTGCTCTGGCCCTGCCCCCCAGGAGGGGATGGGGATGTCTGCTCGAGGGTCCCCTAGCTGGAAAATTCCAAGGCAGGTGCAAGGCTTATTCAGAGGGTGTGAGGAACCTCCCTCCCCGTCTCCGGGTCCTGTCCCTCTTCCTCTCTCCCTCTCTCCCTCTCTCTTCTCCCCTCCCCCTTCCCATCCTCTCCCCTTCATCTCCCCTCTCCAGTTTTGGAACAGCCCATGATCTGAGGATCTCTGCGGCCAGGAGGCCTCTCAGGGGGACGGGGTGTGGGTGGGCAGGGGACATTTGAGCTGAGATCCAATCATAGGGCACCAGCCAGGCCAGGAATTGGTCTGGGAGAGGGTGCTTCAGGTGGAGGACAGGGTGAGTGCAAAGGCCCTGGGGTGGGGTGGGGGGAGCTCGATGTCTCAGGGCATCAGAGAGGCGGCCACAGGCTGGAAGCGGTGGGGGGGGGAGAAGAGGTGGGGCTGTGCGGGGCGGGGTGAAGTGCAGGATGCTTCAGGCTGTGCCTGGAAAGGATCCGCATTTTATTCTTCCTGAGAGGCAAAACCACCGGGGCTGTGCTGTCTAATACAGTAGCTACATGTGGCTGTTTATGTTTAAATTTAACTTAAATAAAATTAAAAATCCAGTTCCTCAATTACACTGTCCACATTTCAAGAGCTCAGGGCCCTATGTGGCTGGTGCCCTCTGTGCAGGACAGTGCAGAGAGCAAACATGTCCATTGCTGCAGAAATTTCTGGGGAACAGCAATGCCCGGAGGGCTGAGAGCCAAGGCGTTCCATGAGCCAGAGCTGGTTGTGAGGGGAGCCTCTGGCCTCTGTGGACCAGAGAACCATCTGGAGGGAGGGCCAGGGCTCAGACACTGCTCAGGAGGACCTATGGGGCGGGGCCACGGTGAGGGGTGAGCATGGTGCGTTCAGCCTGGTTTGGCAGGTGGGTCAGTGGGCTTCGCTTGTGGACCAGCCAGTGGTGTGTGAGGGAAGGAGGTGTCATTGGTCTGAGCAGGATTGGGGAGGCGGTCCTTCTGGAGATGGTAAAGAAAGGAGGACTAGCCAGTTTTGGGTGCGGGGGACGATGAAGAGTTCTAGGATGCCCGTGGGGTGTCTGCTGGAGTTTGGATGCCCCGTTGGAGCCCAGCCGTGGAAGCAGTCGGGGCTGGAGGTCACGGTGACTTGGGACCATTTGCTGAATGCCTGCCCTGTGCTGGCCTGTCCTGGGGCTGTGACACAGTCCACTTCCTCTCATCTCTGTAAGATGTGGGTAGCACGTAACTCATTTACCACCAAAGAAACTGGGCCTCAGGGGAGAAAAGCACCTGTGCAGTGCACGTGGGCTGTGAATCCGGGTCCCCGTGTTTGTGGGCGGGGGCCCTCGGGAGGGGAGAGCACCCCACAGAACTGGCCTGGGCCAGGGAAACTGCCCACCTTCATCTTCCCCTTCCAGACCTGACTTTGCAGCTGCTGGCTGTGCAGAGGCAAAGCGGATTGCCCGACCCCAGCCTGCAGCAGGTCCTGCGGGGCCGGCTCCGTCTTCTGGAGAATGACAGCTGGGAGGTGGCCCGTGCTCTCGGGGTGAGTCTGGCTCCTCGGGGGGCCTGGGTGGGCAAAGGTGCAGGGGATCCACGCTTGTGAATGGGGTCGAGGAGGAGAGGGCAGTGGACCTAGGAGGAGGTCTGTCCATGATGTCCAGACCTTACCTGATGGTGCCACCACCAGGGTGACTTGTCCCCCATCTGCTCTCCTGGCTGTCTGGCTCCAGGAACAAGGGTCACAGACACACGTGGGCCACCACTTTCCGAATGCCCCAGTCCCTTTCTGCATGGACACCCCACCCTGCTAGGAGTTTGAGTCTCTCCATAGGGAGCAGAAAGGACTGCTGTGAGCTGATTTTATTCTCTACTTGATTTGTTGGTGACGGGCCTCGCACAGATGGACGGTCTGTCAGGAGGTTGGTGGGGAAGGAGGCTGAGCTGGGTGACCTCCCCATGGCTTAGGGTTGAGAGACCAGAACCTGACCTTGCGCTCAGCCTGGCCTGACCTTGGCCGAGGTCCCTTAGCCTCTGTGAACGCAGCTTCCTCAGCCACATACGGGGGATGCTTAGCTTTATTACGCCACGGAGCTGCCGTGAGGACCTGCGGACAACAGGCATGGTGCACCCAGCACGGTGCTCTGCAGTGGGGCTGCCCCTGTGATGCCCGTCCTGGGTGCGTGCTGGCTCTGAACTGAATCCCAGCTGTCCCAGGGTCAGACCTCAGAAAGGAACCGGGACCTTATTTCTTAATCCAGATGGAGATGATAATAGTACCCTCTCCCGCTTGGTCAGCGTCAGCTGGTGTCACTTTTAATGCCCCAGCACCACCAGGAGTGTCCATGGGATGGGTGTCAGGAGAGGGGATGCTGGACCTCTGCCACAGAGGGTGCAGGTCCAGGGCATGGAGGCTGTGAGCTCAGGGAAGGAGTGGGGCTTGGTACAGCCCTGGGGAGCCACAGCTGGCTTGAGAAGCAGGAGAGGAGCAGCTTGGTTGTAAAGGAATCAGCTCTGTGCTTGCAGTCCATATCTGGGTCACTTAAAAAAAAATTAACTAATTAATCTGTGCTGGGTCTTAGTTGTGGCGCGCGAGATCTTCGTTGCAGCTTGTGGGATCTTTAGTTGCAGCATGCAGACTCTTAGTTACGGCATGTGGGATCTAGTTCCCTGACCAGGGATCGAACCCATGCTCCCTGCATTGGGAACGTGGAGTCTTACCCACTGGCCCCCACCAGGGAAGTCCCGCCAGGGTCACTTCCGCAAAATGTTTCTACTGCGTGGCTCCGTCCTCCTGATGGGCAGACGCCCCAAAGCCACTGGGACTGTTTCTCATTTGTTTATTCCCCGTAAGGAGCTATCGGCCAGGCTGCTGTCCATCCACAGTGACCAGGATCGGATTGTGGTGACGTTTAAGACTTTTGAAGAAATCTGGAAGTTTTCCACCTACCACGCTCTCGGTAAGGCGGTGACCCTCGCAGACCCCGTTATGGGGACGCTTGTCACACACCAAGCATTTTATGTTACCAGTCGGGGCTTTAGACTAAGTTAGTTCGTGATGGCCTCTGCGGACGTCATCTGTTCTCAGTGAGGTTGTGATGGGCGGAGTCACAGATGCACACGGGTCTGAAGGTCTGAGCGTGACTCACCCCCAGGGCAGTTGAGCTCTCACTGGCCGAGCACAGACCAGGAAACCCTGTTTCAACCTCAACCCAAGTGCTTTCTTTCTGAAACATTCCCTGTTCTAAGGGAGACTTTGGCCGTCTAAGTGCCTCTCCTGGGGAAACTTGCTGCCCCACTCCTGCACTCCCTCAGGAACTTGAGGGCTGAGGAAGTGAGAAATGAGACTCACGGTGACAGTTTCTTGTGCCCCTGGAGCAGGGCTGTGCCCACGCCTGCAGTGCACGTGATCTCCTTGATCTCCCGTCCCATCTCATAGAAGAGGAGACCGAGGGTCCTAGAAGAAGTAACTAGACCCCTCCCGAACTTCCCAGGGCACAGGGAGGCAGATGAGTTGTCCACCATCACGGCTGGTCCTCTCGCAGCCCAGATGGTCTGACCTGTGGCCTGCCCAGGTAGTGGACGGTACCACGAGTCCCCAAGGACCGGGTGGTCCATCTCCCTGGGCTTGGTCGGCGCAGGGCTCGGCCAACACCCAGCCATCAGGGCTTCCCTGCCGCTGGCCTGGAGCCCACTGGTAACCAGGACTGTCTGCTCCAGGCTTCACTCATCACTGCCTGGAAAACCTGCTTGTGGACCAGACCTTCTGGCTGCTCGAGCCTGATGAAGACCAGGAGACGGCCATCCAAGTCCACGTGGATGAGGAGGCCTTGAAGCTGACGCACGAGAGCCTCCTTTTCCAGGAAGGTGAGTGCTGTGCAGGCGATGGTGACCTTGGGTAGCTCCTCGCGGGCTGGGACGCCCCGGGGCCACGGGCAGCAGAAGGGCTCTGGAGGTGCCGGAGACTGAGGACGCTTGGGGCAAGGAAAAGCCCCCCCAAGAAATAACAGAAAAGGAGTTTGGCCAGCGCCCCCCTAAGCCCGAGTTCCTGACCAAGCTATTGCTCCAAGTACCTCGGTGGCCTCACAGTTGGGCTCCGAGGCCGCAGCAAACAGGGCATTAGCTTCCTGCCCTTCCCCAGCCACAGAGCGGACAAGAGGAGGCCGCTGCGGTCCAAGCAGGAAGAGCCCTTGGGATCACATGTCGAGCCCCTCATAGCCCAGATAGGGAAACTGAGGCCCAGAGAGCCTGAGGCTGAACCAGGCTCCCGGGCAAGTCCCGGCGGAGTGCGGACTCCAGCCCAGGTCCAGCCTCCAGGTCTGGGCCCCTGGGGCCTTCAGTGTCTTTCTGTGAATGCAGAAACTGGGGTGGGGGAACTCCTGCAGGTATCCCTGGTGGAGAATAGGTAGTCCCGCCTGCAAACTACAGCTGCACCTGTGTCCAGCCGCCTGAATGACCACCCTCTGCCGCTTTGAAGGGCCTTTCTTTGTGCTGTGTCCTGACCACCATGTGAAAGTGATGAATGGCCTCCAGCCCCTCAGGCAGGCTTCGGGGTTTCCCCGGGCAGAGGCGGCCCTGGCAGTGGACTCTTTGGCCCCCAGCCACAACACATCCTCAGAGGAGCGGACAGCCGTGGAGCCTTTGATTCCGTTCCATCAGTAGGTACCGACCTTTGTTTCTCTGCTTCCTATGGGTCCAGCGTGTTGTCCGGCCTCCCGGAGACTCCCCCAGGCCCGGGTCCAACAGTAGGCCAAGGCTGGTCGACGGGGGCCGGTGTGAGCCCGAGGCAGACCTGGCCACGTCCCCTTCTGCTACTTTCAGTGTGTGGCTTCAGCAAGCCAGTCCAGCTGTCTGGGCCTTGTGGCTGCCACCTGCACAACAGGATAGTGACACCTCCCGGCAGGGCTGTCCTGGGATGAGCTGGCCTGGGAGTGTACAGCATGGGGCTCTGACTTCCTGTTCTAGCTTGTTCTGGAAAGCTTTTGTGGGAGCTACATAGCCTGTGCTCATAGTAAGGGAGCACGCAGGGATGTGTGCAGATAAGAGCCAAGGCAGGGACAGCCTGGGGAAGGCAGGGACAGGTAACACGCAAGCTCGTGTTCATGTGCTGAACGTGGGGCGTAAACTTGGCTTGAGCTTCCTGGCGGCCAAAGCAAAGAGAGAAACTGCATCTCCTCATGTTCAGTGTCTATGAAGTGACAGTCTGTGGCTGAGTTTCTCTCCCGGGCTGATGGAGGGAGGTCCCCGAGGATGCCAGCGTGAGGAACGGCAGGAGACACCTGGGCTGGGGGCCATGGGGCATGGCTGGAGCTGAAGGCCACACACCTGGGCGTATGTGTGTGTGCGCACACGTGAAGTGGGGGTAGGTGGTGGATTTCGCTTGGGTCCCTGGGGGCCGTTGACCTGTCCAGCCTACACACAGTTTCAATCTGCCCTAAACCTAAAATCCTCTCTCATCCTACTCCAGGTGGGCTCTTAGGGTCCCCTGGGACCCCATCAACGACTCCATGGGTGGACCTGTGACACCGGACATCCAGCCGATGGGTAAGTATTTCCACTGGCCCTCCTCCCCTGGGGAAGAGGTGGGTGAGGAAGGGCAGGCACCAGATTCCTGAAGCTTCTGCGCCCACCCTGAATCCTCCCCAAGGCAGAAGAGGTAGCTAGAATCCCCTCCAGTTCCCAAGGTAATAACAGAGGCTCAGAGAGGTCCACTGGCTGGTCCAAACTCACACAGCACGCGGGGAGGCCAGGCTGGGGTCCCTGGTCACCCTGCCTCTAGAGAGTAACTTCCACACCCTATTTGACCAGCACTTCTGCAACTTCTGCTCTCTTTCTGGCACTGGGTCAGACACCTCGGAGGGCCCTCAGACGGTGGAGGTGGGGTGGGCAGGGTCCCGGCTGAATTCGCCACGTTTGCAAATGGAGGAGCGAGAGGCAGGGGTCTTGTTTAGAAAAGACGGCCTGGGTCCCTGGTCTAGTGGACTGGCTCTGCCCCAGGCTGCTTGGTGTCTGGGTGGCCTGTGGACCTGTTAAGTGGACGTAAGGCCCCATGGGAGGACACGTACAGCTGGATTTGCCCTGAGTGGGCCCTGGCCTTGGAGGCCGACAGCCCTGGGCCAAGTTAATCGACATCCCCAGGCCTCAGTTTCTTATCCTCAGTGTGGGGATAAAGAGGCCCCCGCTTCAGGTACCGCATGGATGTCCAGCCCCTCGTGTGCGGCAGCCCCGCACCCCGGCCAGGTGCTAACCCAGTTCCTCAGCAGGACGGCATGTTCCCTGGCCGGGGACACCACCCCTGCGGCCGAGGGCCGCCCGTCCCTATCCTCCCCAGCACTGACCGTGTGGCCTCCTTCCTGCAGCTGTGGGCCTGGCCTCGGCCGTGGCGGACTGCCAGGGCTCAGGGCCCGAAGAGATGACCTTCCGAAGCGGGGACCATATCGAGATCCTGGGCGCCCAGGTGCCTGGCCTGCCCTGGTGCCTGGGCCGGCACGTGGCCTCCGGCCAGGTTGCCTTTGTGCAGACAAGCCTCATTAGTGCGCAGGGCCAACTGTCTGAGTGAGTGGCTGAGGCCTCACCCCCTTCTGACTCCACCCCCCGCCGCCGTGGGAAGCCTACCCCATCCACCTGCTTCCCAGGTGACAGATCCGCAGTGTCCCGGACGGCACCTCCTGCCCCTCCCTAGCCCCTCTTCCTGGTCGTCACTCCCACCTCCGTCCCCAGGGCTGGGCCTAGCCCAGGGCCACCCCACTGTCCCCAGGGCATGGCTTCGGCTTCCTGTCTGGACCCCTCCTGCCCTTCCTCCAAGTGCTTCCAGGGTTGGTCCCTGAAATACAAAGGTGTCCACGTGCACGTGTGTCCCGGGGCTGCGGGGACAGCACCACAGACTGGGGGCTTAAAACAACAGACTGGAGGCCAGACGTCCAAATCACGGTGTGGCCAGGGCCGAACTCCCTCTGGGGGCTCCACGGGAGGGGACTTCCCGCCTCTTCCAGCTCCTGTGGCTTCAGGCGGTCCTTGTGGCCTCATCACCCCAACCTCTGCCTCTGTCTTCACGTGGCTTCCTCCCTGTCTGTGTCCTCTCGTCTGTCTCTTGTAAGGACACCAGTCATTGGATTTAGGGACCATCGGGATAACCCAGGATCATCTCCTCATACCAGGATCCTTGACTTGGTCACATTTGAGAAGACCCTATTATTTCCAAATAAGGTTACCTTCTGAAGGTCCAGGGAAGCATGGGTTTTGGGGGGGACATTATTCAAGCCAGTACACCCTGTCATTCCCCTTCATAAAGCCCTTCGAAGCTTTGGGCCTGTCTTTCAAGGCCTCTTGCAACCCAGGCCCTGGTCACCCCCAGTTTCAAAGGCCACCACTCACCATGTGTCACCCTGAGGCCAGCGTGCGGGTTGGCTCACCCCTTCTAGAACGATTCTGGGTTATGCGCCTCCCTCTACGTGAGATGTCCCCTCCACCCCGACCATCCCGTTTTCCTGGGGGCTCTCGATGGCCCCCAGTCTCACCTCCAATGGCTCATCCCTGGGCGCACCCTTCCTGGCTGTGCTCTACTCCCCGTGTGACCTCCCCACCCCCATCCAGGGAATTCTGAGCCAGGACTGTCTGGTCACCTCCAAGTCCCCACTGCCTGGCCCTGGGCAGCAGCAGGGGGGTCTTGAGAGAGTGGTCAGCTGTGCTCGTGACCTTTTGTTGTTAAGACCTCAGCCCAGGAGTCAGTGTAGAGAAAGGACCCTTCGCTGGGTCAGCATCTGCCCCTCGGACGCATTGTGAGATGTTCCTCCTCGGCGCCCCGCTAGCCCTGACATACATACCGTCTCATTCTTGTCTGGCACCTCAGACAGACCGACGCCTCCCAAACCAAGTCTCAGAGGCCACTCTGGCTTCATGACATGTCCCACCAGTCACTCTGTTTCCTAATTCAAGTGTCTGTCTGCTCCATGGCCTCCTGTTCGTCAGAAACTCTTTGAAGCTGGGCTGGGCTCGGATGCCCAGAGCAGCAGCTAGACCCAAGTTTCCCAAAGTGTGTTCCCCCCAGGGCTCCATCTCAAACTTTATCAGTGACGGTGTGCTTTCCACACGCCCTGGCTGGTGGTCCACGGGGATTCCCAGCACAAGGAAGGCACCCAGAGTCTGAAACTTTTCTTTCTCCTGTTGAAATGCGTTGTTCACACTTGACCTCCAGACAACACTACATTTTTTTTTTTTTTTTTTTTTTTGTGGTTGGCGGGCCTCTTACTGTTGTGGCTTCTCCCATTGCGGAGCACAGGCTCCGGACGCACAGGCTCAGCGGCCATGGCTCACGGGCCCAGCCGCTCCGCGGCACGTGGGATCTTCCCGGACCGGGGCACAAACCCGTGTCCCCTGCATCGGCAGGCGGGCTGTCAACCACTGTGCCACCAGGGAAACCCCAGACAGCACTATTAGCTGTTGTTCTGTGGATCACTCTTTGGGCACCCTTGGTCATCATCTCTGGGGAGACCACAACGGCTCAACAGATGTCTGGGCTCCATGTGACTTAAACGTGTCCTGAGCCTGCTAACGGGCTGAGCTGCAATTGCTGTGGGAATGAGCCAGTCTGTTTTGCCCTCCCTTAACCCAGAAGGGTGACAGGGCCCAGTGCCATTGGTCCTGTTTACAGCTGGAGAAGCCCTAACAGCTTCCCTCATTCACTCAACAGATGTTTACCGAACATCTTTCCTATTCCAGATCTGAGTCTTTTATCTTCTCTTTAATGAGCATTCTGGTAGCTATTCATTTCTTTTAACTTTATTTTGACATAATTTCAGACTTAGGGAAAAGATACAAAAAGGGCATAAAATTCCTGGATGTCCTTCACCCAGGTTGCCCAAATGTTGACATGTTATGACGTTTACTTTCTCCTCTTTTTTTTTTTTCCTAAATTCTTTGGGAGTCAGTTGCAAACACAATGTCCCTTTACCCCTAAATAATGCGATATGTGTTTCCAGAAATCAGGACATCATTTGCATGACCACAGCACAACTGTCAAAATCAGGAAGTTAACATTGATAGAATCCTATTATCTGCAGACCTTAGATTTTACCAAATTTTCCGGTAATTCCCTCTATAGCCAAAGAAAATTCCAGACCCCATGTGAGCATCTCTCTTTAGTCTCATTTCCTTGATCTGAGACAGTTCCCTGTTCTCTTTGTCCTTTAGGACACCCACACTTTTGAGGAATACAGGCCTATTTTATCGAATGTCCTGCAATCTACCCTAAGGTTTTCTTTAACTTCTCAAAAGAGCTCCCTCTAAGTTCTGAAGTACGTGTGAAAGTTTCATATTTTGCTGGTAATTTAGCCCTGTCAGCAGAAGTTGCCTCCCCCTCCCTGTCTCCTTCCTGTTTTCCTCTCCCTGAGTTTTCGGAGCACACACGTGCCCTGAGCTCGTGTTGTGTGAGGCTCTGTGTGGAGCTTGCAGTGTGGAGGAATTGAGTCTGCCTGCAGCTGTCATGACTGGCCTTGCAGAGGAAGGGGCATTTAAGGTGGGGCTTTGAAGGCTGCCCAGGAGCTCACCTTCCCAGGACGCTGTGACCAGCTGCATCTGTCATGGCATTTCCCACTCCTGGGCGTCTGCCTCTGGCCAGACAAAGCAACCTTAAGGGCAGGATCTATTTTGTTTTTATCTTGGTGTCTTCACTGCTGGGCACAGGATAGGTATGCAGGGACCATCTGTCAAGTGAGGGAGTGGAAAACGGTCTTTGTGTGAAATCTTGGAAACGTACAATCTAAATGCACTTTATTTTTTCCAGCTTGGAAAATGTGATTTTTCTCAATGAAGAGGAAAGGTCTTTCTTCAGCAGTGAAGGACGCTTTTCTGAGGAGGATGCCAGGCAGCTACTCAGGAGGACGTCCAGCACGGATGTCTGCACTGTGTACAGCTTGGGTAGGTGTGCGGGGTGTTGGGGGGCGCTCTTCCTACGCCCCTCGGGATGACTGCGGGCCCCTCTCAGGACCCGCCACTGGTTACACCCTACAGCCCATGATTTAGGACAGTTTTCTCGGGGCAGACCTCTGGAAAGACCACGAAGGGTGCAGAGCTGTCCCGTGGCTGAGACCCCATCAGCCCTATTCGGTCGGCACCGGGCTCTGTGAGTTTGGACTGTCCATTCAGCAGAGCTTTGAATGGATTTGCTTCACCCACTGTTCACAGCGGCACCCACCCCGCTTCCCTTCGGGAATGTTCTCCTTCCCCCGTCATGCCACAGTAATGAATGCCAGCCCCTGGGCTCTTAAAGGTGATCAACCAGTTGCTGTCACTGCCCTCCCGGTAGGTGGGGACGTGCCGGGCCAGACACAGAGGAGCCAGGGTAAGGGGCCGGGAGATGCAGGAAAGCAGGCCCGAGCCTCCCAGCTGCCCAAGGATGGGCCTCAGCGAAGCCTTTCCTCCGCTAACTCCAGGTGCCAGCCTAAGGGCCCCTGCTGCACTGGGGCAGGGCCAGCGTGCGGGCCCCGGGCTGCAGTGCAAATCGTAGATGAAGGAAGCGTGTCAGCAGCCACAGCAAAAGGAAATGCAGCAGAGCGGACGGTGCTGGAGCAAACTTACCCCCAGCTCCCATGGGTCATGGGGACGTAACGTTACAGCTCATTCCTTCACGCCTCTGGATGGAGATAAATGCTCGCATGTGTACACACCCACACAGATATATGTACACACACGCACACACACTCAGATGAATACATACAGACACACTCAGAGCCACACACGTACACCCACATATCCACCATGTACATATACATATGTACACACTCATGTGAATACATATGTACACATACGTGTACCTGTGTACACACATATGTGCACATGTACACCCACATCTTTTCTGCCTGCTTGCTGACACGTGTTATAAGGCTTTTCCTGCCAATATTAGATTTAAACTTTCGAGATCCCACAAATCAGTTTTTCTTCCTAAACGGGCATACTTAAATTTGACCTTGGCATATCAGGCTTAAGCCAGCCTGGCACACGATTTCTTCTCTTTCTGCGGAGGCCGCATTGGGACCCTCATTTGCGGGGTGTTGTGGGACCCTCTCTGCCGGGTGCTCTGTAGTTGGCAGCACTTCCCACTTCCCATGTGTTTTTACAGCTTTTTTTCTCCTTTGGTCTCTATGGCAACGCCGTGGGCAATTAGCGCCAGCCCATTTTCAGGAGGTGGGAACTGAGGCGCAGGGGAGCGCTGGCAGTGGGAGAGGAGGGAGGTCAATCCCAGATCTGCCGCCCTGCCCCTGGGAGAGCTGGCGGGATCAGTGTTCCCAGAGCGGGAGCCGCAGCAGTCAGCAGCCTCTCCGGGAGGATGGAGTCCTGCAGGGGAGGCCTAGGGCGGGGACACACCCTGGGAGATGTGGCTTCCCGGCCAGTGCCCCCCCCCCGGCCCAGCCCGTCTCCCCTCAGGGAGCTGGTTTCAGGGACATTATAATTCTGGTGCCCCCCCCACCCCCCGCCCCGACTTGGCCCTGGACACAGAGGGTGCTGGCCGGACCCTGATGCTTTCCTTCTCTTCCTTTTCAGACACAGAAGAAGCTGAGATGCAGCAACAGGAAGAACATGGTACGTTCTTCCCACACGGCCTGGGCTCCCTCCGGTCACGGGGCTGGGCCGTGGGGTGATGCCAGACAGAGGGGGCGGAGCTGGGCTTGCATGGGTGCTGGCCATGGACGTTACTCATCCGTGGGGGAGGGCTGGAGGGGGGACGTCGGGTGAGGTGGAGGTGAGGCTCACCTCCACTGCCGCAGCAGGTCCCCAGCAAACGTGCCAGCCCCCCTGCACTGTGCCTGTGTAGGGAGGGTGACCTCTCCATTGCCAGGCCCATGCCGGGTCCCCCTGCGCCGTCCCCAGCAAAGACGGACCATCCCTGCCATTGTCTGAGCTCATGCCTTATTCTGGGCTCCTTTCAGGTAACCTAGAGAAGCTGAAATTTGCCCCGTGCCCTGCTTGGAGGGGTGAAGGGGGTGTGGAGGTTGCTGAATTTGGAGCCTTACGTTGGAAAAGTCCCTTGAGGATCTGCTCTTTCCTGTGGGGGGCTGGTTCAGGAAGACCCCCTCCTTCTCCCTCCACACTCCCCCTCCGCACAGTAGGGGGTCGGAGTCAGGGAGAGCCTGGGGACACAGGTGCCAAGGACCCTCTGAGATTCCCTGGGGATGGGATCCATCTAAGTACAAACACAGACGGACCACTGTGGGATGTGATTGAAGAGGCCCGGAAGCCAGCCCCCGGGGCCCCAGGGCTATTCCAGGGCCCTCCCTCCTCCCCAGACCCTCTGCAGCTTCTCTTCGGGGAGGATCTCAGCTGTCGGGGACAGGATAACCGGGATAACGTGGGAAGGTGCCCTGGGGAGCCCACTTGCCGCCACTGGATGCAGGCGTTTCTTAGCTAATCAAGTACACGGTCACATCGCACATTTGCCGCTCAACCATACTTAATTTTTTAAATTCTTAGGCTTTACAGACTAATAGACAGTTCTGAACATATTTTTCTACAAGTGAACTCGAAACAGAAGTCTTTAGATCCTGGTTCTTTCCTTCCAAACAAATTCCCCTTCAAAGCCCATGTTTTTGCAACAGGAAATGTAGCTTGTTTGCTCCTCGAGGCTGGACGTGCCTCCAGGCGCTGAGTCCATCCAACGCCAACAGTCCCTTGGCGGGCAGCTGTGGGCACCTCCTTGTCCCCAGACTCTCTGGCACTCCTCTTTAACCCTTTAGTGACCGTGAGCCTCAGATTCCCAAACCAGCCAAGATGAAGGGGGAGTCCCGGGCTCTGGGAGCCATTCCCGGTGTTTCCTGTCATAATGACTCCCTCGCTAGACACAGATGTGTGTCCCCCAGATGGACACACAGGCCACTGTCGGTTCTGTGGGTGCTTTTGAGCTCATGCTGGCCAGCAGGGCTGATTGGCTACTGATTAATTTCACAGGGGCTCCTCACCTGGCTGAGAGGGAAGGGCAAAGGCGAGGAGCATTCCTCGATAAAAGCTTGGCCAACCTGCTCTGTGTCCCCCCAGCAGTCGCTCCTACTGCGGCCCCGCACTGCGCCCAGCTCTGCGCTCCACAATCCACAGAAATCTCAGACGCTCAGGGCAGCCCCGTGGGAGAAGTGACAGGGACCCTGCGGCTCGGGGAGGGACGCCCCCTGGCCCAGCCTGGACTCAGGTCACACTCTAACCCACGTGGGCATTCTGGTCACTTGCAGAGATGCCCCCGCCTTGCCTGCACCCAGAGCCATGTGAGACCCTGCAGAAGGTGAAGAATGTCCTAGAACAATGCAAGTCCTGCCACGGCTGCCCCAAGGAGCCAGGGTCCCCGGGCGTCCACGGGGCATCCGGTCACGCGAGCTCGCCGGACACCAAGGAGCCCTCCTTCCGCCTGGACGCCGGGGATGCCCGGGTCGACCCGGAGGCCCTGGGCTCCCTGCTGCAGTTCCTGGACAAGCCCGGCTTCGAGGCCGGCTTCCAGGGCCTGTACGGCCTCTCCCCGCCCGGGCTGCACGGCGTGTTTGGAGGCTTCACCGACGACGAGGAGCTGGCCCGGCTTCTGGCTGAGGCCCGGGGGGTGGCCAAGAAGGCCGGGCTGCCCATGGCCCTGGCCAGGCTCTGCTTCCTGCTGGGGCAGCTGTGCGTCCGGCGGCTGAAGCTGTCCCAGGCCCGCGTGTACTTCGAGGAAGCCCTGGGGGCGCTGGGGGGCCGCTTCGGGGACCTCGTCCTGGTGGCGGCCGTGTACACCAGCCTGGCCGCCGTCCACCTGCGGCAGAAGAACAGGGAGAAGTGCGCGCAGGTGGTGCCCAAGGCCTTGGCCCTGCTCCTGGGGACGCCCGGCCACGTCGGCGGCTCCGAGGCCGAGTCGGGGCTCCTGAAGCTGGGCCTGCGGAGGGCTATCGGCGCCCGCAGCCCACAGGCCGAGGCCCGGGCCTGTTTCCTGCTGGCCAAACACCACGCCCGCGACAAGCGGCCCGAGGAGGCCCTGCCCTACCTGGAGAGGCTGCTGCAGCTGCACGGGGCCTCGGGGGCTCCGGGCGCCTCGTGGCCCGTAGACTGCTACCTGCTGCTGGCGGACGTCTACAGCCGCAAGTGCCTCCCGCACCTGGCGCTGAGCTGCGTCAAGGTGGCCTCGCGGCGGGCGCGGGGCTCGCTAGACAGCGCGCTCCGGAGCGCGGCCCTGGTCCTGCGGGACAGCCCCCAGCTCCCCCGCCTCCCCGCCCAGCTCGCCCCCTACCTCCTGCAGGCCCTGGCCTCCCCGGCCTCGGGCGCGGGGCGGGCGCTGCGCGGCCCCATCTACGCCAGCCTGGCCCGGCTGCACAGCCAGCACGGGCGACAGGGCAGGGCCATCGCCTTCATGACGCGGGCCGCGGAGACGGACGCCCAGATCGGCGGCCGCACGGTCGTGGACCGCCTGGTGGCCCTCGCCTGGTTGCACGTGCTTCACAGGCAGATCCCGGCAGCACTGGACATCTTGGAGTCCGTTCTGGAGGCGGCGGTGGCCGCCCTGGACCAGGAAGGCGTGATCGCCAACATGGCAGCTATTGGCCTGAAGAGGATGCGCAGGACCCAGCAGGCGGCCGAGGGCTACCACCGCGCCCTGCGGGTCGCCAGGCGCCTGGGTCGCCAGCGGAACAAGGCGGTGGTCCTGGCCAACTTCGGGACCCTGTGCCTGCAGACCGGCGCCGGCAGGCTGGCCCAGCACTACTTCCTGGAGGCCGTGAAGCTCTTCTCGCGGCTGCCCAGTGGAGAGTGCGGCCCAGACTTCACCCAGGTGCTCCTGCGGCTGGGTCACCTGTGCACCCGCAGGGCCCTCACCCGGCAGGGCAAGTGCTACTACGAGTGGGCCTTTCTGGTCGCCGTGGAGACGGACCATTTGGAGAGTAAGTGTGGGCCACACTGGCTTCCTGGAAAGAAAGAAAACACGTTTTCTTTCCATCTCTGTTCAGAACACACCTGGGGTTTGCGATCCAGAGGCGAGCGGTTGTTTTTGCACTGACAATGCCGAGTACTGGAAACCAGCAGACGTTTGCAGACGCCTTGAGGTGTCCCACACCGGGCCAGATGTCACCAGGGCAAAGGACTCGTCCCAGTCTGCCTGGGACCGTCCCGCTTTGGGCATTGAAAGTCCCGAGGTCGGGAATCCTGGCGGTCTCCGGCAAATGGGCGGTGGTGACCCTGGACGTGGCCCAGGCCAGGCGGGGGCAGCCGTGCCGAGGAGCCACCTGGGCCTTGAATGCTGGGTGCTTTAGCTGGTGCTGGCATCTCCCAGCAGCCCTGCACACCTGGCATCTCCCCTGCACAGAGGGTGCAGGACAGTTGCTTCATCCAACAGCTACTTGTGTGAACACTCCAGGCTCTGTGCGGGGCTCCACCTGCAAAGGGACCCGAGTGGTCCTCACTGGGGGCTGGCGGCCAAGCGTGGGAAACAGATGCCACAAAAGCAGGAGCTCAGCTTAAATATGGGGGCACCAGGCCTCAACTCGTAGGTCGGGGCAGTCTGATTAGTCTGGAACTTGAGGGATGAGGAGGCTTTAGCCAAGCACGGGATGGGGGTCTGGCAGAAGGAGCAGCCAGTGCAAAGGCCCTGGGGTGAGTGAGCTGGGCCTAACCTTAGGTGGGAAGCTAGGCAGGGGCCCAGGAGCCCAGACTGTGGTTTGGTGTTTTTCCTGAGAGCGCTGGGGAGCTACTGAGGGATGTAGACCACTCATTGAGGCTGGAAGGGGTCCCTCTGGACCTCCAGAAGGAACCAAGAGCTGGGTCCCTGACCCTCCCCGTGCCCTCAGGCAGGTCCTGGTGGTGCTTGGCAGTGGAACGTGGACCCCCCCCGTGTGCCTATCAGAAACCTCCTTTGACCCACCTCCCCAAACCCGGGCACTGGGGGATTCAGACTTGGGAATGCAGAGCTGGGGGACCCAGAGGGTCACGTTGTTTGCTCCTCCCCTGTATTGAACAGTGAGGAGACTAAGGGCTAGGGTGACACCCCAGGGTCACTCCGTGCTTGGTCTGGTTCCTTTTTTAGCCCCTTTCAGTAGTTTGTGTCTTCCTAGGATTTGTCCATTCCATCTTGGTTACCTAATTTGTTGGCATACAGCTGTTCATAGCATGCCCTTTATTTCCGTGAGATCGGTAGGAATGTCCCCATTTTCACTCCTGGTTTTAGTGATTTTCATCTTCTTTCTTTTTTTTCTCGGTCAGTCCAGCTAAAGATTTGTCAATTTTGTTAATCTTTACAAAGAACCATCACTGGGTTTCATTGATTTTCTCTATCTTTCTATTCTCTATCATTTTATCATTTCCGCTTGAACTTTTATTTTTCCTTCCTTTTGCTTGCTTTGGGTCTAATTAACTTTTCTTTTTCTAGTTTCTTAAGGGGGAAGTTTAGGGTTTTGATTTGAATTCTTTATTCTTTTTTTGACACAAGCATTTACAGTGATAAAGTCCCTCTAAGCACTGCTTTCTCCGCATCCCCTAAATTGTGGTACGTTGTGCTTTTATGCTCACTCGTCTCAGATATCTTTCAGTTTCCTTCCTCGACCCATTGGTGATTGAGGCATATGCTGTTCACGTATACAGAGCTGTGAATTTCCCAAACTTCCTTCTGTTACTGATTCCTGATTTCATTCCGTTGCACCTGGAGAACACGCGTCACATGATTTCAATCCTTTTATGTTTACAGAGAATAGTTTTGTGATCCAGCCTCTGGTCCTTCCTGGAGAATGTTTGTGGGCACGTGAAGAGCACGTGTTCTGCTGTCGCTGGGGACGTGTTCTGTGGTCTGTTAGGTCTGGTTGGTTCGCCGTGTCGTTCAAGTCTTCTCTTGGCTTGTTCATCCCCGGGTCATTTTTAAGAGTGGAAGCTCCCAACGGTTCCCAACCCTCTGGTTTTAGGAGGGGCAAGTATGGCTGAGGGCTTGGAGCCCGGCTCCATGAAGGAGCGTCGGCTCTGGAATACCGGAGCTGGATCTGAATCCCTTCTCCACCGCATGCCGTGTGCTCCAGCTTTGAACTCGGCTTGCCCCTCTGCCACGGGGGGGTGCCGGCGATCCCTGCCTTGTCCGCTCAATGTGAGGGCAGCCCCTGTTTGGCTGGGAGGA
The DNA here is from genome assembly GCF_008692025.1 of Phocoena sinus. NCBI lineage: Eukaryota > Metazoa > Chordata > Mammalia > Artiodactyla > Phocoenidae > Phocoena > Phocoena sinus. The sequence goes on along the minus strand of NC_045767.1, from coordinate 3,286,146 downwards.
GCTTTGTGAAGCAGAAACAGCACCCTGGCGCGGTGGGAGAGCCTGGCCGGGACGGCCCAGCCTGAGGGTTATAAAAGTGGTCGGTGCTGTCCCTCGAGCCCCTGTGACGTGCCTGGCCTGGCCCTGTCTCGAGATGCTCGCCGGCTGTGTGACCTTGAGCAGGACGCTCAGCCCGTCTGCATGTGCGATGACCCCAGCTCACAGAGGCGGGCGCCCAGCAGGGGACTTTGACCCTGCAAACGTTGCTGCCTTTTCCTTTTGTCTCCCGCCCAGGCCAGCTGCACGCCGTCCAGCGGCTGTGTCACTTCTACAGCACAGTCATGCCCAGTGAGGCCCAGTGCGTCGTCTACCACGAGTTCCAGCTTTCGCTGGCCCGCAGGGTGGCCGACAAGGTGCTGGAGGGGCAGCTCCTGGAGGCCATCAGCCAGCTCTACCTGTCCCTGGGCACCGAGAGGTGAGGGCTGGCCCTGGGGGCGGGAAGGGTGGTGAGGATGCTGGACCGCCATCCTGGGACAGCCCCTCCTCAGGGGCCATTTCATCCCTTAGGGTCAGACGGGCTCTGGGCCAGCAGGCCTGGTCTCACCCCCAAGGGAGGCAGAGCATGTGCTTCTGGACCTTTCTTCCTGCCGTGGTGGCTTCTGGAAGCTGACCCCGCTCTGCCCTGAGTCTTTTCTCGCTGGCCCAGCTCTGGGCAAGGTAGTCTGGTCCTCGTTTGTCCCCTCAGATGTGAGGACAGCAGCCACGTGTGCCCAGAGGATTCTCATCCACTGGAGACAGCTGACTGTCCCACCTGCTTCCCTGGGACAGGATTTCAGAACCACATGTGAGGAAGCCCACCCAGAGCGTCCTGACCGGGGGTGGGTCACAAATGGCTGGACCACACAGCCTGCAGGCTGGCAGAGTCTCACAACAACCCCTCCAGCGTGGGGGCTCCCCGAGGGCAGGGAAGGAGCCAGGTTCCCCAGGACTCAGATGTGCCAGTCTTGGCCTCCGCTTCTCATCCTCGGGCCTCGGTTTCACAGCAGGGCCAATGGGCCAGCGACCTAGATCGCTGCTCCACAAAGTGGGGACCCCGGGTCAGCAGCCTCCACATTGCCGGGGCGCTGGTTGGAAATGCACATTCCCAGGCCTCACTCCAGACTTCCTGAGTCAGCAGCTCTGGGAGCAGAGCCCTGCGATCTGTGTCTGAACAGCCCCCCTGGGCGGTTCTGATTTTCCCTTGGCCTGATAACCAGTAGCCTGGACGATCTCTAAATTTCTGCCCAGTGGCCGCAATCCCTGCTGCGTCTGGAAGTGACACGGGCCTGTGTTTGGGGAAGTGAGGCAAACGGACAGCACACTCCTCCTCCCTTGAGGCTGCCCGCTTCCATCCCAAGGGCCTCCTTCACCTTTGCTGGACGAGTTGCTGTATGTTCATCCCGGATCTCCCAACAGCCTGGGAAGGGCAGACTCTTTTCCTGCTCCTGACGTTTCAGGTCCATGCTCACCAGACGGCCCTGGGGAGAGCCCCATCCGCTCCATGTGGGCGGCCGGCCTGGGAGACCTGTTCTGACCGCCCACATCTAATTCCAGGGCCTACAAATCCGCGCTGGACTACACCAAGCGCAGTCTGGGGATATTCATCGACCTGCAGAAGAAGGATAAGGAGGCACACGCCTGGCTGCGGGCGGGGAAGATCTACTATATCCTCCAGCAGAACGAGCTGGTGGATCTCTACATCCAGGTGCGAGGGCTCCGGGCGTGTGCGCGCGGTCACTCACCCACCCGCCCGCTCATCCCTAAGCCGCCGCGTGCCAGGTGCCCGCGCCATCTCCCACCGCCCCAGACCTCCAGCATCTTCCGTAACCAACTGAGCTCTGGGGACAGTGCCCCCGACTGTGTTGGTACACAGCAAGCGCTCGATAAGTGTGCAAATGTTGGGGCTTCCCTGGTGGCGCAGTGGTTGAGAGTCCGCCTGCCGATGCAGGGGACGCGGGTTTGTGCCCCGGTCCGGGAAGATCCCACATGCCGCGGAGCAGCTGGGCCCGTGAGCCATGGCCGCTGAGCCTGCGCATCCGGAGCCTGTGCTCCGCAACAGGAGAGGCCACAGCAGTGAGAGGCCCATGTACCGCAAAAAAAAAAAAAAAAAAAAAAAAAAAAAAAGTGTGCAAATGTTGTACCCACTCAGCTGTCACACAGGACCTGCTTCAGCAGCCCACAGCATTTCTCCTTAAAAAGCACATTTATCACAGAAGCTCCGTTTTTTGACAGTTTCTCAAACATGACGTGATTTGTGACTAATTGAGAGACCCAAGAGCCTTGTGGGGTTTTTTCCTTTTTGGGCACCTGCTGTGTACCTCCCCTGGGCCAGGCCGGGGTTGATGAACCAGATCAGTAGCTGGCGGCTGGTGGAGGGTACAGCCTCCTCTACAAGCAGTGCTGCCTGGGGCCAGGGCTGCGGCACAGAAAGGAGCGGGGGGTGCACTCGGTCAGCCTGGGGTCACGGAGGCTGTTTGAACTGTAGGGCGGTGGTAGGCATATGGGGTATTCCTGCACCAGGACTCATAGGTGCAAAGGCCCAGCGGTGCCCGGGAGTGCAGCAAGGTCAGGGCTGCGAGCCGCTGGGTGTGGCTGGACTGCGGACCAGGGCCGGTCCCCTCAGTCACTCGGCGTTTTTTTTCCGAGCACCTACTATGCGCCAGGCATGTGCGAAGCCCTGGACGCAGCAGAGGAGCGAGAGCCTCAGTCCTCTGGCAGGAGAGACGAGTGGACGTGCGGTCGGGTGTCTCTAAGTGCTTGGGAGGGAAAATAGGGGGGCCCAAGGAGCCAGGATTTGGGAGCCCCAGGTGAAGCCGAGCAGAGGATGCTGTGGTCTGGGCATGGCTGGCGGGATTCGGAGGCTGGCTCTGAGTTCCGTCCCAAGTGCCTCCCCAGCCCACACGTGCTGGCTCCTGGGGCCTCAGCTGGAAAGGCCTCCTCCTGGGACACAGGGCTTAGATGATTTGTCCTCATGCCAGCAGGTGACGAGGGCCCCGCATGCACAGGGACTGAGGTGTATGAGAGGAAAGAACCCTCACTCCGTGTCAGTGTGATAGAGGGTCCCGGGCGGCCGGCAGGTGGCTGTGAGCTTCCCCCAGCGGGCCCGGCCACCTCGCCCTGCCGGGTCACTGGGGGACCCATGAGAGTTTCTGCATCCCCACAGGTGGCACAGAACGCGGCCCTGTACACAGGGGACCCCAAGCTGGGGCTGCAGCTCTTTGAGGCAGCTGGAGACATCTTCTTCAACGGGACCTGGGAGCGGGAGAAAGCTGTGTCCTTCTACCGGGTGAGCGGCGGCTGTGGGTCCAGGCTGGTGGGCCTCAGGGGGCATCCCTCCTGGAAGCAGCATCCCCCACGTACGTGTTTAGTTTCCCAGTGGTTTGGTCAGGGATGACCTTGGCCCCCATCCCCAGCCTGGGAGGGACAGAGCAAAGAAGGACCATCGTAGGACATGCATCCCCGTGATCCAAACAACCCTGGGATGCGAGGACTGTCCCCGTTTTACAGATGAAGAAACAGGCTCAGAGAGGCACAGGGGTGTGCCTAAGGACACACAGCACATCAGGGGGAGGACCCGGACCAGGGCCAGGTCTGCACGTGCCTGCCAGGGAGGGCAGCTTCTCCCCGTCCATCTACCCAGCTCGTGCGTGTGGCTCAGCCCCAGGGGACAGATAAACGCGGCGTATTTAGAGCCTAGAGGGGTGTTGGACCTTCCTGGTCAGGCGCCCACCACCCAGGAGGGTCAGGGCTGGTCTGAGTGTGTGTGGTGTAGCTCGATGGGCAAGGCTCACACCCAGCTTACTCACGGCCCAGTGACGCTGGGGGTGTCACACCACTCTGAGCTGGCCTTTCCTGCGGGGGCAGAGCTGTGTAAAGCTCCAGTGGGTTAGTGGGGGCTCTGAGGAGGGTACCGGGCCTGGCTGGCTGCTGCGGGCGGAGGCCTGACCCGCCCGCCTGTGCTCACAGGACAGGGCGCTGCCCCTGGCCGTGAACACGGGGAGCCAAGAGGCCGAGCTGCGGCTCTGCAACAAGCTGGCAGCGCTGCTGGCCGAGACGGAGGCGCCGCAGGAGGGCCTGGAGTTCGCCCACACGGCCCTGGCACTCAGCATCACCCTCGGTAAGCCGCACCCCGGGCCCAGGGCCTCCACCCCTGAGGTCTGAGCGCGGCCGCGCGTCTCCTGGACTGCAGGCGCCTCTCCCGCGGGCCAGGCTGCTGAGACGGGCAGCAGCGCACCCGCCCCGCCCGCCCACCCGGGGTCTCAGGAAGCGCCGCAGGCTGGACCAGCAACGCCAGCTCTGCGGCTCCCCCGCTGCCCCCCACCTAGCTGACCATGAGGCTGGCCAAGGTGCCGGGCGGGCCCACCCCGTGCCTTTCTGCCTGCTGTCCCCTCCCGCTGTCCCTTCCCCACTCGCCACCAGCAGCCTCTGCTGGCTGGCCAAATCCCGGTCCCCTTTCCAGAGGCCAGTCCCTCAATGCCCGGCATCCCTCCGTGCCTAATGTCTTCCCCGAGACAGGGGGCCCAAGAGGGCTGGGCACACAGTAGGTGCTCAGCAGGGGAGTCCTGGAAGGGGGGGGATCTTGGAGACAGCCTCGTGTGGTGACTCCCCGAGGACGGGGTAGGGGCCGCTGACTGTACAGCGGGAGGCCAAAGGTCGTGTTTGCAGGTTGACCAGAGCCCTGGCACCTGCAGGTGCACAGACTGCAGGACTTTGGGTTCTCCAGTCAAAACAGTAACCAAAGCCCCCCGTCCAGGAGGGTCCGTGCAGGCCCAGAGCCAGGGCAGCGTGATCCATGACTCTGCCGCATCCCTGAGGAAGAAAGGGAGCGGGCCTTATCAGGTCCCCTATGCAGGTGGGAAAGTGAGTCTGGGGCCAGGAAGGGGCCGGCTGGAGCTCGGAGACGGTGACGGCCGGGTGCTCCTGGCTGGCCTGTGCCCTGCCACCCTGAGCAGCCGTGTCCTCACTCGGGGCCCCTCCCTGCATCCCCAGGGGACCGGCTGAACGAGCGGGTGGCCTACCATCGGCTGGCCGCCCTGCATCAGCAGCTGGGCCACGGGGAGCTGGCCGAGCACTTCTACCTCAAGGCACTCTCGCTCTGCACCTCGCCACTGGAATTTGACGAGGAGACCTTGTACTACGTGAAGGTGTATCTGGTGCTCGGCGACATCATCTTCTACGACCTCAAGGTGGGGGGTGCAGGCAGGGCTGGGACGCTGGGGCGAGGCAGCCATCGTGCACCCACACCGGGGAGGCCTGGGTCCCGGTGGTCTCCCCGGAGCTCTGGGCTTCCTGTGACGAGCAGGCGAGGCCAGCGGACACTCTCTGAGTCCCCCCTGTGGGTCAGGCCCTGCCCTCTAGAGCTCAGGGTCAGTGCAGGAGGCTGACGTGTGAACGGATGATGCAGCCATCGGGTAAAGGACAAAATGGAGCGTAGTGGCGGCGGGGGGCTCCTGGAGGAGGTGACTGCAAAGCTGAGTCTCGAGAGTCAAGCAGGAATTAGCCACAAAATAATGGGGGAGGGGGATAAAGACACTCCTGGGGCAGGGGAAGGGTCACCGTCATTCCCAGAGACCCATGTTGCAAGGTGCAACCCAAACCCTGGCATCTCCTCCAGGAAGTTTGGCAGTCTGTGCAGAGCGCTTCCTTCCTGGAATCCTCACATCACTTGGATGCGGGTAGGGGCACTATTATCACCTCACTTCACAGAGAGGGAAACTGGGGCTCAAGGTGGGGTGCCACAGGTTTTATGGCAGGGATACCACTCAAGCACCCTGGCTGAGCCGCTGCCCTGTCAGAGCTGCAGGACTGGGAGGAGAAGGGGACCGCTTTTCCATTTGTCTCTGAGCCCCGCAGTGGATGCAGACAAGGGCCTGGAAATGTCTCCTCTATTGTTCCCCGCCACTCCCCGTACGGGCAGACACCCCGCATCACCCCCACTCCGGGTCTAGCACAGCACCTTCACAGTGTCCCCGCTCTGTGTTGGCTGAGGGGTGAGGGTGCCCCAGCCCAGGGGCTGAGCACTTCCCTTTCCCCTCCCCAACTAATGGCATCTAGGAGCTGGGGTGGCCCTGGAAGATCCCCCACTCCCTGCAGGTGACCCCCAGTCCCCTGCCTATAGGGCAGACCAGCCTGTGCACTGGTGACACATGGTGGTTAGAAGTGGTCACTGCAGCCTCTGCTATGTCAGAGCCAGGCAGTGCTGGGGGATCCCAAGGGCAGTGATGACCCCTGCAGCTGAGCCCCGCCGGGGTCCAGGCTCCGTGCTGTCCGGGCTCCGTGCTGTCCGGGCTCCATGCTGTCCGATCTCCGTGCTGTCCGGGCTCCGTGCTGTCCGGACTCCGTGCTGTCCGGGTTCCATGCTGTCTGGGCTCCGTGCTGTCCAGGCTCCTTGCTGTTCAGACTCCATGCTGTCCAGGCTCCGTGCTGTCCGGGCTCTGTGCTGTCCAGACTCCGTGCTGTCCGGGCTCTGTGCTGTCCGGTCTCCGTGCTGTCCGGGCTCCGTGCTGTCTGGGCTCCATGCTGTCCAGGCTCCATGCTGTCTGGGCTATATTCTGTCCAGACTCCGTGCTGTCCGGGCTATATTCTGTCCAGACTCCGTATTGTCCGGGCTCCGTGCTGTCCAGACTCGGTGCTGTCCGGGCTCCGTGCTGTCCGGTCTCCGTGCTGTCCGGGCTCCGTGCTGTCCGGGATTTGTGTGGTTGGCTCTTCAAATGCTTTGCTGTAGGAGGAGCTGGTGAGCCCACAGGACAGGGTGGAGACTGAGGCCAGGAGTGGGTAGCTAATTACGGTAGAATGAGGAATAGCGCGCTTGGCCTTCAGCACCTGGGACTCTGCAGCCCTGTGGCCCTGCGGGCATGGGCCTCCGAGACTCACACCCTGGCACCCTGGCACCCTGGGGCCCTGCGACCCTGCTCATTCTCTCCACATCAGGGCCCCCCTCCTGGGCGGGGGGCCTGGTGGTGGAGCGACTGGGGCCAGCCTCTCCTGAGCCAACCTCTCCGTTCGCCCCGAGCCCTGTGGCCCTGGACGGCCTGAGGATAGGGCCACATCGAGCACGTACCACCCCCGATTCTGCATGATCACTTCCGTACCTCAGCAAGGAGCCGTGTGAGGTTCCTCAGCTCAAAACAAGAAGGGGAAACTGAGGCTGGGGAGGTGAACAGATTTACCCAAGATGGGGAAGGGGGGGTGAGCCAGGCCTGGGTCAGTTCCAGACCCCAGGTATCTGATCTAAGCCCAGGCGGAGCGCTCGCTGGCCTCTGACGCTGGGAGGGAGCCCTGGGGACGGGGGCTAATCCCTCCACGGTCACTCCGGGCAGGAAGGAAAGGGCAGGGCTGCAGCTGAGGCCAGGTTCCCTTGGCCGGGCAGCTGGGGTCAAGGGGCAGAGAACGCCTTCGCTTCCCTCCAAATGGGCTTCCCAGGCTGTGCTGCCATCCACAGCCTCACCGTGATCGCCCTGCCAAGGCCACGCCTGCCTTTACCATGCTGAGGCCTTGGCATTCCCTCACCTCCCATCCTTCTCCACGTGCCCAGGAGGGAAAGCGGCCCCCTCGTGCCCTGTGTGTGACCCAGGGGCTCTCCTGCTTGGGGCAGGGGTGGGAAGGAGAAAGAGGACCTGGACAGAGGCAGGACCATCTTTAGCCTGTGTGTGGTGGGTCATAGCTGAAAGAGTGAGGCTTGGACTAGGAAAGATTTGAGTGTGAATTCTGGGTCTGCCACCCGCTAGCCTCTACACACACATGTGCACACATGCACAGGAATGCACACCACCACCCCCAACCGCCCACTCTGGCCAATTCCTTCCATTATTTGAGATGCCTCCTCCTCCAGGAAGCCCTCCCATCCCACCTCAGGCTGAGTCAGGTGCTTCCCAGGCTCCCACAGCTTCCCTCTGTTTCAGCGCTGGTTGACCCTTGTGGTCCTGTAGTTCCAGAATCAGCCGTGTTGGCCTCCCCGTCCCTGCCATCCACACAGGGTCCTGTGCCTGGCCGGGGCCGGGGCTGGGACAGTGTCACTGAACTGCTACACACACCTGCTTTAATTGTCATCTGGGTCCTTGCTCGGCGGGGGGCGGTGCGGGGGAGTGAGGGGCCAGGGCTGGTGACTTTGGACTTTGTCCTCTGTCCTGGGCAGGCATTGTGAGCAGGGGGTGGCCAGGCTGGGTTTGGGTTTAGAGCAGTCCCTTGGGTGACCTTGGGTGGAGGACCTGGGGATGCTGGGGTGGGAGACAGGAGTTGGCGGGAGTGGGGGAACATCCCAGCCTGGGGACGTTGGGTTTGAGGCAAAGATGTGTCTGAAACGGGATCCCATGACCTGGGGGGAGGCACGCCCCCTTGGAGCTGCAGGGGATTCTGAGATGACACCCGTGAGCGGCTTTGCGCTGGGCCTGGCCTGGGGAAGGGCGTTCGTGCTGGCATCAGTGTGGACGTGGGCTGGAGGGAGTCAAGCCGTGGCCACCCTGGGCCGGGGTAGCCCTGCTGGGGGCTCTCAGAGCAGCCGGTCAGACCCCAGCTCAGCTCAAGGGGAAGCCACAGATGTCCCCCCAGTTCCCAGGGGTGAGCAGGGAAGAGGCTTCCAGGACGAGGGGATGCTGGGTGCTACGAGGTTCGAGACCCTGGCTCCAGGAAGGGGGAGGACCAGTGGGTCTAGAGCACAGGAGGGACCAGGGTCACCGAGACACCAGTCCAGGCCCCCGCAGACCTCCAGCCGCTCTCAGGCAGCCCCGGGAACAGGTGGGCGCCTCCTTGGGGGAAGCATGCGCGGCCAGCCCAGAGGCACTGAAGCTGTGGCCCGTCTGGGGCGATGAAGCGTCCTGTCCCCCTGGAGCCCTGTCGTGGGCCCAGCCCCGGGGTTGGAGAGGCAGGCAGGGCACAGCCTTGGGGGAGACAGCTCCCCCAAAGCACCCGGTGCGGAGCTGTCCCATCGATTACATGCCGTGTCCCCTGCAGGACCCGCTCGACGCGGCCGGGTACTACCAGCTGGCACTGGCAGCGGCCGTGGACCTGGGCAACAAGAAGGCGCAGATGAAGATCTACACGCGCCTGGCTGCCATCTACCACAACTTCCTCCTGGACCGGGAGAAGTCCCTGTTCTTCTACCAGAAGGCTCGGACCTTCGCCACCGAGCTTAACATCCGCCGGGGACACCTGGCCCCTGGGCGGTGTTGCGGGCGGGCGGCCTGGCTGGTCCCCGGGCCCCCGTCCTGAGCCATGGCCTCCGTCTGTCCCAGTGTCTCAGGGGGCTCGCTTCCTGGGAAATGCGGGCACGAGGGCAGGGGTCAAGTAGCAATAAATGTTTTTTGCCGAAAACTGGAGTCCTCAGGCTCCCCTCCCTGGGCTGCCTCCTGGGGAGTGTCTGGGGACTGGGCCCTGTCCCCGGGGGCCACCCTGCTGCTGCATCCCGTCCTCGGGTATGAGCGGGCAGGACTGTGAGTCTAGCCGACCCAGGCCAGGTCCCCCCAGCCAGTCACTCACGGTGTGGCTTTGGGCAAGTCCTCCCCTCAAACCCCAGTTTCAGGTGGTGGGATTCCCTGGGCCTCTTCTCCCTTCCCTGGACCCTCACTGAATGTCCAGCATTGTGCTCTGTCTGCCTTTAATTCTCAAAGCACCCTGTGAGGTCGGGACTGTTATATGTGTTTATAGTTGAAGAAACAGAGGCACAGAGAGGTTAGGTCTGTTGTCTGAAGTCACACAGCAGGTAGGTAGGGGCAGAGCTCCAGAGCCCAGCATAGTAACCACTGCACCACTCTGCCAGCCTGCCCCATGTGATGTGTCCCATTAGGACCCAAGGGCGGGTACATGGCTCCATACCTCTCTACCCCAGTTCTGTGTCCTGAAAGTGATGGAGACGGGAGAAGGGGGTCCAAGTGCCCCCCACCTGGCTGTCCTCCTGCCCAGCCTGGCCAGTCCCACCTCCAGCCCCCAGTCAGCCCTCAGGACACGTAGTGTCAGGGCCTCCAGCCCGACGTGTAGTCCACTGCTGAGTGTATTTAAAGGCTTACCTGGGCCGTCTACCCCAGCCCTCCCCGCCCTCTCTCTCCCCTTCCCTCCCAGCAACCCGCCAAGGACCAGGAATCTAGGCAGGGTTGAAATCAGCTCCCTGACTTCCAGACAGGGTGCCAGGTTCAGAGGCCTTGGGCATCCCCAGTGGCTCTCACCCACCCCACAGCACTATTCCAAGCTTCTCTCTCACTCTGTCTCTTTTTTTTTTGGCTGTGTGGCATATGGGGTCTTCGTTCCCCGATCAGGGATTGAACCCATGCCCCTGCGGTGGAAGCTTGCATTCTTAACCACTGGACTAACCAGAGGAGTCCCGAAGCTTCTCTTTTTGATGAGGTGAAATGCACATAACATAAAATTAACCATTTGAAGTGAACAATTCAGTGGCAATTAGGGCATTCGCAGGGTTGCGGAACCACCACTCTGTCTAGTTCCAAAACATTTTTGTGTCCCCAGAGAAATCTCCTGGACCGTGAAGCAGTCATTGTACTTCCCATCCTCCCCGTTAACAGAAAAAAACGGAGCCTGGAGAGGGGTTCCCGAGGCAGGAGAGCCCTGGTTTGGTTTTGCGCCCGGGATGCAGCGCCTGGAAGGCCCGGGGAAGGAGGGCAGGGGGGCTCCATCATCCTTCCTCTGGTCCTGGGGTGGGTCGGGGAGCCCCAGAGCGGCCCCACCGCGCTGCAGGCCCCTCCCAGGCCTCCCCCACCAGGGGGCAGCAGAGAGCTTCCAGAACTGGCACCTCCTGGGGGAAGGAGCTGGTCCCAGCAGAACTGCCAACAAACCTTCTATCTAACCTTGACCCCAGCCTGCCTTCTCTGTGGGCTGGGCGGGTGTGGAAGGTAGGAGGAGGCCAGCTGTAATTGGAAACGCGGAGGCGGGATGACCTGCGCTGGATGCAGCAGGAAGCCCCATCGCAGTAACCCCAGGGACACAGCTCTCTGAGGTCATGGGCCTGTAGCCTCGCCGCATGGGCTGGGGACGGTGGCCGGCTCACTCCTGGCCCACCACGTGCCTCGGAACCCGTGCCTTCCCTGACCTTCCACAAGCTGTCGTGCCCCTGCCCCTCCCGCCTGGAGTCCCGGCCCCTCACCCCAGGCCCACCCCGGGGGCTCTGGCCTCCTGGGACCCCTTGCTCTCGGGTGGCAGACCTGGAGGTCCAGGCGAGGCTCGTTGTCCAACATCTGGGTTCAAATACCAGCTCCCCACTTGGAGGCTGTGGGCTTTGGGGTGAGAAGGGTTATTTCTCTGAGCCCCAGTTTGGTCGCAGCTGAAACGAGGCTGATAATCCCTGCATCTGGGTTGAAGTGAGTATTCGAGAGGCAGGGGGCTCAGCGCACTGTCAGGTCCAGGGCCAGTGGTGGCCTGTTTCCTATTAACGGTGCTTATTGCTACGGGAAGAGCTCCAGGAACCGCAGGCCGCAGGGTCCTGAACCAAAGTTTGAGTCACTCTGATCGAGTCGCTCAGCCTCTCAGACCCTCAGTCTCCTCCGCATCTGTGACCAAAACCAAACCCTACCTCAAGGTTCTGAGCATGAAGAGAAGCTGTGTGCCTGCACACAGTAGGTACGCAGAACCGTGGCCAACCCCCCGCTTGTGGCCAAGGCGAGAAGCAGGCGGCTGGAGGCCAGCGCGTGGCTGGCTTGGGCCCCAGGCCAACTGGGCTCCGATGCTTCTCTGTTCCTTTGGTGGCCGGGGCCCCGGGCAGCAAGGCCCCAATCTCCTCTTTCAGCAGAGTAGGCGTGAGATGGGCATGCGTCTGGCACACAGTAGGCACACAGCCCAGAAGCCCTGCTGCCCCGGTTTTAGAAACAGTGTCTCCACTGGGTCCATCCAGTCACCTTCTCACTCGGGTTCACTGCGTACATGCTCAGTAACGACCGTGGGCCAGGCACAGGGCTGAGCCATGGAAGCAGGGAGAAGGGGCCCCTCCTGGAGGAGTCCCCGGGGCTGGGGATAAAAGTCGCGCTCCTTGTGGGGGGGTCCCTGAAGACTCTCCCACTCACTTTCCCAAACAGAGAAGGAAAGCAACCTGCCCAGGGTCACACGGCACCCTTCCTGACTGCGAGGCCCTAAAGCTCCCTGCCAGCACGCTGTCTCCACCCTTGGAGAACCAAGTCCAGGTTGGCCCCTAGCTTTGCAAGAGGAAACTGAAGCTCAGAGAGGGAGAGTGACCATCTCAAGTGTGCGCATATCTGTCATCTTCATCATCATGGTGGAGCCACAGCAACCCATCACCTCCGAATAAGGGGCGGGTGGGAGCTGCAAGGAGGTGGGTGTGTCTCGGCATGAAGCTGAATTCTCCGGCTGAGTTCTCAAGAGAAGGGGAAGCTTACCTAAGGGAGAAGGGCGCTCTCCATCAGCAGAGGGCTTCGAGCAGGCCACGGAAGGTCTTCCTCCCGAACGGAGGAGAGGTGGGTCTAGGCTGCTCTGAGAGCGTTCAGGGGATGTAAGATGCCCCTCGGACTAGGGTCTGCACCACCCGTGATCCCACCGCATCTTGGGGGAGTTGAGAGCAGTCAGCTTGTGCTTCCTTGGGTGCCCAGCGCCTGGCTGGGGAGGGGCTGTCAGTCACAGGCTGTGTAGGTGGTGGGACCTGTCGGCAGCCGGGTGGGGGTCTGTTTGTGCAAGGTCAAGTCCAGGCTGTACCTCCCTCCAACCTGGTGTGACCTGAAGCACCCAGCAGAAGGCACCCTTCATGTCTCCTCCATAGGCCAATGTGCTCTGAGCCTCATTTTTCTCATCTGTAAAGGGGGTACATTTCTCGCCAGACTGTTAACAAGAGTAACAACAGCATAAACACCTAGCATTTTCTCCCAGGCTTAAGGTCACCAGGGCTGAAGTGAAGGAAGATGATGACGTGTTTTCACCCAGAGGGAAGGCAGAATTCCATGACCGCGGGTGGAACCCGTGCCCCCTGCACTGGGAGTGCAGACTCTTAACCACTGGACCGCCAGGGAAGTCCCAAGGCAGAATTCCATGACCGGGGGTGGAACCCGTGCCCCCTGCACTGGGAGTGCAGACCCTTAACCACTGGACCGCCAGGGAAGTCCCAAGGCAGAATTCTAAAAGGGCCGGTATAATCTGAGTGAAACAGGGAATGTGATGGGATTTCACTCCCATAATTAGGTAATGTATGTGCAAAGGTGAAGACTTTGCAGATGTAATTAAGGTCTCTAATCAGCTGACTTTGAGTCACTCAGACAGGAATTACCCTGGGTGAGCCTGATCTAATCAGGTGAGCCCTTTAGAAGGGGGTCCAGCCTTCCCTGCGGGGAGAGATTTGAAGCTGCAGAAATTCTCCTACAGGCTTGAAGAAGCAAACAGCCATGGAGTGAAATTCCTATAGAGGGGGCCACATGGCAAGAAGCTGAGTGGTTCCCGGCTGGTAGCCCTCAAGGGTGTGGGGACCTCTGCCCTGCGACCACAGGGGACCGAATTTTGCCAACAACCACGTGGCTTTGAAGGGGCCCCTGATTCTCAGATGGGGTCACAGCCCAGCTGACACCTTGAATACAGTCTGCTGGGACCCTGAGCAGAGATCTCTGCCAACTCCTGACCACAGAAAGTGTGAGATAATAAATGGATGTGCTTTTAACCCCTACGTTTATGAGTATTTATTATGAGGCACGGATAACGAATACCAAGGCCACGCCCCAGGTGTCCCTGCAGCCTGGAGCCCCACTTTGAAGGACCCATGTTCTGGCCTCCCCGCAGACCTCCATCCTCACCCTCCCACAACACACCTACCCATGCTCTCCAGCCTCTACAAGTCCATGTGTGAGGCCTTGAAGTTCAGCTTCTGCACCAGGAGTAAAGGTGGGGGTGGGGGCCCCGGGGGTCAGGACCCCAGGCTCTCAGCCACCCTCCAGCACAGCTGCAGCCCCCGGGGCAGCCTGGGCTTCAGGGCCTCCCTCATGGAGCGGGGTGGCCCTGGATCCATGGGCATGAGGGGCTCTGAGGGGCCTCCCTCTCCCCCAGGCGCAGCCGCTTGTGGTGCAAGCACGGCCCCTGCTTGCCCAGGACTGAGCTCAATAGGCCAGCCATCTCCCCCGGCCAGAACCAAAATTTCACAATCCCTGTGGCTTCGGGCTGGGTTTGCCCTGTGTCCCAGGAAGGGGAATGCAGGGTCGGGGCGTCTCCAGGAAACGGGGGCCGTCCCTCCGGGAACACACAGACAGGGTGGGCTCCACGTCTCTGACGGCTCCGGGTGCCCCATCCTCAGGGTGTGGAGACCTCTCCGGGGACCTCTCAATCTGGGGAGGCCGTGAGGCTAGGGGAGAGCGGGGCTGGGATTCCAGAGAAGTCAGAGGGAGGGAGAAACAGCTCTTGCAACACTGGTATCTCAGGCTCCTCCGGCAGGCTCGCCCCTCGGGGAGGGCAGCGCGAGTGGCAGGTCCCCTCACCAGGACTGGGACAGGCCCAGGATCAGGCCCCCTTCTCCCCTCCACCCCGTGGGGCAGCCCCTGCCTGCATCGCGCATCCCGCCGTGAGCCGGCTGCTACCCAGGCGGCCGGGCAGCCCCCTTGAGGCCAGCAGGCAGGACCCCGCAGAGCGCGGTCACGGCTGCACACCACAGGCTTTGCTGTCCGGCACGAGGAGACACGCCTGTTCCCGACATGGCCTGGATCCGGGAGCCGAGTTGGGGGATGGGCGGGCCTGGACGTCTGCTTTCCTGGACACGGCCAGAGGGCCCCGCCCGGGACGGGGTGGCCGAGATGGAGAGGCCCCTGGGGACAGCCCTCTGTGTGCGGATGGGTCCTGGCTGGAAGGAGGCCAGGGCCTCCGTGAGCTCAGCTGCTCACCTCGTGGCCTTTCACAGGCCTTGATGTCTCACCCCAGTCCCCAGCCGACAGAGCGAAGGAAGACCGCAGCGGGTGCAGGAAACGCATTGCGCGTTCTTTCACCCGACCCGCGATAAAGCCTCTCAGCAAATAAGAAGCAGACCCCCTCGACCTGAGAACGATTTTCTACCATATTTAGTGGAGCCTAAGACGTGTTCCCCGTAAGTTCAAGGATGAGGCCAGGTGGCCTCCGCCACCACTTCTAGTCCATATCGCTTTGAAGGTCCCAGACAATGTAGCAAACCAAGGAAAAAGAAATAGGCTTAAAGGTTGTTAAAGAAGAAACAAACGGCCATTATTCACCAATGGAAACTGTTTACACAGAAAACCCCAGGTGACTCTCAGACAGCTCTTAGGATTATTACGAAGCCAAGTTTCCTGGGAAAAGAGTGAACAAAAGTCAATTTCGTTCCTACAGACATGAGTTAGGAAATGCCATTTGGAAAATCATACAGTTCAGAATCCTTGCCCTATAAGACCCAATGGTTTATTACAAAGTTACTTCATGGATACAGGGTAGTATTGGGACAGGGATAAAGAAATAACTATGGAAAAAATCAAAAGCCTAGAATTGAACTACCCAGCATGTGGACACGTTATAAAGTGTGCAGATCTTCAGGGAGAAGTTAGGTATTTGAGTTACCACCTAAGGACACTGAGTTGCCCACCTGTGAAATGCTATCCCTACCTCACAGCCTCCTCAAATACCCATTCCTGTCAGGTTAAAAACCAAAATATGGGGGCTTCCCTGGTGGCGCAGTGGTTGAGAGTCCGCCTGCTGATGCAGGGGACACGGGTTTGTGCCTCAGTCCGGGAAGATCCCACGTGCCGCGGAGCGGCTGGGCCCGTGAGCCATGGCCGCTGAGCCTGCGCGTCTGGAGCCTGTGCTCCACAACGGGAGACGCTGCAACAGTGACAGGCCGGCGTACCGCAAAAAACAAAAAAAAAACCAAAAAAAACCCAAAATATGGAAAGAAGAAATGATGTGAACTTCTTTAAAAAAAAAGAAAAAGAATATTTTCATGAGCCAGGCTAAGGAAGAATGTCTCCAGCAAGACAGAGCACAAGAGGAAAAGATTGATGCTTGTTTACCATTAAAGTTGTAAACCACTGTGCATGAAAAGTCATCTCAGGAAAAAAAAAAAAGCCACAAGCTTGGAGAAGATGTTTGCAATGCATGTATCCAGAGCAGTGGTAACAATGTGTGCGTGTGTGTGTGTGTGCTATGTGTAATGCACATATATGTATATGCACGTGTATATAATACATAATAATATATAACTGTATACACATGTAACTGTATATAAAGATAGATAATCTCAAAACATCATATATAACCAAACACACACACACAGAGTCATTTTACATCAAGGGACAAACATAGAAGCAGACAAATTATGGAAGCAGAAAGCAAATTGGCCAATAGCATTTGCAAAGCCTCAACCAGCAGTCCTGTCAATGAGCTCCGGCCAGTGAGATGCCCGCTCGTCCCAGAGCACCGGAAGCACTGGTGAGCTCACGGACAGGGTAGTGTCTATACACTGCTCCTGAGATTAGGACAGGCACAGCCATTTCCAAGAGCAGTATGGCACCTTCATATACAGCAAACCTCGCACGGGCCCCAGGGACGCGTAGGATTGCACAGAAGTGGCTTCGTGACGGTAAACGTGGCAGAAGGTAACGGACACAGTTCTTCCCTCCCCTCAAGAGGTGGAGTCTCCTTCCCGCACACTGAATCCTGATTGGTCAGGGGAGTGGCTTTGGCCAGCGGGCATTAGCACGTGGGTCGCGAGCAGAGGCTTGAAAAGCGCTGTGCACGGGGGGGAGGGGGGGGGCTTGGCTGCAATGACTTTCACGCGAGAGAGCTGAGCCTCCTGCCGAGCAAAAGGCCACAAGGAGGAGGACCTCCCCGTGAGCCGGGCCGTCCCAGATCGCGCGATCACGCAGCCGCCCGCTGGCCACCGGGGCATGAGAGAGCTCAGCGGCCGCCAGCCAGGCCGGCCCAGTCAGGGCTGCTCGGTGGCTCAGGGACGCCTGAGCTACATAAAAGCGTCATTGTATAGACCCACTAAGTGTTGAGATGGCTTGTTGCGTTGCATCAGTCAGCAAAAGTTGACAGATACAATGAAGAACTGAAGACTTCATCAACATCCAAAGGGAGAATAAAGTGCATCCCGACCTGTGCACTGCGATGCCATCCCGCAGTGAAAGTGAAGGAATCAGGGCCATTATTAGATGAATCTCATAAATACTGATTAAACGAGAAGGACAGGTGGCACACGCTGCACACAGTCTGACACCGCCGATACGACGTTTGTTATCTTGAAACGCTGGTTCAGGTGGCGCAGGTCCTCCCGTCCCGGCCAGTCTCCGGGGTTATGTCCTGCAGTCCAGAGCCTGTCCCTGCCCCGACGGCACCCCTCTCGCCCCCTCTCTCTGCCCCATCTGGACTCGGCAGCACCTGACATGGAGCGGGCTTTGTTTTTAATCCCAGAAGGGCTTGGCTTGGACGGTTCGGAGCAAAGGCTAAAGGGATGAAAACAGTTTTACAATTACAAGCCTAGATTAACAGATGGGAAAAGGTACCACAAAAAGCAGTTCCCTACTAACTTTGGATTAAGGCACCACAGACCGATCAGAGTGACCGAAAGCCAGAACACTGACAACAGCAAATGCTGGTGAGAACGTGGAGCGGCAGGGACTCTCGCTCGCCGCTGGTGGGAACGCGGAATGGCGCAGCCACGTCGGAAGGCAGTGTGGCAGTCTCTTCCAAAACTAAACACACCCTTAAAAACAGGCATAATCAGTTCATAGCGATTATCCTTAGTGACTGAAAGGGGCTCAAGGAATCTTCTGGGGTGCTGGTACTGTTAGGGGGTTTCATAAGGTGCCTGTTTATACGAATGCGTTTGTGAAAATTCATCAAACTGCCTTGCTTACAATGTGTACACGTTTAGGTATGAATGCTACAATTCCTAATAACTAAAACGTAAAAAAAAAAAGTAAATGTTAGACTTGATGGGACTATTCACAAGCCCAGTTTTAAAAATTAAAACGAAACAGGGCTTCCCTGGTGGCACAGTGGTTGGGAGTCCGCCTGCCGATTCTGGGGACGCGGGTTCGTGCCCCGGTCCGGGAAGATCCCACGTGCCGCGGAGCGGCTGGGCTCGTGAGCCATGGCTGCTGAGCCTGCGCGTCCGGAGCCTGTGCTCCGCAACGGGAGGGGCCCGCGTACCGCAAAAAAAAACCAAAAACGAAACATACTCTTACTATTTGCTCCAGCCACCAAGATGTCCTTCAGTAGGTGATGGATAGATAAATAGCTACCAACCAGGGCTAAAAGAGGATGAGCTATCAAGCCACTAAAAAACATGGTGGTGGTGGGGGGGACCTTAAATGCATATGACTAAGTGACAGAAGCCCATCTGAAAAGGCTACAGACTGTATGATTCCAACTATAGGACATCTGGAAAAGGCAGAAACTGTAGAAACAGGAAAAAGTCCAGTGGTTGCCCAGGGTGGTGGGTGGAGGGGTGAAGAGGTGGTGCATAGGAAGCTTTTAGGGCAATAATACTACTCTGTGTGATTCTGTAAGGATGGACACATGTCATTATGCATTTGTCCAAACCTATAGAGAGCACAACACCAAGAGTGAACTCTGACGTAAACTGTGGCCTTTGGACGATGACGATGTATCACTGTAGCTCAGTGACTGTGACAAAGGTACCACCCTGGCGGGGATGCTGACGGTAGAGAGGCTGAGCATTCTGGGGGGGAGGAGGTATATGGGAACTCTCTGTGCCTTCCCCTCAATTTTTCCGTGAACCTAAAACTTCCCTTAAAATAAAGTCTTTTTTAAAAAAATCGGTCAAGGGTCCACTGAAGACAGACGGTGCGGCGGAGGTGCTGTGAATCAGAAGAGGGTGACGGTTCCGAGGAACGCCCCACGCCCTGCCCTCTGGAAACTGAAACCCATCAAACTCTCTTAGGGGAACTGGAGCAGGGGGGAGAGAGGAAGGTGGTCCATTGTGGCTCCCCACGGTGCAGCGGCCGTGGCTGGGGTGATAGCCAGTCAGAGGGCCCCGGACCCCAGTTCGGGGGCCAGGAAGTGCTAAGAGGCCCCCTGAGGGGTGTGAATGGAGTGGGGGGCTCATGTCGGGTGACCTGGGCAGGACCGTGGCCGCCAGCAGTGTGACATCCAGGACTGGGGTGTGGGTCTCCTCGGCAGCTGAGGTCCTCCCTGATGGCAGAGTCATCTAATAGCCCCCGAGAACTGAGGGGAAGGGGGAGATGCTTCTCCGGGTGGCCAAGTTCGGATCCTAAGGCTGCCACATTTAAAGCCGAGAGTAACACGGTCACGGGAATGGAGCAAGCATGGTCACTGCCCTGAGTTTCTCGTTCGTTGGTTCAAGGTGGGGACCTGGCAACAGAATTGGTTAAAGCTGGGACTTCCCTGGCGATCCTGGTTCAGACTCTGCGCTTCCACTGCAGGGGGCCCAGGTTCGACCCCTGGTTGGGGAACTAAGATCCCGCATGTCACGCGCTGTTCAGCCAAAAAAAAAAAAAAATTGGTTAAAGCTCCCTGATGACTCTGAGAGAAGCCTGAGAGAGAACCTTGATCTTTTCAGCACTCAGGGCCATGACTCCCACATGGTGGGGTCTGCCCTCCCCACACCCATACCTGCCAGCTTTGCCAGGGCCCATAGGTGACTTGGGAGTGCTCCAAGCGTTGGTTCAAAGCAAGCCCTTCTCCTCTGCAGGCTTCCAGTGCAGGGTGGGACCTTCTGGAAAAATGCAGGGGACAGGGCAGGGGCACAAGGGAAACACACCAGGTGCACACAGGGATCTGGGCTGGTAGCCAGTCCTTCCTTTTAACTTTTCACTCGTTTATTCAGGTATAAGAACCTATTCGTTTCCTGTGGCAGCTGTAACCAATGCCCACAAACTGGCTGGGTTAGAACAACAGAATTGTACGCTCTCAGTTCTGGAGGCCAGAAGTTTGAAATCCAGGGTCCGCAGGGCCCCCCTCCAAAGGCTCCAGGCTCCTTGCCTGTTCCAGCACCGCTGGCTGCTGGCCTTCCTTGGCTGTGGCCGCGTCACACCAGCCTCTTCAAGGGCAGCGTCTTCACGCGACCCTGCTCCATCTTCACATCACCATTGGTCTACCTCCCTCCCATAAGGACACTTGTGAATGTATGCAGGGTCACCCAGATAAGCCAAGAGAATCCCCCGTCTCAGGGTCCTCAGTGTAACCACATTTGCCGTATAAGGTCCCAGAGTCCAAGGTTAGGGAGTGAGCATTTTAGGGGGCACCATCCTGCTGCCCGCAGCCGTCTAAGGCAACTCAAACCCTGTGGGTGGACTTACAGAGCCAGGTGAAGGAGATGGGGATGCGGGCGCAGTTTTCAACAGACCGTTGTCTGTGTGCACCCCCCTGCCAAGCGCCAGAGAGAACTGGGCAAGGGCGGCGGTCCCCTCCACACCAGCAGCCTGGGACAGGCAGGCTGAGTGCCCCAGAGGGAGGGAAAGGGGGTGGCCTGGAGCCTGGGAGCGCAGACCCTGTGTGGGCACCACTGACTCTGCAGGAACACAGGCGGGGGCTGGCACGTTCCTCCAGGAAAGTGGAAGCCCTCCGGCTGCTGTGTGTGAGTCCCTTCTGCCCTTGAGGGCTGCTGTGTGCTGGGGCTGGTGTCTGGATCCTGAGATCTGGGTTTCTTTTCCTTTGAGAGATGCGTGTGTGTGTGTGTGTGTGTGTGTGTGGGTGTGTGAGAGAGAGAGAGAGTGGTGGGGGGAAGGAGGAAGGAGAGGAATCGGGGGAGGGAGAGAATGCAGCCGAACGGTGTTCCCACCCAGGTCTGCCCGGCTCCATTGCCTTCCTTGAGGGCACTGACCTTGTCTCTAATTCAGGAAGCGGCAACCCCCAGAAATGCCTGCCCATGTGGACAGACAGACCTCAGAACGGAGCTGTCAGGGACGTCTGGCGCTTCTGACAATCGCACTGGGCATATGAGGGACCATGTGGGACCTGTCCAAGGCTTAGCCCAGAGCTCAGAGCTACCTACACCTGTGATCAACTTAACCCCCTTGGAATCTTGGTTTCCTCATCTGTAAAATGGGGGTAATGGTGTCGATTTCAGGGGTTACTGCAAGGATCATGTGAGGGTGTGTTTGTAAAGTACAAACCCTCAATAAATGGCCCTGTTCTTATCTTTTTCTGGGAGAAGCATGTCAGGGATGACCCACATGCACTGGGCCATAATACACCCATCATGCCTCCTTTGCACATGCGTGCTCCCTCCTCCAGCCAGTGGGCTCCTACTCACCCTTCAGAACCCACTATGAATGGCCCCTTCCGTAAAGCCTTTCCCGGCTGCAGGGCTTCCTCGCCAGGACACCACTTTGCTCTCTACACCTCACTGTGCAGCAGTCTTCACACTAGATTGTCACCGCCTGCTTGCCTGCGGGGGTCCTGCTCACTATGGGGCCTGGGGTGGGTCCATCCACCGTCTGTGCCACATTCAGCACTGGGCTGGTTCCCAGGAGGCTTAGCACAGGAAGGCACAGGCGTGAGACCTCCTGACCGAGGGCGGGTCCGGGAGGAGTAAGCCTCCGGTGAAGATGGTCAGGAAGCGGACAGAAGTGTCCCCAGGGGTTGGGGTTTGAGGGAGCCTCTCAGCCTCCCTGGACACGGCAGCAGGTTTGCCTTGCGTGGCTGAGAAAGGGCTTTGAACCCACGTGGAGGGAGACTCGGAGAATTTCTGCACAGAACAGAATGTTCTTTTCTCTTCTCAGAAATCCCTTAAGCGCCTCTTTCCCAGGCCATGTTTTTCACCGTGAGTTATTGTCATATATATTTTCCACCGAAGGACGGGCCAGGCAGATCGTTGTTGGATCTTCTGCTGCAGAGACTTTGCCAGGCTACTTCTGTGAATTGTGTGTTAGACAAATGCACGTGTGGGAGTTTCTGTTCTGAACTACACGTGTCCTGTGTCCTGCACGACAATTGCACGTGTCCTGGCTGGATGGTTGGAGCCGTGGCCTTTTCAGGATGAAGGACCTGCAGGGACCGTATGACCCCAGCCCCTTCTGGAAGCTGAGGCCCAAGGAGGGGACGTGGGTTGGGAAGGACAGAACCCAGACCCAGCCTGTGGTTCCCAGCTCCCCCCGACCTGCTCCCTGGGTGGCGTGCCCTGGTAACCCTGGGGTGGTCAGCACATGGGGGTGGGCTTACACTTATGGGAAGTGGGCTGGAGCTGGAGCCTGGATGGTGTCCAGTAGGGGCTGTGAATGTCACAGATCTCCCCTCATCACCTGTGTCAGTTTCAACGCTTTCCTTGTCCCCTTAATGGTTTATTTATTTAACTGTTGCATGAGGGCCCTTGGCCTACAGCTGGGGCAATAAAATGGCACTGCGATTCAGGGTAAAAAAATCATGGCAAGTATTGTTTGCCTGTTGGTCAGGCTTAAAATGTAGCTATAATCTCAAGGAGGCTGGGAAGGCCCTGAGGACAGGTAGTGGGTTGAATAGCATCCCCCAAACTCAGGTCCACACGGAACCTCAGAATGTGACCTTGTTTGCGGCGCGGGTTTTTGCAGGTGTAATTAGTTAGGACCTGGAGATGAGATCACGATGCAGATGGGCCCTACATCCAGACCAGTCCTTATGAGAGAGAGAAGAGGTGGTGACAGATGTGGAGGCTGGGGTGACGTGGCCACAGCCCAGGAACTTCTGGAGCCTCCAGGAGCTGGAAGAGGCAGAAAGGATCTTCCCCTGGAGCCTTAGGAGGGAGCGGCCCTGCCAGGACCTTGATTCAGACTCCTGGCCTCCAGAACTGCAAAAGCAAACAAGTTCTAAGCGCCCAGTTCGTGATAGTTTGTCTCGGCAAACAGTGAGGGCGAGAGCTGTGTCCAGTCTACCTGGACTCCCGGGGCCGGTAAGCCCCGCCCCGGCCTCAGTAGCGGACAACGAGGGCTGGTCGCCACCTGCTGTTTGACCTGGTGGGGTGATACGGGAGTGTGGTCTGTGAAAATCCATGCAGCTGTCCAGCTAAGCCCTGTGCCCTTGGCTGTGGCACGGTACTGCACGTCAGTGAGAAGACGTAAAGTTGCTTCTCACTTCCCGGCAACCCACACGTTCCTCCTTGTCAAACACGGGCCCTTCCCTCTTCTGAGCCTCGGTTTAAACACCAGCCACACGGGAAGAGAAACAACAGCCCCCCGCCCCAGGGTGTGGGAGACCAGAAGTCTGAACTCCACGTTCAGCGAGTGGTTATTGGAACTTGGGAGGGTGTTTGTTGACTGCCTCTCGTGGGCGCCCCCAAGCTCCGACAGCCTCTGACTCAAAGCCCAGCCTCCCCTACTCCCATGGGGGCTCTTTCAGTCCAGGGACATCCAGCCCGGTGTCCCCTGCACAGAATCACAACCTCCTGCCGCTGGCGGTACCCGGGGAGGGCACTCTTGCCTAACCTCAGGTTGGAGAGACGCCTGCCAGCTGTGGGCCCGGGGACCAGCCACTCCCCTCTTGGGCCCCGGGTTCTCATCTATAACATGGTGATGGGAGAAGGGGTGAACACGTTTCAGAGCGCCAAGAAGTGGGCGGGCTCCAGACAGTGTACCTGAGAGACCTGGGTCCCATCAGGGAGGTGAGGGGTTCACGGAGCCCCTGCCGGGTGCGTGCTGGGTCTGGGGTCCCCTTGGGGCCGCTGGGAGGAAGGATGCAGCACACGCTGCGGGTAGAGGCACATGCTCCTCCCTCTTGCCTTCCGATGAGGCAGACAGAAAGCAGGAAGTGCGTGCAGAGAAGGGGCTGGACATCCCGCCCGGGGACTGGGGAGGGTTCCACAAAGGGGAAGCATTCAGGGGCCTGACTCTGTGCGACAGCCAACGTCGCCAGCTCTCAGTGTTGTCTGTGCGTCCCCAGGATGTCATGTGTGGATAGGTGAGTGCGCGTGAGGCAGCAGCACGTAGAGGGGCGTCCAGAGCAATTCCAGGAAGAGCCACACCAGGGCCAGGGCCGGGCCCTGGGACCAGCAGCTGCAGGGTGTGGCCGAGGGCAGGGCTGCAGGGAGGGCCCAGCAAGCAGCCGCCAGGTGGGAGGGTTTTGAGGTGAGCAGCTGTCGGCCAGACCCCAGGCGTCGTCCCCGAGCACAGGCGGCTCTCCCACCTTCTGTGCTGGACATCCTCCCCGTCACCTTCCAAGGACACTCCTCAGGCAGCAGGAGCTGGGCTGCAGGGGTACCGCGCGCAGCAAATATTCTTTCAGAGATGAGACTCCAGGATGGCCAAGGCGCACCAAGACGGGCCCTCCTGCTGGAGGAGGGATGAACCAGTAGAACCTTTCTAGAAAGCAAGTTGGCCCTCAGTGCCAAGTCTTAAAGGAGTTTATATCCATGACCCCGTGACTACTCCTACAGGACTTCCCCCTAAAGACACCATTACGATGCCCGCAAACATTCACGCCCGGGACATTCACCCCGGCTTCATCAGTGGCCGCGCACCGTTCGAGGAGGCGGGGTTGACTAAACAGATGACAGCACCCACCCGGCTAGGTGACACGTGGCCACCTAAAGCATGCTTTTGAGAAGGTTTAACGAAGGGGGAAGTGGTCGCTCTGTGACGTGAGTCGATAAACGTGACGCACAGCCATGGTGGGAGCGTCCATTACGCACACCCCGCTCTTCACTGACCCCGCTTCCCCAGCGCCCCTTCGTCTTCCCTGTATCCACCCTGTGTCTGGGGGAGAAGAGCCCTTCAGGCTGCCAGCTGGCTTCCAGCTGGGCTCAGCTCCCGGGAGAATGGGGGAGGGACAGGGATCCTCAGATCTCCCCCAGCTCCGGCCAGGGGACCCCAGAACTTGGGAACGCCCCCTCCTTCCTCTGCCCCCAGGGGTGGAGGTGGCTTCGTGCACTGTTGCAGCTTTTCTGTGCCTCCATTGCTGTCCCGTGACCAGTGCCTGTTTTTGTTTGTGTGTGTGTGTGTGTGTGTGTGTGTGTGTGTGTGTGTGGTACGCGGGCCTCTCACTGTTGTGGCCTCTCCCGTTGCGGAGCGCAGGCTCCGGACGCGCAGGCTAAGCGGCCATGGCTCACGGGCCCAGCCGCTCCGCGGCATGTGGGATCCTCCCGGACCGGGGCATGAACCCGCGTGCCCTGCATCGGCAGGCGGACTCTCAACCACTGCGCCACCAGGGAAGCCCCAGTGCCTGTTATTCATCACCTGCTTGAAATGCCGAGACTGGTGTCTGTTTTCCCAGGAGGATTTTTTTAACATTTTATTTTGAAATAATTATTGATTTGCAAGAAGTTGCAAAGGTAGTACAGAGAGGTCCCATGTACCCTTCAACCAGCTGATTGCATCTTATGTAACAACGGCACAGAAATTGACGTTAGAAGGTGTGTGTATGTGTGTGTCTGTGCCACTTTATCACATACGTAGATTCATGCAACCACCCCGCAGGCAAGACACAGAGCCAGTCCTCCCCCACGGCCATCTCCCTGCGTCACATCCTCCCCACCGTCCCTAAACCCCTGCACCCACGAATCTGTTCTTCATTTCTGTGATTTTGTCCTTCCAAGTTTACATAAATGGATCACACAGTATGTGAAGTTGTGACACTGACTTTTCCCCTCCACATGATGTCCTGGAGGCCACCCAAGTTGTTCTGTTTATCAGTGGGTTCCTCCTTTGCGTTGGGAGTGGCGTCCACGGTGCGAATGGGATGGACGGACACACACGGTTGACTTAACCATTCATGTAAGTCGTCGCTTTGGGCCACTACCCAGAAAGCGGCTCTGAAGGATTAGGTGCAGGTTTTGTGTGAACGCGAGCCTTTATTTCTCTGGGATGAACACCCAGGAATGTGATAGCTGAGTCCTACGTATAGGTTTAGTTTAGATTTCTTTTTTTTTTTTTAAGAAACTGTCAGATTATTTTCCACTTTACACATCCCGACAAGATTTTGAGCGAGGTGCACGCCTCGGAGAAAAGCACAAACATGATCGCTATCTCTGGTGGCCATCCCCAAGTATAATGTTTACTCCTTATGTGTATATTTCTGTATCTTCCAAATTTTATGAAATACACACGTATTTTGTAATATACATTTGGTCGTCAGAAGGGAAAGTACATTCTGTGAAAATTACTGGATAAAACGAGAAATTTTTCATGAAACCCTGTTTTTTAAAATGAAGATAATACAAAGTCTGTCAGTAAGATCTAAACTACATAACAAACTCACACACGCATACACGCCCCAAGACTCAAGGCCAGAGGACAGCACCCTGCCTGTCAGCCGGGGTCCACCCTGACTGCTGGGGTTGGAGTCAGTATTCATTTCCTGGACCTGTCATAACAAAGTACCATAAACGTGGTGACTTAAAAAGATAGAAATTGATTCTCTTACTGCCCCAGAGGCCAGAAGTCCAAATAAAGGAGTCTACAGGGCCGGGCTCCGTCCAGAGGCTCTCGGAAGGAGCCCGCTCCCTCCATCTTCTTTGGGTTCCAGGTGTTCCTGGCTTGTGGCCCCATCACTCCAATCTCTGCCTCCCTCTGTGTGGACATCTCCTCCTCCTTCTCTGTGTGTGCGTTTCTTACAAAGACACTCGTCACTGGATTTAGGGCTCTCCCAGATAACCCAGGGTGAGCTCATCTCAAGACCCTTAGCTCAATTACATCTGTGAAGACACTATTTCCTTTTTCTTCCTTTTTTTTTTTTTGACGTATTTTTTGGCCGCATCAAATGGCATGCGGGATCTTACTTCCCCGACCAGGGATCAAACCCGCGCCCCCTGCATTGGCAGTGCAGAGTCTTAACCACTGGACCGCCAGGGAAGTCCTGAGCCTATCTCCAAATAAGGAAGTTCACAGTCACAGGGTCTGTTGTTTTTTTTCTTTTTAATTTTTATTTTATATTGGAGTAGAGTCGATTAACCATGCTGTGTTAGTTTCAGGTGTACAGCAAAGTGATTCAGTTATACATACACATTTATCTACTCTTTTTCAAATGCTTTTCCCATTTAGGTTGTTACAGAATACTGAGCAGAGTTCCCCGTGCTCTACAGTAGGTCCTCGTTGGTTATCTACTTTATATATAGTAGTGTGTGTATGTCAATCCCAAGCTCAATTTATTCCTACCGGTCCGGGGGTTAAGACTTGGCTATACCTTTTGCAGGGCCACCATCCAACCTACTATGATGGGGTAGCTTTAACAACTGTCTGCCCTGGTGGCACAGTGGTTAAGAATCCACCTGCCAATGCAGGGGACACGGGTTCCATCCCTGGTCCGGCGGGATCCCACGTGCCTTGGAGCAACTAAGCGCATGTGTCACAACTACCGAGCCCGTGCACCGCAACTGCTGAGCCTGCGCTCTAGAGCCCACGAGCCACAACTACTGAAGCCCTTGCGCCTAGAGTCCCTGCTCGGCAACAAGAGAAACCACCGCAATGAGAAGCCCGCGCACCGCAACCAAGAGTAGCCCCCTCTCGCCGCAAGTAGGAAAAGCCCGCGCACAGCCATGAAGACTCAACGCAGCCAGACATACATATGTACATATATCAATCAATAAATTTTTTAAAACACTTTAAAATAACGGTCTGCCTATTTTTTCCTACCTTCTAAATGATCCACAAGAATATTCTATTATTAGGAGCACCAGTAGGACTCACAATACTGTAAGAAATGCACAATAAGAAGTTACTTTTCCCAGCTTGAGAGAGACAGAAACAGAGAGGTGGTCGAGAAGGATGGCTAAGAGAGCGCCAGACCCTCCCGGGTGCGCAGACAGGCCCATCCCCCGCTACCCCCGGCCCTCCCCGCCCATGGCAGAGGGCTGGACACTGCCTGAGTGAGTGGCTGTGTCGGTGTGCCCAGGTGACATCATCACCCTGGCGCTTCCCCGGTGTGCAGGCACAGAGCGGGGGGCCCGTGGCCCGAGAGGATGGGGACACGGCGGGGGTGATGCAGGCTGTCGGGGAGCAGCAGATGGAAGGCCGTGAGCGTGTTTACTGGGCGCTGTCTGGGCAGCACTTTGGGGAGGTCACCCTTGACCCCACTGGGGCAGGTCAGCATGGTCACCCCCGCTTTACAGGTGAGGACACAGCGTTTCAGACAGTTGGATCGTTGCTCACAGCTGAGAGCTGGGGAGTGGCAGAGCTGCGACTTGCACAGGGCACATGGTCTCAAGGACAATTTCCAATGCAGACTCTGGCCAAATGCAGACTGGAAACTTGTCCCTTGGCCTGTCCCGGTGTACGCAGTGGTGCTCAGTGAATGTTCCTGGACCGACCTCCTCGAGGGCGGGGCTCACGTCTATTTCGTCCCTGCGCAGACAGCAGCCGGCCTGCGGGGGAGGGACCCCTTCGGGGGGGGTGGCTGAAGGGGCAGGAGCTGCAGGGCTCTGAGCCGCGAGTCCACGCCCCCACTGTGCCGCTCACGTGCGCTCTGATTTGGGCGTAGTTCGTGCCCTCCCTGGGCCTCGGTTTCCCCACTCGTACACTCCGGGTGGGTGCTTGCCAAGCCCTGCTCTTCTGATCTGTGGTAGCAAAGGGAAAAGCAAGTTTCTGTCCCCGGGAAACTGACCAGCGCTGTGCTCTCAGCACCCTGGCCCCTGCCCAGACCCCGCTGGAGGCCATGGGCCTCCCCGCTCCGGAGTGAGTCCCAGGACAGGAAGTCTGGGAAGAACTCTCTTCCTGGCCCTGGGAATGCACCTCCGGGACCAGGACTGTCTGCTGGGCGGGACAGTGGCTAGAGTGTAGACGCCGACACACACCCAGGCAGAGCACGCCCACACACACCGCACCCAGCACACACACCCTGCACACGCACACACACGTACACACATATGCACGCGTGAGCACACATAGGTGGGCACCTGCACACCCAAAGCAACACACACACCGCATCAACACATACGCACATGTGCGCGCCCACACACATCTCTATGAAACGACTATTAAAAGTTATACCCTCCACACGCGTCAGTGGAGAGAAAGGCAGTAAGTCAGAGAGAGAAAAATAAATATCGTATGTTCACGCATATCTGTGGAATCTAGAAAAATGGTACAGATGAACCGGTTTGCAGGGCAGAAATAGAGACGCAGATGTAGAGAACAAACGTATGGACACCAAGGGGGGAAAGCGGGGCTGTGGGATATCGGGGGGTGAACTGGGGGATTCGGATTGACGGGGATACACTAACTAATATGTATAAAGCATGTAACTAATGAGAACCCGCCGTATAGCACAGGGAACTCACTTCACTTCGCTGTACAGTAGAAACTAACACAGCATGGTAAAACAACTATACCCCAATTAAAAAAAAAAAACAAATCACCACCATGGTGCCCATGTTAGAGAACTTCCTTCCAGATTTTGATAGAAAGATGTATAGGCATACATCCTGTCTAAGTTTTACCAAAATGGCATCATAGGGCCCCTCTGGGGTGTGACCCCTTTTGTCACCCTAGGAGGTAAAGTGACACTTTCCACTTGCGCTGAGTGGAAGCCTGCATACCAGTGCCGTGCCCCATGGCACACCATCCCTCAGACCCCCTGCCACGTGGCGTTAAGTCACACCTGGTTTTCAGTGTCATAAAAAGCGCCGTGGGACGTATCACAGCTCAGAATTTGTGCAAAGCCTTAACTGTTCATCTCCTCGGGATACATTCCTAGGAGCCTGTTGCGAGCAGCATTTCGCCTGTACAAGAATCCATCCCTGTCCATCCGTCTGTCCAGGTGTCCCCGTCCCCCAAAGGCACCCTGCATGGGTTCAGAACACAGAGGGCACTCCCAGATGAAGCGGCCGCTCCCCTCGGAGGGAAAGCAGTGTGGGCAGCGGCCTGGGGGTGAGTATTGCCGGCCAAAATCTCCCCAGGTGGCGCAGAGGTGACAGACGTGGGATGGCGGGGGCTGACTCCGTCATAGCATGAGGCCCTTCATTGCCGGTAAACGAGGGTTGGGTCTTTTCAATTTTGGTAAAATAGATATAACATAAAACTCACGTTTTAGGTTGTTTTTAGGTGTATAGTTCAGTAGCATTAAGTAATGCATAGTGCTGTGCGAACATCACCGCCATCTCCAGACAGATGTGTCACTGCAGGGAGCCTGGCCAAGCTGGGAGGCAGAGAACTGGGGGCTGCAGGGCCCCAGGAGATGGAGAGGAGGGGCCTGAGCTACACCCTGTGGAGGCCCTGGAGCCCAGTCCACGCACTGGAGCGCCAGGCCCGGAGCAGGGGAGGGGGAAGGGGTGCGGGCAGGGGGCATGCCTCGGAGGTGAGGTCACCCAGGACAGCTGGGCCAGAGTAGGAGCCCAAGTGCTGAGTCTGCACGAAGTCGGGGAGCGCTGGGGGGTGACGGGAGCTGGCCTAGCGCTGGGGCCTAGCGCTGGGGCCTCACAGGGGACAGGGAACCTCGGGCCCTGAGGCTGAAGCTCCCGGCCCAACCTTCAGGGAAATTATAGGGGCCCCCGGCCGCGCGCAGGATGGGAACAGCCTGGCAGGCTTTGCACGGACCATACCCACACAGGGTGCTCAGGTTGAAGGGGCATCGTGTCTGCAGCTCAAAGTGCCACAGAAGTGCCGAGCTCGGTGCTGGACACCACTGGGACGCAGCCTGGATGGGCACGATCCCTGCTCAGCCCTGCCTCGCCCCTCCTGGCCACACAGCGGCCAACGCCACCCTTCAAGGACACACCTCAGCTCACCCTCCAGCCCCTGCCCCCCAGGAGCCCTGCTTGGAATCTTCGGCCAGAGCCCACCTCTCCATCCCTGCCCACACTCTGGCCACAGAGAGCCTCCTTCAGGCTCCTTCAGGCAGTGGGACATTCCGGCTATGCTGAGTGCTGCCCAGTGGGGACGTCCACGCCACCATCGGTGCCCTCTGGCTGGGCCTGGGAGGCAGGAGCTGCGTCCAGTCCTGGGCAGCACAGCCCTAGCCGTGGGCACTCTGCCCAGAGTCTGGATCCTGGGAAGCAGCGGGCACCCCCGTGCTATAAGCGGCACCTCCGTCTCTCTGCACCTCGACTCCCTCACCGGACACACTTACAGCTAACAACCACCTGGCGGCTCACAGGCAGAGCGTCGCCAGGTGGGAAGGCAGGTGTGTACGGTGGGGCGGGGCGGTGTCCCTGCCTG
Organism: Phocoena sinus; assembly: GCF_008692025.1. Taxonomy (NCBI): domain Eukaryota; kingdom Metazoa; phylum Chordata; class Mammalia; order Artiodactyla; family Phocoenidae; genus Phocoena; species Phocoena sinus. The sequence goes on along the minus strand of NC_045767.1, from coordinate 3,255,163 downwards.
TCTGCCCAGCTGGTGGGGAGACACGCTGCAAACAGTGACACGAGTCTGCCACGGGGAGGGCGAAGAGGTTGCCTCGGTCCCAGTGCCGGGGTCAGCACCTCTGTCCCACCCCCCCGTAAGCTGCAAGCCTCGAGGGCAGCGTCGTTAATGAGCCAGGGTCCCCAGGGCGCTGCAGAAATGCTGTGGATTCTTCCTGGTTTCGGATGTCAACTCTGCCCCTTCCTGGGCTGGGTTCCCAGCCTCACCTCAGGCTGGACACTCAGATGGTCTGCCCTCTCACCTCAGCCCGCCTTTGGTCGGGTTCCCCAGAAGCAGACCTGAGCCTTTGCTCACTGTGTTGTGGATATGCAGGGGGCGCCCCTGTGCTTAGGACACGTGCACCGAGGAATTGAAGGTAAAGAGATGTCACGTCCACAACTTGCCCTCAAATATTCCAGGAGAAAACCTGTGCGAGAGACAGAGACAGAGAGATAGAGAGACAGAGGTGGAGAGACAAAGAGAGACAGAGACAGAGAGCGAAGAGGAGAGAACAGGCTTCACGAGGACTTCTTGAGGAATGGACACTAAGATCAGAGCCGCCCAAGGAAGGGAGAGGAAAATCCCCAGGACGATGACTGACTCCAGAAAACGGGAAAGGTCAGGCCTGGTCGTCTCCAGGGGGTCTGGGACTCAGAACCGTTGCAGAGGGGCACGTGAGCAGGACAGGTGATGGACAAAGTGCTGTATATCAGAGTGGGGGAGGGGAGAGGGTGTCAAGACCGCTCAGTGGGGAGAGTATAGTCTTTTTTTTTTTTTTCGGTACACGGGCCTCTCACTGTTGTGGCCTCTCCCGTTGCGGAGCACAGGCTCAGCGGCCGTGGCTCACGGGCCCAGCTGCTCTGCGGCATGTGGGATCCTCCCGGACCGGGACACGAACCTGCGTCCCCTGCATCGGCAGGGGGACTCTCAACCACTGCGCCACCAGGGAAGCCCGAGAGTGTAGTCTTTTAATCAAATGGTGCCGGGACCACGGCATCCCACATGCAAATGAATGAAGTTGGGTCCCTACCTCACACCACATACGGAAATTAACTCAAGATGGATCATAGTCCTAAATGGAAGAAGCAAAGCTATAAAACTCTTAGAAGAAAGTGCAGGAATAAGTCTTTGTGACCTTGGGTTGCAAAGGCTTCTTAGATATGTCACCAAAAGCACAAGCAACAAAAGAGAAAATAGACAAATTGGACTCCATGTTAAAATTAAATTCTTGTGCTTCCAAGGATACCAGTGAAAAGACAACTCACAGAATGGGAGAAAATATTTGCAAGTTATATATTTCATAAAGGGATTTTATCCAGAATGTATAAAGAACTCTTATAACTCAATAATAAAAAGGCATGTAACCCAGTTTAAAGATGGGCGAATAATCTGAATAGACATTTCTCCAAAGAAAATATTCAAATGACCAATAAGCACACAAAGAGATGCTCATCATTAGGGAGATGCAAATCCAAACCACGAGGGGATGCCACCTCATACGTAGTGCGATAACTATGTTAATTTTTTAAAAGACAGAAAATAAGAGGTATTGGCAAGAATGTGGAGGAATCAGAGCCTCCCTGCCGATGGGAACGTGAAATGGTGCAGTCATTTTGGAAAACAGTTCCTCAAATGGTTAAACATAGAATTACCATATGACTCAGCAATTCCGCTCCTAGGTATGTACCCAAGAGAACTGTAAACTTATGGCCACACAAATTTACATATGAATGTTCACAGTGTTTTCCATAATGGAAACACCCCAAACATCCATTAATGGACGACAATGGATTACAAATGGAAATGCAGTATGTGCTATATCCACACAATGGAACATTACTCAGTCATGAAAAGGAATCAAGTACCGATACATGCAACAACATGGTTGAACCTTGAAAACGTGATGGTCAGTGAAAGAAGACAGTCACAGCAGGACCACGGGTTGTATGATTCCATTTATATGAAATGTCCAGAACAGGCAAATCCCTAGAGACAGAAAATAGATGAGCAGTTACCAGGGCCTGGGTGAAGGGGAAATGGAGAGTGACAGCTGACGGGTACAGGGTTTTTTTTAGGGTGATGGAAATGTTCTAAGATTAATTGTAGTGATGGTTGTACACACTTGTGAATATACTGAAAAACCACTGAATCGTACTCTATAAAAGGGTGAATTGTATGGCATGTGAATTATATCCCGATGAAGTTGTTATATTTGTTTTAAAACCAAGGGTGGGGGAAATTCTATGGCAGTCCAGTGGTTAGGACTCAGTGCTCGCACTGCCGTGGCCCAGGTTCAGTCCCTGGTTGGGGAACTAAGATCCCGCAAGCCCCACGGCACAGCCAGAATAAATAGATAAATAAAATAAAACCAAGGGGGATTGTTAGAAACTGAGATTTCGGAGGTGGAGCCGTTTCTGGTGATATAAGAGCTGGGACCAAGGAGGGCTGGAGGAGGAATTCCCTGCGGTGAGCAGTCCTGGGAACAGGTCGCCGGATGTGCTGTCACACAGTCACTCGGTGGGGATGGGGAGAGACGTCCGGGGTTTGGGAGAGAGGGGAGGGGTGGGCTTGGGCCAGGGGAGTGGACGAGAGTCAAAGAGATGATGGGCGGGTGAGGGGCGTGTGTTTAGGCTGGAAGCCGTCATCCACAGGGCCGGGAGTTGTGGGGTACATTTAGTCCTGAGGTACTTAGAGGAGGCGGTACCCAGGCTGAGAGGTGGGGACAGGGGCCCTGGTTCTTTGCCGCCTGTTCAGCTGGTTACCTGGTGGCAGCTGAGAGCAATGTAGTGCACAGGAGGGTGAGAGCCAAGTGTGCCCTTTTTTATTTTTAATAAATCTACTTATTTTTATTTTTGTTTATTTTTGGCTGCGTTGGGTCTTTGTCGCTGCACATGGGCTTTCTCTAGTTGCGGCGAGCGGGGGCTACTCTTTGTCGCGGTGCGCGGGCTTCTCGTTGCGGTGGCTTGTCTTATCGTGGAGCACGGGCTCTAGGCACATGGGCTTCAGTAGTTGTGGTGCGTGGGTTCCGTAGTCATGGCTTGCAGGCTCTAGAGCGCAGGCTCAGTAGTTGTGGTGCACGGGCTTCGTTGCTCCACGGCATGTGGGATCTTCCCGGACCAGGGGTTGAACCCGTGTCCCCTGCATTGGCAGGCAGATTCTTAACCACTGCACCACTAGGGAAGCTCAGTGTGCCCATTTTAAGGAGGAGGAAACTGAGGGTCAGAGAGATGAAAGCGCACTGACACAGTCACACAGCAGGACGTGGCAGAGCCTAAAACTTGAGCTTGGAGCCCCCTGCATCCTGGAGCTGGCTCACGGCTATACCATGCGCTGCCTCCCAAAGTGCCAGGCGTAGGCCATGCCCATGCCTCCTGCAGGGACACTCAGAGCCAGCTAGCGCTGCTCCCCTGACATGTGCGGTCCAGAGAGTGCCAGTGGACTTGGCGGGCTGGCTGTGCGTGGTGGGGTCCACAGGGTGGGGAGCCCCACGGCCTCCTTGGTTCTGGATGTCCAGTGTGGCCAGGCTCTGGGCTCCAGCACACATACAGTGCCTGGGGACGGCCTAGGGGCAGAGAAGGGCATGGGCTCTGGAGTCAGACAGACCCAAGTTCAAATCCTAGCCTTGGGTGAGACTCGGCGATCTCTTGGTCTCAGGTCCTCACCTGCACAAAGGGAACCTTGTCATGGGGCCATAAAAGAGACAGTGCCCAGCAGTGGCAGGAACTCTGTAAGTGACAGGTGCACAATCCCCACCACTTGGCTGGGCTCTCCTCTTGAATCTATGTTTATTGTCAGGGTCTGGCTGGGCACAGCCCCTGTACAACAATCTAAGCTGCAGGGAACTGTAGGAAACTCAGATGAAGCTGACCTCCACATTACAGAGGATTTACTCGCTCAATCGACTGAGAGCTTAGAAACAACAGCTTCAGGCGTGGCATGATCCAGGCTCAAGACCAGCTTGCTTTCTCTCCTCTTCTCAGTTCCACTCCTCAGTTAGCTCCATTTCAAGGCAGACTGTCCCCTCAAGGTCATCAGATGGCTGCCAGTCCCACTTTTCCTGGTTCCCACGCTGAGGGAAAGTGTCTGTGCAGAAGGAAATGTTTCTTCCTAACAGTGTCAGCCAATGGCACCTTATATGGATTGGCTCTCGTAGGGTAAAGGACCCACCCCTGAAACAATCACCATGGAAGGGGGATGGGATATACTGACAAGCTCAGCCGATCAGGGCTCACCCTTGAATGGCACTGGGTTCAGACCCACCTGAGTTTCATGAGGAGGACAGGAAACCAGGCTCAGCTGATTGGGAAAATGGGAAGCAGTTCTCAGAAAGCACCAGGATCTGCCTCCAGGGCTTATACTGTCACACGGTGGGTGCTGGGAGGTCTGCCCTGGGTCCAGGCTGAGAGGCTGAGGTAGCCGCGGGGAGCCCGGCCTGGCAGGAGACACATGGGTGTGAGGTTCTGCCAGGTCGGGGAACAAAGGGGGGTGGGCTGCCCTGGAGGGTGCGTGGGAGGGGCTCCCATCCCTGAGGGGGTGCAAGCCCATGAGGAGGACGCTCAGTGGGGACTCTAGACTCTTGTGGGACTCCCTCTGGCCCGGAGCAGCTCATCTTTGTGACTGGGCGACCTCAGTCTCCAACTGGCCACCCACAAACCAGGGCCCAGCTGTGTGGCCCTGGGTGAGTCACTTCACCTCCCTAGGCCTGAAACATGGGGATGGTAAGAGTCTCTGCACAGGGACCCCCCGCCCCGGGGGTTAAACCACACCTGGGCACAGAGCATGGTGGGAACGGGTTTCGTGTTAGGACCGTTGACGGGGCGGTGGGGTGGGGGGGCGGATAGGGAGCACCTGTGTCCCATTAGCAGCATGAAAGCTTGGAGCGGAGCCCCAGAGGGCCAGCAGGCGGTCCCCTCGCCCTCAGCTCTGAAGTGCTTCCTCTCTGGCTCACCTTCAGTCTAGCAGCCTGCTGGGACCGTGTGGACACAGCTCAGGGGTCCTGGAGAGCAGTGTGGCCCAGGGGAGAGGGGAAAGGGGCACCAGATCCCTGCCCATCACTCCCAACAAGCCTGCCCATCCTGACACCCTGGATGGCCAGAGTGACTCTTTCTGGGCATCAACTTGCCCCCCAGCTCCGGCGAGGATGGAGAAGGGCCTCAGGGGCTAAAACAAAGGCTGGCGGCTCCTCAGAGGGTGGACAGAAGCCCAGCTGCCTCCAGGACAGCTGCTCCGTTGGCTGGGGGGTGAGCCGGCTGTCCAGTGAGGGCCGCCTTGCTGGACAGGACGGACAGGATGTACCCTCCCAGGAGTGGGGTGGGCCGATCTGGTCCAGGGGGAGGTTCACGTCCAACTCCTGTCAGTGTTGAGGTCGGGCAGGGTGATTTCCAAGAAGGGCTTGGGCTGCAGACAGTCAAACCGGAGAACTGTTGTCTTGAAAGAAGGGAAAAGGACCAAGGCCTGCTGGCCGGGCGGCTCTGATTTCATCATTTCAATCAGCCGGGACCCCTTTAAGATGCCTACCCACTCCTTCCTCTCAGCTTTCCTTGCCCGGCCCTCACGCAGCTCTGCTGGTTCCAAACCAGGTTTTGTAGGAGACGCATATTGTCTGGGTTCCAATCCCGATTCTGTAGCTCCCTTGCTCACTGTGTGACCTTGGGCAAGTTATTGAACCTCTGTGCCCTGCTCTTTTCATCTGTGAAACGGGCATGTCAATGGGAGGATGTGGTGAGGACCAGACACAGATGCTTTGAGGCTCAATCATGTGACCTTTTGTTAACAATTAGCCTGGCATCTCTGCAACCCACCTCCCCTTCTTGGGCCTCAGTTTTCCCTTCTCTAAAATGGGCGTGGAACAGAAGTGTGGTGCTGGGATAAAAGCATGAACTTTGGGTTCAGACCCGACTATTTTCTAACCCTGGGTCCATTGCCTAATGGCTTTGGGGTCTTGGGAAAGCCACTCAACCTCTCCTAGCTTGGTTTTCTGCTCCCATGAGGTGGGTGTAACTAGCGCCCGCCTTGTGGTACTTAAAGAAACTCCCCGAGACAGGGCAGAGCTGGGCCAGTAGGCGGGGCCCAGGAGTGGCTGTCTCCGGGGCTGGGACTTGGCCCCAAGGGTTGCCTCCCCTCCTCCAGGCTGTTGTCTCCCCACCCCTCCACCCCTCCACCCCTCTGTCCCCTCAGAGTTAACGACACACTTACTCAGCCTTCACCTCCTGTACTCATTTTCTGTGCCGCAAAACGAATCACCACAAACCTAGTGGCTGGAAACAACGCACATGCATTGTCTCATGGTACCTGTGGGGCAAGACTCCGGCACGACTTCGCTCAGGGTCTCACACAGTGTTGGCTGCCTGCAACCCCCGACTAGAGGCCCAGCGGGGAAGACACCTTCAGGCCCTTCAGGCTGTTGGCAGAATTCATTTCCTTGCGGCTGTAGGACTGAGGTCCCCACTGTCTTGTGGGCTGTCGGTTGGGGACCACTCAGCTCCTAGAGGTCACCCCAGGTCCTTGCCTTGTGGCCCCCTCCATGGGTCCCTCACACTTCCAATCTCTCTACACTTTGAGCCTCTGCCTTCAGGAAGGACCCAGGCCCTTTTAAGGGCTCACCTGATTAGGTCAGGCCCACCCATACTCAAGGGGCATAGGAAGGGTGTGTACACCGGGGGCAGGAACCTTGGGGGCCATCTTACATCCCTACGTACTGCCTCTGTCGGTCCTTAGGAACCCCAGGAGGAAGTTTCCTTCTTGTCATTCTCTAGATAGATAGAAAACTGAGGCCCAAGGTCACAAGGGAACTAATAGAGAAGCAACGTGATGACCAGCCTTTGATGTTTGCAACCTTCTCTTTTTTCTTTATTATTTTAAATTTTCTTTACTCTTATTTTTGTTTTTTGACTGCGTCGGGTCTTGTTTGCAGCACACGGGATCTTCAGTGAAGCGCGCGAGCTCAGTAGTTGTGGTGAATGGGCTTAGTTACCCCATGGCGTGTGGGATCTCAGTTCCCCCACCAGGGATCGAACCCACAACCCCTGCATTGGAAGGCGGACACTTTACCCCTGGACCACCAGGGAAGTCCCTGCAGCTTTCTTTTGTAGATAAGGGAACTGATGTTCTCTCCACAGTCTCCTGGAGTCCAGCAAAGTCCAGAGGTGGGAATTACAGGAGCAGCATTTAGCTCAATTGAAGGAAGAACATTCTAACAACGGGGAGGATTGCCTTGATGGGTAGTGAGCTCCCCGTCACTAGAGGTGTGCAAGCAGAGTGTCCACCTCTGTGAAGGGAATACCCAGAGATCTGCTGGTCTCGGTCACTGTGCAGCTTCCTTCGGCTCAGTCTCTGAGACTTATCTTCCTGCCACCTGGGACTGGGATCGGGCCATACCTGACGTTAGATCACCTTGCACCTACCAGGAAGGTGCACCGATAAGCCCTCTTTTGCTGAAGCCAGTTGGAGTGGGGCTTTCTGTTGCTTACCCGCAAACAACTTGGCGCCAAGGCATCACCTTGCACCTGGATCTCTGCAGAATCCCCCGCCAGGTCGCTTACTTTTTGCACACCCCGTTCTGGCCAGTCCAGGCCCTCATGTAGCCAGGACAAGTTGTCTCAGAACAGCTGACCATGTCGTGCTGCTGCTTTTCCTCCTGCAGGGGTCCCCGCTGCTCTAGAGAGAAGGCCTGCCTTCCCTAACCCTGCTGGCCCCCTTTGCACCCCTGCACCCTCTCCTGGGGTTCCCTGTTTTCCTGCTCTGTCCAGCAAACCCCTCCCCAGCATTCAGAGTCCACTCAGGGAAGGCCCTCCTTTCCCCTGGGCCCCAGAGTGGACCCCGTCCAGCCCCCAGGCTTCCCTCTGTCCCAGCATCCTCCGTGCGTGCTGTCATGGTGTGGTCGCCCCGAGACCACGCAGTGAACTGGCCGTGGGCATGCGCTCTGGAGCCATACACCCTGGGTCCATATCTTGCGCCGTGTCGGGCAGGCTCTGTGCCTTTGGCCACCTTACCCCACCTGTCTGTGCCTTGGCTGCCCCACCTGCAAAATGGGGATTATAGTAGCACCTATTCCCCAGGGTCCCCAGAGCAGTCCTGAGTGCTAGCTGGTGCCTGCCCCTCCCCCTTTGTCCCTGGATGCCAGGGGCCAGGGAGGACACAGGGGTGAGGAGGGAAGTCTCTCTCTCAGAGAGACTCACCTCCTCCAAGTGTGATAAGGGCCAAGGGGCTGGGGGCTGAAGACAGAGTGGGTCCCACCCACCCTGACCCCCTCCCCACCCTAACCCTGTGCAGGGGTCCCACCCTCTGAGTCACCCACTAACGTGGGCTGACGAGTCTTACTGCAGGCCGAGGCGCGGTCGGGATGCGACGTCCCCAAAGTGACTTAAGTCATGACCTCATCCAACGGGAAGCCTTAGACAAAGTTCAGGTCAAAGGGCAGAGGCTTCCCAGAGCTTGGAGAGCTCGACCCGAGGACCAAGGTCCGGCCGGCTCTCCAACTCTGTGCAGAGATGGAGGCCTGGGCTGGAGGTCCCCCAGGGCTCCCGCCTGGACAGACTCAACTCCATTCCAATTAGCGTAAGTAACCTTGGCCAACGCCCAGCCTGGCCAGCGCTGGGGAGATGAGACACCGCCCCTCTCTGCGAGGGGCTGACACCTGGAGCGGAGTCAGGCACGACCCAGATGATAGTGACCGTGGGGCTGAGTCTGCAGGGAGCACGACTGCCCTCCGCCCACCGCTCGCTGCTCTGCCGGTGCTCAGGGACGCGCCAGGCAACCCCACCCGTCTCCCCGCCTGGGTCCTTGGGCGCCAGGCTATGGGGAGAATGCCTCGGTCCCCTGGGCTATGTTTTCTTAGAGGGTCCCAGGGCGGAGTGTCCGCGGCCCTCGTTGACATGGGTCTGACGGCCTTCAGTCCTCTTGGCCCACTCCCCTCTTCTGGAACCTTCTCGCCCTGCCGTGTTGTGTGCCAAGAGTCACATGGGCTGACCCAGCCCGTGCACCGAAAGGTTCGTGGAGCTGTTTCCCTGCGGTATAGTGTGTTACGTGGGGAAGGCGTCCTCACGAGCCAGTGAGGCCTGTTCTCATCAAGTTCAGTATCACCTGCTCCAGGTCCTGAATGAGGTTCTAGGGTGTTCCTCCAAGCTTGGGCACTTACTGCAGAGCTCCCCTGCCCGCCCTGGGCCGGTCTGAATCCCACCTGCTAAGGAATGGAGCTTCTTGCAGGATCCCTGGTCTGGCTTGCCCCTCATTCCCAGTGAGAGCTATTTTCTGGGGAGCCACACGGGACCGGCTGTGGAAGGTGTCAGGCCATCCTGCAGAATCCTTTCTGAGGCTCCCTGGGGACACCTCTTTCCCCTTAGTAGTGAGAAGTCAGGCTGCTTTGGAGTAATGGCTTCTTCCTTCCACATGGACATCACGTTTCCATCTTTGCCTTGGCTACCAGGAAGCTGGGAGCCAAATTTATGGGCATGCGCTAAAAACTAGCATCTCGTGACAAGAATTTGTATATTAGCTCCACCTCTGGCTTCCCATTATTTTTCTATCGCTCTTTGTTGCTTTAATTTATTTATCTTCCTTCCTTTTTATCTTGTTCTTGTTTGTTAAAGGCCTTAAGTACCAACGGTGGGGGGTAAGGGGGAGTAAATATAAATGAATGAAATAAATAGGAAGAGCCTCCACCTTCCTTGAAGCAGCACCTGGGAGCATGCTAGGCATCCGAGGACGTTCACCCACGGGGGGTGGAGGCGGAGACTCAGATCCAGCGGGAGGGGCTCCTGCAGCAGGCGGGGAAGCCACAGAAGGTGCCCTGGTTCGCACCCAGAGGCAGGATGGAGTCGGAGCAGCAGGGGGCGCTGCTCCCTCCGTCTCCCCGGCAGCTGCAGGAACATCTGGAAACAGATTCCCTTTTCGCCGACAGAGCACTCTGGGCCTGGGGCCAGCCATGCTCACTGCAGCCTCTGTGAGAAGGGCCTGCCTATTTCAGGCAAAAACAAAGGCAACCCCAGGGACTGCACCCCAGTTTCAGAGGGCAGAGGGGAAGCCACGGATGGGCCCTTTCACTTTGGGCCTCAGTTTCCCCATCTGTACAAAGGGAATAAATATCCCCTTTGCAAGACGGTTGTAAAGGTCAAATCAGGTGACCGTTGGGGGCAGTGTGGTCTTGAGGGAAGGGCATGGACTGAGTCCCAGGCTGCCACACACTGTGACCCGTGCATCCCAGCGCTTCCTTCAAGGATCGCGATACCCACCTCCCAGGGCAGCCGTGAGTATGGCATCAAATCATGTAAGCAGAACACCTGAAGAGCCTCGGGGCCCAAGAACAGCAGGCGTTGTCCCGTGTAAACTGTAGAGGGCTGTGAGAGCTCTGGTCTGCAGCTGTGGCCAGCCTAGGACCTCTCTGAGACTCAGTTTCCCCACCTGTAGACAAAAGGTTTAGAAGAAATGAGCTCCCGGTCCTACCCAGGTCTCTGCTTTTCTGTGCACTGGAGTATCCCGGCAGGGTTGGGTGTCTGGCATGCTGAGGCCCCCCAAGGAGCCTACCCTGGGTCACGGTGCCCCCAGGAGGTCCTGGGCCCGTGGGCCACTCCCTCTGCCCCTCAGACCTGCACCCTCCCTAGAGGAGAGACAAACCAGGAGCCCTGGCCAGGGTTGGGGGAGGCCCAGGCCAGCCCTGTGGTCCCCCACCCCTGGCATTCTGGGTTATTCCAAGAATTCCCCTGGTAATGCTCTGCAGTTTGTTTTATGCATTTAAAAGACATCATTCCGAGCAGGGCTCTCCAGACCTCACCAGGCGGCTGAAGGGCCTGCCAGAGAGGGTACAGACCCCCAACTCCAGGGTCTGCACCCGAGGGCTTTCTCTGCCGAATGGGTCGCCACTCTGACTTGCCTTTGCTTGTGGACCCTTGGCCACAGAGCTCCTGGCTGGACGCCGCCAGCCCCCAGGCCCATGACCGCATCCAGACCCTGCACCCTCTTATTTATTTGGCTGCGCCAGGTCTTAGTTACGGCATGCAGGATCTTTAGTTGCGGCATACGGGATCTGGTTCCCTGACCAGGGATCGAACCCGGGCCCCCTGCATTGGGAACGCGGAGTCTTAACCACTGGACCACCAGGGAAGTCCCAGACCCTACACCCTCTTGAAGCTCACCTCCAAAGGAGGGTTCTGCCCTCTCCTCGGATCCCCACGGCCCTTGTCACACTGATGACATCATGGTCACCAGGCTCTGGGCCCTCGGGCAGGGCCTGGGTCTGAAGTGGCTTTTCAGAGACCGTGTGCGGAATAATCAGGAGGATGGAGCAGCCTCCCGGTGCCACGGGCCGACTGCGCGCCACGCGCAAAGTGCTTGCGGACATTCCTCCACCATCCACTGCGTGGGACTCTCCCTACGTCCTATGGGGCAGCAAACGCTATTCCTTCCCCTTTCCTGGAGAGGAAACTGAGGCACGGAGCTGTAAGACAACTGCCAGGGCCACAGAGCACCGAGGGCGGGGCTGCCCCCAGACAGGCCCTGTCCAGAGCCTGGGGGAGCACATCCTCCAAGCTCTAAAGCCTGAGGACAGGGGGTGGGGGCGGCACTTCCTGAAGGTTTGTCCCCAGTGGAGGTGGGGAGCCGTGAGGGGTGACATCCATCCCTCCCACCAACGTGGATTGGTCGGGGCCTGTCCTGAGGGCTTCCTGGCTGAGGAGGCCCGGTGGGGGGGGGGGGCGGGGGAGAGGGAGGGGAGGCAGGCGGGTGGCGGGGGGGAGGAGCCGGGACGGCCCATTTCTAGGAAGGGGAGGGGAGGGGGAGTAGCTGAGGTCACTGGAACTCAGTCTTGAACTCGGCTAGCTCAGGGATCCCCAGGGGTGCCGGAGGCCCGCACACCGGTGGCTTCTCCTCCCCAAGGCCCCTAGCCGGGGGGCGGGGTCGCAGAATATCCATCACACCGGTTCCCCAGACCAGGCAGGCCCCGCTTTCGGCCTCGGGTGGGTCCAGGCCCGGAAGGCCGGGCGGGGGCGGTTGGGCCGGGGCGGAGCTGGCGGAGGGGCCGGGCCGCCCCCTTCCAGCGAGGGCGGGCGGGAGGCCGGCGCTTTTAAACGCGGCGGGGCCGGCTACCCGCCACCGTCTGCCCAGAGGGAGCGGGCGCCTCCCCAGTGCCCCGCGTTCTCCGCGCCCCGGGCATGTCTCTGCGGTCCCGTCGCCCGCCCTCCTGAGCCGCCGGCGCGTGTGGCCGCGCTCCCGCCCGCGTTCCCTCCGTCGGCGCCCGGAGCAGCGGCCTCGGTGTGCCCCTGGCCGGTCCCCCGCGCTGCCGCCCGCCGCGGGCCCGTCCGCCATGCAGGCGCGGGCGCTGGTCCTGGCCGCCCTGGTCGCGCTGGCGCTGGCCCGGGAGCCCCTGGCCACGCCGTGCCCCGCGCGCTGCGACGTGTCGCGGTGCCCGAGTCCCCGCTGTCCCGGCGGCTACGTGCCCGACCTCTGCAACTGCTGCCTGGTGTGCGCCGCCGTCGAGGGCGAGCCGTGCGGCCGCGCCGTAGACTCGCCGTGCGGGGAGAGCCTGGAGTGTGTGCGCGGCGTGTGTCGGTGTCGCTGGGCGCACGCCGTGTGCGGCACCGACGGGCACACCTACGCCAACGTGTGCGCGCTGCAGGCGGCCAGCCGCCGCGCGCTGCAGCTCTCCGGGACGCCCGTGCGCCAGCTGCAGAAAGGCGCCTGCCCATCGGGTAAGCGCTCTCGGTCGGTCGGGCTGCTCCGCTAGCACTGCGGGGGTGGGGGGTGGAATGAAGCGGTCTCCTGGGGAAACAGGCTCAGAGCCGGGGCGGAGCCTCATTGTCCACACTCCCCGGGCACAAGTGATGGTTTCTTTGAGAAATCATCCAACCAGCCTTCTGGTCTTCCAGGTGGGGAAACTGAGGCCGGGAGAGGTAAAGTGGTGTCCCCCAGGTCACAGAAGTAGTCAACAGTGAAACCCGGTGCTCTCCTAACCACCCCGAGGGGCCTGGTCTAGCTCTACATCTCTCCAGCCTCTGGCCTCATCAAAACTTACCCATGTTGTGTCTCATTTCCCCTGGTCCCCATCTCCCTCCCTGCCTGCCTGGGTGTCGGATGCAAAGCGATCCTTCCTGGCCTTAAATATCCAGTCCGGATTTTCGAGAGACACCAATTGAGTGACATGGGGTGTTTCCTTTCTTGTCTTGCCCTGCGCTTAAAACGCATGTCACCTGAGGGCTGTTTAGGAACGGGGAGCGGGCTTGTGGAGCCTCTGGACTGCTTGGAACTCCGTGGGGACCTGCCATCGGGGTAGGAAATTTCTCAGTCCCGTCACACCTCAGAACAGCCTCCCCTAACCTGGACTTGGCTCTGGCTTGCTTCTTGCCACACAGGTTGACCCTGTGGAAGAAAATGCTGGCAAACCCTACCGTGCCCTTATTTGTTTGGGGCACCTCTTAGGAACGTAGGCTCCGGCGTCGGTTCCGCAGGTGCTCTGAGTGCAGCAGCCTGCGCTGGGCCCGGAGTTCACGGCGATGGAGTTGTCAGGCCCCGTTGTGTGCCCTCAGCCCGCAGCTGCCCACCAGGAGATGCTGACCGCCAGAACAGGCTCTGCCGTGGGGAGCACGGCTGCCTGGAGCGCTGGGAAACCTTCAGGGGTGAGGGGCATCTAAGCTGAATCTCCAAGGATGGGGACACGTCTTCCAGGTAGCGGGAGGGATAGGCTCTCGGGGAAGAGAAGGCAGCGTGAACCACCACGTGGAGCCATGTGCATGTGGTGAGCCACGTAGCCCAGAGCAGTTGTTGTGCAGGGGAGGCGTGTGTGCGCGCCTGCACGTGTAGGCTTGTGAGAGACACCCAGGGCTGGGCGGCTTGGCTGGGACAGGACCACAAGTGGCCCATAAATGTCGTGTTTTCGGCTTCATCCTGTAGGCCAGGCTTCCCGAATCATGTCTGGGATTCTGAAAATAAGTGTCCTGTGGCCCCAAAAGTCTGGGAAAGTGAACGCCAGCCCTGCAATGGGGATTCACACTCCGCTTGAGTCTATCAGAGCTTCCGAGAAAACCTACAGCAAGGAAAAAAAGCCCCACCAAATGATAAAACCCAGGGCTTCCCAAGAGAACTTCAACAGAGCTCTTTCCTGGCAGAACACGCGTGGCCTCCTCCTGGCACACCGGGGTTCCGGGGAGCCCGGTTTGGGAAGCGTTATGTGGGCTTAGCCATGATTATACGGGAGAGCCATTGAAAGGTTTTAAGAGAAGTGAGGGTGATGAGGTCAGTCTTGTGTTTGGATTGTGCCCAGGAGACTGGGAGCATGGTGCCACTCGATGTCGCGGAGATGGGCGTTATCATTTCTTGAGCACCCATCGCACCTTCTGACTTGGGGCTCGGAACCAGCCACCTGGTGGGTCTGGGAGGCAGAGGGCTCAGGGTGGGCCTGGCGCCTGCCCACTGCAGCTCGGTGGTGTCTGTGGTCCCCTTCCCAGTACCAGCTCTCCCAAGTAGTGGATGCTGTTAGAATCAGGCTCCAGGGTGCCGGGGGTCAGCAGGGAGGTTGGAGGTGGTCTAGGCATTTTGAAACCTTTATTCTTGACTGAGGGAGTCCACGTCCGTGAAGCACCTTCTCTGTGTGTCCCGCTGGCCGTGGGCTGGTAACAAGGCCCCTGTAATGAGGCAGACCCCATCTGTGTCCTGGAGAAACTGACAGTGAGGGAAACAGGAGGATGAGAAGAGGACAGTAGCTCAGTGACCACAAACAGATATCTGTCCAGCACCTAGGCTCAGTAGGTGCTGTGGAATGAAAGGCTGGCCCACGTGGTGGGCGTCCCTCCTTGCATACCTCCAGTGATGATGGGTTCACTACCTATCCGTGGAGCTCTTGTGTACTCCCATGTCTGTGCTAGGCTGATACTACACGGTGTGGGTGAATATCTATCAATGGGAGAGTAAAACCCAGAGAACTGTGTGCAGAGGGTCTGCGGAGAGCAGAGGTGTCCCTTTTCACAGCCTCTCTGCCTACAACCGCAGACAAATAGGCCTTCAAGCGTGCAGTTAAATCAGAATCTCAAGCCCTGGGCGGTACACAACGTGACATTTAATCATCAGCTTTTATGGTTCAGCCCCAGTGCAGGTGCCAACAGAGGCGCTCAGTTCTATTGACTTAAGCGCTTTGTCGGCTTTCGATTTTTAATCCTCTTAGCAGCTTCCTGGGGCCTTGTGGGTCTCAGAATTCTGCATTCGGGACTCATCAGGCATCCCCACTCCTCTCACTCCCCCTGCCCAGACAGCAGGGCCGGACTGCAGCATCTGGTAGCTCCTGAGGACTCGTGAAGAGCGAGGCGTCCAGCCAAGAGAAGCTTAAGGCCCGGGGTGCTGTGCAGCTGTGCTTTTCCCTCCAGGGCTCGGCCTGGGAAGCACCCTCGCCCTCCACGCTCACTGAGCTGGTCTGGAGGTGCACTGGGATCCCACAGCACCCCGGGGCCTCTCCCCTTCCCATGCACCTCCACACGGTGGCCCGAGGGGGCGGGTGTGAGACGCACATCTCCCCAGCCCAAAGCCCTGCTGTGACTCTGGGACCACTGGCTTTGGGACCAAGCAGGACTTCTGATGCAGCCTGCAGGCTCAGTACGTCCTGGCCTCTGCAGCCTGCCCACCATCGCCACCACCAGCTGAGTCCTTGTGAAATCCCTGATCATCTGTGTTGTGAGGGACAGATGACAATGTGTGGAACTCAGGGGAGGGAGAACCCATCTCCGGGATGGGGAAAGACATAGATCAGGGAAGGCTTCCTGGAGGAGGTGGCATCTAAACAGCCATGGAGAGGTTGAGGCAAAGAGAGCCTGTGCTGAGGAGGACGGCAGGAACTGCTGAGCGTAAGCTGGTGCCAGATGGAGGAGCTGTGAGGGTGACCCATCTTTAGGAGGCGAGGGACCCCTGAAGGCTTATGGGTAACAGGTTTACAGAGTGGGTGCAGGGGCCCAGCTAGTGCGAGTCTGGTGCCCTGAGGAGGAAGAACTGAAGAGGCCTGGGCTAGGGGGACAGCCGAGGGGGACAGGCTCCAGAGGCATTAGTATGTCATGACTGATGGGGGTAGGGGGTCAGGGTGGGGGGCGGGGCCTCTCCTGGAGCAGCGGGCTCGGAGAGTTGTGGTCAGGTTCTGGCGGGGGACTCTGGCACGGAGGGTGTCTAGTGGGGCACGGGGTTCCATGACAAGAGCCTGGCTAACGAGTGGCCCTGTCCGTGTGTTGGTGGCAGTATTGCTCAGTTTGCGTCATTGAGGAGGGGTGGCCTAGGTTTGGGACACGGTAGCGGGCTCATCAGCTCTCCAGGCTTTGGGGGCCCCGCCATGACCTGTGAGGCCTGTGGAGCCCCACCCCCACCCAGCCCAAATCCAGGTCCGTCCTTGCCTTCAAGTCCACATCCGAGGGGACCCAGCAGAGACACCCAGCCGCTTTGGGGATGATGCCCTGACTTGGCCAACTGCGAGCATTGTGCTGGGAGAGCTGGAGCCAGGGTGTGCCAGACTCAACCCACTGGCTGCGTCCACCTGGCCTGACACGTACCTCTCAGCTGCCGGGAGCTCTGGGGAAAATGAGGCCAAGCAGAGATTTGCTTGGCCTCCTTGGAAACCTGGGGTTCGTGCAAACTGGATGACGGAGTAGCCGGCGGCTGACAGAGTGAGCTGGCGTGTCCTGCCAGAGGGTCTGAAAGCGGCCTCCTCCTGGGCCTGCTCTGAGGGTGAGAAGCCACCAGGTTTTACCAGGGTCAGGGGCGAGACCTTGTGCTCTGGGCTAAACACACATTGTGTCTGGGTGTTTTTGTCACGGCCCTTTAGAAGAAAAGACTCATCAAGGTGTCGTGGGCTACCCGAGGTCACCAGGTGGGGAGGGACAGCTGTGCTGAACCCGGGTCCTCCTGACTGTGCATCTAGTGCCCCGTACCCCGGGCAGGCCTCCAGCACCTTGAGGAAGTGGCCTCCCTGCTTGGTTTTGATAAGGGTGTTGAGTAAACAGGTTGGAAAGAGAAGAGAATCACAGACCCCTTGTCCTCAGCGTAGCAAAGACGTGGCCAGGACGTGTGGGTGTGTGCACATCCCAAACTGAATGCCCGGTCTGGTGCAGAGGGTAGCAGTGCCCAGCCTGCCCAGCTGTATTCTCTAGCCCCTCTAGCAAATAATGGGCAGAGCCACAACGGAGACCCAGTTCTGTTCCCGGCTGCTCAGGGGTGAGTCCCAGCTCTACCACTTCCCGTGGAGAGACGCTGCAAGTCTAAGCTCTCCACGCCTCAGTTTCTTCATCTGTGAAATGGGGACAACAGATCCTCCTCACTGGGTCATTGACAATCAATGAGATAACGAATTTCAAGTGCTTTGCACAACGTAAGCGTTGATTAATAGGCGTCAGTGGGAATAAACCTAAATGTTGACAAATGGACGTATCTGACATAAGTGGAGTTTGTGAGAGGAAGGTGGGGCAGTGGAGGACGGGAAGGATCTGGAGGGCAGTGTTTGCGGAGCGGCTGCCACGTGCCAGGCCCTGCCCACGGGGGTTCCACTGGCCTCGTTTAGTACCCACGTCACAGCTGAGGAGCCTGAACCCAGAGGAGTCAGCTGATGGGCCAGTCAGGGCAGGGAGGGCTTCCTGTAAGAGGAGGACCAGGGGCTGACCCCGCCTTGGCTTCCGTAGCTTGGGCGGCCCTGTGGGCATCCCGGAGTCCTGCTGGGCCTGTGGGGCCCCTTTGACAAAGCACAAACGAGCTGATAGCTGAGCCCTCTCCTCCACAGGGTTGGCTGCAGCCCCAGTGGGATTCACAGCCAGAAAAGCCAGGCTGGCCCTAAGCTGAGGACCGGCCAAGGCTGGGCTCTCCTGGGGGCGGGACAGCCAGTCCCCCTGGCTGAGGGCCAGCACGGGGAGAGAGCCGTGCCGGGGGTCGGGGGTCTGGGCCCTGGCTGCAGGCCTTGGCGTGTCTCCTGACCTCTCGGAGCCTTTTTCCTGTAAAATGGGTGAAGATTCCTGCCCTGCAGAACTGCTGTGAGAACTCCCCGCTCTCATAAGTGCCCAGAACCCCGGCTGGCGTGGCTCACGGAGAGGGAGTTCTGGCTGCAGCCCTCAGCCCTGGGTTCCGGAGACGGGAGCCTGGGGGTCGCGGACAGCAGCATTGCCCCCCGGGAGCTGTAACCGCTGTCTTTGGCTGCGGGGAGACAGTTCACTCGGGGACAGGCATGTTTTCAAGAAAAAGAAAAACACAGGCAGGGAGCCGTCCTGGGAACTAATCAGACCCGGAAGGCGGCTCTTGGGGCTTTGAAGCCTGCCCCTTGTGGGTGGTGGGTGGGGCCTGGGGTGAGGGCGAGAGGCTGTGGGGGAGCCCCTGGTAATTCCCCTGCTCCCCTGCTGCTCTCCGCTCACCACTGTGGGTCAGGGGCGCCCAGCCCACGGGGACAGTCTTGAAGGACAGGTCTTGGAGGGGTCACCAGGTGCCTTGGGCCCCAGACGAGTGAGCTGGGTCACTGAGCCCACTGAATCAGGTCAGGCTCCCCAGGGGAGGTGTGTTGGCCTGGGCCTGGCGGTGATGAGGGAGGGACTGATTACAAAGGTTTGGGGGGGCACTTCAGAGCACGCATGCTTGGGGAACCAGAGCCGAGGGTACCGGGTCGGGGGCGTGTGGCAGTAGCAAGGCTGCAGATGTAAATGGGACCTGGACACCCAGGTCCGTGAGCCCTGCCGAGAGGTTGCCATCTGGCCTACAGGCTGTAGTCAGTGTTATGGACAGATGGGCGCAGCCTGGGACCTTGTGGGCACCTGCGGATGGCCCCTCCCTTCCCAGCTCTTACCTAACTACTGGGTGATGGGGGGGCGGTGTCTTCTGATTGCAGGAGGCAATAGAAGAAGGGGCAGTGACCTCAGAGTTAGAGGACAGAACTGGGTCTCAGTCCTGGCTCTGCCCATCGTGTGCTGGACGGGTGACGCATACGGCTGTGCAGGTTGCGCACTGCACAATTCCAAGGGAGGTAGTCACGCTGTGATGTTTGTTAAGAATGGTCCGGGAGTTGTGCAGTACACAACCCGTGCAGCAGGATCAGTGGCCCTGTGGGGTGTCTGGGCCAGTCACTGGCCCACCCTGGGCCTCGATTTCCCCATCCGTGCCATGGCAGTTGTGACCGTCCAGAGCTGGAACATCCTGGGTCCTCTTTCAGAGTCTACCGCTGTGCCGGAAGCCCTGACATGCAGAAATGTGGGAGGTGGGGCCCCGGGCCCCGCCTGGCTCCCTGCCAGCCCTTCTCCCCGTCCCTTTCCACCTTGGCTGTGCCCCTTCCTCTTGCGGGAGGGCGCCACTGCTGGACACCTGGCCTTGTTTGCTTTGCTCTGTGTCGAGTTCTTCCTGACTGGAACTTGCAAAGCCTGTGGATTGCAGCTTACTTTTGAAAACAAACAAAAGAAATGCTAACAGCTGAGTCTGGTCAAGACTGACTGTTGACTTCAGAACTTTGGCTCCAGGACAGTGTGAGGGCGGGGATGGGGGTTGTCAAAACCCCCAAATAAACAGCGTCTGCCTCCCAGCCGTGGGGCCCAAGGTTTTCATGTGGAAAGAGGCAGTGGGAACCGCGTCTTCCCTTCCCACTGATTCATGGCATGATTCATCTGTGTGTGGGGAAGAGGACCAGGGAGCAGGCCCTGCCCGCCTCCCACCTCCTCCCCACCACCCACCTCGCCAGCTTAAAGAGACAGGGCCTGGCAGGGCCTGTGTCACCCGCCGGCTGACCCAGGACCTCCGCAGGGGAGCCCCAGGCCGTGGGGTCCGGGCGGGCGTGCGCTCTGAAGTCCATAGGACCTGGGGCTATAGTTCCAGGCCTGTCTCCACCCTAAACCATCTCTGTCTCTGGCCTGTTTCCTGGGACACACTGACGCTGCTCTTGTGAGGCGGCTCCCCCCAAACCCTGGTTAACAGGCTGAACGATGCTCTTTGTGGTGATGTTTGCAGACCTACTGTGTGCCGGGCCGGGTGGGGTCAAGCAGAGCATCCTCGTCCTTGGGTTAGGGTCGGGCCCTCCCTCCCGTGCCCCCTCTCAAGGGCTGCCTTGGGGGTTCACGTATGCTGGTTACAGCTGGGCTATCGGGGGATCCGGACATGTGTGTGTCCCAGAGGAGCTGGTGCCTGGGTGGGAGGTGAGCCCAGCCCGGCTTCTCCTTGGAGCTTCCACAGCCCGCCAGTCACCAGGGCCCTGCCGGGGATGGAAGGGGCAACAAGGTTGGTGGCTGGCTTCCTTCCCTGTGCCTTTAAGATAGAGCATGAATGCAGGTTCCCAGTGCCCTTGGGATTGGGCAAGCAGAGCTAGGCTCGGGCCCCACGGGCTAGCTGACAGGTAGCTTCTCCTCCAGAGTTTCAGGGACTGTTGGCTATCCACGTGGAAATAAACGTGCCTGACACCCACGTGTGCTGGGAGAGGCAGAGCCGTGGCCCGGCATGGGCCTTGCCCACAAACAACAACTTCTGAATCGTAGACACCATCCCTCCACTGGGCTTTGCCTCTGGGCACGGTGGTCCCTGGCGGCCGCAGTTTGATCATCAGGGAGCCACGAGGTGGCCGGCGGTGGGCCACGTCTCCCAGCCGGTCTCCAGCCACCCCGGATAGGTGGCCTTTGATTCAGGCTGACCGCAGGGGCTGGCTGGGCCCGCCGTGACCGATGCCCACAGGCTGGTTGAGAGGCAGACACCACAGGATCCGTGGGGTGGGCCCTGCTCGCCTCCCCGGACTGAGGAGCCCAAGGCAAGCTCTCCTCTGGGCCCCGAGTCCCAGCTCAGGCTTAATTCACAGTCAGGGCCTTGGGGGGGCCACAGTGGGGAGGGGAGGGCCCTAAGGAAGGGAGCCCTGCAGCCCCCGTCAAGAGCCTGGTTCTCGAGCTGAGCCTCAAGTTTCCCCACCTTTAGGATGGAGCTGATGACCCCTGCCAGGGCTGCCCCCCTGGACAGCTGGGGAGATGAGTCGGGCTGTGGATGGGGACCGCATTTGTCCACGATGTTTATGAGGCACCTACTGTGGCCTTGCACCCTGCGCCTGTGCTGCACCCAGCCTGCTCCCTCCCGTCCCTTTGGAGAACAAGGAAAACCAGATTTCTCTAGATGCTGATGCTCAGTCACTTCCCAGAGACCATCAAGAGACATCAGCTGCGAAGCTAGACCTTACGGGCCGAGCCCTCTTTGTTCGCCAACGTCAGGGAGCAGGGTGGGTGGTGGGCTCCCCTCTTCCCCTCCCACCCCTGCCGAGGCAGGGAGCATTACAGTTGGCAAGTCACAGCCTATTCGCACAGCTCCCTGGGGGATGGGGGTGGAGAGGCACCTTTGGTCTCACATTTCAGGTGAGGTGTCGAGGCCCAGAGAGGGTAAGTGATTTGCCTAAAGCCACACAGCTGGAGCTCAATGGTGCTCAGCCCAGTACTCATTTCAGGCCCTGGGAGCCCTTACAAGCAGGGCTGGGCAGCGTGGGTTCCAGACAGCACCGGTCTCTGGCGGGGACCTGGGAGACCCCAGCACGTGCCCGAACAGGGAGACCAAAGGGGTGTGGGCCTTGTGCCACCCACACGTCTCAGGCCTGTGGTCCTGGCGAGCAGCAGCTCCACTGCTGACGGCAGCAGAAATCTGAGCCGGCGAATGTTCCAGGGAAGGTCGTGAGCTGCCTGGTAAGCCAGCCTGGGGCCTGGCTAAGTTAGACACAGATCAGGGTCGGGGCCCTGGCGGCTCAGACAGCGGCAGCTGACCTGGCCCAGATGGGGGCCACACCATGGCCAGGAGCCTGCAGCTCAGAAGGGAGCACCAGGGGCTTCTGCTGTAACCTTGTCCAGCCACTGCAGTAGCCCAAGGCCTGGAGGGACAGGCCGGAGCTGGCAAAGGGAAGGGTCGATTTCCTCACGCCGGGACATTGCTGTATCTGAGAGAAAGGGCGACGGCCCAGGGGGACTATCCCAGATCCAGCCTGAGTGTCACGTCAGTGCTGTGTGGCCCGGGGCAAGTGTTCTGACCTCTCTGAGCCTCCTGGCCGGCCTGGCGATGTGAGGTGAGGTAGCTCAGCATTAACCATCCTTGGGGCAAGTGAGCCCCCCTTCCCAGCTGTCTGGGCCTCTCTAAAGCACCTGGTTCTTCCTGCCAGTGCAGGTCTCCACCAGCTGACCAGCGCGCGGTACAAATTCAACTTCATCGCTGACGTGGTGGAGAAGATCGCGCCGGCCGTGGTCCACATAGAACTATTCCTGAGGTACGTGGAGCCCCTCTCGCCCCTCCAAGGTCTCCCCCACATCTGCTGGGCCCAAAGTAGACTCAGTTCTAGCCTTGGGGGGCAGCAGAAACCAGAGCGGGCGTGGCGTCCGGCGGGCCTCGCTCAGACTGCCGAGCTGCTGGTGCCCTTGCGGGGGATGCCCCCTCCCTGACCCTGACCTCCTCACCCGCGGACCGAGCAGGTGCGAGGTCGAGGGTTGCTCAGGTGTCACAGGGGTACGGCAAGCCGCTGGCTCCTGTGGAGTCCTGGGGTCTAGTCCCACACTGACTTATACCCCCCAGAGAGAAGACACGAAGAGCATGACTTTTGTCAAATTTAAAGCGTCTCTTCCATCGGATTTCCTAACCTTTTGGCCAGTAGCAGCCCAGAGGAGACACACAGGGTCAGAACCCCACTCCATCCTCTTGGGATCGGGGGCGGCGTGTGCCACGCTGCCCGAGGGGACGGTCACTGAGGCCTCGACCACGACCCCAGGGCCTTGCTCGTCCTCACAGCACTCTCCCCAAGTGGTGGAGGCCGGCCAGTGTCATTATGCCCACCTGAGGCACAGAGGACCAGGTGGCCCTGGGGGTCCCCAGGAGTGGGCAGAACTACTCGTGCCCTGACTCCTGGCCCCAGCACAGGGCCCCCTGCTCGCCAGCTGTGGAGCTTGAGTAGTGGGAGCCCTTGTCACTGGGCAGGACTGCCCCCCATCTCTGGAGGGCAGGGACCGTGCTCACCACTGAATGCTCCATGCGGGGCGGGGCGGGGGAGACTAATGGTGTCAGCTCAGCAGTGACGTCAGACGCCTGCTGTGTGCCCAGCGCCACGCGGGCTGCCTTTCCTACAGCGCCTATGCTGCTCCAAACAGCCCTGCCGTGTGCCCGCCTCCTAAAGGAGAGGCAGAGACCGGGCAGCCTGCCCCTTAGCGCTGACCGGCAGCCTATGCACCTTCCCATGAATCCGTAAGGCGGGCTCCCACGTTCCCATTTTCTGGATGTGGAAACAGAGGCCCGGGGAACTGCCCCAGGCTCAGAGCTGCAGAGCTGCCCCAAGTCTCTTGGACCTCAAAGCTGAGCCCATCCCCCTGCGATATGCTGACCCCTCACTGTCCTTTCCACGGGCCCCAGACCCTGAGACTTGTCATTAAGGAAATGACAACTGGACGTGTGAGTGGCACGTCCCTGGCCTTGCAGGTGGCTTGGAGGGGGCAGCGTCTTTCCAGAAAGCCCCAGGCATCAGACCCCCAAACCAGCAGGGCAGGCGGTGATGCCATTTCCACGTCAGCCTTGGAGGCTGATGTCCGCATGTGAGGCCAAGGCGGCCGAGATCCCAGACACCAGGAAATGATGTGCCTCTGGCTGTGACCCTGGAGCCGGAGAGGAGGCCCTGGGCTGCCTGGGGCCCTTCTGCAGACACTCGACAAATCCTACACATGGCAGCCCCACGGGGCTCAGGTGCGGCTGCCACTCAGGGGCCCACGTGGAACTAGGTGGGGGCAGAAGCTGGTTGCCGGCGTGAGTGGACAGATGCTCTGGTCACCCTGCAGAGGGGCCAAGGGACCAGGCTGCCTGGTTTAGACCCCTGCTGTGCCCTTTTCCTGCCTGACCCGGGCAGCTGGTTCACGTCACTGGTCCTGTTTCCCCACCTGCGAACTGGAGGCCTGCCTACCTTGTAGGGCGGCTGTGAGCGCGAAATGACTTGGTCCCTGGCTCAGAGGGAGCTCTTGGTGACATTAGCTGTCCCTGGTCCTGCTGATGCTGAGGTGGTGTTTCTGCACCTCCTAGAGACCCACTCCCCGGAGACTTCCCTGCCATCCCTCCTCCTTCCCTCCCTTTGTCTCTGCCAAGCAGCCTCAGGCACCGATGACCTGCTCCATCCAGTCCCTGCACCGGGGTCCCAGAGGCGACCGACCCCCCTCCCAGGGTAGGTCCCGAGCTGTGTCGGGCATCCTGGGAGCTGAGGTTGCTACTCAGAGGGCTCCAGCCGCGGCGGGGTGTTGTCCTCCACCAGAGAATACTGACTCGGGGCCCCATGCCAGCTGCATCACCTGTTCCATCGCATTTTACGGAGGCAGACGCTAAGGCCGGTGTCCCTGCCCTGCCATGTCCAGGGCTCCCCCTGTAGGCACGTGGCATGGAATTCACGGAACGGAGCCTCACCAGCTCTGCTCCTCGCGCCATCTGGGGCTTCAGGGTAGGCAGCAGTGGGAAGGCGCCAGAGCACGCTCCCCTCAGTGTTTAGACCCTCTCTCTGCGCAGCCAGAGATCTGGGACACTGGCATTCCCTGGGGACCTGCTGTGTGACAGTCCACGGAGGCCCGGTGCACATCCCGCATCTTCCCTATGCCAGGAGCAGCCCTGCTTGTTGACCAACTGCCTGCAGGCCCCCGGCTCAGTGGAGCCGGTGTTGTTAGCCCATTTCCTAGATGGGGAGACTGAGGCTCAGAGGGGTCGGCCTCCTGCCCACAGTCAGGCAGATGTACGTGGGGGCTGGACTTGAGGTTAGAATCCTGGTCTGTCTGGCTCCAGGGCAGGAAGTGTCTGCTGTATCGTCACGGGTCTGACATTCACGGGCCTCCTGACTCATCCTCGCAGATGGCGAGTCACGGATCATGGGCCCCTCTTTGTGGCTGTGAAATGGGTCTAGACTTAATGACCTGGCCGAGGCCACAGCCAGGAGGTGGCACAGCTGGGATGCGACCCTGGGCCCTGGCACGGGCTCTGCTCCTTTCCCCCCGGCCCACTGCTGCGGCCGACCCCCACCCCAGTCCTGAACGCCCGCCGCTCGCCTCCCCGCAGACACCCTCTGTTCGGCCGCAACGTGCCCCTGTCCAGCGGCTCAGGCTTCATCGTGTCGGAGGCTGGCTTGATCGTCAGCAACGCCCACGTGGTGTCCAGCAGCAGCGCGGCCTCGGGCCGGCAGCAGCTCAGGGTGCAGCTGCAGAGCGGTGACACCTACGAGGCCACCATCAAAGACATCGACAAGAAGTCGGACATCGCCACCATCAAGATCCAGCCCAAGGTGAGTGGGCGGCGGGGCCCTGAGACGTGCTGGCCCAGCCCTCCCGTCGGACACTCGGAGGAACTGAGACCCCCGGGGACCGGCGATGTGTCCCCAGTCTTGTGTCCAGTCAGACTAGAACCCGGGCGTCCGGACATCGCCCTGCGCTTCCCCTGAGCCGCCCGTGCGGGGCAGAGCAGGCTCTGTGCCGCCCGTAGCCACTCCCACGCGGAGGCTCTCCGAGGCCCAGGACACTTCCGTTGTCCCTCCCGGGCCCATTCCTGGGGATGCCACTGTCCCCGTGGGGGTGACAGAGGCCAGTGGGGAGCACTTGGGATACTTGTCCCCCTCCATCCCCCCACTTCCACATCGGCACCCCAGCTGGGCAGGCAGACCCACCCCGGGGCCACAGTGCTCCTCCGTGACTCCCACCGGCCATTTCTGGGAGGCCAGCCTGTGCACACCCCCCAATCCCCACCATCGCCCTTGGCGAGAGGGGCGCCAGTGTCCGGCTGTTTCAGAGGGGAAACTGAGGCCTGGGGAGTCAGGTGACTGCCCGAGGTCAGTCTAACCAAGGGACCCACTCAGCTAAGTCCTAGACTCCCTCCAGCGAGTTTCTTGTCATCCAGCACTGTGGTCACGACTCTGTGGGCCACCGCGGGCTCACCGACGGTGACCTGTGCCCTGCCTATGCTGTGAGGTCCCTGAGGGGCGGGCCCGTCTGGGCTGGCGAGTCCAGCTCGGCTGAGTCTGAACCTGGTTTCTGCTCTTTCTGAATAAAGCTGCCAGCACTTGAGATGATCGGTCTTTTGCAAGGAGGTGTCCTCTTGCCCAATCACGGGAGAGGAGGTTTAGGGGCTCCACGCCGCTATCCTAACGGAGACCCTTGCCCACTTTTGAGCCCTTTCCCAGTAGTTATTGAGTCTGGGAACACCATGTCCATTTTAAAGATGAGAAAACTGGGGCTGGGGGAGGAGGGATATGCTCAAGGACAGAGGCTGGCACGCTTTTTCTGTGAAGCTCCAGGTAGTAAATGATTTAGTCTTTGCGGGCCCTGTGGTCTCTGTAGCAACTGCTCTGCACTGGACTGGGAAAAATAGCCACAGGCCAGATGGCTGGGCTGTGGTCCAAGAAAAGATTACTTACAGAAGAGACTGCTGGATCGGGCTGGATTTGCCCAAGGGCCACAGTTTGTGACCCCTGCCCAAGGACCCCTGTGGGGAGAGGCAGAGCTGGATTAGACCCCAGGTCTGGCTGTCTCTGGGTCTCTCCCCTTCCAGGCACTGCAATCCCAGGGGGGGCAGGGGCGCACCCCAGCGGCCACCTGGGGCCAAAGATGCCAGCGGAGTCAGTAAGACCCAGGTGCCCTGGTGCCCAGAGATGCCCAGCGCCTGCAGCGGTTCTCATGACGGCAGGTCTGCCTCTTAGCCTCCGAGCCCTGCACGTGGCATCCAACCAAGCTCTGGGGAAAGCTGCCGACCCGCGTTGTCCCTCTGGGTCTCCACCCCTACTGCAGCGCCCTGTTCCTCCACCTGGGACCCTTTGTGCCACTTACTGAGGCTTCACCGTCCAGCACAGAAGGTGGCGCGTCGAGACCCCACGTCTCCCACGTGGGCACAGCCGCTTGGTGTCTCCTTGACCCGCCCGGAGGTCCCCTCACTCCGTTTACAGGCGTTTACCTTTCCACTTTTATCGAGAGCTGCTATGAAAAACAGGGAAAAATTCTTATTTGACGTGGTGGCACTGCATAAAAAGGGGAGACTCCTGACATGGGAGCAGAGAGCAGAGGCCAGGTGGAACCCACAGGGTCCACAGTGCGGGATCCTGCCCCCCGACTTCCAGAGTTAGCCGAGGCCCCTGTGATCTGAGCGCCGCCATCTCCGGGGCTTTTCTTCCTTTTTCCATTGTGTAGTTTAGAAGCTTTACTCCCCTGCGCAATTAGCACATGGATTTCATGTTATTTAGTTCACCTGGAAGTTTGCTTCCTGCAGTAGCCTTTGTCACTGACACACCATTGGCGGGGAAACTCCAGCACCCTGTAGAGAAGAATTTTATCTGGAAATAAGGACAGACCCACAGGAAGCTGCTGAAGTGGTGCTGAGGGGTCCCACATGCCGCCCCTCCCCCCGGGGTGACATCTGACATGAGGGGTGCGGCATCAAAACCAGGTAACCCTCCAAGCTCACGGGCATCTCCTCCTCTGAGCTTGCCCCCTGCAGCTTCCAGAACATGGAGACAAATAAGGCACGGCCCCTCTCAGAGCTCCCAGTCCAGCTGCGGAGTCAGACAGACAGACAGACAGGCTCCGCTGGCTCCAGGAGAAAACAGGAGAGGAGGGTGCGGGTGTCCTCGGCGTGCAGGGGCGGGACGGGGATGCAGAGCGCGGTTAAGTCGCTTTATCTCTCTGGCCTCAGCTTCCCTGTGTGTCTGTATTGGGAGGTGTCGCGGGTCCCCACTGGGCTCCAGGGCTCGCGCAGACCCCATTCCACAGATGAGTGTGTGCATTTTCCATGTGCTGCTGTCCATGGCTTTTGTCGGATTTTCAGAGGGATCCGGGACCATTGAACCACTGGGCTCAGTGACCCTGGAGGCCGTACCCCGCTCGACCCTCTGTGCAGTCTCCCTATGAGGGACCCCTGAGGCCTGCCCTAGGGAGACCTGTGGTCACTGGGGGGCTGAGCCTCTGCTCTGTGAATGCCAGCCCTGGGTCTCGTGGCCACCACGGGGCAGCCAGACTTGCCTTGGTCTGCAGCCCTGACGGCTCTGTCCAGCTGCTCCAGGGACCGCCCTGCCGGGGGCCTGGACGTGATCTGGCTCTGGTCCCACCAAAGGCCGACAGCTGAGCCCCCCTCCCCGTGTCCTCCCCACCTCCCCCCAGAAAAAGCTCCCGGCGCTGTTGCTGGGCCACTCGGCAGACCTGCGGCCCGGCGAGTTTGTGGTGGCCATCGGTAGCCCCTTCGCCCTGCAGAACACCGTGACCACAGGCATCGTCAGCACGGCCCAGCGGGACGGCCGGGAGCTGGGCCTCCGGGACTCAGACATGGACTACATCCAGACGGACGCCATCATCAACGTAAGCGTCCACCGTAGCCGCGGGCTCTGTCTCCAGAGCCCTCTCCATCACTGGACGCATCCACGGGCTAGAAAGTTCTTTCTATAGATTAAGTGGAGCTCTGACTCCCTGTGACTCCTACCCGTGGGTGCCAGGCTGGCCCTGGGAGTTAGAGGCCGCTGCCCTGACCCGGGACAGCCCTTCAGGGATGTAGAGGCATAGCCAAGGCCCCTGGAATATCTTTGCCCAAATACACACCCCGGTCAACATTGATCATTACTATCACTGTTATTACTACTATTATGTTGGATAGCACCTTTTGCATTCTCAAAGCACTTTGACGCCCGGCGCCTGCCCCTCTGGCTTTGCCGTGGTTCAGACCCTCTTCTGGAAGCGTTAGTCTTTGAGAGACTCCTCGAGGCTGGTGGGGTGAGAAATGGTGCCCCATCCTGCTGCTGCCCCCCCGTGGATGTGAGGCTGCAGGGAGCCCCGGAGGTCCGTGCAGACAGCACTGGGCAGGTCAGACCCTGATGATCCGACGGCCGTGCACTTGACCTGTGTGGGCCTCAGTTTTCTTATCTATGAAATGGGAGACAGTGATGAGGCCTTTTGACGTTGTCCGGGGATGACATTCAATTACATGTTTCTGTGCTGGTTGGAATGGTAGTTGGAAGAAAAAGCTTCAGGAACCCTCGGGGTCGGGGGGCTCAGGGCACAGCTAATGTCGAATTGCTTCCCCCTGCAGTACGGGAACTCCGGGGGACCGCTGGTGAACCTGGTAAGTGTCCCCTAGAGCAGGGGCCTCGAGTTTTCGGGGGCTCTTCTCACATGGCGGGTGGGGCACAGCCTCGAGGCAGGCGTGGGACCCAGAACACGGCCAACAGCCTGGAGGCCCAGGAGGAGGATATGACCCCGAGCATGTGCTGCCCCGTACCCCCAGGGGAGCTGGTGCTGTCAGAGGAGTGAGGGACACCCCGAGAACAGCAGCCCAGGCCGGGGCTGTGTGCCTGTGGTGGACCTGGGGCAGGGGACACAGGCTGGGGACGAGCCACCCCCTCTGGGTCCCCCTGTTGTCGTGTTGACAAGAGACGAGATGGGCGTGCCATGCACCTCGGCACCCAGGCTCCCTGGGTTTGGTCCCTGCGTCTGGGCCGTGTAAGGATAGACCAGACCAGCTGAGGTCCAGCCCTCTCTAAGACACAGATGCCTGTTCCCCCAGTGCCAGATCTCAGGGGAACGCCTCAGCCTTGCCATTCAGGCAGTACTCGGGAGGGGACCCATCCAAGGAGGGGGTCAGGCAGGGACACACCCAAGCACAGTGTGAGGAGCAGGGAGGGCTCCAGAGGGACACGGGGCCGGGGGACCTGGCAGCTGACATGGGATCAGGGAGGGCTTCCTGGAGGCGGGAGCATCTCGTCTGGGCTGTGGAGATGGAGGGTTTGGGTGGATGGGGACGTGCAGGAGAAAGATATTCCAGGGCGAGGGCAGAGCACGGGCACAGGGTGGAGACGTACAGGCAGGTGTCGCTGCTGGAGCGACAGGTGGGAAACAGTGCAAGGAGGCTGGTGCGCCACGTCCTGACGCGGAGGGTGCGTCTCCCCGCGCCCTGACAAGCCCTAGGCTCTTCCAGCAGTGCTGAGGCCATAGCGCTGGTGTTCAAGAAAGCTCGTGTGGGAGGACCTTAGGCCAGAGTTCAGGAGGCCACGCCCTGTGGTCCAGGCGGAGGGGGATGGGCGTACAGGGCCCATGAGAGACTCTCCATCCCTGGATCCTTCCCTGGCCTGGTCCTCCCACCTCACGGCTCCTAGGGAACAGATGGGGATGGGCACTTGGGGGACCAGGCGGGCGAAGTATGCCTTTGTCCAAAGCTCTGCGGCAGGCCCCAGAGGGGGCCCCTGGTGACCAGGCCAGGCCGTGGCCTGGGTGTCATGTGCAGATGTCACCCCTGAGGTGAACAGGAGAGCCAGGGCAGGGGTGCCTGCCGGGCTGAAGGAGGGGCTAGGTCCAGGAGAGAGGCCTCAGGCTGCAGATCCGGCCAAGCTGCACCAGCCTCGTGGCGGGCAGGGCAGGGCAGGGTGGGAGCCCAGCTCCAAAGGGACAGAAAGGAGGGGGGATGCTGGGGGCGGCCCTGGGCCCACTTGCCCCACCCTGCTTCTAGAAGGTGGGGATGGGGGGGTCCCACAGTCCTCACCACGTCCCTCTTGGCCTAAGCCCCTTGGAATGCTGCCTGGGGGTGTCCTCGGTCAGTGGGCTCTGCTTTGGAGGGGCAGATTGCAAGCTTCCCCGGCCGACACTCTCCAGCGATGGGAGCGGGGTCAGCTTTGGAGGCAAATTGCGGGAGAGGTGGGGGTCCCTGACCCAGGTGTGAACCCCAGAGCACCTTTTCGGAGCTTCTCAGGGAGGGTGCTGACGGCCAGGGTCCCCCCTGGGAGCCGAGCCGCGGACACGCCACTCTGCTGCTGAGGGCAGAGGTCGCCTGGGCTCCCCGAGTGACCGCCTGCTCTGATCACCTGCCCAGGACGGCGAGGTCATCGGCATCAACACACTCAAGGTTGCGGCCGGCATCTCCTTCGCCATCCCCTCAGACCGCATCACGCGGTTCCTCACGGAGTTCCAGGACAAGCACGGCAAAGGTACGCAGCTCCCACGTGGAGGCAGGGAGGCTGTCCCAGGCCTGAGCCCACAGCCTCCCGCCGGGCCAGGAGATCCTGCGGTGCTGTGTGCCCACGCTCACTCCTGACCCCGTCCTGATGTCCCAAGACCCCCGCCCCGGGATACCTCAGCCTCTTTCAGGACTTCCACTTCATGGCCACGTTCACCCCTACCCCTCCAGACTGGCCCCTCTGGCTGGGGAGCATCAACCTCACCTCCCACCTCCAGGGGTTTGGCACCTGGGCCTCGCTTGTCTGGGCTGCTCCGTAGTTGTCAGAACTCAGTGCTTCCTTCCTTCCATCAACTCACCCACCCACCCACCCATCTGCCCATCCACCCACCCATCCCTTCACCCACCAGCACACCCATCCATTCACCCACCAGCACACCCATCCCTTCACCCACCAGCACACCCATCCCCCTTCACCCACCCACCCCCATCCAGCCATCCATTCTTCAACCCACCCACCCATCCGTGCACCCACTCATACATCCATTCATCCATCTATCCTTCCTTTCTTCCTTCCTTTTCCTTCTTCCTTTCCTTCCATCCCTCCTTCCTTCTGTTCATCCATCCACCTATTCACCCTTCCTTCCTTCCACGCATCCACCTGCCCATCCACGAGTCCTCCTGCTTTCAGCCGTCTGGCCATGCAGACTGCCGGGCAGTGTAGCCTCTACTCCGGGGGAGCAGAGCCCGAGGTCCTGATCCTTGGACATTACCCCTTCTCATCCTCCATCTCCTCCCCCCATCCACACGGGCACGTCCAGCCCAGCCTGCCTGCTCCCAGATGGCCACGAGCATCCATCTGGGAGAGCCCTTGACAAGGCCAGGTGACTGTCCCCTGTCCCTAGTAAGGACAGGCCAGCCGCTTTCCCAAAGTCGGTGGTCACAGCCACTCTCCAGAGGAGGGCCACATTTCTGATCTCAGGACCTTTCCTGGCGGCCTCCACCTTCCCACCATTCTCTTCACCTGAGCAACTTCTCCTTCCACCCAATTTGTCTCCCATGACCCCTCGTGGCCAGCACCCAGACCTGACTCAGCCCTACTGCTCACACCTTCACATTGCTCCCTGTCTCCTCCCAGCCCCTTTGCCAGCAGTCCACTGAGGGAAGGGGGATTTCTTCATGCTTGCCCCATCCTGCACGCCCCCACCAGCCAAATGTACAGACTCCAGAACAGCCCAGACCAGGGCTAAGAGGACTGGTCCCATGGAGAACCGCAGTTGAGGACCCCGTTTGGTTCATCCGTGTCCCTTATGTGAAGACAGCCTGAAGCTAGGGCACAGCTGGTCTTCCTTAAAGAAGCTGAAGGCTTCTGTTGGCCAGGGGGGTCATCTCACCTCTTGAGCCCTTTTCTTCTTGGCTGCTAGGAAGCTCAGAGCTTGATCCAGGGCTGCACCTTCGTACCACACTTGGTTTTTTCTCTAATAACCAAGTTTTCCAGTTTAATTTTCCTCTGCTCCAGGGGTGCCTTTGACTTTGGCCACCTTCCTGGAAATCAGTGGGGCTGTACTTGGCACAGATTGAGCTGTGACGTGACTGATTTGTTGGAAGTGGGGTGATAACATCCTCTTCTTTTTTCTCTCTTCCTCTGTTGTTGTACAGGGACTGTCCCCATCCTTTGTTGTACGGGGACTGTCCCCATCAGCACTGACCTCACCCCAGGTGCCAGGGAACACTCGTCCCCTGTCCCCAGAGCTATCACCTCCCTGAGGACATGTGGACTAATGAAAGAGCCCAACAAGTTTTAGCTGATTGACTGAATTTGTAATTTTAAAGCCTTCTGAAATTGACTGATGTTCACTTTTAGGTATTTTTTTAAAAATAAAAATACCAAATCATCCAAACCCAGTTAATCTAAATTTCTTTAAGACTGACCATCTTTTTATTACAGTGAGGGGATGTTAGGTAAGGTGCACTTCTTGTTTCCATCTAGGGGTTGGGGGGCAGAGGCCTCTGGGGGACTTTCAAGGTAAGAGTGGCCCCAGGAGTGTCTGCCAGTGTCAGCCAGCCTTAGGACTAATGTGTCCCCACAGCGGGTGATTGAGTTAGTGGGCTGGGCCATCCTAGGTGTCCGCCCAGAAGGTACACAGATAGTACACAAACTTACACCCAGGACTGAGGGGCAGAAAAACAATGGTTCAGCTCGACTCCCTGAGTCATGTGTGACCCTGGACTTGTCCTGTCCTTCCTGGAAGCCTCAGAGAGTTGGAGAGGGAGGAAGGGGAAGAGGGCCAGTTATGCTTACACATAAGTCTAACCCTGACCACACTCGCCACTGTCGTTCAACATGGTCTAGGAAGTCCTAGCCATAATAATTAAATGAAAAAAAGAAAAAAAAGAAAGAAAGAAGAGGAATCTAGTGGCAGAGGAAAAAGGAAAACTGTCACTCTGTATATGACCTGATACTCTATATAGAAAATGCTGAAGGCGACACCCAAAAACAAATAGAACCCGTCAGAAAACTCAGTTAAGTGGCAGGATACAACAGTAATCTACAGCGTCCATTTTGGGGAGACAAGAGTCGATGCCGGAGACCAGTTAGGGGCTCACAGCAGCCTTTCTGGTGGCCAGGCTCGGGGGCTGGCAGCTGTGGGGTGAGGGCTGGTTGGGTCTGGGATCTATTTTGAACTTGGAGCCAATAGGACCCGCTGGACGGTGGGGTGAGTGAGGGGCATTTCCTGGGATGGGGGCCCTGGGGCAAATGAGAGATTAGTCTTGATGCCGAGAAGCCCAGGTGTGAGCATCGCTCTCGTGTCTGTTTGTTTGTTGAAGTGAGAGTCAGTTCATGTGGCGCACAGTTGACCATGTGAAAATGCACCCTTGGGTGCATTTCTCCTTCCCCGGAGAGCATCCGCCCCCTTCAGGCGATCACTTCCCCTCCCCGCCCGCATTGTTGTTTTGTTACCATCTTTGATGTACTTGCCTCACTTTGGGTCAGCGTGGTTCCATGACATGTTTAGAAAGAAACAGGGCACCCAGCCTCCCTCCAAGCCTTGTTTCCAGCACGCGACACGCATCACTTAGGTGATTTTCCAATAAGGACGGGAAGACGAAGGGTTGCAGTTATGATTCTGTTTCTGGAGAGCCCGCGAGTGGGCGGGGCCTGCTGCTCCGGGGTCGGTGGAGGGTGAGGAATCTCCTGCCCCAGGAGATCTAACAGGACAGCCACTGGCCTCAGGTGACCCTGGGCTACGCTTCTCGAAGCCGCGGGTTTCTTCCTCTTTGGTAAGCATGACCTTGGGGCTGTGAGCGAAGCTGACCAGTGGCCAGTACTCATGCCGGGAGCAGGTTGGAGGGCTGAGGCCTCAGTGCCCGGGCCCCACCCCTTTCCTCTGAGGACCTCATCAAGTCTTGTGGATTTAAGTGCCATCTAGGGTGACTCCCCCAAATTTACATCTCCAGCCTGACCCTCTCCCCAAACCCTAGTCTCAGATGTACAACTGCTTGTCACCCCCCCACACACACAATCTGTGTGTCCCCATCACCATTCCCCTTCTCAGTTACAGCAGCTCCATCCTTCCAGATTTTCCACCTGCATCCAATCCATCAGCCAGCCCCGCTGGCCCTATCTTGGGGATCAGTCCGTCCCCTACTGCTCTCTTGCCATCTCCAGCTCCACCCCCCAAGCCAGCCACCAGGGACACTCACCTCCTCTCTGTTACTCTGTCCATGCCCTTGCCCCCCCACAGACTCTTCCCACTGCCAGAGGAGGTTCTTGCAAAATTTAAGGCAGACCGTGGTGTGTCTCTGTGCAAACCCTCCCCAGGCTCCACCTCACTGGGAGTAAAACCCAAAACCCAAAGCCCAGCAGATCGATGGGGTCAGGGCTCCCATGTGCTCTGACCTCAACTCCCACATCTCCCAACATCTCCCATGTTCCAGGGTTCCACCATCTGGAACATCCATCAATCTTCCTTGGTGAAATGTCTGTTTACATAATTTGCCCATTTTTAAAATTGGAGTTGTTCTGTTCTTAAGTTTTGAGAATTCTTTATACATTCTGGATAGGATCCCTTTGTCAGATAAATGAATTGCCAATATTTTCTCCCGGTGGCTTGTCTTTTCGTTCTCTTAAGAGCAGAAGTTTTGTAAATTTTGATGAAGTCTAATTTACCAAGTTTTGTAAATGGATTTTGAGTCTAGTGTTATATCAAAGAAATCTTTGCTAACCAAAGGTCCAGGAAGGTTTTCTCTTACATTTTCTTCCAAAAGTTTTACTTTGTGAGGTCTTAGACTTAGGACTATTATGTGCTTTGAATTAATTTTTAAAAATAGTGCCAAAGGGGCTTTCCTGGTGGCGCAGTGGTTGAGAGTCCGCCTGCCGATGCAGGGGACACGGGTTCATTCCCTGGTCCAGGAAGATCCCACATGCCGCGGAGCGGCTGGGCCCGTGAGCCATGGCTGCTGAGCCTGCGCGTCCGGAACCTGTGCTCCGCAGCGGGAGAGGCCACAGCAGTGAGAGGCCTGCGTACCGCAAAAAAAAAAAAACAAAGATGGGTTATTTAGAAATATATATTTGGTTTCTAAGTCATTGGGAATCTTGTAGATACCTTTCTATTAGTGATTTCTAGTTTAATTCCATTGTGGCCAGAGAGCATATTTTTATGATATGACATTTTAAAAATGTACTGAAACTTGTTTATGGTTTAAAATATGTAAATTCTATTTCTGGGTCTAAGTCACCGGCTGGGGCAGCTGGGGGCATAGAGGTACCGTCTTAGCCTATTATGTGTGCAGTGCTCCAACCAGAGGGCCTGCCACGTGGTCAGAGCTCACTGGGTATTATCAATTAATATATTATTTATGGAGAAGGCTGGGGGAGGTGACTAGTTCAGACCAGAGTAAGGTGAGTTTGGGGAGCCCGTGGGATGGAGGCTGGAGAAAAGAGCCCCACTGTCCGCTGGGGTTTGGATGTGGGGCTTAGCAGGAGAGCAGATGTCAGAGCTGAGGTGGTTGGATGGTGCCTGAGAGGGTGAGGGTGGGCACGAAGCCACAGGGTTAGAGCCAGGACGTCTCCCAGCTCCTCAAGAACAGCCAAGTGGAGAGAGGTAACTCTAGGTGCCTGATCACAAGGGGGCTGGGCTGGTCCAAGCAAGGTGGCTCCTGCTGCCTTCTACTACTGGTGTAGGGGGTGGGGGACTTCTGCCCCTGCCTGGCTCCTAGGGGGGACAGAGACTTTCACGGTGTCTCTAACCAAGTCCCGACATGCTCGGTTTCTAGACTGGAAGAAGCGCTTCATTGGCATACGGATGCGGACCATCACACCCAGGTGAGTGCTGAAGGAGGCTGCCCCCTGCCACCCCTCCGGTCTCATCCCTCACCTCGAGCTTCCTCCCAGACCCTGGCCCCGACATGCCCGGCCACCCGCAGGTGCTCCAGCAGACCAGACACACTCAGGCTTCTGAGCCTTTGCTCAGGCCAGTCCCTCTGCCTGGAATGCCTTCCCCCCTTTGCCTGATAGGTTCCTTTGGCTTCCGTAGGACTCCATTCAGGTCCCCCTCCTCCAGGAAGCCTCCCAGATTAGCTTCCTGCGGCTTCCATAACAAATTACCACAAACTCGGAGGCTCAAAACAATAGAAATTCATTCTCTCACAGTTCTGGAAGCCCACAGTGCAAAATCAAGGTGTCAGCAGGGCTGCACTCCCCCCGGACGCTCCAGGGGAGGACCCTTCCTTGTACCTCCCAGCTTCTGGTGGTTCCAGGTGTTTCTTGGGTTGTAGTTACATCACTGCAAGCTCTGCCATTCTCATCGCATGGCGTCTTCTTCCTGTGTGTCTGTGTCCAGTCTCCCTCTTATCTCTCTTATTAAAACACCAGCCATTGGATTAAGGGCCCACTCTAAGTCAGGCTGATCTCATCTAGAGATTCTTAACCAACCGTGTCTGCAAAGACCCTATTTCCAAACAAGGTCACGTTCTGAGGCCCTAGGTGGGCATCAGTTTTGGGGGCGGGGGGGGACACTATTCTACCTCCCCAGGCTACTCGAGTGGGAGGAAGTGCCTCCTCTTCTCTTGCAAAGCTGTGCTTCCCTCGCCAGCGTCGCCTTGGTCCCGTGGTGTCAGAATCGCCCATCCTCAACCTTGACCATGAGCTCCTTGGGAGCAGGGACTGGGTCCTGCTCATCTGTCTGCTCCCCCCACCCCTCCCAGGACCCGGTCTACAGCAGAGTGGGTGCCTGGAAATACTCAGTGAGTGAAATAGAGAAGGGGGTGGGGAAGAGGAGGGAGAGAGAGGAAGGAAAGGAAGCTGAAGGGAGGAAAATGCAACGTCAGGTCCAAGGTTTGAAGAAGGAAGAGGTCTCTGCACTGGGGAGCTCTGGGAAGAGATAAGCTCACCTGACTCACCCTCCGACCCACTCAGTCCCTAAAATGACCTTCTTCCTGTTTCAGCAACTGTTCACCCAGGAAATAAGTCTGAAAGCAATTCGGAATCAAGACTGCTATGCCAATTTGTCTTCTAAAGGTGTTCTTTCTGTCTCCCTATCATCCATCCACTCATCCGTCCAGTCGTCCGTCTGTCCACAGCATCGTTCACCCATTGTCTGTTCATCCTCCTTTACCTTTCCTTCCTTCCTCATCCTTCCTCCCCCCATCCTCCCATCTGTCTGTCCATCACCCTCCCCTCTTTACACTTCTAACCATCCACCTTCACCAAGGTTTCTCTTGAGGAGCCCACGTTGAGTAGGGGACACAGGCAAGAATCAGTGACAACCCAGAGTGGTCAGTGGCAGGACAGGGTAATGTGGGAGCCCAGAGGAGACGCCTGGTCTGGCCCGGGTGGTGGAGAGAAGGAAGAGTCAGTTTGGAGGCTCGGAAGAAGTGCCTTAACCGTGGAACTGCCTTTTCAGTTTGGTGGAGGAACTGAAGGCCAGCAACCCAGACTTCCCGGCGGTCAGCAGTGGAATTTACGTGCAAGAGGTTGTCCCAAATTCACCTTCTCAGAGGTAGGCTTCACCAGAGGAAGCAGGGAGACTGGGCAGGTGGGTGCAGGGCCTGGGCTGGGCTTCACTGATGCGGATGACCTTTAGCTTCCCGGCGGCGTGACGCAATGTGGAGTGGCAGGTGGGACTCCAGCCAGTCCTCTAAGCCAGGGGCAGGCTGGAGAGGTGAAGGCCGTGCCCTTCCTTGGCCCAGAATGTCCTTTCCTTGGGTCTGGGGAGACAGAGTAGTAGCAGAGGTCACCCCGAGCTGCATCAGCCTGGCTCTCACCAGCCCCGTGGGCCAGCCTGGGTCTTTCTGGGCCAGTGTTCCCATCTACAAAATGGGCATGATTCAGCCTACTCTTCCTGTCCCATGAGACATTGTCAAGATCAAATGAGATAAAGCCTTGTTTTCTTGGAAACCACCAGCTACTAGAGAAAGGTCAAATGTGGCAGCACTGTGAACCGAGGCAGGCAGTGCGGTGGGTGGGGTCTGACGCACTTGCGAGGCTGATCCTGGGCCCTGGAGCAGCTCTGAGCCAGCGCCTGCCCCTCCTCTGCCTCAGGGCTGCATCTGTGCAGTGGGCGGGCTGCATCAGATCCCGCTTTTAACTGTAACCCCGGGAGCTGGAGATGGTCCACGCTGAGATCTTGGGCTGCCGGAAAGGGTGAGGGCAGAGTGCGGACTGGAGCCGTGCAGGTGGGCCCCCCAGCCCCCGTGGCCCCTCCAACCCAACAGGACGCCTCCTTTTTGTTTCGTGTGCTGGGCTGGAAGACGCGGACCCCTTGTGTCCTTCCGCCGTGAACATAGTACACGCGCTCAGCCTGCAGCCGACCTGCAGTAAAAATTGTTGCAATACCGATCCATGAATCCATGAAAGCCAAAGAATAACCACCGCAACTCAAGCTCTTTATTCCGAGTTGCTGCACCCCAGTGATTCAGCAGACAGCAGTCACCGAGAACGGCCACACGCAGGGCACCCCAAGAGCCAGACGGGAGCTCGGTGGTGATGGTGGCTGCCGCTGACCAAGGCTGCATGTGAGCTGTGCGTTCCACGTGCGTCATCTCGGTTAATCCTCACTGCAGCCTGGGACACGCGGGCTGCTGCTCTCGCCCCATTGCTCAGATGGGAAGGCTAAGGCTTGGCGAAGTCACTCCTCCGAGGTCACACGGCCCACATGTGTGGATCTGGGCGCTATCACCCATGCATCTAACCCCGGTGCCACCCTGCCCGCCCTCTGGGTGGAGGGGAAGGTCACAGCGAGTCAGGTGCAGAAAGCGGGGGCCATCCCAGCTCGCTCTGTCTCTGACGGGAAAATCTTACGTTAGAATCAACCCCCTGGACCTTGTAATTTGCAAAGCATGTTCCCACATAGGGCTGTAGATGTGGAAACCGAGGCTCGAAGGGGCAGAGCACCTGGCCCAAGGCAGCCCAGCGAGGGAGGCTGCAGCCAGCACGTGACCCCAGCCCTTCCGATGTACAGAAGTAGACGGAGAAAGCGCTAGTCCGTTGCAGGGCAGTGCTTTCCGTCTGCTGTGAGAGCCTCGCGGTCAGGGCCGTGTCCTTCCCTGTTGAAATGAATTTTCCTAATGTGCTGCTGTTAAAGCCCACTGTGCCCAGACCCGGGCCCGGGCCTCTCGGGGCGGTGCTGTGACCACGTGTCTCTCCTGTTGGCAGAGGGGGCATCCAAGATGGCGACATCATCGTCAAGGTCAACGGGCGCCCTCTGGCCGACTCGAGCGAGCTGCAGGAAGCCGTCCTGACCGAGTCCCCGCTGCTGCTGCAGGTGCGGCGGGGCAACGACGACCTGCTCTTCAGCAT
Source organism: Phocoena sinus (assembly GCF_008692025.1). NCBI lineage: Eukaryota > Metazoa > Chordata > Mammalia > Artiodactyla > Phocoenidae > Phocoena > Phocoena sinus. The sequence goes on along the minus strand of NC_045767.1, from coordinate 3,215,496 downwards.
CGTGCCCGAGGTCGTCCTGTGAGGGGGGACCCCCTCCCTCCATCGCCGACGGAGCCTGCAGCCGGGACAGGGGCCAGCAGACGGGCTCCGCCCGGAGCCGCTGCCTCCCTTGGGGTCAGGACAAAGGACCGAGGTCGGTCCTCAGCAGAGCCAGAGGCCTCCTCCCGGCCGTCCAGGGCCAGAGCCGCGGGCTGGGCTTGGCCAGGGGTCCGCATCTCAGCCTTCTGGGAGGATTGGCCCCAGCATCACGGTGGCCCTGGGGGCAGCCCAATGTCCCCCCCCCCCCCCCCGCCCACCAAATGCTCCTGAGGGCCCTTCCAAGTTCCCAGATCTAGAAAACTCTTCTATTTTCCCGGAGGAAGTCCCATCCTCTCTCCGGCCTTCCTGCCTTTGCACCTGTTGATAGGATACCTCTCTCTGGAATGCCCACTGCCCCACCCCTCCCCTCACTGACTCTCACCTGTTCAGGTCTCAGCCCCCCAGCCTTCTCCTCTCCCAGGTGTGCCTCCCTGGCCTCCCACACCCAATAGCACAGCGCCCACCACGTCGAATGACCAGGGCTGTCTGCCCGGCCAATCTGCTCCCCTTGAGGAGTCAGGTGTGGCGGGTCTGGCCCGGAGTTGGCGTCGCAGGATGTTCCCTGGCCGTCCAGCCAAGCCCCAGGGCTTGGCGATGAGGTCCGCCTTCCCAGGCGCAAGAGAAGCTGGCAGGGAGCAGAGCGTGTCTGACCCCCTGGAAGACCGCCCGTCGTCCTCCGGGAGGGGCCCCTGGGGTGGAGGGCGGAGGGCAGAGGAAGCTGGGACCTGCAGGGGGAGGGGAGGGGAGGGCTGAGCCGGCTACACCTCCCCTGGCTGTTCTGTGCAGCGGGACTCACGGCATCGCCCAGGAGCAGGCGAGGTGCCCCCCTCTCCGCGGGGAGCCTGTTTCCAGGTGCAGCCGGTCCCCCATGTTGCTTGTACTGTATGTTTCTCTACTGTATGGGAATTAAAGTTTACAAGCACATGGTCCTGTGCCAGCACGGGCGTCTGGGGCAGCCCACCCGCCGCTGTGCAGCTTCTCCTGACCCAGAGCTGACACATCAGTGGGCACGGAGACCCGGGGCTAACCGCCTGGAGCACCCAGGCATCGCCACGCCCCAGCCGCCCCACCACTCAGCCCTGGCTCCCCACTTACTCCCAGCCCCCCGGTCCCCGGCAAGACCCCTCCCTTCCCCGTGCCGTGGCCTCTCCCCCAGGCAGGAGGGTCCTGAGACCTCTGACCTCCTGGCAGGCGGGCAGAGCCCTTGGAGAGGCGCCTGGCTGGGAGCGTCGAGTCCACTGAGTGTGCCCGGCCAGGCCGTGTGATAAAGGCTTCCCTGCATCTGTGCTGTGTCATCCTCACTGCAGAGACCACCCAGCAACAGGGAATGAGGCAGAACAGGAGAGACAAAGCTCGCTGCCCAGGGACACCGCAGGGGCTGCCCGGGGATGGCGGGAGCCGTGAACTTGCCCAGGGCCAGCTCCCAGGGTCACAAGTGGGGTTGTGAGGGTGAGGGGCGCCCATCAGGGCTGAGAGGGAGGGGCCCAGCCCTGTGTTCTGGACCACCGGCCCCGGAAAGATCAAGTTCCCTTGGTTCCAAACCTCACAGCGTGGCAGGGTCTGCCGCCAGCCGGCCTCTGTGTGACCGCCGCCACCTTCTGCCTCGGGGGTGGGGCGGGGGAGTGACCTCAGACTGCAGACTGCAAGCTTTTCCGAGCTCCGAGAGCCTGGGGTTCAGTAGGTCCGGACTTAAATGACCCGCCACGGGGCGAATTTCAGGAGATGGTCTCAGACGGCCGTGGCGGCAGCCGGAATCGTGCTCGGTACCTAGAAGGGCTCACAGGAGGTGCGTGGAGACAGGCACGCCGGGCCCTGGAGATGCCGAGTGTGGCCAGCTGGCTGGACGGGGGGAGGGAAATCGGACCAAAAATCACTCAGCACCCGCACCCAGAAGAGAACCAGAAACTGTCACAGGCGGCTTTTTAATGAGGGCTCTGGGGTCTGGCTCACCAGCCCAGTTTTGCAATCCCAGGGCTCAGATGATGTGAATTAAGCACCCTTCTCAGTCCCCACCCCTGGGCCGTACCCAGGCCCTGCTGGGGAAGGAGGGGCCCAGGCATAGAAGCAGCCCTGCAAGGCACCTCCCAACCCCTACCGAGCCATGGTCCCCACTGCCCACCGGTCCGCCCGCCCCCTCCCGTCCACCCTGAGCTGGACTCCACAGTTACAGCCCATCCCGGTGCCAGCATCCTCCGAAAACGTCAGAGCACGGCCCCAGAGCCTGGTTCAGCCCACGCCGCGGGGCTGCCCGCCTCCCAGCCAGCCCCCATCCCTCCCCTCCCATCCAGAGCGGGTGGGCCACAGCGTCCCCACAGAGCAGGCCCCGTGCCGTCCCACCCCTCAACCGAGAACAGCCCGAACGTCCGAAGTCTGTCCACCCTCTGGGGTCTCTGCTCTCGCTCCCACCGGGCAGGCCCCCTGCTTTGCACACTCGCGACGGCCCGCGCAGCGTGGTCCTTGCTCTCCGTCTTCAGCCGTCCTGAGCACGTGCCCAGCGGCCACTTGGTCCCCCTGAGAGTAAGAAGGCCGGGGCTGTGGAAGCGGCAAGTCCAGGACACGGCCAGGCCCTGGAGATGCCGAGTGTGGCCAGCTGGCGCGTGGGCCTGGACTTGAGCAGAGGGTGAGCTGGAAGCAGGGCACTGAGAGTAGGGCCTCAGACTTGACCAGGGCCAGGCATCCGAGAGGGGTCTAGGGGCCAAGATCAAGGGGATCCATTCGGTTCCTGGCGGGAGCGGCTTCCCAGCTGGCGAGGCTGCTGTTCTCTGTGTGCACACACGGGGCGGGGGGCTGCCCATAGGGCCGGCAATCCCACCGTGGAGTCCCCACCCTCACCGAGCCCCGCTCAGCCCCGAGGCCCCAACTCTACCTACCGTCACGCTGCGGGTAGGGCTTCAGCGTATGAATCTGGGGGACACAATCCAGCCCTTAGCACAGCAGCGGGGGTGGGGAAGGGAGAGAAGCCGACAGAGGCCTGCGGTGTTGAGCTGGTGGGCTCAGGCGATGGGGTGGACCCGGCTGAGACCCTCTGAAGAGCTGTGCAAAATGGAAAGCGGGGTGGTCGTCCACAGACCCCACCCTCCCTCGTTCCAGGGGGCGGAGCTGGTGTCCGCTATGCCCAAAGGGAGCCCCCAGGCCAAAGGCAGAGGGACGCAGGCCCTGGAGGTAATGCTGACAGCGAGCCCAGAACTGCCCCTCGCAGCTGCAGGTGACCTCAGAGGTGGGGCAACGTGGGGGAAACCGAAAGACCCTCCTGCCTGAGACTTTGAGAGACAGACGTCGGGCGTGCCCAGCACTTGCCCAGTAGATCCAGTCGGATCACATGCTTGCAGTGCCCCAGACGGGTCGCCGGCTCCCTCTGGGCATTTCATGGAGCCGTCTTCCCCTGAGGTGTGGACCTGGGGTGGACCGGGCTCCCTGAGCGTGGCGTCTGCGGGCAGCAACGGTGACCAGTTCATCAGCAACCCCCCTTCTCCACCGCCTCCCAGAGATCCTCGGGTTTGGAGGGGAGGGAGGAAGGGGGCAGACGTAGGACGCAGCCCCGCTGCCCAGAGAGGGCGGGGTGAGACCCATCTGTCCCTAAAGCGGTTTGCTGTAGTAAGCACTGAATTAAATGTCACATAGGGCAGACTCGGCACGTTCACTTAGGTGGCCTGGTTCAATCCCTGCCCCGGGAACTGAGATCCCGCAAGCAGCGTGGCACCGCCAAAAACAAATGTCACACGGGAGGTTCCTGACGCACAGTCTGGCCCCAAGGTGCCCAAATGTCACTTCACATCCGCTTGCTGCCTGCCACCAGCTCCCTGGGTGACATGGCTCCCCTCCCTCTGTGACCTCAGGTTGTCCACGTGTGAAACGGGAGGCAGGAGGTGGGGCTCACAGCGCAGGCGTCAGCTGGGCCTGGGCCGTGGGCTCGGCTCAGCCCCTCCCTGGCTGACCTCTGTCGGGGCCCTTGACTCCACGCTTCTGCATCCAGGGAGGCCTGTGGATGCCACCTCCGGGAGGAGGGACACCTCGCCTGACGCTGGGCACTGCCTGCTCGCCCACCCCAGCTGGCCCTGCAGTGGTGGGCTCTGTGGCAGTCAAGGCCTCTGCCCTCCGCCAGCCACTCAGCCCTGACCGCCCCCGCTGGGCAGAGCTGGCCTCTCCGCGGCTACTCCAGCTGCTCCTGGAGAAGAACAGCTTTCTCAGAGCCCGCCAGCTGCCGCCCAAGCCGTGTGCAACCCCCAGGCTCCTGACGCAACCCCTGGTTGGCTGAGCTCACAGCCCACCCCCTGCTCTGTGTCCCAGGAGCTGTAAACAAGATGCTGAGAAGGTCAGAGCCCCGTGGGGAGGGGGACCCCCACTTCCAGCCTCGGGGTCCCTCCCTAAACACCTGGAGTTCTAGAAGGATGGGACCGGAAGGGGCATCACAGCTTACCAAACAACCCATCGCACAGAGGCTGAAACTGAGGCCCAGAGAGGCGAAGGACCTGGGGTCACACGTGAGCTGGGGGCTGGCCTGCCGGGGCCGGGGCTGGGCCGGGGCAGACAGCTGTGGCCACAGCTGCAGCAGGACAAACATCCATGTGCCGGAGCACGTGGGACCGGGCCAGGAGCTCCCAGAGCCAGTGTTCCGGGGTAGGATCTCTGTGAGCAACAGACCTACGGGTCATGACATCTTCCTCCCAGAGTTCCTCCGTGGGCCCCTCCGGGATTAGTGGGTCCAGAACACAGTGACCAAGGACGGAAATTCTGGAAGGGGTCACAGGTGCGAGGGAAACAGCAGAGGAACGGGCACTGATACCCCCGCCTTGAGCCGTGCCTGGGGGCGACCCGGCTGGGGCCCACCTGCCAACACTGCCCAGCTCTGTGTCTCTGTAGGGCGGGTCCCGCCTCCAGTCACCCCCTGCCCTCCACCACAGGCGTGGACCCCCGCCTCCCCGCCTCCCCGCAGCCCCCATGGCTGCCCCGCTGTTCCTGCATGTTTATCAGGTCTTTCGGGATCTGGCTCTGCTCTCATCTCCCTCCGTTCACTTTCCCCCCGTCCCGCCTCTGTGCGAGCCGCTCCCTCTCCCTGGACGCTCTCCCAGGCTGCCCTGTGCCTGCTTCTTTCTACTGACCATCCCCTCCATGGCAGGCTGAAAAATGGTCCCACAGGTGTCCACGTCATACCCCCCGGGACCCGTCATGTCACCTCGCGTGGCCAGAGGGACCCTGCAGCTGTGATCAGGTGCAGGATCCTGAGATGGGAGGTCACCCTGGATTCTCCGGCGGGGATTCACGTGACCACAGCGTCCTTACAGAGTGAGGCAGGAGGGGCAGACAATGGATGCGAGCTTGGGGTGACATGAAGGGGCTGAAGACTGTGGGAGCCTCTGGACGCTGGAAAAGATGGGGAAATGGGTTCTCCCCTGGAGCCCCCAGAGGAACTAGCCCTGCCCACACCCGGAATTCAGCAGTGACACTGACCCTGAGAACTGTGACGGTAAGTTGCATCGTTTGAAGTCACTGCATTTATGGCGATTCGTGACAGCAGGAACCTGAACCCTCTCTAAAGCCCATCCATCCTCTCTCTCCAGGAAGCCTGGCCACACCAGGCCCCCAGGGAATCCCTGCTTCCCGCATCCAGTCTGTCCCACTGGTCAGTTGTATACTGACCGCTTCCTTTCCCAGAAGGCCGGCTCCAGGAGTTTGTGAATTTCTCTGAAGTCCCAGCCACATCCCCAGAGCCAGCCCGGGGCCTGCAGCAGGGCAGGTGCTCAGGGAAAACACTCCACTCGTGGGGCTCGTGAAACCGAGGTCCTTTTAGCTCTAACATTCGGGGGCCCATGCCTGCCACATCATTGCAAGCCAGGTCCCCAAGTTCCATATCAGGGAAGGCCAGATACCCAGGGGCGTGGAGACTTGGGGAGGGGGGGGGCAGAGAATGGCCCCAATTTCCTCATTGCCACGGATTTCTCTGAGCCCCGGGAACAAGCCTCCCTACACCCGCAGGTGTCCACTCTGATGGAGCAGACCACGTGCTGTCCCTTTACACACCCAGAGTCACCAAGCTCCACCCGGGACCCGCTCCAGGCTCTGGGGACACCTCTGGCCAGGAGAGCCTCCTGGGGAAATGGACCGTCCTCCTCAATTTGGCCTCCATCCTGTTCCCTCGCCTCACTTCAAAGGAGACCCCCGCACTCTGGGGCCACCCCTCCAGGACTCCTCAGAGGTGGTGAGCCGCTCACCTCACTCCTCACCCCTCACCCACTGAGAGGGGCCCTCCTCCCTCCGGCTGCCCAAGTCCTCTCTGACGTCCGTCATCTCTACACACGGTGGTCACAAGCCACACGCTGTCCCACAGATGGCTGCCCTCTGTCTTCTCAGGTCCAGAGGCGAGGGCAGAGTCTGGCCCTGACCCACCTCTGCAGACACTCCCAGACTCACAGCCCCGGCCCCTCCAAACCCAGGGAAACAGAACAAGATGTGACAGCACGTGCGCGCACACTGCACCCGTGACTAGGCACACGGCCACATGTAAATATACACACGCAGGCACGTGTGCACAGGGCACACACGTGAATATACACACAGACGTGTGCACGCACACGCAGGCGATCGCCCCGCTCCCGTCGCACCTCTGTCGGTGTGCCGTGTCCTTATGCACATTTCTTTTCATTCCACGTGTCCGGATACCCACTTTTCTTGAATTCCATGTCGTCTTCTTCTATCAACGTATTTTTCGTTTTGGTTGAAATGTTTCCTCAAGTAAATGTTTTCTAAAAACGGCGCAGTGGGTAAATGGAGAGAGGACGTGCTTGAAACGTTTTTGTTTTTTCAGAATCATTTTTCCTGTGAAGTGTGACACATAGAGAAAAGGGCCCTCGCCTACGGTGGAGTGTATCATCCGAAAACAAACACACACCACCACCACCGACTCGTCAAGAACAGCAGCATGACAGCCCCCACAGCACCTGCAGTCCCTCCCACGCCGCCGCCTCCTTTCCTCACTTTAGGGTCATCATTTCCTCCCTTTGCTTTAAAGTTTTATCACCTACGCCTGCATTGCTAAACACAAGTTGAGTTTCACGTGCATCTTTCACTATTAAAAATGGGATCCCAGGGCTTCCCTGGTGGCGCAGTGGTTGAGAATCTGCCTGCTGATGCAGGGGACACGGGTTCGTGCCCCGGTCTGGGAGGATCCCACATGCCGCGGAGCGGCTGGGCCCATGAGCTATGGCCGCTGAGCCTGCGCGTCTGGAGCCCGTGCTCCGCAACGGGAGAGGCCGCGATAGTGAGAGGCCCGCGCACCACGATGAAGAGTGGCCCCCGCTCGCCACAACTAGAGAAAGCCCTCGCACAGAAACGAAGACCCAACACAGCAAAAATAAATAAATAAATAAACTCCTACCCTCATCTTCTTAAAAAAAAAAAAGGGATCCCATGATGTGTCCTCATTTGTGTGTTTTACCAGATATGCCGCTTGTGAGTCTCATCCACAGTGATGTGTGGCTTTAGTTACTGATGCTCATCGTCACTGGAGAGCGTCCGGTCCACGAGTACCTGTCTCCTGGTGACAGACACTTGGGCTGTTTCCAGCTCGGGGCTGTGCCCCATCTCCTCCAAGCAGCCGTGAGCACGTGTGTGTGTCTCCAGCGACTGGGCAAGCATTTCTGCTGGGTGCCTTTCTAGGAGCGAAATGGCTGGGTCATTGGGTGCATGTATATATCCCATTTGTATATGTATATCCCATATCCCATTTGGGTAGAAATATAAGCTCCTCAAAGTGGTTTTACTGGGCTTCCCTGGTGGCGCAATGGTTGAGAGTCCGTCTGCCGATGCAGGGTACAAGGGTTCGTGCCCCAGTCCGGGAACATCCCACATGCCACAGAGCGGCTGGGCCCGTGGGCCATGGCCGTGGAGCCCGCGCGTCCGGAGCCTGTGCTCCGCAGCGGGAGAGGCCACAACAGTGAGAGGCCCGCGTACTGCAAAAACAAAACAAAAAACAAAACAACAACAAAAAAAAGTGGTTTTACTAACTTGCACCCGCCCCCCGCCCCCCGCGTGGATGAGAGTTCTCACTGCTCCACAAGCTCTCCAGGGCTTGACGTAGACACAGCCTTGAATGTGAGGCATTCTGTGGCCACGGAGCAGTAGCTCTTGATTTCAGTTTACAAATCTGTGACCCCGGGAGCCTGGGCAGCTTTGCAAACACTTGGTGTCATTTAGATGTGCTCTCTGGTGCAGGACTTTTCACGTCTTGCCCGTTACTCTCTAGACAGCCTGTGTCCTATCGCTTGGTGGTTCTTTTATACACGGTAGAAATGAGCTCTTTTCAGGATTTTTGTGCTGAAAATACCTTCTCTGTCTCTGTAGCTTGCATTGCCACTCTCCAAACGGTATCCTTTGATGAGCAGAAGGGTTTGTTTCAATAGCCCACTTGACCCATCTTTTCCTTCCTAGCCAATGTTTTTTTATATCTGGCTTAGAAAGTATCTTCCTACCTCAGGATCCCTACCTTCCTGATAGCTTCCTGAAGCTTTATTATTTTACATTTTACACTTAGATCCATAATCCAGCTGGAACTGACTTTTATGTGTGGTGCAAAGGAGAGGTCAAGTCCCATCCTTTTCTATCTGGACATATGGAGATATCATTGTCCCATAAAATGCAATTATTTCTCCCTTTGTCAGAGCCCAAGCTCCCATATATGCCTGGTCTCTTTTTGGACTCTTCTGTCCTATCGATCTTCCCCTCTATCCTTGTCCCTACACCCTCCAGTCAAAATCACTTTAGTTTTAGGATATATTTTATTATCGAGTACAGTAAAAGCATCCACATTGTTCTTTTCCTTCAAGGGTGCTTAGCTGACCTTGACTCTTTGCTTTTCTACATATATTCTAGAATAAGGTTGTCAAGTTCCACCTCTTGAGAATTTCATTAGTATGGCACTGGATCTACAGATCAACTTTGAGAGAGGTGACATTTATAATATCCAGGCTTCTACTACATGAACATGGGTATTCCCCCATTTATTTAAATTTCCATTAATTTCTCCAAAAATGTCATATAGTTTTCTGTGTAGATAGCTTACATTTGATGTTGTAAATAGTATCCTTCAAAAAATTTTTTTTAATTTTCTGACTATTGCTGATAAATAGCCTTGTTTTTATGGTTTTTTTCTTATTTTTCAATAATTTTGTATACTGCTCTTATATCCAGCAACCTTGTCAATTCTAACAATATACATAGAGAGAGCATTTTTCTACATACTCAATAACATCATCTATAAATAATGAGTTTTGTTTCTTCCTTTTCAATTTTAATACATTTTACTTGTTTTTCTTGCCTTGTTGCACTGGCTAAAACCGCTAGTTCAATGTTACATAGAAAAACTGATAATGGACATCTTAATCTTGTTTCTGATCTCAGAAGAAGAGATTTCCACATTTCACCATTAAAAATGTTTCCTATAAGTTTTTTATACTAATGTTATCAGCTTAAGAATGTTTCCTTTTATTGCTAGTTTGCAATAATAATAAAAACTATGAATATTGAATCTTAACAAAAGCCTTTTCTGCTTCTACTAAAATGATTAAATGATTTCCTCCTTTGCTCTGTTACTGTACTGAAATACCTTGATTTTAAAATACTATACCAACCTTGCACTACTGGACAAAATCTTATTATGGTGTAATATCCTTTTTTAATATTTTGCTGGATTTTGTTTGAGTTTTCTGTGTTCATTAGTAGTTGGTCTATAATTTTCCTTTTTCCGGGTGTTCACTTTGGAGTTTTCTATCACGATCATTCTGACCTCATAAAATGACTTGGGCAGTGTTTAATCTTTTTCTGTTCTCTACAAAAATTTGTATAAGATTGACATTATTTCTCTCTTAAATGGTGATAGAATTTTCTGGTCATGACATCTATTCTTGGAGTTTTCTCCAAGAACCTTCTTGGGAAAGTCTGAACTATGGATTCAAGGGCCAATTCAAGTTTTCCATTTCTTCTTATGTCGGCTTAGGCAAGTTGTGTTTCTCTGGGAATGTGTTTATTTCATCTAAATTTTGCAAGTATTGACCAAATTGTTCATAATTTCCTCTTTTTATTTCTTTAATGGCCTCTGTTTCTCCCATTATGTCCCATTTTCATTCTTGACATCACCATTTGTGCTTTCCCTCTTTTTATCCTGATTAGTCTTACCAGGGGGTAATACATTTTATTACTCTTTAAAGAAGATTTGACTTTGTGGACCCTTTCCGTTGTATAATTGTTTTCTATTTCATTGATGCACAGACGTGTCTCAGTGTCCAGCCCAGAGTGGACACCCAGACCTGCTGTGCCCCAACTCCTTGTTCAGAAGATGAACCATTTCCAAACAGACCCAGCTCTGCTCTCAGCTCCCCTTGGCTCACAGCTTCCCCAGGGCTCCTGCCCCAAAGCTGGCATGCCTTTGGGCTGGGATGGATATGTCTGAGTCTCTGGGGGTCAAGCTTAGGCGCAGCTGTTTCCCCGCCACCTGCAACCTGCTCACACACGTGGACGGCGTGCCATCCCACCCTCCTGTCTGCCACCCAGGCCCCCCTCTCCATCAGCCAGGGCTGAGCTTTGAGCAAATCTCTTGACAAAAGACTGTTGCATGTGAAGAGCTCAGGGACCCAGGGCCGCACCAGCCAGGGGCCAACAAGGCCTTCTGTATATGCTTACGTTCACTGAAATAAAACTATGAAGACCACCAATCTGTTAGATGATCTGCCATGACCCAGATCACAGTGTACTGAGAGGCAGGGAGTCTGCGAAGCAGTGTACTGAGGGGCAGCGAGTCCTGGGCGCCTGCTCTCCCTCCAGTCCAGACCTGCTCTGCTGGTCCCACAGAGAGCAAGAAGCATCCCTCTCTGTGTTCACTCCTCCCGACCTCCTGACCCAGCATCCTCACTCCTGTCTTCAGGCCCACCTGGATTCCTGAGACACTGAGCAACTCCACTGTCTGACATGCTGAGGGTTAATCCATCCCACGGGCACCCAGGGGTGCGGCATCCCTGCTGGACTGTGCTGCTTCCTGCATCAGTTCCTCCTCCTGCACCTGGCTCCCTTCCATGGTTCCAAGTCCAGGCTCACCTGCGTGTTCTCAGCCTCTTCGAGGCCCCAGGACTTCTTTGCAAACCCTCTACTCCTTCCAGCCATCGTCTCTACCTTTATCTTCTATCCCCACCTGGGACCTCTTTTTCTGCTTCTTCTAAATAGTAATGACAGACTTGTCAGATAACAGAAGTCATTGTCGCTGAGGGGCAGGTGTGCAGGAAAAAACACCATATCCCGGAATTCTCTGAAAAGAAGAGTTGGCAGGAGGTGAGGGTTGGAGGCACACCAAGGTCGAAGCATTTACACACGAGGTGTCTGAGGCCAGGTCCCCCAGATGTTGACCCTGAGCCACGGATTCAGGTGTAGGTGACCCCCAGAAGCACTGCAGGGAGTGGGGAGTTGGGACAGGGAGGGAAAGGAAGCCAAGAAGCTGGTGACTTCAGAGGCACCTGGGGCATGATCCTGCTGGGCGAGAAGGGGGAGGGCACAGAGTCTCCTGTCTGAGCCTCCATTTTCTCATTTATGAAATGGGATAGCAATGTATCCAACTCGTGGGGTCGTTATGTGGCTTGAGAGAGAGTTCAGGTGAAGTATTAGTACAGCACCAGCCCGTAGTGAGAATGCAATGAAAAATTAGGGGCTATTATGATTTCTGTGTTCCTGAGATTGTCCAAAACTCCCAGTTCCCACATCCGGTGGCTTTCTAACTCAGGGAGGCCATGATAATGATAAACTACATCGAGCATACTCCTTTAGCAAGTAGGATCCACTGTCTCCCCAAGGTCTGCCTGTTCCCACATGCCTGACACGGAGATCTGCCCCAGGAAGAAGTGCCTTTTTATGAGGTTAACTGCCACATGTTTCTGCAAGCATTTTTATACTGTATTTGGGCAGGAAGCATCGATGTGTCCGGGTCATCCAAGGGTGGCGCTGTCTGGATCTGTCCGCTGAAGGCAAAGCCTTGGCCAGCAGGCCATGACTTCCACAGATAGAGCCATTTTCTATTTTGGTGTCGCAGAGTGGGCTGCTCGTGGACAGGATCCAAGTTGGCCATTATCTTGACAATGTGTTTGCGTTTAGAGCTGAAATGGGTCTAAGAGCAGGTCTGGGAGAGATGGCTGCTGAGGCCAGCATTCTGAGTGCCCAGTGGCAGGTTTGGGGGCTCAGGATGGAGCCCCGGCTGAGAATGTGAGCAGAGCAAATACAAAACCCTGCCTGCTGGCCTCCCCAAGCCACCATCGGAGCATGCCTCCCCTTCTCTCCAGGGCCAAAGGCCACCTCTTCCAGGAAGCCTTCCCGACCCCTTCTTGTTCCTCCCCTGTGGTCAGTTTACCTGCCTGTCTCCTCCATGAGACTGTGAGCTCCTTGAGGCAGGGTTGCTTCTTCTTTGCCTTTCTATCACTTGGCCTAGATGCTTAGTGAAAGCTCTGAGTCAGGCCCACATGAATTTTCATCTTGCCTCTGAGTCCCCAGCTCTGTGACCTTAGGCACAGGCTCTCCCTCTCTGGGCCTCAGTTTCTGCACCTAGGAGGCAGAACAGCAATCCCTCCTCATGGGGGTGGTTGTGAGGCTCAGAATATCCAGGCAACCCCTTCCTTGGTGCCCTTGGACTCTTACGCCTGCAGGAGCAGCTCTTTCACCTGGAGCAATGGGGACATGCAACTCATGCTGGGAACGATAATGGTGTACACTTAGAGACGGTTCATTAGGAATAAATGGGATAAATCAGGTAAAATAAAATTAAAACTGTGCCTGAGGGCTTCCCTGGTGGCGCAGTGGTTGAGAGTCCGCCTGCCGATGCAGGGGACATGGGTTCAGGCCCTGGTTTGGGAAGATCCCACATGCTGTGGAGCAGCTGGGCCCGTGAGCCATGGCTGCTGAGCCCGTGCTCTGGAGAGTGTGAGCCTCACAACTGCTGAGCCCATGTGCCACAACTAAAAAAAAAACAACAAAAACACAAAAAAACTGTGCCTGAGACTTAGTAGGTGTCCCTAAGTATTAGGAGCCATCATCACAATCACCATCACCATCACCACCATCACCATCATCACCATCATCATCACCATCACCATCATCACCATCACCATCATCACCATCATCACCATCATCACCATCATCATCATCACCATCATCACCATCATCACCTTCATCACCATCATCATCACCATCATCATCACCATCATCACCTTCATCACCATCATCATCACCATCATCATCACCATCATCACCATCATCATCATCATCACCACCATCATCATCACCATCACCTTCATCACCATCATCACCATCATCATCACCATGATCACCATCATCACCATCATCACCACCATCACCATCACCACCATCATCATCACCATCACCTTCATCACCATCATCACCATCATCACCACCATCACCATCATCACCATCACCACCATCATCATCACCATCACCTTCATCACCATCATCACCATCATCACCACCATCACCATCACCACCGTCATCACCATCATCACCACCATCACCATCACCATCATCACCGTCATCACCATCACCATCACCATCATCACTGTCATCACCATCATCATCACCATCACCTTCATCACCATCAGCACCATCATCACCACCATCACCATCACCACCATCATCACCATCATCACCACCATCACCATCACCATCATCACCGTCATCACCATCACCATCACCATCATCACTGTCATCACCATCATCATCACCATCACCTTCATCACCATCATCACCATCATCACCACCATCACCATCATCACCGTCATCACCATCACCATCACCATCACCACCATCACCATCACCACCATCATCACCATCATCACCATCACCATCACCACCACCATCACCATCATCACCATCACCATCATCACCGTCATCACCATCACCATCATCACCATCACCATCATCACTGTCATCACCATCACCATCACCATCATCACCGTCATCACCATCACCATCACCATCACCACCATCACCATCACCACCATCATCACCATCATCACCACCATCACCATCACCATCATCACCATCATCACCACCATCACCATCACCATCATCACCGTCATCACCATCACCATCATCACCATCACCATCATCACTGTCATCACCATCACCATCACCATCATCACCATCATCACCATCACCATCATCACTGTCATCACCATCATCATCACCATCACCTTCATCACCATCATCACCATCATCACCACCATCACCATCACCACCATCATCACCATCATCACCACCATCACCACCATCATCACCATCATCACCACCATCACCATCACCATCATCACCATCATCACCACCATCACCATCACCATCATCACTGTCATCACCATCACCATCACCATCATCACCATCATCACCACCATCACCATCACCATCATCACCGTCATCACCATCACCATCATCACCATCACCATCATCACCGTCATCACCATCACCATCACCATCATCACCATCATCACCACCATCACCATCACCATCATCATCACCATCATCATCATCACTATTGTGATCACCATCTTCTTCAGTATTTCTCAAGAAGAATCCTCTTGCAAATTATATGAGAGAAATATTGACTACTGAAGATTTCGTGGGGAACAAGGGAGGGAAGGTACATCACAGCCTAACAGCAAACAACTTAAAAATGCCTGCAAACTACTATAGTGTTGCTTCCCCTGGAAGCCCAATCCTCACTGAAGGACCGCCTTCCACTCTGACCCTGCTCCACCTGCTCTCTGCACGCCCCCCCCTTCCCCTCCCTGGTCTCCCCAAGGAGCAGCAAGTCCCCTGCCCTGGTTTGCAGAGTATCCTCCCAGCAGGCAGGCTCGCCACAAGGCATTCCCTGACTCAAGCACATCCATGGTGGCTTCTACACACTTGTTCCATGGTGTTAATGAACATGCACCCAGCCCCGTGCTAAGTATTCAGGGCACAGCATCTCATCCAGTCTTTCCAGAAGCAACTACAGCTCAGAGATGCCAGAGGACGCACACTCAGGGCACAGCTGTAGGTGGTGGTTCCCACAGGAGCACTGCCCAGCAGGGTCAGCTGTTATGTCATCTGTGCCATTAGTTCAGTGGAACTAATGTGGGGCCTGGAACTGGCTGAGTGGGCCTCAGTTTCCTCACCTGTAAAATGGGGATAATAATACCTGTCCTTGTGGTTTGGGAAGGACGGACACAGGCAAGCGGAGAAGGCATCCACGAGGCTCCTCTGAGGAAAGTGGGCCCAGGAAGTTTTTCTGTGAAACTCCGAGGGCGTCACGGCTGGTCTCGGCCACACAGTGCGGTGGGCAGGCCCAGAAGTGTCCGAGACAAATTCTGCCCATTGGGGGAGCTGCCCACATACAGAGAGGGATGCCTGACGCAGGCAGAGCCCCTCGTTTCGGGAGACAAACGCTCTGGCCCCAGAGGAACCCACCTGTGGATTAAGGTGCCGCCTGCCCAGCTGCTTCTCTGATCCCCCTTGAAGCAGGAACAGCTTGGGTCCGGGGGGCTGTGGCGGGGAAAGCCTTCCTGGGTTGTCCCCACCAGGCTGGACTGTGTGCCCCCTCCCAGCTCCAATGCTCACCAGCATCAAGTTGGTGGCTCAAAATCAGCCACTGTGGGAGAATTTACACGTGACAAGTGGCAGACCCCGCAAACCAGGGCTATGTCTTTGTTTTACCCCACAGAGCCAATGGTTAAACAGATACCAGCACCTGGCCCTCCCTCTGCACCTACCTCCTGCATTTACACGAGATCCAAGTGTGCCTCTTCCCAGCCACCCTGGGGAGTCAGCCAGATGACCCCCCCCCCCGCAAAGCCTCAGTTTCCCCCATCTGTGAAATGAGGCATCTGGGCTCAGACTTTTGGAGTCTAGAAATGAAGTCTTCTAAACCTGGGACAGTTTTTCTGCCTCAGTTCTCCTAGTGCTGTTCTTAAATAATTACCGTAGACTCAAGGCGCCTGAGTTACGTTCCACTCTCCTGCCTGCAGGCTTCTGACCCTCTGGGAAGCCAACCATCCAGGTACTGGGCTGGTCTGTCTCATCCTCAGCATCGGCCCCGCAGGCTGCAGCCCTGGCTCCCTGCTCCTGGGGACAAGGTCTCCACCACCAGAGCCCCTGTGAGTGCCAGCACAGTCCCAGAGAGGGGACGTGTCCCCTGCCTGCTTGCACAAGGACAGGGCCAGGCACGTCACACAGAGGACAAACAAATGTCAGCAAGCACAAGGGAAGGGGCCAGTGTCACCAAGAATGGGGGACGGAAAGTGACAACCACCACGAGATGCCATCCTACCATCACCAGCGGAGCTTGGAGGCACTTAGGTCCATCCGGGCCCAGGTGCGGAGACAGGCCACACACCCACCGCGGGCAGGAGACCTTCTTGCAAGGCAGTTTGGCCCATGTATCTATTAGAGGGTTAAATGCTCATCGCTCCAACCCAGAAATCCATACCAGAAAAATACACGTCTATGCAAAAGTATGTGCACTCCTGGCTGGTCCACTTATTCCACGGCTAACGAGAGCCTCGCAGGGCCACCCTTGGGAAAACTGTGGTCACTCCCCTGGCTTCCCACAGGCCACCCCACCCCGCTGCTCTCCCTGGGGCCACTTGCCCTGACAGGAGGACTCCCGGGCAGGCCACTCTGGAACGTGGCTTCTACCCCTCTGCTCTGCAAGGGCTGCTGCTCCCGCCGTCTCCCTGCTCACCTGGTACCCTCAGATTTTCCACGGCCGCGCCCAGCTCTGTGAGGCTCGGAGAGACATCTTTCTGCCGGCAAGCGGTTCTCTCCAAGCCCTGCACCCAGCTTGGGGCCTGCAGGTGCCTCTCCTCTCACCTGGGGATGGAGGCGCACGGCTCCCGGGCAGCTCGCCCCAAACATCCTCCCTCAGGTCCCTCCCAATCACGATCACCAGAAGCGAGTGACGGCTCAGGTCGGTATGCCCAGCACCCCTTAGTCACCCCCTAGTCACCTTTTCAGAGAGGTTCTGGCTCCTTTCGAGAGGGTGGGCATTAGCCCGCTTTGCTCTCAGAAACAAATTCTGGGTGGGGAGAGCCCCATCTCATGGCCCGTTACCATTGTGATGCTGTGCTGACCTCTCACCAAGTGGAAGGCTGTGCTCTGAGCACTTGATGTCTGGGTGGCGTGGAATCCTCTGATGACCCTGTAGCTGAGTTTGTTTCCCACTTTTGCAGATGAGAGATGTGATCAGAGAGGTTAAGGGTGTGCCCAGGCCACACAGCACAAAGCGGGTGGAGCTGGAATGGGATTCCAAAGTCAAGCTGCGAGCTCCGTGCACACTGCCTGCAGGGCCAGCACCCCTCCCAGGCCTGAGCCTGTTTTACAGGCACCAAGGGTCCTGCTTGGACTCAGGGTCTTGGAGCTACTACCAGCCCCTGTGACAGCCTCAGGTTCAGGCCCTGGCAGATCTGGGGCTTCTGATAAATATTTGTTGGATGAATGAAAGCTTGTTGCCTCCCCGGGATGGGGCAGAGCTGGCACGGACTCTCCCAGCTGTGTTTTCTTCATCAAACCTCCGGATACCTGCTCTGGGCCCAAGGAGAGAGGGGCTCGGGGAAGTGGCAGGTGGCCTACCTGGGTCCTCAGCCTGCCTTGCATCAAATGTCGCTCTGGGCTAGCATGGAGGGTGCAGCCTCTGGGGTCCCGTGGTCGTCCCAGGACACGGGAGGAGGCGTGGTGACGCCCCATCCCCACCCCTAGGCCAGCCCACCTGCTGACGGTCCCGTCACTCCAGCCAAAGGCTGCCTCTGTCTGCCATTTCAGGCCAAAGGACCAGCCGGCGAATGTGCCAGCAGGTGCCCAGGCAGGACGGACGTGCCTGGGAGGCTATGCCCAGGAGTGACCCTCAGCCAGTGAGGGATGGCCGCCTGCGGGTGAGGCCAGCTTCCTCATGCCTGTGTGGGACCACTCGAGGTGTGCTCCACAGTCTCCCAGGGGGCCCCACTGGGATTGAGCCCCAGGAGCCTGCAGCCGTGATTCTTGATGCACCCTCCGTCCCCCACTCACTTCCTCACTCCCCTGTCAGGGGTCACTGGGGTCGGCCTGATCCCCTTCCCTAGTTTCCTCCACAAGGAGAAAAAGCTCAGTGACCCAAGACAGGGCAGGTCAAGCACACTAGGATACCAGGCAAAGGGGTGAGCACTGTGGGCCCAGGAAACCAGAGGGGGCTTCCTGGAGGAGGTGGCACCGGAGAAAGGCCTTAAAGCCACAGCAGAGTCCAAGGAGCAATGCCCTCACAGTCCTTGGGCCTCCTTGGGGCCTTTCCGCTGCAGGCTCTGTGAACAGGGGACTTGACCGTGAGGAATTGCAGTTGGGCTTTTCGGCAGTATCTGTTCCATCATCTATTTCAAAAGCCTTTTAAGAGAAAGGACCCCAGCTGGAGAAATAATCCCCTCTCGGCCCATCCAGACCATAGAAAATGGATGCTTCCCAGGTGTTCCATCTCCGCAGATGTAAAATGCAGAGAGGCCCAGACCCCAGGCCAGTCTGAGTAGAATTTCACTGTGGGACTATCTCTCCAGCAAAGCCCTTGGATGGGGCAGGCTGGGGGCGGGGTGCCCAGACACCGGGAAGGAGACGTATGACAGCTGGCCCCAGTGACACTCCTGGGTCCCGTCCAGCCAACTCCAAAAGGCTCTGCTGCTAAACCCTTCTGCCCGGCCCCTCTCTGCTTACTTTCTTTCTTTCTGCATTTATTTCTTTAAAATATATATACATATAAGTTCATTGCTCTTTCTAATGTTAAAAGCAGCATATGCTCATGGCAGAAAATCAGAAAAGCACAAGTAAAAAAATTAAATCACTCGTAATGTCAGGGTGCAGCGGCAGTATCTGCCGACCTTGGTGTGTCCTTCTAAGTCTTTTATCGACGTCCACAAAAGAACAGGCTGAGATTTTAATTGGCTTGCTATGAATCTACAGATCAAGTTGGGAAACTGACATCTTGACAATATAGAGGCTTCCTGTCCACGAAGGTGAAATATCTCTCCATTTATTCTCTGATGTTCATCTTTTTCCTGTGTCCGAATCTTGTTGCATTGAGATCACCCTGTAGGTAAATTTCAGTCCTGCTTTCCCACTTCATATTATGTAACGTTAAGCCCTTCTTCAAGCACAGATGCTAATTCCTGCCTAATTTTCCGGTACGCGGAGCCACAAGAATGCACTAATCATCCCCCATTGTTGTACCTCTAGGTTGTTTCCAGACTTGTTTTGAAGTATAATAACAATAATGAAGAAATGCTTGTCTTCTGTTCACTGACAACAGCTCACGCACGCTCGGTCGGCTGTCCTTCTCACCATGCAACCTGCACCCGCCCTGTGTGATCACTGAGACCTGCTGTGAGCAGGGGCACTCAGAGCACAGAAAAGTCCTAAAAGCGTGGGGGTCAGGACAGGAGACCCTTCACCGATGCTCGACCAGCCTGAGGGCACGGGACTCATCTCCCCCCGGGCATAGATCCTTCTGTTTCCAAAGCACCTCAGACTGATTCCCTTGAGGGCTCTTTGAGACTCTACACACCGTGGGCACCCTCAGAGCTCGCTGTTGAGACCCTGAAACGTTACAACACGTCCTTCATCCTACTTTCCTGTGATTCCTTTGTTAATGAACCTTTTCCCGCCTATAACGTACATACAGAGAAGCTCTAATCATAAGGGGACAGCTGGTGACTTTTCACAAGGTGACCATGCCATGCACCCAGCCCCGGATCTGAAAGAGAACAGTACCAGGAATGCCTAGGGGTAAACTCTAGTCCAGGGGCTCTCGGCTGGGGCAGTGTTGACCCTGGGGCAAGACTGGCAAGGAATGCAGACACTTTTTTTTTTTTTTTTTTTTGTGGTTCGCGGGGCCTCTCACTGCTGTGGCCTCTCCCGTCGCGGAGCACAGGCTCCGGACGCACAGGCTCAGCAGTTGTGGCTCACGGGCCCAGGCGCTCCACGGCATGTGGGATCTTCCTGGACCGGGGCACGAACCCACGTCCCCTGCACCGGCAGGCGGACTCTCAACCACTGCGCCACCAGGGAAGCCCCATGCAGACAATTTTGATTGTCACAACTGAGAGGGCGCTGCTGGCATCGAGTGGGCAGGGGCCAGGGATGCTGCTCAAAACTCTGTTCTGCACAGGTTGGTCCCCAAATGGAGGACTTTTCAGCGCCAGGTGTCCACAACCCTGAGTTTGGGAAACACTGCTCTCGTCTATGCTGACTTCTAACTGCATAGACTAGTTTTGTCTGTCACTTAATTCAACAACCAAACCTGGTTCAATTTGGTCTTTCCAGAATCAGTTCACAGTTATCCATTCCTTCCCATCCTCCCCGATCTCTGAGTCCAGACTCTCCTGCCTGAGTGAGGGTCAAGTCTCTCCAGCCCAAACTCGGTGTGGTGCCTGACTTAGAGGTCAGGAACGAGCGAATGGAGGAACGATGCCTGCCCCATCAAGCGAATACTCCCCAGGGCTGGGACAGGTCACCAGGGTCCCACCTCTGAGCAGGACCCCAGCGCCAGGCAGGCCCCCAAGTCGGGTTCTAGAGAAACCCCAGGCCCCTGGGAGGAACAGCGATACCCCAAGGGAGGAGGGGTGGTCAGGGACTCTCCCACGCTGGGCACCCAGAGATGGACCCAGGAGGCCTGTGCCCCCTAGGAGCCCCTGCGCCAAGCCCGACCAGGAAGCAGTCAGGAGACCTGCAAGATAGTGACTCTGGCCAGTGGCTGGGGGGCAACAGAGGCAGATGGAGAAGCGGGAGGAGTGTCAACCTGGGAGGAGGACAGAACTGGGGAGACCAGGAGAGATGGGGGGGCCGTGAGGTCTCGGGAAAGCAGGAGGCTAGATGATGGTCCTGGGGGAGGGGACAAGCCAGGCCCAGGATCTGGATGCTGGGAACAGGGGGCAGGCAGGCACACGGGTTGTGGGGGACAAGGGAATCTGGAGGCTGCCCGAGCCCAGGTGCAGCTGAGCAGCCGGACCCCCCCCATCAGGCTGCACCTATGATGCCCAAATCACGCCTCTGCACTTGCACATCTCCGAGAGCGGGCACCTCGTTAACCTGTGCCCTGGGCACCCACCCTAGTCCAGCCCTGCGTGAGCCACTGGGAACAAGGGTAGGGCCTCACCTTTCACCTCCTGAGCGCCAGACCCAGGAGGACGGCACCCTGCACGGAGTCGGCACGTGAGGGAGTCGTGTGGTGGAGACACCCAGGACCTTCCGGGGTGTCAGCGTCTCCCCAGAAGCCAGCATGGAGCAGAAGGGGGGGGTGAGGGTTTGGAGGAGGGTGAGTTTCAGGCCCCTGTCCCAGTCAGCTGGGCTGCTTCTCAGGGTGCTGGAGGTGGCACGTTTGAGGAGACTATGTTATTCTTCAAACCAGAAAGAAACAAATTGTATCTAACCAAAAATTAAAGTCTGAGAATGTTTTAGCACTACAGCCCTCTGAGGAGAATTGCTCCTGGAACCAGAGATCACACTCCCCAGCGTGAGATTAGACCAACTCCAGAACATCAAAGCCTGGAGTCCTGGATGCCTCGGCTGGCCCTCGCATTCTTTTTATGTTTTGGCCGTGCCGCGCGGCATGTGGGATCTTAGTTCCCCGACCAGGGATCGAACCCGCGCCCCCTGCACTGGAAGCGCGGAGTCTTAACCACCGGACCGCCAGGGGAGTCCCCTGCCCTTGCATTCTAAACAGGTCCTTGCTGCCCAAACCACGCCTCCCAGCCCCCAGCCCACCCCCTACCTGGGGGGGACCAGCAAGGAAAGCGAGGAGCCAGAGCAGCCCTGGAGGAGGGTGCCGCTCGCAGGCCGACACCCGATGAGAGAGAGAGCCCTGCCTCCTTAAATGTTGCCCCTGGTGCCTCTCTCCCCTCACCTGCCCCACCCTGGGCTCAGGCCTCGACCTTGACTTCGGGACCACAGAAGACAGCGACCTGTCACCTCCTCACCAAGTGAAAGGCTCCAGCAGGCTCCACACTCGGCCTGAGGCTCGTTGGTGGCATTTCAGGAGGTCGCTAGGCCTGCTGTCATCAGAAGGCAGGGAGGTGCAGCACCGCCCCCTCCACCTGCGGCTCTGAGACCCAGAATTGGTCAGTTTACTTCTCAGACCTCAGTTTTTCTCATCGTTAAATGGGTACGGGCTCTACCCCACAGGGTCACTATGAAGAGTCTCTGAGAGCACCCAGGGGCGAGTGGTCCAGCGCTGTGCACGCTGCAAGCCCTCCATCCTCATGACGTGAGCAGCAGGGTGAGTCTGAGACATGAACCACACACACACACACCCCGCCCCAAGATCCCACGCCCAGCTCGAAGCAGACTCAGGAACTTTTGTCCCCTCTCTGAGGCTGGCCGGCTGGCCGTGGCAGTGGTCCTGCGGCTGGCAGCCCTGGGCGGGTGAGGTAGTGTCTGTGCCGGGCCCGGCTCTGGTGCCCACACGATGAGGGTGCAGGAGTGGGGGGCTGGCGGTGCAGAGCGCAGGCCTTTGAGGAGACTCGGGGCACAGCAAGCTGGCTCCCCCAGGCAGGGGCCCAGGTGGAGGGCACTGGGCCACCCCCCAGCCCCTTCCCCTCGTGGGACCACCCCCCACCTGTGCGGCAGGAGAGAGAACTGAGCTGGCCTCCTGCCCGGGGGACTGAGGGAGGTGGGCAGAAGGATGAGGTCACAGGGACAGAGGGTGTCACTTGTTTACAGTCAAACACCCACAGCCAGAGACACTGTGAGGACACACACGCAGTCCTGTGGACAGACGGCCCTGCACGGAGAGGGTTGGGCAGGCGGGGCCTCAGTCGTCAGCCGGCTGGCATGTCTGGACAGCAAGGAGGTGACACATGTCACGTGCAAGCAGCGGGCTGTCAGGGCTTCAGCCACATGGCCCAGTAGGAGCCGTGCACAAGGCTCCCTGCTGGGCTCCACACGAGGGGCCCAGGCACGGCCAGGAGACTTGCACGGGGAAGGGGCCCAAGGGCGAACCTGGGTGGCCTCGGACCCACACACAGAGAGACCCCGAAGGCATCAGAGGGACCACAGGCCTCGGTCTCCCTAGGGCACCTAGGGGACCAGATCACAGCGGTATCAACCACTCCTCGGTGTTTTTTTTGTTTTTTGTTTTTTTTTGTTGTTGTTTTTGGTTTTTGGTTTCTTTGGCCACACCACGCAGCTCGTAGGATCTTAGCTCCCCGACCAGGGATTGAACCCGCGCCCCAGCGGTGGAAGCGCAGAGTCCTAAGCACTGGACACCAGGCAACTCCCAACCCCTCCTGTTTTAAAGCAGGAGCCACTTTGCATGTTAAACGGGAGTGAGGGGGGACCAGGAGTGTGCCAGGTGGCCTGGCCTCCCCTGCAGCCCTGGGAGAGGGGGAGGCGGGCAGGTCTGGGGGCTGCAGTGGTGGGCAGCCAGGAGGTCACCAGCCAGCAAGTAACACACACCCCTACTGAGCTCACATTCACACTAGGCGGACTCACAGGTTCCCACCCACTGAACTCACGCTCACACACACGCACAGCCCGTGCAGTCCAAGCCCCAGGAAGACATGGGCGGCCCTCCTCTCAGCTCACCAGCAGGCACCACATCCCCCACGCAACATCTGAGCTTCCGCCGCCCAGAGGAAGGGAGTGAGGACACCTCGTCCACTTCAGCCTGGCATCAGGACCTGTCCTCACCGCTCAGGACACGCACAGCCACCTCCCACCCAGAAGCTGCCGGAACCAAGGAGGTTGCCCTCAGACGACCCCTTGCCTGTGGTTGGCAGGAGGAGATAGAAGGAAGGGAGCAGGGTGACCCGCCCACAGGTAAGATCAACCTATCGCAGCCCCTGAAGCACTGCTTGAGCACCATTTATGCACGAGGCCCAACGCCTGTCCCACGAGACAGAAACTATGACTCACTGCTAACCAGGGGCTCCCAGGGCTGGTCTTCACCACTGGGGCATCCGAGCTGGCACTGCGGGACTGCTGAGAGACAAGAGAGCCCGTCTGAGGGGTACAGGGGGGCCTGGGCCCTGACAACACTGTTTGAGCCCTGGGTCCAGCAGAGCCTGAATCCTGACGTGCACTTAGACTTACCAGTCACTGAGTCAATCAGTCACCCTTTGGCTGAAGCTGGTTTGAGCTGTGTTTCTGCACCTTGTGACCAAGAGGGTCCAGATGAACCCAGTAAATGTCTTCGGAAGCGGAAAGTCATCATTTGAAGACCTGTGTCCTGAGGAAGCACAAGGGTGCGCCCCACGTGCATCCCACTTAGCCCACGTGCCTACTTTGCCCAGGGCTGTATGATGACCTCCGCCGGTGCTCAGTACTTTTGCTTTCGTGGATTCCTTCCTTCATTAAAAAAATTAACGTTATATTTTACAGCTGTGTTGGTACAAGTATGAATGTGATCCAGGCCAGATTCATTATTATGTATTTATTATTATTTTCACTTTTTATTCTATTTTTAAAAAAATTAAAACTGAACATTTCCAGGGGCCCCTAGGAGCCTGTCAGGCCCTCAGGTATGTGGGTGCTATGTCCACTGGAGAAGTCGGCCCTGACCTAGCCCAGCAGAGACTGGGTGCTGTGCCCACCCAGCAGCACACCCTAAATGCGGGGTGAAGCTGACACAGAGGAAAACCACCCTCCTGGCAAACTGTGTTCATGGAAGGGGCAGGACGGGGCAGAAATGCTGCTCAGAACTCCCGCAAAGGCACCAATACACGAGGACCCCGCTGGCTTGGACCCGTGGAGAACCAGGGAGGGGAAAATCCCGAGGACGGAGACCCGAGAGGCGTGATCCAGGAGACCCAGGCAGGCCTTGGGGACACAGTGGGAGCCCTCTCCCCGGCACCTGGCCAGGTACCCAGTGACCTCCTGGATCTCTCCCTCCATCAGCTCCACCTGCCCCATCCCAGTCACAGAAATCATTCTGGACACCGCCCGCTCCCTCAACCCCATGTCCAGGAAATGCACACTGTCCAGCGGCCCCTGGGGTCCCCAGGGTAAGGGCCGATTCCTTATTCCAGGGTTCCAGCCTCTGCCCATCTCTGCCTCGGGCCCATCCTCTGTAGCCACTCTGACCTGCCTGCAAGAGAGGCTTCTGACACGATCCTCACCCATGCCTGGAAGGTCCACAGGCCACCCGGTTCAGCGCCTGTGGCCCAGCCCAGCCCGGCTCACGGACCCCGAGTCCATGTCAGGCCCTCCTCCATCTCCTTTCTGGAAGGTGCAGGTCCCCTGGCTTGACCCTGGTGAGCTGACGGAACTTGGGCTGGGACGGTCCCAAGGGGACTGTAAGCCATGATGCTGTCCAACAGGGAGGGGTAAGGGAGGTGACAAGTCCTAATGAAAATCAGAGGTAGCAGGTGGCCCAGCCATTCCTGGCGGGAGTCCCCCGCCTCCCAGAATGCCGCAGCTCCAGGTCAGGGACAAGGGGGCTGTGGTCTGCATCAGGCTCCAGCTCCCCGGGGACAAGCCCGGACCCTCTCTAAGTGGAGCCTCAAGGGCATGTATCACAAGTGTTAGGCCCGCCAAGGACCCCTGGCTCCCTGGCAGACAGTCCGACGGTGAGTGTGAGTACCCACCTTATGCCACTAAGTGCTTATCAAACCATACCTCATTATTGCTTTAATTTTCAAAACAGCTCTCCTCTCCCCATTTTATAGGTGTAGAAACTGAGGCCCAAGGGATCAAGCCCCTAACCTTGGCTTACGCGGCTGTGAGGGCGGCCCTGTGATTTTAACCTTCTAACCCACGCTCTAACCCACCCAGCAGGATCCCACTCAAACCCAAGGCAGACGGGAGGAGGGGACAGAGTCTGCCTCCCTCGGAGGGTCGCCTGCAGCATCGGGGGCCTCATGTGCTCCCCACTCCACCCCGAGTTGGGAGAGATGCACACAGTCAGCTACCTGAAGGGCCGTGGGGACCCGGGAGGGGGCTGATGCAGAGGCGGCTGGGCCAGGTGGGCGCTCCCGCGGGTGGATGGGGGGAGGACACAGGTGCCCTGGTGCAGGGGATGATGGCGCTGGACACTCCCCCTACCAAGGGCCACCGCGTGCCAGGCACTCCACGCAGCGTCCACAGCCAGTTCTACAGCAAACAGACCCACAGGAGTAAGATTCGTGACAATAAGGTTCACCCCCCGCCACATCACAGTACCCACTGGCTCCACACTAGATGGCACCTAAAGCCAAGATTTACTCCTGTCAGCTGCCCCGGACATACATAAAACCAAGACTTGCTTTTGCCTGTTTGAAAGATGCAGGCATGAGGGCCCAATGAGAGCGTTCACAATTATTTTTTTAAATCACTTTAATTTTTGAATAAGTAATAGAAGAGCAAAAGGTCACACATGAAGTATTAGGGATATGGATGGCTTTGGACTTGACAGAGGTTATACTATAGCAACTAGAAGATGATGGAGAAGTTCCTGCAAAATTGGCCTCTGCCTACCCTTTTCTGTAGGAAAATGATTTTCAAATTAGAATTTTATACCCAGTGCGATAGACTGAATGTTTGTGTCCCCCAGCCCCAAATTCACAGGTTGAAATCCTAACCCCCAATGCGATGGTGTCGGGAGGTGGGGTTTCTGTGAGGTGATTGGGCCACGAGGGTGGTGCCCTCATGAGTGGGATTAGTGGTCTTAGAGACCCCAGAGAGCTCACACACCCTTTCCTCCACATGAGGACACAGCAAAAAGATGACATCTACGAACTGGGAAGCTGGTCTCGCCGGACACTTAATCTGGTTCTTTGATCTTGGACTTCCAGGCTCCAAAACTGAGAGATAAGCGCCTGTTGTTTCTAAGCTGCCCCGTCAATGGCATTCTGCTGTGGCAGCACGGACGCCCTGGGACAGCCAGCCCAACTGTCGATCAAGTGTAGGATGGCATGGACCTTTCCAGACAGTTGAACTCTCCCCTGCACTCTTGTTGGAAAGCCAGCAGACTACAAGCTCCCAAGACAAGGGAGTAAATCCAGACCAAGGAAGGTGCAGGACACCCAATGTGTCTGCGGTCTGGAGATGTAGACAAGAGGCAGAGGGTCTGAAGCTGGATTAACAATAAGTACATAAAGAAAAAGAACACACAGATAAAACAACATAGCGATTGGTAACTATAGGGGAAAAAGGTAAGGCAGGAAAAGTAATGATAGTATATTACCTGGCTCTGCCGTAGGCTCCATTTACGTGATCGTGTGAATGTAACTGAAACCACGCGCTCTGCATCGCAGGGCTGGTGCTGGGAAGGAGGTGGTAGGGGTGGGGGCAGCGGATGAGGGAAATCTTATGCCTCTTCTCCATAGGGGAAGTCAGTAGATCCTGATTCAGCTGAAAAAACAAGAAGGAGCAATACAAGAATGTTATTTAGGAATACAGACAGAAATACCAAAAGAATTACTTTTTTAGAAAAGAGGAAGTGGCCGCCTCTGGGGAAGAATAACTGGGGTGGATGGGGTGGGAGGTAGGGGATTGTTGTTTTTTTATAAGAAGCCCTGGGAATTATTTAACTCCTTAGATTATACGCACATACAACTGTGATTTTAAAAGACTTAAGAAAAGGTTTTCCTGTGAGCCGTGGATAAGCGAGAGCTCAGACTGCAGCTGGAGGGAAGTTGGCCCCAGGGAGGCGGATGGAGACCCTGCCTTGCCTGAGAGGCATGGGGGAGGGAGGACGAGTGAGAGGCAAGGGCCCTGGGTTCCCTGGTGGAGATGGGGATCTCAGAGACCACCAGGCAGTGTGGCGGATACCCGCTCCATGGGGCATGCCCACCTCCCGTTGCAGGTCCGGAGGAAGAGCCTTGGCAGCAGGGCCCTGAGATGCTCGGGCCAGGCCGTGCGGGGTGGGACCCAGGGCTTCCCCACCTGGTCTTGCCTCCCCTTAGATCCTATCTGGAGACCCTCAGGGGAGGGGACACAGGCCTGGGCGACACGGGTGCCCCGAACTGAGCTGACTTGGCCGCCCTCAGGCCATCCCGGGGACTCTGTCCTCCCGTTCCCAGATGCAAAACCAACACTGGATTTTTGCCATTTGGAGGACGCGGGAGTGAGGGCCGAGATTCCTTTGTGCTCTGAGAAAAACACAACATCTGGCCCCTCTGCCCCCAGCGTGGGAACAAGCAGCCCTCAGAACGTGTGGGCGTGCGTGCGTGCGTGTATGTGTGCAGAATCGCGCTTCGAGGCCCCATCTGTCCTTTGGGCTTGAGAATCGTTTCCTCCACGTTGCTGGCAAATTCTGCAGTTCTGACAACAGCTGTGAATACTCCGCTTAGTCTCTGTGAGCCCCATGGCCACACAAAGGGTTCAGTCTGCCAGTCCCTAAACCTGCCCCCAGCAGTGACGCGGGGGCTGAGGGGCCAGCTCAGGGGTCTCGATGTGCTGGGCCCGTGTCCTTGCTGCTGAGCGTGACCGCAGTTGGGCAGCTGGGTGTCACTTGAGAGCTTGTTGGACAGGGGGCTCGCCAGTGGCACCCCCAGATCTACCCACTCGGGACCCGCGTTCAAGCAGATACCTGGGAAGTTAAAGTTCACGGCTACCTGGTTTATAGGACTTAATGCACACCCCAATCATGCAAGGTTGGGGTGTCACCTGCGGGTGAGAAAAGTGAGGTTCAGTGAAGCTGGGTGACCGACCCCCCTCACCCAGCCATGAGTAAACCACTGGCCTTGACCCCAGGGCCGGGCCAGCTGGGTTCAGAAGGGCTGCCGGCTGGTCTGGACATGGCCTCTGGTGACATACAAGGGACACCAGCTGTCTGGGGCTGTTTCCTCAGCTGGAAGGTGGGGAGGGTCAGATCTAAGGGCACCTGCATCTCACACATGGTTATGAACCCGCGCTCCGCTGTGGGCCAGGCAGGCCCGGCCAGAGTCTCCGAGGGGTCAGACACGCTCACAGGGGAGACAGGCGGTGGGCAGGCAAGGACCCAGGCGGCCAGGTGCAAGCACCAGGTGCCTATCTGCCTCCTGACTCTGCTCCCGGCTGGCTGTGTGACACTAGGCAAGCGACCTGCCCTCTCTGTGCTTCAGGTTTCCTCCTCTGTGAATGGAGAGTAACTGGAGGTGAAATATTTTACTACCTGTAGGGTGCTTCCAACGGAGCCTGGCGAGACAAGCACTCTAGATTGTTTCTTAAACAGATATTAAAGAGAAAGCGCTAGGCCAAGTTCAGCTCAGGGGCAAGGGGAGGGGGCATGAGGGGGTGGTACGGAACAGCCAGAAGGGAGGTGGGATCAGGGGAGGCTTCTGGGAGAAGGAGACCCCCAGGCTGAGATCACCTGGGACAGAAGGAGCAGGGGTGAGGGTCTGGTGGAGAGAAAGAAGACCAGGGGCCCCTCGGGGATGGGATGCACCCGGGAGCTGGCTGGTCCCAGTGGGGTGGGAACAGGCTCCAGGGCAGGTGGGGAGAGATGAGGGAAGGCGGGCCTGCCGGACCCAGTGCCCACCTGGGGATGAGATACCACGTCCTCAAAGTCAGAAACGATGCCCGACCCCTACGTGAGGTGTTTCCAAAGAGCTTCCTTTGTCTTGTAGAAAGGAATGAAGGACGCTGCCGGGAGTGAACACTGGGCTTGGGTCTGGACTGCTGACAGCTGCAGCCCGGGGCGCAGCTCACGGGAAGGATCCCAGGCCACTGTGAACACAGAACCACACTCCATTACGGGTACCCCCTCTTTGGGCGTCCCTCCCAGCGTCTCTTCCTTCCTAGGTGGGGCGGGTGTGGACCAGGAGATGCTCAGGTGAAGGGTTCCGAGGCCCAGGGACACAAGCTCCGGACTGGGCAGGGGCAGGGAGTTCCGCAGGAGCAAGCTGGGCCACGCTGGCGGAGCTGGGGGACCAGAGTGACCCCTGGGAGCCCCAGGAAGCGGTGCCCGGGGATGCGGCAGATGACCAGGCTTCAGGGGAACGGCACCAAGCATGGACCTGTAGGTGGAGGCTTCCCGCGCAGGGGATGCGCCCAGACCTGTCCAGCGGCACGTGTGTCTCCTGAACTGTCAGGAAGCAGACTCAGGACTCGTCACCTGACCCAAGTCACAAGGTAACGAACGGCTGGGCTCAGACCCATCCAAATCTGCCTCCTGGCCACCCTCAAAGACAATCTACCCCTGCAGGGTCTACCTCCTGGAGACTGTCGCTGACCGGCTGTCACTCCTCTGTCTACCACCATCTCAAGCATCTGACCAGCAAGTCCCAAGGGCCTCACCACCCGCAGACCTAGAACTTTCCCACCACCTCGCTCGGAGCCACCATCAGCCGGTGGGTCCCTGTGGGACCCTCTGCCTGTCTCCCTTGCTGCCCGCGGCCTAGCCCTGCCCCGCCTTTACTTTCCCCAGAGCACAGGGCACGCTCTGTTTACTGTTTATGCTTTAATCTAATTCTCCCCACGGGGATGTCAGCGCCCTAGGAGCAGTGCTCTCTGATTTCTCCCTTGGTGCCCCCGACCTACAACAGCATCAGAGAGGGGGCAGGCGCAGGCAGGGAGGCCAGCCGGGGGGCTGAGGCTCTGATGGAGAGAGTAGGGGTGCTGACTCAGGGGCCCAGGAGGGCTCCCTGGAGGAGGTGTGGCTCAGTCGAGTGGGCTTGGCTGTGCGCCCTCAGTGACTTCCATCAGCAGAGGCTCAGGAAGGACGCCTCACCTCCCTGGTAATCAGGACGCAGCTTCGAAGGAGCGTCTGCAGAAGCCGGGCCCTGGCCACTCAGCTTTGCGCCTCAGGAGTTATCAGGTACCCAATGCGGTAGGGCTCCGTCCTGCAAGTATTAAATGGACACTGTCATTCACACGCGAGCCTAGAGGAACCTGGAGGGGAACCACAAAGTCGACTTCTGCGAGAGCGCGTCTTCCATAAGAGCGTGTTTCCGCGAGACAGCCGTCTGTGGAACGCAGGCGGGCCACCTGGGGCACGGATACGGGGAGGCAGAGCGAGGGTCGGTCTGGGAAGAGGAGCTGCTGGGAGGACGACGAAGGCAATGGTGTGGGAGGCAGAGGGAACAGCCTGTGCAAAGGCTCTGAGCAGGAGACCCCAGCTGCCCCTCTGTCCTCCCAGGTACCTGGTGGGATTGTGGGAGGACAACCCTGGGCCCGCCACACAGCAGTTGCAGCTGGAGGGGTGGGTGCAGGGCCCTGTCAGGTGGACTTTCTCCAGCGCAGCTGTTGGCTCTGCTCACGTGTCCACCAGCGGCCTGGCAAACGTGCCGCTGAAACCCCACTCGGTTGTTCTGGTTTGGGTTTGGGTTTTTCTTTTTAAGGAAAAACAGCTGCAAGGCCAGGAGAGAATGGCCGTTTTGGAGAAACTTGCAATGCCACGGGCCCGGCTTATACACTCAGGGCCAGGCCCCAGAGCCACCCCCTCCCGCAGGCCTGGGGGAGGCCGTGCTGCCCCGTCCTGCAGGATGCCCACCCTGCCCCCTCAGGCCTCAGGCTCAGGCCGGCATGACATCGAGCTCCCTTCAGCCTTCTCAGACGAGGGCCTCCCGCCGAGCCCAGACCAGCCACTCAGTGTGCTCTGTGGAGCCCGGCTCGCCAGGCAGGGCTGAGCCCAGGGCCCGTGCACAGCTGCCCCAGCTGGGGCTCCACCCTGAGCATCTGCCGGGCCTGGGGCCGCCCTCCACGCCCCCAGAGCCCCAGACGGCACCGTCCCCCCCGCCGCGACCCTGCACAGCAGCAGCCGGTCATCACCTGCTAGACGTCTCATAGGAGCCCGGCCCACTATCTCCATGTAGGCAGGGCCGCCCCATTTTACAGGTGTGGAAACTGAGGCACCAGTGGTTCGTGTCGCTTGCCTGATCCTGGGAGTCAGGGTCGGGACCCCTGATGTCAACACACAAGTTCTCTCCCCTCCGGGTATCTGGGTCCAGCCTTTCTAGAAAAGGGGCGAGAAGCAGTGGGATTGGGGAAGAGGCACGGGCCCGGAAATATGGGCCTGGGATTGCAGGCTGGGCTCTGACGTCACTGCCGCCCGGAGAGGCTGGGGATGGAGTCCCCACCTCCTTCACCCTCCACCTCTGCTGTCCCACAACCAGTGCCGGAAAGAGGGTCCCCACGTGCCTCTGAGGTGAAGCAGAGAGGGAGGGGTTATGGTGGGTGCCCTGGGGGGCGGAGGCAGGGGAAGGTCTCAGAGAGGGTCCAAGCTGAGGCTGGCCAAGGGCTTGGTGAGCGGCCAGAGGTGACTGGTGCTGGGCTGCAGGAGCAAGAAGGGGAGAAGGGAGGGGGGCCGTGGAGGCTGCCATGAAGGACCCTGAATGCAGTCCAAGGAGCTCCCCCGTGGCCCCCAGGGGCGGGGAGCGTGGGGAGGCCTCTCCATCAGGCCCAGGTGATGGGCGCTGGCTCAGAGAGGTGCATGGGTGGGCATGGAGAGGAGGGGCTTCTGAGGGAGGGGGCACCCCAGGGCCTCGTCAGGACCAGGTCGCTAGGGGCCAGCGGTGACCCCAGGGTGTCTGGCTGGGGCTCCCACAGCTGTGCCCTTCCCTGGGGCGGGACCTGGGGAGCAGAGGGGTAAGCTGACCATAGCCATCGGGGTGGGTGAGATGGGACCCCGGGGCTCCCGGCCTGCCCAGCGCTCTCCACGTCCACCCTGCCTCCCTCTAGTCCTGGCCCACCTATTAAATTTAAATGTCCAGCAGCAGCAGTGCCTACACTGGGAGGGTAAGCTGACAGCCGCATCCCCAAGCCTCACTGCTGACTTGACAAATCGGGGTTTAACAAGTGTGAAAAGCAAACCTGTATGAGCCGGTAAACATCAAAAACGTGCATGGACCTCGACCCGGGAGTCCCACTCTGGGAGGGCACCGTATAACCCCAAATACACAGGGGAGGACACGCACACGACCTTGTCCACCCCTCGCTGGGCCATTTGTCATGGGGGGAATCAGAAAACAGCCTTCACATCCAACCACAGGGAAGTGGCTACAGCAACTGTGGCCCTGCTTGCTGGATGGAATGTCACGCAGCCCCTTGAAAAGATGGGTGTGAGCGCTGTGCGGTGCCATGGAGAACACTGAGAATCGAATCTTAACAGAGGAAACAAGAAAAACCACGTGAGCCCCGGAGTGTAACGACGTCCAGAAAACCCCCTGCAGGTGCAGGTGTGGGATAGAACTCCCCACAATGAAGCATCTGCCGTTTGGAGGCGTGTGGCTCAGGCTGTGGGTGGTTCTCTTCCTTGAGCTGAGAATTTTATAGGATGTGTTTATATTGTTTTTCTGATTTTAAAAAGAACCCTTAACAGAGAGAGAGGATGTCAGCTGGAAGGCTCAGGGTAGAGCTTTGAGTTCACACTCGCTCCTATGGTAGACGGGGAAGCTGGGGTGCAGAGAGGAGGTGAGGTCCGCTCAGCCCCGTGGTGCCGCTCCAGCACCAGGGCCTCCCTCTCGCCCCCCCCCCCCCCCCCCCCCCCCCGCCCTCCGCTGGGCCGGGAGCTGTGGTGGCCCCCGGGGGGCCCGACCTGGAGGCAGGGATGGGGTGGGGGAGGGATTAGGAGACGTCCCAGGGAGGGGGGAGTTCAGCACCTCCAGGAACCCGCTCTCCTCGACCCAGAACCACCTGCTTCCCCGACGCTGACAGGCAGGCAGGCGGGCTAGGCGGAGGGGCTTCCCAGAGCCTATCCCTCTCTTAGAACCTCCCCCAGAAACCCCACCCCCAAACTTCTGATGACACCTCACTGCCCAGACCCACCAGGACCGTGCGCTGGTTTCCTGGGGCCCCCGTAACCCAGAACCAGACTGAAGCTTATTTCCTCACAGTCCTGGAGGCTGGAAGTCCGAGATCAAGGTGTAGGCAGGGTTGTTCCTTCTGAGGCCTCTCTCCCTGGCTTGAAGAGGGCCACCTTCTCCCTGTGTCCTCACAGCCTCATCCCTCTGTCCCTGTCTGTGTCCTAATCTCTTCTTACAAGGACACCAGTCATATTGGACTAAAGGCCTACCCTCAGGACCTCATTTTCCCTTAATTACCTCTTTAAAGGCCCTAACTCCAAATGCTGTCACTCTGAGGTATTGGGGCTGGGGCTTCAACATATGGATTTGGGGACAGAATTCAGCCCGAAACACACAGCCATCTCCAGCTGCAAGGGAGGCTGGGAAAGCAGGCCTGTCAGGCCCGGCCGCAGAGAGGAGATGACAGCTGTAAATCACGCACACGTGGGTCCGCGAACCAGCCCCGAGTCTGGTGAGAGGCACACGAGAATCAGGAAGGCGGCCGCGGCCCCGTGTGTCTGTGTGACCCTTCGCACCCAAGGCTTACTATTGATCCATTTAGGCTAAGATTTCTGTTACAATGCTGTGGTTTCAGCTGGACTATGTTCATGGGCTCTGCCGCGGTGGGAAGTTTGCACAAAGGTAGCAGGTCGTGAAATTCCATCAGCTTCCTTCACAGCCAGAGCTTCTGAAACTCCGCTGCTGTTGACAGAGCCCCTAGCTTGTGCCTGGCACGGCAGAGCGCTGGGAGCACAGAGGAGGGTCCCCGAGAGTGGCTTTCACGAGGGTCCAGGGTAAGCCTGTGCAAACAGTCTGCGGAGGGGCTGGAAGGGGCGTTGGCTTGAGGGCAGGGGGAGCCCGGGGGAGACAGGAGTCGGGCTAGGTGGGAGGGCGGAGTGGAGGCGTGAGGCTGGGACAGAGGGACACTGGGCAAGAGCCATGAGAGGCTGCAGTGAGAAGGGAGGTGGGGAGGGTTCGCCCGGACATCTGGCGTGAGTCGGTGCATGGTCATTGTGGCTTAGTTAAATTTTTAAAAATTGCTTTAAGAGGCCCCATGGTGCCAGCCCTGCAGGGCAGTGGCGCTCCCTGCAGGTCCCCATCCTGCTGCATGGGGCCCTCTGTCTGCCTCTGCAGGCTCCCGGGGTGGAGGCATGCCTGCCCACTCACCACAGTCCTCCATCCTCCCGGCGCTGGGAGGGACCTGGGAGGGACCCGAGGCGACAGGCCTTGTCATGTGACCCGGGGTGAGACTCGTGACCTCGCTGAGCATACCTACTGAAATCTGGGGGAGTGGGGGATTCAAGCGGTCGCTTAGCTCAGGGGTCTGGCACAGCCTCAGCGTACCAGGTGGCAGACCGTCTGCTGCAGATCAGCTCTGGACCGGAGCTCGGCGGCACCTGAGTGGTTAACGGACTACCTGGCAGGAGGCTGGGAATTCGCCAAAGGAGCTGTCAGAGTTTACCAGGGGGCCTCTCTTCCCAAGAGGCTCGCCTTGGGGGCCTGGGCCGTCTTAGAAGCCCCCCCGCTGCAGGCACCCCTGCCCGCCTCCCAGGGTTGGACCTGACCCACGGTCGGGCCGATTAACTGGACAGCCGTGACCTCGCAGGGCGGCTCCCACAGTGCCCAGGGCTCGGTGATAAGGGACGAACGGGGTCCCGCACCTGGGATGGATCAGCCGCCCTGGACAGGCCGCGGGCCCCGGGTCAGGCCGTGCAGAGACCGCCCGGGCTGGAGAGCGGATGCCGCAGTGCAGGGCGGCACAGCCGAGGGGAGCCGTGCGTGGCGGAGCAGCCTCCCCTGGCCGCCCTGGGTCAAGGGCTGTGTGTGGCTCTGCTAGATTTGGAAGTGCCAGGCGACCGTGCGGTGACAGATGTGCTGCATCCCCTCCACGCCCACTGCTTGGGTGCACACTGTGTGCCGGACTTTGCCCCCACAGCACCCAAGAGCCCGTCAGCGGAGATGTGGAGCCGCAGCAAAGGGCACCACAGCGGCCAGCCCCCTGCTGGGCAGTTCCGAGCACGGCGACCACGGAGCACCTCCACTTACTCACCTGCTCAGAGACCAGCACACAGCAAAAGCTTAGCGGTGTTTGTTAAATAAACAGTGGATGTTGGGGAGGGGCTGGATGGAGGTGGGGGCGGGGCTAAGGGAGGTGGGGGCGGGGCTGGGTGGATGATGGGGAGGGCCTGGATGGAGGTGGGGGAGGGGTGGAGCTGGCTGGCGGGTAGTGTGCCCATGGCTGTTGGCTGCCCCAGTCCCGCTCATGCCTCTCCGAGCCCATCACCCTGGAGTTTTCAAGGTTGCTTCAGGGAAGCGTGGGACCTGGTCCAAGGCTGAGATTTATTGAGACCACTGTGGTCCTGCAGCAGAGCAAGGAAACCTCTCCCTGGTGACCGGACCGCGGGGGTGCTTCTCCAGCCCGGCTGTAGGAAGACGTCGTGCAAACACAGACCAGACACCGTCTGAGGCCTACAGCTGGGCAGGATGCCCGCACCTTCTTCCCTCCCGTCCCCACAAAGGGCTCTTGTGTCCCCCTGGCTGGGCCAGTGTCACTGCTTTCTGAGCAGTGTTGTCTCTGCTGCCTCTGGCCCCTGTGGGCCAGCCAGGCAGGGGTGGGGGAGAGGGGGTAGGGGTGGGGCAGGCACCATCTGCAGAGCTGTCACCGTCATTGTGGCTGCAGACGGAGAGGTGAGGGTCCTGCAGAGGGGTCACCAGGCGCCCAGGCCTCCCGCCTCCCCGAGGGCATCCCTGGGAGCAGGGCGTCTTCCTGGAAATGCCCACCTTCTCTGGGAGGATGTTTGCCTGGCCCCAGACCCGCGCTCCTCACGTGCGGCTCTCCCGACCTCAGGCTGCGAGCACGCCCTGGGGACCGGCCAGATGCCCGTGGTTCCTCACCATCCTGGGGAGGATCAATCATCCCAAATCACTCTGCTTTCCACTCCCAACACGGTCACTAGTGTGACTCTGAACACCCGCCCACCCAGCGCGCCAGAGAGAACCAGCACACTGGTCCTGAGTCCCCTGCTACGGACGAAGGAACCTTCTGGAAGGACGATTTCACCACAGACCACCTGGACAGAACGCAAGGCAGCCGGTCTCCTCTTCCACCCTCTTCTTAGCACACGACGGTTCTGCTGCCACCTTTGGACCCACAAAGTTAGCCCTGGAGGGGCTGCAGCCCCCAGCCCGGGAGCCCCTCCCCGAGGGATGGCGGAAGCACTTGGGACTGCAGGCTGGCCACCTGAGCTCTCGTCTGGAAAATGGGGACGATCCCTACCTCTGGAATCGGATGTACACGGCCTGCAGTTTCTCCCCAGTGGCAGGCCAGTGCGCTCTGGAGCCGGGGAACCCGAGTCCGCTTCCCAGCCCCTGACTGTGGGCTACCTGACCCAAGAGCCCACTTCCTCACTGTGGCCGCCATCCCCGGGGCTGGTGGAAGAGAAAGGCAGGCAGGGGAACGCCGGCTGTGAGTCAGGTGCCACCTGGACACCGGTCCCCAGGCCAGCCCTGCACACGTCTCCTCCTGGCTTCCCTTTCAATGTCCCACGCCAGCCAGCGCCCACATGCCCACGATTTCCCCGGAAACACACACACACAGTCCCTGTCCCCTTAGCCTTTTCCCTCTGGGCAGCGGAAACACAGGCTGCAAACCGCACACTCTGGGAGCAGAGTGCCCGCTGCCAGAGGAACCCTGGACCAGCCACCAAGCCACCCGCTGAAACAGGTGGAATCATTTGGCCCCTGTCTGGGCTCACAGAGATTGTACGGGAACGGGTCCTGTGTGCTTCCTTGCTTGGGCTTCCAAACCACAGAAACGGATTTCCTCACAGCCCTGCAGGCTGGAAGTCCAAGATCAAGGCGTGGGCAGGGTTGATTTCTCCTGAGGCCTCTCTCATTGGCTTGTGGGAGGCCGTCTTCTCCCTGGGTCCTCACGTGGTTACCCCTCTGTGTGTGTCTGTGTGCTGATCCCTGCTTCTCCTAAGGACACCGGTCTTACTGGATCAGGACCCACGTGTATGACCTCATTTTACCTTAATCACCTCTTTAAAGGCCCATCTTCAAGTACAGTCACATTCTGAGGTGCTGGGGGGAGGACTTTGGCATATGGATTTGGGGGGACACAGTCCAGCCATAACATCTTCTGTGGCCGTTACTTTGGGGAAGAAGGACATCAAACCCAAGGTGCAGTAACAGTGTGGTCACAAGGGAAACCCCCGGACTCCAAGTCCTCCCTGCTGAGCTCCGCCAATTCAGAAGATGCCGAGGACGCCCCTTCCCTGGGTTGCTCTTCCCACCTGGCCCTCCCTTCTGCATCTCCCTTCCTGTAAGTTCTCGTGGAGGGCCAGCACCCGCTTGCTGAGTGACCAAGCCTGAGTGTGACCCCTGCTGCCTCCCTGGCCAAGTCGCATCTGTGTCACAGCGCCTTTATCCAGCGTTCTGTCATTTGATACGTGATCTTCTACATAGGAGCAGAGATACACTCCTTAAAGAAACACTTGGTTACTGAGACGGGCAAGTGAGTAGCTCTGGAAATAGCATTTGTTCATTTAATAGGGCTGGAGGGGAGCAGTGGCTTTGGCTTTTTTTTTTTCCCTTGTGATGATGTTTAAAGAATTTCAACTGCAGTGATATTGCAAGATGAAAAATGGATTTTTCAGTGGCTGGTGGGCTCCGTCTGGTCACACCGTACTCCAGCATTATTGCCACGGCGGTCCACACATCCTGTCTGCTGTAGACGGGATGTCATTGGTCTTCAGTGTGAAGGACGTGCCCACCCCTCTGCTCACCTCTCCCTCCACGGAGCACCTCATTGGTGGCGCCCTGTGAGGGGCAGAGCTAGGAGACCATCCCTGGTCCCAGGGATCCAGAGGGGAGGCAGCCCCACCCAGGGTAGAGAGCCCCGGCTACTGCCTTGGAATGGGGCTGACCAGGAGCTGCAGCCAGTACCGGAGCTGGAAAGGTGGGCGGGGGTCAGCATGGGCTCAAAG
The DNA here is from genome assembly GCF_008692025.1 of Phocoena sinus. Lineage (NCBI taxonomy): Eukaryota > Metazoa > Chordata > Mammalia > Artiodactyla > Phocoenidae > Phocoena > Phocoena sinus. The sequence goes on along the minus strand of NC_045767.1, from coordinate 3,176,729 downwards.
CAACAAGCCCAGGGTGGAGACAGGAAGGCCCGAATCTCACACGAGAAGGCGAGCGGCCCCACTTGATGGAGTGACTGGGACCACAGCCGTACCTGCCATCGCTGGGCACTGGGGCCAAAATGGTCCTCCTTCCTTCAGCGGCATCTAAATGCACACCAATCATTCGTTTCTTCACTTGTTGGGAGCCAAGAAGTTTTCGCCATTAGAAGATGGCCGACATCCTGCTTCTCTTCCTGCTTAATGAGATAAAAGCCCGCGCCTAAAAACGAAAGCCCGCGCTTCCAACGAAAGCCCGCGCACGCAGCACCAATGATAATTTGCCAAGTACTTCCCTTATTCTGGATCCCGCCCCCCTTTCTCTGTACTGTATAAATACAGCTACTGCAGCAATAAAGGTTTGAGGCTTGATCAGGATTTTGTCTTGCCTCCATTCTTTCGCGTCTCCTGCCCCTTCTTCTCTTTTCAACCCCTACAGGTTCCTCCTCGGACTCACAAGGATTTGTCCTGCTGGTCGGGACTCCCGGGGACGCCCGGGGCCGAGCACATTCACTCATTCATTCATGAGTTTTTTCACGCAACTCATTCACTCATTTGTTCATCCATCCACCCATCCACGCCTCCCTCCAGCACTTGCCAAGCACTTCCCGTGTGTGGCCTCGAGCTGGGAACTGGAAACAGGTGATTCAGACCTGGTCCCTGACCTCCAAGAGCTTCCAGACCAATGGGAAGATTGACTACAAACCATTCAGCGCTGTGCTGTCCAGGGAACTGGGCTATGCACGCGGTAAAGGCAGCACGTCACATAATCCCTTCTGGCAGACGACTGACGGTTCAGCAGGGCAAGGGACAGGCCCCCCTGGCTCAGATACCAGGTGGGAAAGGAGTCCGCTGCCAACACCACATCCGTGTCCACACAGAGGCCGTTGGTCGGTCAGGGAAGGGAGACACGCCAAGGAAGGACGGAGGGAGCCGGGGTTGGGACGCCACGTAGGCAGCGCTGGGACAGAGCAGATCGTCCGTGGGGCCCCTGGCCCTCGACGGCCAGGTGTTGAGGGCGCTCACAGACAAAGACCACGTGACAAGGGCTCCCCCGGAGGGCAGGTTTCTGTGTAGCCCAGTATTTGCAGAGAAGGGCCGGCCTGGAGCCACGTGAAGCTCTTCCTGAGGCCCCGCTGGTCCCTGGTCCTCAGACAAGACCCTCCGCCCAGGCAAGAGGACTGGAGGCCGAAGGCAGAGCCGGTCCTGGGCACACACAGGAGGTGAGGGGGCCGCACCCGGTCAGCCTCCATCCTCCATCTCGGCCTCTTCGTGCGGCCACAGGACGGCCCCTCCCCTGCCCCCGAGGCCAGGGGCAACGGAGACGGGGTGTCGAGTGAGAACCCACCCACCAGCCATCGTCCTGACCTGGGACACTCGAGTGACAGGTGGAGACACCCATCAACCTCCTCCATCTGTCTGCCCCCCGCCACCCCATCAGGGCTCTCAGGACCCGGAGCAAACCCCCACCCCCACCCCCCGCCCCCCCGCCGCGAAGCCAGGCAGCAATGGGTGTTCCATTGCCTGTAGGAACAAACCACTTCACGTAACAAAGTGACAAAGTACACAACTGGGAGGCTGGAACTTAAGGACGACCAGACGTTCAAATCATTACACATTTTTTTCTCCTTTGGAAACATTTCTTTGATGGAAGTTTCCAGTTCCACACAACAAAGTAATAAAACTGATTTTCTTTTCCTGCAAAATCTTCAACTATGTCATTCGGGTGGTCCATGGTGCAAATTAGTAAGGTTATAATTTAATTACATGAGAACGTCAAACCAGAGCGAACGAAGAATCAGACGGGCATCGTACAGGGCGCGGTGAAGCACAGCCTTGTAAGAAATCTCAGACGAAGGTAGGATATTGCCCGACCCGAACCACCAACGACCAGTTATACAATCAGCATATGAAAATAGAACGTCCAAAGCTCTAATTATCAAAAAGTGCTCAGTCCCTCAGGAAGACGTGATCTTTCACCCGGAAAATCAGCCCTGCCCTTCGGGCGTTACCCATCCTGCTGGGACTCGGGGTGGGGGGCAGGCCAGGATGAGCCAGTCCCGCCTTGGGCTCCACAGGACGAGCAGCCGGGCAAGGGCAGAGCTATGGGTTCGGAGAGCGGCAGCCATCTCTGGGGCCTCCAGAACTTGAACCCGAGGTCCACGTCTTCACGGCTTCATCACGGTTAGCCAGTGCGACTACAGCTTGGATTTCAAACTTCCTATGACGGGCTTGTTGGCAGAGAATTCCGACCACCACGACGCCCTCTCCAGCACCTTGCTTTCCTGGAGCACAGCGCTCCAGAGGTTTTTATAGAGCTGCAGAAAATACATACAGGACACACAGGTATGTAATAAGAAAGATTTTGAGCGTGGCAGTGCAACTGTGAAAACCCAGGAAGTTCTCTCCTGTCACTCATGGAAACATTTTCAGATGATGTAAATTTAATTCATGTAAATCAGTCTTTGCCAGGAGAGAACAACTGTGAAAATGCAACTATAAGGGACCATAACGTACACCTAATGATGAAGACATCCCGCTTGCCCTCGGCTTTGGAAATTCTCCTGGAAGGTGGATTCTGCAAGTCGACGTTTCTCTCGCACCCACGTGGCTGCTGGCTGGCGGGCAGCGGTGCAGCCAAGCAGCAGCCTGACGGCTTGTCCCCTGGGCCACAGGGCCTGGGCACGCACTGTCCCCTCTCCGCCTACCCCGTCAGACTGTGCAGACCGGGCCAGCTAGCCGTCGCCTCAGGGCCCCCCGGGTGGAACTGCTCTCAGTTGTTATCTTCGAGGAAGGTCCTGAGCGTGGCAGGCAGCCGCCTGACGCCTCCCTGCTCCCAGCACGGCCAGCGTCCAGGCTGAGGTCCGTGGAGACAGGGAAGGGGCCGGTTTTGTATCTGGCTGATGCCGACAAATGTTACTTTTAAGAAGTCACCCTCCCCTGCACCTGCTAAACACACCCAGCAGTTCTGCCCACGTTCTGCTATTCTTGGCTCCCAGGGAGACACGAGGACAGGCTTTGTCTCCACAGGTCATCAATCCGAGGCGACACTGCATAGCCTGTGCAGTAAGTCAGTTATGCTTCACTTACTGATGACCTCAATCTCCTACAGCTGTGCTTGGTCATCTAAAATGAATTTCTGGGACTTGCCTGGTGGCGCAGTGGTTAGGAATCCGCCTGCCAATGCAGGGGACGTGGGTTCGAGCCCTGGTCCGGGAAGATCCCACATGCCGCGGAGCAACTAGGCCCGTGCGCCACAACTACTGAGCCCGTGCTCTAGAGTCCGTGTGCCGCAACTACCGAGCCCACGCGCCACAACTACTGAAGGCTGCGTGTCAAAACTACTGAGCCCGCGCTCTAGGGCCTGCAAGCCACAACTACTGAACCCACGCACCACAACTACTGAAGCCCGTGTGCCACAACTGAGCCTGCGCTCTACAGCCCGCGAGCCACAACTACTGAGCCCACGTGCCAAAACTACTGAGCCTGTGCTCTACAGCCCGTGCGCCACAACTTCTGAAGCCCGTGCACCACAACTACTGAAGCCCGCGCACCTAGGACCCGTGGTCCACAACAAGAGGAGCCACCGCAGTGAGAAGCCCGTGCGCCGCAACGAAGAGTAGCCCCCGCTCGCCGCAACTAGAGAAAGCCCACGCACAGCAATGGAGACCCAACGCAGCCAAAAATAAGTAAATAAATAAATTTATAAAAAGTAATGCCTGACGTTAAAAATAAAATAAAATGAATTTCTTACGTAGGAGCACCTGGTTCAAACCTCAGCCCTTAATGCACACTGCGTCAGGTACCCTGTTGGGTGAAGCCTCGGGCTGGAACCCGGCGCCCCTGTATCGAGACAGGACGGGATGGGACGGCCCTCCCCTACTCCTCCACCGCCCGCCCGTGAGCCAGGGCCGTCTTCTGCAGAGTCGCTCGGCGCCGCCTGTTCGGGGCTAATGCTTCCACGCGCCTGTGTCACAGAGGCCAGCCCATCTCCCGTGGGCTTGTCAGCACGTCATCCTCATGCTCCTGCGGGGGCCCTGGCCAAGAGCAGCGTTCACTGTCTCCTGCCTTCCCTCCAGACGGTCCATCTCGGCCCCAATCCTGGCTCCGCTACAACCTGCCCGGCCCCTCCGGAGGCTGGGTTTCTCCCTGGCAAACTGGACGTGGTAACACACACCGCGAGCGGGGACGCCCCGCCCAGCTGCGCAGCCAGAGGACAGCAGGCCCTCCACAGATGTACGGTCCCCGCCGTCCTGATTCAATGGGGGACTCGTCCGAACTGCCCACCCCAGTGCCTGGTACTCCTGTCCTAACCCCAGGTGTGGCTTGGGCTGGTCAGCTGTCCAGGCGCCTGCCCTCCCCCAGACTGATTGCAGTGTCCCCTGGGGACAGACGGAGGGTTCCTAGCACCCTACGTTCAGTCTCCTGGGTCAGCAGAAGTCTCAGCAGAAAGAACACGACAGCCCTGGAACCTCAGCAGTGACTTCAACACTGTGAAATGCCACGTCTCCATGGAAACACAGGGACAACCACCCACAGGTAGTGGGAGGCACTGAGCAGACCCGTGGGTGTCGTCCAGCACGGGCGTCTCCACGTGGTGGAGGAGGTCAGGTAGGGATACCCGTGGGCACCGTGTGGGTCCCACACCAGGACAAAGTGGGGCCACTCTTGGGGGTGGCACTTCAGCTGGAGGCCGGAGAAGACCTCTCTGAAGAGGCGGCGTTCCGCTTAGAATGAACACAAGTGCTCCGGCAACAGGAACACAGGTGCAAAGGCCCTGGGGTGGGAAAGCGCCCAGTACGACGGAGAAACAGGAGGACAGTGAGACTTCAGTCCAGAGGGTGGGAGGGGCGCGGTGTGAAATGACCTTGGAGGACGGGGCAGAGGTCAGGTCGCGTGGGCTGGGGACGCAGGAAGGGATTTGGTGCCATTTCAGGTGCAGGGCTCCATCAGAGCAGCTGTCTGACGAGGTCTGCTTTTTAAGCCATCGTTGTGGAGCGTGGGGATGAGGGGCGAGGGAGGAGCTCGGGAAGCCACGTGCGGGCTGCCGGCGAAGCACAGGCAGAGGGTGAGGGGTTACGAGCTAGTGCCGTGAGACGGTCAGAAGACCCGGGGGTGGAGAGGCTCCCAGGAGAGCGTGAAAAGAGCCAGACAGCTGCAGGGCCCCGAGCGTGGCACAGGCTCGGGCTGACCTCGGCATCACGGCCCAAGAGGGCGGCAATGCCGTCCCCTTTCTCAGAGGAGGGCAGGCTGGGGGACGGCTAACCCGCCCGTGACCACCCTCACGTCTCCCAGCCACTCCCTCCCTGCTGCCCACGTGTGACCAGAGACTCCCGGGCCACGGCATCATCTCAGGCTCTGCAACGACTGCCATCAGGCCCCAGAGAGCCCCCGGCTCGCGGTCCTGAGTGCAGCGGCCCCAGCCGCCACGGGAGGAGGCTCTGCTCTTTACCTCGCCGTCAGCTCTGCCAATCGGTGAGTTCAGGATGGAGTCAGGAGGGGCGATCACATCAACCAGGGCAACAGCATCGTCTTTCAGCTGTTGGAAAACAAAGTCCGTACACTTGGCAACTCCCGGCATCTCCATGGAGGCCACCGAGCAACAGAGCCTACAGCCCACTAGCAACGGTAACTCCGGCGGGCAGGCACATGCGGCTCAGTTACTAAAGTGCTATCTTTTCATTGGCCTGGATTTTAGGTTCCCTGAGTGCGTGTCTGAATATTTTCACCATGTTGCTATCCACTCAAGACTTCCAACGTTTTGGTTTTTTTTCAACAAGGTACGGACCGCTCGTAAAACTGACGATTCTGTGGCTCATTAATTGGCAACTGTCTTCAGAGGTTTGTCTCTGAACCCTGACTTATCTGGGCAATTACTGTTCCAACAGAGGAAAATATGTCCGGAAAAAAATGTAAGAGAAAAAGCATTTACGAGCACCTGGAAAAGCCATCATTCCAACGCTCTTTGGTTCCCAGTAGTTTTATTACTCTCCCGTCCCATTATACAAATTATTCTTCAATATGACACGTGGAATTTATATGAGAAGACTCCCAAGCATTTTCTTGAAATGCAAAAAACAATTTTCTTAAAATGACTGTGAAATGCCGTGGCTGAACTGAAGAGAACGCTGGGACGGGGGCGACTTGAACAACGTATGAAAGCAACCGTTGAGTAAAGAGTCACAAGAACAGGGACGTGCAGCCCGCGTTGTGGTTCAGAGGCTGCTCCACGGCTCCGCACACCCTCGGCACCACGGTGGGCGAGGGGAGACGAGCCTGGACTGGGGTCGGCCAATGTTTAATGTAAGGGGCCCACAGCAAAGAGTCCGGCTTTGCGGGCCGCAGGGTCTCTGTCTCACGCTCACCTCTGCTGCGACGGTGAGGACGGTCCCACAGACGATGCATAAGGGAATGGCTGGACCAGGGAAGGAGCTGGCGCCCTCCACCCGGCCGACCCTGGCCTCCCTGAGTCAGGATGAGCCTGGATCTGCCAGGCGGCTTGGGCTGCATTATGGCCCGGGACCGCCAGCCACCAGCTCCGTGGTGTAAGCATCACGTTTGAGAGCAAGGAAAACAATGGTTGTATTTTTTTTTTTTTTTTTTTTTTTTTTTGCGGTACGCGGGCCTCTCACTGTTGTGGCCCCTCCCGTTGCGGAGCACAGGCTCCGGACGCGCAGGCTCAGCGGCCATGGCTCACGGGCCCAGCCGCTCCGCGGCATGTGGGATCTTCCCAGACCGGGACACGAACCCGTGTCCCCTGCATCGGCAGGCAGGCTCTCAACCACTGCGCCACCAGGGAAGCCCCGATGGTTGTATTTTTAAAAATGGCAACTCACCACCTGTGGAACACATGAAGGAAGACCCCCTCCTGTTTAAGTAAACGTGGCCTGTGTACACAGCATGATCACAGAGACACCCTTACCCAGAGCCCACGTGGGGAGAGATGGGCGCTTAGGAAACAAACCCAGGGAGAGCCTTAATGTCAACCACAGAGGCATCACCTAGAACTACATCAACTTGAAAGCCCTGAAAGGAGAGAAACGGAGTGGCCTGTCGCCCGTCGTGTGAGACACTGGGCAAAATGCTGGGGACTTTGGCTCATGTCTTACCATCAAAAGTAGAGAAATGCCTCTAACTGCACCCCCCGATACGGCAGCCACAACACACGTGACTGTTTCATTAAAATGAAAGAAAACTGGACTTTCCTGGTGGTGCAGTGGTTAAGAATCCACCTGCCAATGCAGGGGTCATGGGTTCGGTCCCTGGTCCGGGAAGATCCCACATGCTGCAGAGCAACTAAGCCCGTGTGCCACAACTACCAAGCCTGTGCTCTAGAGCCCACGAGCTTCAACCGCTGAGCCCATGTGCCGCAGCTACTGAAGCCCGCATGCCTAGAGCCCGTGCTCCACAATGAGAGAAGCCACTGCAATGAGAAGCCCCCACACCACAACGAAGGGTAGCCCCCGCTCTCCGTAACTAGAGAAAGCCCATGCGCAGCAATAAAGACCCAAGGCAGCCAAAAATAAATAAATAAAATATAAATAAATTGGTTTAAAAAAAATTAAAGAAAACTAAAAATCCTTGGTCACACTGGCCGCCATTCTAACAGCCCCAGGTGGCCAGTGGTGATGGTATGGGACAGCGCCGTCCCAGAACACGTCCACCCCCACACAAAGCTCCAGTGGACAGAGTGCCCTCAGAACATGATGTGGCGCTGGGGCCATCTGACTTTTCCGGGCGACAAAGGTAGAAGGATGCAATAAAAAAGGAAAATACCGTGAAACTAAAATTGGAGGCTAACATGAAATGCTGGAGAGAATTATCGATATTGCTGTAAAAAATTATTAGAGCGAGCTGAATGTGTACAGATTCTGCGCCAGTCTCTGAAAGTGACACTTCCTGAAATTTCTGACATAAGCACATTCTGTAAGTTTCCCGGCTGTGCTAACAGTGGGAAGCTAAGGTCAGTGAACGTTAATTTATGGGTGATCGTGTGTAATGTGGAAATCGTATAAGGATATAAGGGGATTTCAACTCACCTGGGCACACAGGGCCAGGATGGCGTTCTCTACCGTTTTACCTGCTTGTTCACCAGAAAAGTAGCCACCTGTAAGCAGAGCGCTGGTTACTCTGGGTTCTGCTACCCTAACTCCCAAATTACCCACAGATTGCAAACATGCTGAAACAGCTTTCCAAAAGAGCGCATTCTGTGTGAAAATGCCTCGCTACTGCTGCCCGAGCCCCGCTGCGACCCCTTCACAGAAAGGCACCGGCCAGGGCTGGGTTCCTGTGTCCCCCTTCCCGCCAGCTCACTGAGCTTGTGCTGGGGGTCAGAGCCGGGAGCTGGGGAGGCTGAAGCCCAGGAAGGCGGCCTCGGGGGCCTGGGGGCAGACCTGCGGGGCAGGGCCGGCGGCAGGCAGAGCGCAGCGCGGACGGTGGCAGGAGGCTGAGCTGGGGGCCGACAGGGGCTGCGGGCACACAACTGCACCTGCGGGCATGTGGGCGTCTGTAGCCACCAGGGGCTGGGCACAAGACCCAGCCCCTCAGCCTCACCTCCTACAATGCGGCGGGCTGTGCCGTGCCGTCCAACAGGCCTAAAGAGGTGGCCCCGACTTTGCTGCGGGACTGGCTTTTGTCTGACTTTTGCCGCAGAGAACGGCGCCCGCTCGCTCGGAGTGGGTGGGCACCTCGCCCCACACCCTGCTGCTCCCTCTAGCCGGGAGCCCTCGGGCACCACCTCCCAGGGGCAACACCAGCCCCAAGAGGGAAAACATGGGTTCCCGGCAAGGGGGAGGGGAAAAGTATACTCCTCACACAGCCCAGAAGTGCGCACAGAACGTGAACAGATACACAGAGTAGCTGTAGTGCTAACACGTCATGGGGGTGGCTAGGAAAAAACGCCTAAAAGGGCTCCTTGGGGGATAATAATGAAAATGAAGGTTGAGAAACTCAGGTTTACCCCCTTCCCACCAGTCTTCCAGGAATCAGGCCCTTCATCACCGCCTCCAGGAAGCCCTCCCGGATCCCCAGTCTGGGCATTCCTGGGGGTGTTGCCCCAGCAACCCGGGCTCGGCCCTGTGGGCGCCATCCTGCTGCTGTGCTTTTCTTCTTGTGGCCTCTGGGCTCCTCACTCAACGTGTGATGAGTGCTCAGAAAATGGCACGGAAGGAGCACCACACGGGGAAAGCAGAGTCTCCTGGGTAAAGCGGAGGGCGCCCAGCTCCTGGGCAGGGGGCTCACCTCGGTAGAGCAGGGCCGTGTGCTGGTTCAGGGACCACAGGGCGTAGAGAGCGCTGAGCCGCCCAAGTACAGCCCGCAGCGGGGATGGCACGTCGGGCTGGTGCACGTGCTCGTGGAACCTCCGCACGACCGTGAGCTCCAGGAATGCCAGGGCCAAGGGGCGGCAGCAGTACACCTTCAACAGAACACAGCACACGGCGTTCGGGAACGCACAGCAATATCTGCGAGCCAGCAGCATTAATGCAGCAGGGGACGGACGGGGCCGGGCAGTGCCTCTGGGGAAGCACCACGGAAAGGCCTGCAGGAACACAAGCCCAGCTGCAGTGGCTCTGGACCTCAGGCCCGGCGACCTCTCTCGGCTCAGTCCCATCTGGGACGCAGGGTGACCCCACAGCCAACACACAGGCACGGCGGGCTTGTCCAGCGCGGCCAGTGGCGTCTCCAGGAGGTGGGCTCCCTGAGAGCACAAGGTCAATTCTCTTGTACCCGGGGCCACGGACAAGACTACTCCGGGGACTCACCTGAGAGTGACGTCAGCTCCTCCAAGGGCGTGGCCACGCCCCTGCCTCCCAAGTTTCTAAAGATCAGCCTTTCTCTCCCACTCTCCTATCACGTCCAGGAATAAGGCAACCACTGAACAGGGGCCAAGACGTGCAGCCGTTCCCAGCCGAGTTTTACTTGCGTGTGAGTTCTGATGCTGGCTTTGTGGAAGCAGGAAGTCACCACGGATCTTTCGGTCCCAGCTTTTTCTCTTTTAACCAATATCCAAAACGTCTGCTGCTAATCATTGGCTTTGCTCGTCAGCTTTTCTTTCCGCATCTCTAATTGATCAGTTTACTGCTTTTTTATTAGAACAATTATAGATGCGTCCCTGATTTATTATAATGAGCATGTGTTGCTTGTGTAATTAAAAAAATAATCCAGCAGGGAGGTGACCGGGGACGGGGCAGGGTGAAGACCTTTATTCAGTGCCTGCCTACTTTGCCCCCGACCATCGACCGCAATCGACAGACTGCGGTCCAGAGTGCGGTCCGGGGCGGGGGGAAGGGGGCGCAGGCGCCAAGGGGCAGGGGCTATGATTTCAAGGCCTGCTCTCGACATTCAGAGCAAACACTGGGTTGTCCCTTGGTCACTCCCGAGGCCGAGGCTCTCCCAGGGCCTGCCCGAGACCAGGCGCCCTCAGGAGAACATTCAAGGGAAGGATGGTTCCCCGGCCTCGTGCCGGTCTGCCTCGTCCGACCCCAACACCCCGCTGGGCTTCTGAAGCCGCAAGGGCACACATCCTGCGTCCCCGTGTCCGGCCTGGAGGGCCAGCCCGGGGCCTTCAGAGCGGCTTTGTCCCCTTCCCTCTCGCACACGCTGTGGTATGTGCGCCCTTGGCTTCGGAGGGTGAGCGCTGGGGGAGGCTGGGTGAGGAGACCTCACAGGAGGGAAGCTGACGACGGACGTGGGCAGGGAGTACCCCACCCTCACCCCAGGCCAGGCACTAAGCTCACAAGAGCCAGCAGGTTATCACTTGATCCTCCCCGGACCCCACGGATGAAACAAGGTCACGCAACGGGCAAGAGGTGGAGACACAGCTGAACCCAGGCAGGCTGGCCCCAGTGTCCACCGCTTCACTGCATCGCTAGAGCGTGTCATTACAGTCACCACCCGCACCCCTAAACGTGCTCACGCACCGTGGGCTCCGCTCTGCGGGAGGCCCTTGCGAATCCCAGAGGCCGGGCTCAGAACTGAATCCCAACTCTCCGTGCTCTCCACTTCACTCTCTCCTTTTCAACCACGTGGATTTTCTAGTATGAAATCACATTGCGTTCATCTTATTTCCCAGTACAAGCGGCGCACGTCCATTTCAGCTATGGCATCGGCTGGTACAGGCCTGGAAAGGCGGCGCCACCTCTGACCTCACCACCCAGAAAACACGTCCTGAGCCCCGCCGAGCTCTGAGTCACTGACGCGGAAGTGATTCCAAATCCACTCGGCTTTTCCAGACGTGCACGTGTGGACAGGCGGTTTCCGCCCCAAGCCCAAGCTTCTTGGTCTGAGAAGAGGGGGCGTCAGGGCGCAGCCTCCAAGCACTGCCAGGAGGGGCATCAGACAGCATCTCACGTGTCCAGCACCTGCTCGGGGTCCCAGAAGCTGCTCTGTGATGGTGGCTGCTCTTCTACTCTGTCTCAGTCCCAGGACTCGGACACACATGAAGCTGCTACGTGGAAATGTTCAGATGAGGCCATCAGCCACCTGGGGGACTTGGGCTTTGGGGGTCCGCCCCACCGCGACCTCCGTGCCCAGGACGCCCGATGCAGCAGCGGGCTCAGGAGCCCACGTCTACTTCCCCGCCCCACTGACTGGGCGCCAGGGGCTGGCTGGCTGGCTCTCCTGGCCGCTCGTCAGGCCACCTGCCCTGCTGCCTGGGAACCTGAATTAATAGCCGTGGAGAACACGGTGCACGGGCAGCATACGTGCTGGGCCTGGGTGGTCACGTGGATGCAGGCCGTGGGCAGGCAGGAAGTGTCTGAAGGAAGACATGGCAGAGGCGAGATTCCACGAGCCACAGAGAACAGATCTGCTTCCGCTTCCCATCAGCTCCCCGCTCCAGACGGGAGGTTCCACTGACTCAGGGGTCCTTGACTGGGGCCGGTTTGCCCCCTGGGGCATCTGGCACCGTCAGGAGACAGTTTGGGTTGTCACGACTCGGGGGTGTTGTTGGCATCTTAGTGGGTACAGGCCTGGCGTACTGCTGGGCACCCCACAATGCACGGACAGGTCCCCCAAAATCACACAGCCCGAACACGCATAGGAGTGAGGGCCTCACTCCAGCTCCCGTGTCCTCAACTTCCCTCCCAAATCCTTACACGCAGTACGCGTCCTTGGCTTCTCCCGGACAGCCTGTCCTTGCCGCCAGCAGATCTGACCACGCTATTAACAGACATGGGCCAGTGCCCACAAAGGGTCCTTATGGTGTCCACTCTGGGGCCGTGGTGGGGACAGAAACACTCAGGGGTGGTCCTACCCCCCATGGTACAAGCTGCTCCATACTCAATGTTTCTGCAGCTCTGTAACCACGAAAAGCTCCAGAGAGGCCAGCAGTCTGACGTGTGAGGCCAGGAAGGTCCATTCCCCTCTCCCTGCACTGGTCCCAGTGCCAGGGTCCTCCCTCCCATGCACCCCCACCCCCACTAAACCTACAGCCCCAGGTAAAACATTCAGATCCAGGTATCAGTTTCTGGTGTGCTCTGATTTCTGAGTATATTTGCATTTTAACAAGTAATAAATATTTTAGGCAAAAAACAAACTGAACTATTCAAGCGTGGACATCAGCCGTGCAGTGTGGGAGAAAGAGCTGGACTCAGGGGTCACACCTGGCTTGGGTTCAATGCTTGGGACTTCTTACTAGCAGAAACAGATAAAGAAAAGTTTATCAACTTCCCCCCCTACCCCCCGGTGAGTCAAAGAGTGAACACGCTTTATATTTTCACAAAAGCAGCCGGTGACCTCCCCCAGAGGGCACAGTAGTTCACAGCCTCGGCTGACAGCGCATGGAGTAGTCCTCGTCCATCAGACACTGTCCTCTGACCCGCGCATCCCTGGCCCTGGTTCATGGTCAGCGACTGCTGTGGCTGCCACCTCGGGCCAGCGGCTGGTTTCCGGGACAGGCTGACCCTCAACCTATAGGAACTCTTTCCTACCGTCGGTTACGTACGTCTCATGCTTCCCCAGACTGGAATCTGTCTTCTGACTTCGCTTGTAGTATCTTTTGCTATTTAGAAAGGGTGAACGTATGTGTAGTCAGAGCTGCCAGTTTTCTCTTCTTTCACAGCCTCTGAGTTTCCTGTCAAACTTGAGCAGCTCGTCCCGCCGAGGGCACGTAAACATTCGCTGAAGTTTCCCTCTCGTGCTCTACTGCTGCTCCCATCACCATACGGGCGGGGACCACATCTCCACAGGACCCTGAACGTCTGTCCCAGGGCTCTGAGGTGCTCTCAGCTGTCAGGATGACCCGGCGCTCACTCTTAATGCTCCGCGATCCAGACCAGGTCTGGAGAACGCAGACCCCCTCTCGGGTCACCCTCCCCTCCAAGCCCCGCGGCCGCCTTCCAGTACACATCACGGCCACTCCGTCTGGCCGCACCTCAGCTCTGAGGCTCTCCCCAGGGACACCCGTCTTGGCTGGACCCAGGCTGGGTATGCTGCCACGAGGCTCACTGAAGTGCCGTTGCCAGGTTCTCAGTCGAAGGTCTAAATGTGAACTCCTTCTCAAACGACCAAGCCACACACTCGGGTTCTGTTGTCTGTCTGTGCAGGTGCCGGGCACAGGCCGGCGGGCATGGCGGTGTCGCAGATCGGCTCAGACGAGGCCTGTGGTGACCTTCTGGGCAGCTCTGCGGGATTCGGGTGTGCTGGGAAGGGGTGACCTCTGTGTCCTCCATCTCTTCGGGGTCTTGGGCTACAATGCAGAGAAAGGAGGGACTCCGCAGCCGTCAGTGTCCGAGTGACCGAGGGTGCTGTGGCCCCAGCCCATGTGGAAGGATCGTGTTCACACCTCCTCTCTCGGGTTCCTGGACTGAACTAGGGTTTCACCAACCTTGACGTCTGCTGACTTCATTGAAGACACAGGTTTGGTCCCGGTTTATTCGCCCTCGGTCAGAGCCTTTCCAGTGAAGCCCCATCCCGGTGTGCTCCTCCCCCTTCCTGGGGCAGACACGCCCGGCAGGTCCCCGGATGCCTGCTCTGCTCTGACTGCATATGCTCAAGGGGGTGAAGCTGTCCCTCGCAGCACGGGGGGCGGGGCCCTCGGAAGTGATGGGCAGACGTGGCCCCAGGCTATCGGGGGAGGCTCCATCGCCCAGTGTCCAAGGAGAAGGGATGACACCAGTTTTAGAAGCTTCCTGGGCTACGTTTTTCCCAAACGACACCAGTCACTGTAGATGCACGGGGCCCACGGACCACAGCAGGACCAGATCCCGCGCAAAGAGGTGTTTAGAGTGGCTGTTTTCGTGCTGGGGATTCCAGACACGAGAGGCAGCCCTGTCCCAGAGTGAGAACCAGAGCTGCCCTTGGGGCAGTCTCACCAAGCCTCCTTGGAGAGAAGCACAATGACTAAGGAAGCCAATGCAGACAGAGCATGGGTGGGACCTCACAGGAGTCACCGCGCCGTCACTCTGCTGGGCGGGAGGAACCCTGGTGGCTGACGGGCTCCCACAGCCCCGGGTCCCCTCGCCAACCAGCACAGCTCTGGCCCACGGGCCACACACTTGTCAGGGGCCTTAGATAGGATGCCCACAACCTCTTCCACACAGGGCAAGGGCGGCGCCACCGTCCCAACAGCAAACCAAGGTGCGGAGAGGTCAGGCCAAGCGCCCGAGGTCACAGGGGCTGAGCAACAGGGCCTGCCATCACCAGGACATGCAGCTCACCCAGGACACGACGGGCGGGAATTAGGAGCGAATCATTAGAAAAGCAACCTTTAAAACAAACACGTACCTGACAGTTGTTTCTTGCTTCAAAGTCGTTGCTTCCCGATTGTTTCTCTTGATTTAATTTCTGATAACTCTCGCGGAGCAGGTAACAGACCAACCACTCGTATGCCGCCAGTGGGACTTCAAAACGAGAAACGGAGAAAACTGTAACCGATGTAACCGTAGGGCGTCTCACCCTTGTCGAGAACTCAGCTCTCCAGTTTACAGGTGCGGAAACCGAGGGACTGCCCACGGCACAGCCCGGGTGGTGGCCGGGCTGGGACAGGCGCAGGTGAGGGTATTTCCTGGCTCTGCTGTGAGGCCAGCCCGTGTTCTCCACGGTTCTAGCAGCCACGGAGCCCACAGGGTCACGGAGGCGCTTTGGGGGCAAGCACCTCATTTACGATGAGGATACACAGTCTGGAAGAAACTCGGATCCGCACGGACGTCAGGACGACTTTCCAGCAGGCGGTAGGAGGAGGGGCGCCCTGTCCACCTGGCCAGCCCGGCCCTGGGGCCCTGGACCTCACACCGGCTCCCCTGAGGCCTCGCCCCCCCTCGCCCGAGAGCCCTGAAGCGCAGAGAGGAAGCACCACGGCAGGGGTGTAGACAGACAGGGACGGGCTGGAAGGGGCTGGAGGGAGACCTCCGTCCTCCTCCCCACGCCCCAACGCCGCGCCCGCATCTGTGGGTCCTTCTCGCCACATCTCCGCTAGTTCCCAAGGACTTGGCGACCTCAGCACAGCCTGCCCGGCAGGACTGCTACCGCCTCTTCCGTGAAGGACACAGGGCGTGAGGACGAGCCCAGGCACACGGCGAGTGAGCGGGGTAGGGGTGCGGAGTGTGACCTGGCCACGTGGCTCTGCGTCCACGCTTTCCCGCCCGACCCAGGCAGAGGGCCCAGAACCAGGGCGCCCAGGCCTGCGGGGCCTGCAGCTGCTCTCGGCTCCGGACTCCCAGGTGGGATCGGGCCGAACTGGGTCTGGGCACAAAGCCGGGGCACGGGGCACCTGGGATTTCCTTCGATGTCACACAGCCCGTTCCCTGGGAAGATGACACATAGTACCCACTGCTACAGGTCCTACTACAGACCCCCAACCGTTTCACGCTGTCGTATCCGTTACCTCACAGCACAGCTGAGAACTTCGAACTTCATTAAAGAGCAAACGATCCATGTCACTGGGCTGAGGAATCGGCTCAAAGGCTGCAAGCAGCCTGCCCGAGCTCACACAGCTGTTCTCAGGGAGCCCAGTGAGGTGGGGGTGGGGATCCGGGATGAGGCACCCCTCCCAGGGGCCTGCCAGGTGGGGTGGCTGGAACGGGGCCCCCTGAAGTCACATCCATGTCCTAACCCCCTGAAACCTGTGAATGTGCCCTTACTTGGGCACAGGGTCTTTGCAGATGGAATGACGTGACAACACGGGGTCATCCTAGATCAGGGTGGCCCTGAATCCAATGAGAAAAAGGAGAAGCGCACACACAGAAGAGAGGCCGTGCGAAGGCAGAGGCA
This sequence comes from Phocoena sinus, assembly GCF_008692025.1. NCBI lineage: Eukaryota > Metazoa > Chordata > Mammalia > Artiodactyla > Phocoenidae > Phocoena > Phocoena sinus. Next base: position 3,160,484 of record NC_045767.1, on the reverse strand, counting down.
GAGATGGGGGACGCGGCCACAAGCCCAGGGATGCCTACAGCCCCCACGAACTGTGGAGATGAGGAGGGAGCCTCCCCGGAGCCTCCGGAGGGAGTGTGGCCCCACCCACACCGGGGCAGTGAGCTTCGGTCCAGGACACATTCCTGCTGTTTTCACACCCAGTCCTGTGCCACGGGACACCCACAAACCAGCGGCCCAGGGTGCTGCCCTTCAGGACATCCCTGAAAAGCCAGGTGGACACTGGAAACCAGCTCAGATGCCGACGGGGCCCACTCTGACGCATGTGTGTCCCAGGGTCTTTGTGGCTAAACTCTTCCTGCTGGATGGACCGTCACCAAGATGGTAACAGGTGGGCGCCACGGGGACTCAGATTTTCCATGATTTATTTACGTGGCAACAAAACCCAGGAAGTCGCCAAGGCCAGAAGCCGCTCAGGCTAATTGCTGACCCCAGCCAGAGGCCCCAGCATCCCACGACACAGCGACCGCGGCTCCTCCGGACTGTTCCCAGACGCTGCCCGGGCAGGCGACCCTCTGCAGAAGTGACCCGGCTCCCCGAGGGCCCCGCACCACGTGGAGCCCCCGTGCTGACGTCAGCAACCAGTTCACGGTTTGCTCTGTGCTCCGAGTGAGAAGCAAGCTTGATACATGAGTTGCTGGAACGTTTTTCTTAGAAATTCCACTTTTAGCCCTTAGTTTTTCACAGAGAAGCGGGTCACACTGCTCTGTGTTCACACGGAAGGGCGGAGCCCCCAGCGAGCACACAAAAGGTACGATCACGGCCGGGCGGCGTGTGGGCCACTCGGAGAGTCCGTCTGGGGCGTGAGGAGTCATCGAGAACAAACTGGGGGAAACCGGCACAGGTGGGCGGTAACGCTCTTGCTTGGGGGCTGCTGAAGGCCCAAGACAAATGCTGCTTCAACTTCAGTCCTCAAGTCCCTCCCAGGTTCCTGGGTCACAAATGGCCTCCTCGGGGCTCCCCGGCTGCTCCCCTGCACCCCTCGAAGGCCCTGAGCGCTGCCTGTCTCCCCATGCCGGCTCCCCCCACCCAGGCGCACTCCCAGGGCGGCCACTGTCACTACGGTCAATCACTCCGAGGTCTGCCCACCTGCGTGGCCTCTCAGTGTCGGGGCTCCCCGACACACCCACCGGGCCCTCAACGTGGGACTGCTGAACTCCCAGTTTCACCAGCACCCACCCCCCGGGGGGTCTCTCACCTGGCCCTCCATCGAACGTTCCACCTGACCATCCCCCCGACCATCCCCCCTGCCCTCACCCAGCTCCCGTCGCTCTCTCCTGTGCTGCCCCTGCCCGGGTTCTGGTCTCCTGGCTGGTCTCCCGAGTCCAGCCTTGCTCTGCATCGGCACCAGAGCACGCCTTCCAAAGTGGGGCTCTGGCCCAGGTGCGCCCCAGAAAGCAAGGCTTGGCCACCTGGTCCCAGATCCCCGGCTGGCACACAGCCCCAGGTGTGGGAGCCACCTGCCCTCCCACCATGCCCACCCCACGGCTCCTGTGTGGCTCACTGCTCCCCAAACGCACCGCTCTGAACCTCCAAGACCCACCTTGCAAGCCGCCTTCCTGGGAAACACTCTGCACCCACCATTCCCAAGGGAGGGCCCCAGCTCATGGTGGCGAGCCGCCCACGAGGGCGGGGGGTACCGCATTCCCTCCTGATACCTTACAGGGGAAACCGAGGCTCAGAGAGGTTAAGCATCTAGCTCGAGGTTACACAGCTGACTGCAGACCCTGAGCTCCCAACCTCTGGGCGGTGTGCTGACCGCACCATGTACCCCTCTGAACACGTGATCCTACACAACCCTACTGTCCTGTGTATATACACAATGGTCAGAGCAGCCAACACGCTGAACTGCAATTATTTAATATTTTTGCAAATAAGCCAACTAAAGGAAAAAACTGGGCCTCAGTTATTAAGCGACATGCAGCTCCTCAACACTCAGGACCATTTGTTAAACCCATCCTCAGCACATAAGTCAGAGGAAGCAGACAGAGAGCTGCCCCACCCGGCCCCTCCCTCTCCAAATAAACCTTCTAATCCCTGAAGGAAAAATCTGCCGACCTTGCAGACAGCCCTCGCTCAATACTGGAACGGTCTTGAGTGTCCAGCCCTACAGAGCCCCAGGGTCATATGTCATTTATGGACTTTTTACCAAAGATGCAGCTGAGACAAAGGCTGGCCCCGAGACGTGGGATTTCATGATCGAATGCCCTGGAGACGAACAGCTGGCTGTGGGCTGCCGATCGTCAGTGTTGGATGCCAAGCCCCTTTTGTCAAATGAATTTTGTTTGCGTTCTTTGCTCCAGAAAATGTTTTCACTTTGTTGGAACGAGCAGAAATTAGAGCACCCACAGGAAAAACAGATGACGCCGCCCTGGCGTGCTTCCTGATGGCCGGCGCGCAACACAGCTCCTGCGTCCACAGCTCCAGCGAGCGGGGAAGGGGCACAGCGGGCGTAGCGGACACCTCCTGAAGCTGGCAGACCACGTGCTTACGTGCCAATTTTACAGTGGGGGACAGTATTAGGGGAAAACATTCCGGTGGGGTTGATGTTATTAGAATGATTAGGTCACTTCCAGGGGCTTCCTGGAGCAACATTTGGGGAGCTCTGTAAGCATCAGAAAGAGATCTTCAAGTGTGTCCCTGCGTCCTCCTAGCACTTTAAAAAGGGAGATAAAGGAGGTGCGTTATTGTCAGAAAAGCTGTAACAAAGTGCGGTGAGGGAGACGAAGCAATGACTACAGCAGTGTTTCTGGATGATGATGGCGATGAAGAAGATGGAGGAGAGACGGCTGGCAAGTCAGCCCAGCCCGGGTCTGATGCCTGCTCCGGCCGCTGACACGCACTGGGGTGGACTGGGGTGCACTGGGGTGGACTGGGCAGCCGTGGTCTCCTCTCCTGGAGACGTGAGCAGCGGTGCAGCCTGGCGGGGTCCCCCAGAGACGGCACGCCCAGTGCCCACAGCTGCTGATGCTGCGATGTGTCACATCCTCTCCATCCTCCGAGTAAGGGAGGGGGCGGCTCCTTCACCCGGAGGACCCAGCGACCCGCCCCCGGGGGACACAGACACTCTGTAAAGCCAGGTGCCCTCCTGCCACGCCAAAGGCTCTCTGCTAACAGCATTCCGTGGAACACACAGCACCTCGACCGCGGTTTTTGCGATTAAAATCACAACCGTTAACACGGTGGGGGGCCAGGAGCAGACCCAGCACCCCTTGCTCTCTGGCAGATGGGCTGCCCTTCCAGCTCCTGCCACGCACAGTGCACCCTGGAGACACAGAGGGAGTGTACTTACCTGAGGAGTCCAAGCAGTCCTCAGGGCTGGAACCCTCGAACCTGTGCCCAAGGAGGTTGGGATAGGCTTCCAGAAAGTCCACGGTCTTCAGCGGGCTCTCGATGCGGGCACCGCCTAGGAGCACAGCCAGTGACTCGGGGGAGCCAGGGACCCCCCCACCCCCACCCCAGGGGATGTCCAGCAGAAGGACCCCACCTGCCCCAGCCCATCACTTCAGAAGCTGGTCCGTCCCCACTTGATCACACATTTCCTTCCTGCAAAACCCAGAGTCCATCCTGACAGAAGAGCTCACTCAAGGGGGCCTGGGAACCTCACCCTCCCGCCCCCAACTGGGCTGCAGGGGCGCCGGCCTCCTCACCTTGGTCCCGGCGCACCAGCAGGCCGAGCAGGTAGTTGCTGGTCTGCTGCAGCAAGACATGGTTGTCGCCTTCGTACGTGCAGTTCGGGTCGTTGTCATCTCTGAGGTCTCCCAGACGGTTCACTGTGAGGAGGCCCCAGCGTTCTCGTCACCGGGGGTGCACATGTGAGAAGTGCCCCCCACCCCCAGCTGCCACCTGGGACTCCGAGGTCCCAGGCCCAGCTTGACCGGATGAAGCACTTCCCGCCCTGCTCCCAGTGCCAACTCCACCCCCGACCCGCGGTGTGCCCTCTCCGTCCAGCTGCTCCCTCTTTAAGGACATATCGGTAACACCCACGAGGTCCCCGGGGAAGAGAAGCGGGTGGCTCCCCGTGAAGCCCCAGTGCCGTGCTCAAGAAGCATCCGCTGGCATCAGCATCCCTGTCCCTACTGTGAGCCTCTCAGGTCACCCGGCAAAGCGCCCTCCAGTGGGGTCACTGACAGAGCTGACTACCTGAGCGGCGGGAGGGTGCCCTTCTTCCTTTTCCAACTGAAGGAACCCTTCTTTGGACACGAGACATTTCAAATATCTGAAGACAACTCTCATTTTTCTCTTGTCTTTCCTACCAGCGAAATAACCCAGTTCCTTTGCAGATTTTATGAAGTATGCTTCCCAGATCTTCACCACCTAGGTTTCCATCCTCTGACGGAGAATGTTCTCCAAACGTGAGGCTGAGATGGGAGAAAGGGTAGGACCCTGACTTCTCACACTCACGTATTGCTATGAGCAGCCCAAGAGGGTGTAAGATGTTCGGCAGCAGACACGAGGCTTGTGGTCACCTATGACACCCTGATCGTCTTCCTCTGAATTGCTGCCCATGCCACAGTTAGACCACTGAACATGAAGGGCTAAGAGTGCCCTTAGAGAAATGATTTGCAACGGATACTTAAATCTAGATAAACGGCTTTACATTTCTCCCTGCTGAGTTGGGCCTCACTGGCTTCAGCCCTGTTTGTATTATGTGATGACACCTCCTTTAGTCATTTTTGTTGTCTGAAGGGCTGCGTGATTCAAGTTCCTCCTTCTAAACTATTTATAGCGTCTCTATATGAGCTATAACAACAAACAAATACTACAAAGAGCATTGCACAGAGGACAAAACACATGGATGAGTAACGTCTGCAGCCCCACGGTTACCCACACGTCAGTAAACGCGGAGTGTGGAGGAGGGAAGGGGCCCCCCTGCCTGCCGCCCCCGCACGAGGAGTAACTGGGACACATCCCAGTTACTAAAAGCTCCTAAAAGGCTTCCGGAGGAATAAACCGTCAAGGAGGTCTCTGCCAGCTCTGTTGTTGCCTTCTTTGAGTAACCAGACTTTAACCAATCAGTTATTGAAGAGACTAGCACACGGGGAGTTAGGCAGGTAAGCTGCAATAATGATGATGACCTCGATAGTAATGATAATAACAGACCAAAATGACGGGGCACACGCCCTATGCCGACACTGTGCTAGACCCTTCATGTGGGTTAGTTCACTTACTCGTTGCAAAACCCCCAGTCGAGCTATCCTGTCATTAGTCCCATTCTACGGAGAAGAAAGCTGAGGGGCAGTGAGGGTGGGCAGCTTGCCTGAGGCTATGAAGCCCGTGACCGGCAGAGCCGGGATCTGGTCCCGGGCTGTCGGTCTCCCCCTCTCTTCACCATCCACCAAATGACCGAACAGCTGCCAGTGTCAATAAAAGCAAACTCTCTTTTTCTAAGTTTCAGAATTTTTCTTCGGAACAAAACTTGGTGCCAGTTTACTGCCAAAGCCATTAACTAAAAAGTTCCAATTCAGATGAACAGATAAGCTCCTTCCTCTTCTGGTTTTCGGTCTCCACGCTGCTTCGTGACACCCGGGTTTCGACCGAGGAACATCGGGTGACGGCGAGCCGAGGGACTGGACTGGGGCAGGGGTTGGCAAACCTGCTCTGGAAGGTTCCAGCCAGTAAATGTTTTAGGCTTTGCTGAGACGGCTCAGCTGGGCGGGTGGAGCGGGAACACGGCCACGGGAAGTGTGTAAGCAAATGGGCGTGACCGGGGGGCCAACAAATCTTTATTCACAAAAACCTTTACCCACAGAGACAGCCTTTGGCCAGCAGGCTGTCGTTTGCCGACCCCTGGCCGTGAGCCACATGGTGCGGGAGAGGACAGAAGACCAGCCCACGTGTCCCCAAAACCTACTGGCCAGATAGCCGTGTCCTCCGCACGCCTCCCGGCACTCCTGGATTCCGCGCTGGGCCGTCCACGAGGCCAGGGGCTTGCCGGCCGACGCCAAGGCGTGGATCTCGCGTCCCAGCTCTGCCTTGGGAGACAGAAGCCAACGAGAACAGGTGAAAAAAGGCTCTGACCCCAGAGGTCAGGCGTCAGTTCAAGCACAGCCTCAGAGGCTTACGTCCCCTCCAGTCTAATCCGAGGTACCCGAGAACTACAAAGGAAAGAAACCCAATTTTAGTTTAAAAAACAGGATTCAAGTAAACACAGATGCCCTGCAGTACAGGCACACAACTTCATGACAGTGAAAATAAACGACCACAGCTCTGCCTGGCCGGTAAACACGGGGTGGGAGCGCGGGGGAGTGGGGAAGGCGGAGCGCGGCGGAGCGGGGAAGGCTGATCGCAGAAGAGCATAACGTTATGACTCCGTTTACACGAAGTTTGCAGCGGAGGCTAAGAAGAAACCCAAGGGCTGGGAGGCGGTGCCGAGACACTGCCCCCAGGGGAGAGGGTGGCAGGCGGCCCCAGACGACTGCACAGACATGGCCACTCGGTCCACACTGCGCGGAGGGCCCAGCCAGCATCCCCAGCCTTAACACGTCTAGTAAATACTCTTTCGCCTCGACTCGATGTTCAATGCAAATAATTACAAGAAAGACACACACGCACACCCGCTAAATAACGTGATGTGTTTTACCAGCATTTTCAACTTCAAAGAAGGGCTACTCTATAACCTGTACCTGGGTTGAAGCACTGAGTTTCAGAAAGAACAGAGCTCGATGACACTTCAAGACATTTTTAACAGGACAACTCCATCGTCAGCTGGCAAAAGTTTCAATGACTCACGCTTGGGAGAAAAAACACGCGTAACCCTGCACTCCTGATGAAACGGTCTTCAGGGTCACGGTCGTCACCGTCGGCCTGACTGCTCAGCAGTGCACACTGCCGGCAACCCCCCGCCACCGCCCCCCCCCCCGCCTCCCCCGCCCCACCTCTTGGCTCCTGGATGTTTACGCTGAATATTCCAAAACGTGCTAATTTGATACAGGCTTTTCAGGGCGTGGTACGTAACCCCGATCTGCAGCGTTCCTAACCAGTTTTCAGGCGCCCTTGGTGTGATTCACATTTCACCGCTGCCCAGGAGGCAGCGTAAGGGGGGAAAAAAACAACACATGAACCGTCCACACAGAAATTAGCGGAGGACCCCTTTCCACGAAGGGGCCGGTCTCAGTGGATTTGCACGCTCATTTCTGGAGCAAAGCCCGCCTGTCAAGTCAAATCCAGTCAGCTGAATTCAGACCTTTGTCGGGTTGTTTACAAAGGGATCAGAACCGTGAAATCGACTGAGGGGCCGGTAATGTGGATTTTGCAAAAGCATCACGTTCTCAAGAGGAGAACAGCAGCTGAACTCACAGACGGGAACCAGGAGACGTGTCAGCACATCCTTGAGAATCGGGAATGTGGACACGTGCCTGACACGTTCCCATCGCAGCGAGGGCTCCGAGAGGACACAGTCCACGGGTCACGTCGGACAGAGCCTCCGTCCCCGCGAATCCACGCACCGAGGTTGTTTTGAAAGAAAGGCTGAATCTGTACTGCCCAACCCCAGTGAAATTTAAAGGATGATAAACGCTGTGGAGAAAAGCGGAGACCCTCACCTTCCTGGCGCTCCGCTTTTTCCCCAGAAGGCCTTGCTGAAGCTCCACCAGATCCAGGAAGAGAGATTTGGAAAAGTGGTCCAAGGCATAGGCCGCCGCCAGGTACGGAAGTAAACGCCATTGCTGAAACAGACAAATCCCTGCCTGGAGACCTCCAAGTGCCCCCAGGGCCCGCCTGCCTTCCGGGGTGGGTGACGGGGCTGGAGCGCCAGGAACTCGCTGCCCGCCGTCCCCACTCGTTGCAGAAGGTCCTGCACGTCTCCCGGACCCACCCCCGTGACGCCTGCCCCCCGACGCTCTTCCAGTGTGGCCAGGTCTCCCGCACCACCCTGACGACCCCACTCAAGGAGAAACTGTGCCGCGTGCACCACCCTGCACGGCCCCCTCACCGCTCTCCCATCCACGTGACCCCTGAGCCAGAGCAAATGCTGATCTACAAGAGAACTAAGAAAGCCAGGCGGCCGTGCCCGAGCGCGGGGCCCACCCGGCGATGCCTGTGCTTTGGGAGCCTACGGGGAATGAAGCGACCGCCCCCAGAGCCAGACGGGGAAACAGGCTCGTGGAGAGCCGAGGGAGGGTGTCTCTTTCACCAGCGCACATCCGCTGTTGCGTGGATGGAGGGGGCGGAGCCTGAAAGGACCTGGGAGACAGGTGCCACCGTCGGCAGCACCGTGGTCACCTGCCGTTTCCTGGGTGTGGTCACGGTGCCAACTGCTTCTCATGCACTAACGTATTTAATCCTTACAGCCACTCACAGAGAGGTATTATCAGCAGTCCCAACTTACAAAGGAGAAAACTAGAGCACAGAGAGGTTCAGTGGCTTGCCCAAGGACACACAGCAGGGAGGGGGTGGACCTGGGGTCAGGAGCCCAAGCATGTGGCTCAGGTGGGCTCTCGTGACCGCTGAGCCAGGCCTGATGCCCAGACAGTCGGACGTGCCGTGACCTCACCAGGGCCACGGGGTTGGTGGTGTGGTGGACACTGCGTGCCAGCCCGGAATGAACCAGGCACTGGGCTTTCCCTTACTTGTTTATTTGGTATTAAAACAGGTTCACGGCCATAGTAAAAGAAGTGTTAAAAGAAACAACTTCGATTCAGTTACAATTTCCTGAAACTTTCGCTCAGATACACCTTTGCTCAGGCCTAACTGGCCAAGACCTGGGTCCGATTTAGCTGCTGACTCTGGCAGGAGCCACTGACTCGAGCCTCGGGGACCCACCTGGATCCCCAGCCCACCTGGTGTGCAGGGCAGCTGCACGGTGTGCACAGAAGGGCTGGGGACGCGGGGGCACCGGTGGGGGCTCGCTGTGATAAAATGCGTCCCCCGCCCCGCCCCGGCGTCCAGGTGATGCCCAGCCTGAGTTGCACCTCTGCCATCGAGGGCTGCCTCGTCTCGGAGGACCCGAGGGCGAGCGTCCCCTCTGCTAAAGGACGTCACCACGAACAGTGCTACACCCTCAGCCGCTGTGTCCTGGGGTCACTTCCCAGGGATGGGACGAGCGCGTTGGAGCGCGGCCTGGACGTTCAGGGTCCCGCAGGTGGGATGAGCGTTCACACCTGCTCCCTCGGCCTCACCAGAGCGCCTCCTGCTGGTCGTACACACTCCCGTTCAACTAAAGACCATTTATCGAGACCACGTGTGGCCCCAGACGCCGCACTCCTGCCCCGTGAGTGTCTGTCACTCCCTCTGTTAACTCCTGAAGAGACCTGATCAGCAACCAGCAACCCAGGTGCGGCGACCTAAGAGAGGAGGTGTGTCTGCACGCGGGGCAGGAAGAAAGTGAACTCACGCCTGCGGAAGCTGTACCTGCATCGGATACTCCAGCACCGGTACTTCCTCCTCGTCTGTTGGTCCAAACTGACGCCTGGTGGCTGAGAAACGCAGAGCTATGGACACGGCCAGCTTTAGGTTCACGACGGACATGCCCGCGATGGCGACCCGGCCGGAGGACAGGCTGCCCAGGGACTCGCTGAAGTGCTGCCTGGCGTCCTGCCGGAGGAAGGCAGGTGAGGGCGGACCTGGGACCCGCAGGCTGCCTTGGGGACGGGCACAGACGTGGAGGGGCGCTCCTCTATTCACTCAACACTTCCAGGCCCTGCCCCCAGGGCGCCCCAGACACAGGCCCCTGGGCCCAGGAGGCCAAGCTGCACGGGGGCCGGCGTCCCCATCACGGGATGCTGTGGGGAGGCACGGAGGATGCCTAGTGACAGGAGGACGGGGCTCCATCTGCAGAGACCTGCAAACGGCCACCTGGAAGTACGAAGCCCCGCTCCCAGTCCCACCGAGGACCGGACAGCCGTGCCGAGAGCGACACAGGAGCCGAAGCAGAGGGCGTGGCTGGCACCGACATTTCGTTTATAAACCAGGCTCCTTCCCCCACCCCCTCACCCCCCACCTGGGATTCCTCTCGGTCCATCAAACCACCATTCTAAGCGGTGTGATGGTCAGCTGCTGTCCTCTGTGATCTTTGAAACTGGGTAATTGCCCGTGTGCGTCTATTTTGAACGTGTCGTAAATCGCAAGGCGCTTATCGCTGTTTCCAACGGTGGCTTGTGCTTTGAGGGCCGTCGGCGGCGTGTGGGTACATCTGCCTGTAAGGCTCGCCAAGTTATCCGGTCACGTGCACCTCCCTTACCCCCTGCTGCTTCTCCTGGGTTCACTTATTTTACGATTCGGACTTTCCTTCCAAAATTATGTCCACTCTGGTATATGTGTGGCAACACGTCAAGCCTCTGGCCGACAATATGTGCTATGTTCTCATGCACGAATGACAGTCCGGTTGGATTTAGAAGAAGCACGTTCACAGTTGCTTTCCCTCAACGGTTTGAAATGTCATCTCACTGACTTCTCGCGTTCGGCGTCGTGCCGGAGAACTCTGAGACTGAAGGGGCTTTTATTCCCTGGGGGTTGGCTCACCACCCTCTCTCCAGAAGGCCTCAGCATCTTCTCTACGAGGTTCTGACGTTTCTCTGCAGTGAGTGTGGGATGGGAGACCCGGACTCCCCCTGTATGGGCCCCTCCGCCAAGGTTTCCTTCCTTCTTTACTTTAGAGACATTTATCTTCATCGTTTCTGCAAAACATTGTCTCCGTGGTTCTCTCCGTCCTTTCCTGCCGCCTCCTTCACTCTGATTTCCAACCGCTAATTCACTCTCCCGCTGTATGTACCCCATCTGTTGGGTTCTCTCAATGACTTACTTTTGTACTTTTCATTCATTTTTTATATCGCTGTTTCCATTCTTGAACGGCTTCCTGTGTCACCTCTAGCTTCTCTCGTCATCTGAAGGTACCCGTCACACTCGTGGAAGCCCTGTTCTCTTGGCTCCAAGCAGCCGAAGCTCAATGTCAGGTGGGGTTCTCACACGCACACGTGCTCCCGGGACGCGTCATCCCGGCTGTGGGTTCAGGCCCGGGAGGGCTCAGCTACCCTGACTTGACCACGTCTGGAAAGCGCCCAGTGCCACTGCATGTCTACACTCAATGAACTTAGGGGCGTGGTCAGACACCAGAGGACACTGTCACCCCCGTTGGTGCACAGCCCACCGGGCGACCCTTTCACTCTTAAGCCCCTGGTGGGAAACAGCACCGGTGGGGGCAACCTCCCTGACTGAAATGCCGGGGGGGCTGGCAGGGGTGGGGTGGGGGGAGGTCATCGTGCTCGGAGCCCTGGGGGTGTGGCTGACCCAAGCACTCTCGTCCCCGTTGGCGGCACTGGGACCTGATCCTAGACAGGTTTGCACGGGCCACGGGCTCCTGTGGTGACTGTCCCCCTCTGAGCACAGGGGGTGGGTGTCCTGTGGGCCTGGAGGCAGCTGTACCTTAACATGGCTGACGTAGGTGCCCTCGGGGGTGATATCTCCTGAGCGGTTCAGCAGGTCCTGGCGAGGAATCCTGACCTTGTGGAACATGGCAAATCTGTGTGGAGACACAGCACTTCTGGTTAAACTGGGGTCGGCCCCCGGGGCTTATCTCCTCTCCCTCCTGAAACTCAGTCAAATAAAAGCAAAGGACAGGGCTTCCCTGGTGGCGCAGTGGTTGAGAGTCCACCTGCCGATGCAGGGGACACGGGTTCGTGCCCCGGTCCGGGAAGATGCCACATGCCGCAGAGCGGCTGGGCCCGTGAGCCATGGCCGCTGAGCCTGCGCGTCTGGAGCCTGTGCTCCGCAACGGGAGAGGCCACAACGGTGAGAGGCCTGCGTACCGCAAAAAAAAAAAAAAAAAAAGCAAAGGACAGCTCAAAAGGTGACATAATCCCCCAAACACCAAAAAAACAAAAACAAAAACCAAACCTAACAAAACACAACAAAACAAAAACACGGGAGAGAGAAGGCGCCAGTAGACAGGACATTTCAACAAATTTTTCTATTCAAAAGAGCAGGCGTCAGCCAAAGGTGGTGTGAGCAATGGGCTCTGCGTGAGGTCGAGCGGCCGTCTGTTGGTAATGATGCAGGCGAGCGCCCCCACCCCCACTACCACCGGCGCTCAGGCCTCAGGGCTGCACGCGGGCTCCCGCCACACTACACACTGGGAGGAAACGTCCTCGCTCGCTGCGGCCAGAACACCCGGGACCGGTCATTCAGCAGAAAAGGCGGGACCGTTCTCGTAAAGATGAGGATCTCTGGTTCTCACACTTGAATCCACACCAGAGTCCACACACGGAGTGACAAAGTCAGCAAACTGAGGTTTTAAACGTCCCGAGTCAAACAGGAGTACCGCACCATCCCATTAGGGCTCCAGGGGCAGGCGAGTCAGCTCCCCTGAGCAGCTGAGAACACGCAGGCACACGCATCCCTGGGGATCACGCGTGTGTCAGTAATCGAAGGTGTTTTCTGTGGTTGTCAGGAAGGAAAATCTATCTCACGACAGTGCAGGGAACAAGGTTATGTGAAGTAACGGGTGGTACAGACACTGCAAAAAAACCCAAACCATCTTAAAATATCAATAGTTCCGACAGCGCCTTATCTGATCTCTAAGCAGTTTCGATGTCACACGGAACATTCTTTTACTGAACCACAGGAAGCAGCTCTGGGGAGAAGAGCAGTGCCCTGCGGAGAAGGGGGGCAGCTCCGCGTACCACCCCCCAGCTCCTTCTTGGATCCCAGGCTGCGTGGCTCCCCAGGCACCGTCCCGAGCCACGGTGCTTACCCCCACCCCAGGCTGTGTCCTGATGGTCTGTGCCTCTTCTTGTCCCATTTCCTGCAACAGCCTCCCCCTTGGCTCTCTCCAGACCCCACCTCGTCCCCCTGTCCCGCACACGGGAGCAGAGGCCTGTCTAAACCTCAGCTCGGAATGGTCACACCCGGCACGAGAATCTTGGGTCCCTGGGACCAACAGAATCTAAACCCGTAGGGAAACGTGGTAAGCCCTCCGGCGGGACCCCTGTCAACTGCTGCAACAGCCCGTAACATCTGCCTGTGACCGTCAAGCCGGCCAGGCCCTCTCCTGGCCTCGGGGCCGACGGCCCTCAGAGCGCTGCCACCTCCTCCAAGATGCCTGCCACGATTCCCACCCCTGCCCCGAGGTGAGCACCCAGGGGTCCCACAGCACCATTAGATGGCGGTCCTGGCCACGTTGCCCACTGAGCCACTTGCCTTTCGGTGGCCGTTAGTGACCCTGTTATAAGGGGGCCACATGCCTGGCACCTAGCAGACACGTAATAAGTGCCGGGGATGAATCAACAGCAGCGAGACATCGTCCTAAGGGTGCTGGTGCACCTCCACAGAACCCCGAGTCCCGGGGCAGCCTTGAGGGGTGACACAGCCAGTGCACCTGGGGAAGAGCTGAGACCCGGGGCTGGGCGTGGGGCGGCTGGAGGGGGCCCTCCCAGATTCCTTCGGAAGCGACTAGGATTTCTGCACGTGAGGCCCCCAGCAGCATCCAGGCCAGGGTCTCCCTCCGGCGTGTGAAACGCAGGCCCGGCCCGAGCACCCGAAGGCACTGCCTGGAGGGAGCCACTCGTCGGGGCCTTTGTGGGGCGGCTCTGACTGGCCCCGGGACCCACGTCTCTAGAGCGCCCGGCCTCAGTGCCGACGTCCCTGGCCTGGTCCAGCTCATCACTTAAAGGCGAGGAATGCTTTTCCAAGTCTGATGCTGTCAGCTGAGAGTGCCCGTTTTAAGGAGTGGAAACGTCTTCACCCTTCCCTGCCACACGGGGATGGAACAAGGCGGAATGTATTTATAGTCGCAAAACTATTCGCTGGAGTTTAACTGAAGTCGAAATTTTACACATTGTCTGTTGGGCACTGCCATGTGGCAAAGGCTGCTCCAGAAACAGTGGATGCTGGCCAGCCTGGTCAGAATCCCCAGTGTCCCCAGAGGGCAGGGGGCGGGGGCCGCATAGGTCGTATCTGACACGGGGTGTGCGCGTGACACGATAGTGTGAGCATACGGCAGGGCTGGGGGGCTTGCGGGCGGCAGACCCTGCCCCGGGCCCTGCACCCCCTTCCTCCTGGGCCACCCGTTCCACGTCCCAGAGGCCTCCTTGCTCCTGGGGCCTCTCACTGCTGCCCCAGCCCCACCTGGGCCCCAGAGCCTCACGGGACGTCCTCCCAGCCGCTCTGGAGATGCTTCCGCACCTCACCTCTGAGCAAGTGTGAGGATGCCCTGCAGCCCACCTTGAAGGTGAGGCTCAACAGTTCACTTGAGGGATCTTTACTGATTTGCTCTTAGAGTTATTTGGCTAAAAGTAATCCGGGCAATTTACGTCTGCCTCTGATTTCTAGACAGTCTTCCCACAGACTCACGAATCCCTGTGATCTACCTATGAACCGTTAACCACTTTTTCAAAATAAAAGATCTCAATCGCGACCCTGCTCTGCAAGCGGCCTGCAAACAAGGAAAGCCAGGGACTCAGACCCGCGCGCCCTCTGCTGGGCGTGCGCCCCGAAGCTGGCAGGGACAGCTGCGTTTCTGGCGGGGCGGCCACTGCCTGCGTCACCGCCCCTGGCCCACATCCCAGCCCCAGCCCAGCGGCCGAGGGACCCCAGGCACCACTGAACCTTCAAAGGCTCAGGGTACGGCTGCTTCCACGTCCTGTCTGCCGGCCTCCAAGTGGCCCCATGGGAACGGCGACTCTGGTTTGGGGGTGCCGCTCTGAGCCGGCTTCAGGGTAGTCACCATGCTGCCCCCTGGCGGCACCGGGCTGGCACTGCTGAGTCTCAGAAGGGCTTTGCCCCTCGGACGTGACATGTTTATTTAGGAGGGCCTTTGCTACGCTGGTGTGACTCCCTGGGACCATCGCAATAAGAAACAAATAGTCTCTAAAACGGGACTAACAGTCTCTGAAACGAAACTAACACACCATTGTAAAGCAATTATACTCCAATAAAGATGTTAAAAAATAAAATAAATAAATAAAACGGGAGGGAGGACCAAGGGCAGAGTTTTTCACGGATGTCCCCAAACAGTGTTAAAGGTTCTAACTTGTAAAACCAAATGAACGGGGACTGGAGATCTGTGACCTCACCCAAGGCCTTCCTTGGACAGCAGTGACCCAGCAGCACTTGTTCACAGCTGGAGGGTCATTTCCCACCGCCAGGCGCCTGGAGACACACCTGCCCGGCCTTACGTGTGAGCACAGACCCTTCCACAGATGGAGTCACCGTACACGCATTTTCCGGGTCCCACAATGGGACGCGTGGATCTAATAAAAGGACGCTCGTGCTCAGGGCCCAGAGCAAGACGGGGCCTTCCACCTCCACCTCCTGCATGGTCCTCCTTGATGCTGCCTCACCTCGGCCAGATCGGGTCCATCTTCTCAAACACTCCACGCCGCGTGGCGGCCTCGCTCTGAGGGCTGCAGAGCTTCCCCTGTCCCAAGGACCACAGGCCACATGGCCCATCCCTGTTGGGGGGGCCCCATGCACCTGCACAAAGCAGTGATGGAAGGAAATTGACACCCTCCTCCCCCCACCCCAGGCTCCAGCGTTAATTAACAGGCTCTTTTCACAGGCCAGCAAGAGAGGCACTCAAAGCTCTAGACAGGTATAGGTTAGAAGGGCTGTGTGTGTGTGTGTTTCTGGTTTCACTTTTTAGCAACACCCTTCTGTTTTCTCCTCCAGCTACACAGAGTGAAAATCGATGGTTCTCCCGCCCTCTCTGGTACAGGCTGGGGCCCCACCTGTTCTGAGGGTCCAAGCAGAGGTTTGAGACACTCTCCGTGCCCCCAGCTCCCCTACCTCTGGGGAGGGGGGACAGCTGAAAGGAGGTTTCTCCACGCTTAGGGTGGTGGGAGACCACCTGGCCCAGCGTCTTTCTCAGAGATGAGCTGCTGCCTCCTGATTTACACTCAAAACGACCGGGGTCAGGGTAAGCAGCGGGCTCAAGCTACGGCGAGGCAGGCTCCTCTGTTCTCTGCCCACCCCCCCACCCGACTAAGCGGCAGGTATGCAAACGTTCCCGAGACGCAGCGTGAGGTACACGACTAAGGAACCCCCGGCTGTGCTTCCCCCCAGGTAGAAAGCATCTCAGGAGAACAGAGGGGCACAAAGCATCTCAGCCAGGCTTTCCGGGAGACGGCATGTGAGTCCCGCCCATAGGCGCAGGTGAGGAGAGCACTGACAGGTAGCAAAGGTCGGTAAGACCATGCCTGGCCCCCAGGCAGGGCTACGCGAGGGCCCGGCTTGGGGACATCATGCCCACCTTACAGAGGAGGAGACGGCCAAGAAAGCTGGTCAAGATAACACAAAGAGGCAGAGGTGGACCCAGGATTTGAACCCAGATCTGATTCCAAAACTCATGCCATGAATGAGCCCGGGAATCCCTCAGGGAGACTCCAAGGCCCTTCCTGACGTGGCTCGCCTGCCCACCTGCCCCCCTCCAGCTCCCCAAGCCCAGGTCTCATCTCAGGCCACTCTGCCCCCGCTACCCGGCACCCGGCTCTGTCCCCAGAACCAGCGTGGACACCTGTTGGGTGCCTGAGCTCCAGGACGGGGAGCAGGGCCCGGGTCACAGGCTGAGGCCCCCACGGGATACGGGTGTCCAGCCTGAGCCTGGCCTGAGAGCTGGAGCGGCCACCTGCCAGCGAGAAACTCTGCACTTGGGGCCACTTATGTCTCCTGAGGCTGGAGTACAAACAGGACCCGGCCCTTTCCAACATGATCTCAAGTGCAGAGGTAAGGCGCATCCCGCAGGAGCCTGGGAGGGTACGGGGACAGCACTGAGGGAGCCGGTGGGCTCACAGGTAGGACGTACTGAGCAGGCAGCCTTGAGGAACGACCCCTGGAGGAGTGACCGTCAAGTACAAAGTGTGCGCTCACCCATTGTCCAGACCGTTCTGTCCAAGCTTCCTTCCGATGTCGCCAACCATCACCCCTGGCATGGGAAGAAGGGTCTTCGGGTCCCGAATCTGCACAGACCACAGATGGCAACTCTTATGACCACAAGAAAATCAAGATGAAAATGTTCGAAACCCCCAGTGACCGAGCCACAGGCTCCCTCTGTGTAGCTGCGGTGGGTTGAAGTGTCCTCCAAACATGTGACCTTGTTGGGAGACAGGGTCCTTGCAGATATAATTAAGGATCTGGAGGTGAGGTCACTCTGGGTTACCTGGGTGGGCGCTGAATCCAATGACCGCTGTCCTCCAAGAGTCAGAGGAGGAGAGGGCATGGAGAGAGGGGGGCCACGTGCAGACGGAAGCAGAGACGGGAAGGAAGCGACCACAGCCCGGGAACTCTGGGGTCACCAGAAGCTGGAAGAGACAGGAAGGACCTTCCCACGGAGCCTCCGGGGGGAGTGTGGCCTTTCTGACACCTTGATTTCAGACCTCTGGCCTCCAGACTGTGGAGAGTAAATTTCTGTGGTTTCAGGCCCCCGGTGTGTGGCGCTCTGTTTGGTTATGGCGGCCCCAGGACACTGGCGGAGGAGCTGACTGGTACGTGCTGCCTGGAGGAGGCCAGGTATTTCCCAGTCACGTTTTAGATGGAGGACTTTCCACTGGCTTTTAATGAAATGACAAAATGGTTGTGAACACACCTGCTGTGGATCACTTTTGTAAATCTCTGCTCCCCCAAATGAGCTTCCTGTAAATATACTTGCTAACACACACAGAGACAGCTGGCTCACTGGTCCTCGCTTCGTGTGCTCTAAGCGGACAGTATGGAGTTTCGTTCTCAAAGACCTTTAGTGATTCCTACCAGGCGTGATTGCGCCACCCTCCCCTCCCAGGGTCATCTGCCGATGGCTGTTGATATTTCAGGTCGTCATAAGTGGCGGGTACTATAGGCATCCAGTGGGGAGAGGCCAGCGATGCCGCTAAACATCCTACAGTGCACGGGGTGGTCCCGCAGCACGGAATTATCCAGCCCCGAATGTCAACGGCACGGAGGCTGAAAAAAAGCTCCGTGTTAAAGAACTACTGAATTTGTGCTATTAGAAATTTAGCTATTTGTATGAATTGCTAGTTTTTCTTGCTTTCAGTGGAACAGTTAGCTAATTTAGTTGAACTTTATAATACTGATAAAATAAAATTGAAGGCTAGCGACAAACAATAAGGCTCAGTGAAGATTCAGATAAAAACTCTTGAAATCCTTATGAAATAGAAAAAAGTAGTTTTTAAAAAAAGATGGAGGGCTTCCCTGGTGGCGCAGTGGTTGAGAGTCGGCCTGCCGATGCGGGGGACACGGGTTCGTGCCCCAGTCCGGGAGGATCCCACATGCCGCAGAGCGGCTGGGCCCGTGAGCCATGGCCGCTGAGCCTGCGCGTCCGGAGCCTGTGCTCCGCAACGGGAGAGGCCACAGCAGTGAGAGGCCCGTGTACCGCAAAAAAAAAACCAAAAAAAAAAACCAAAAACAAAACAAAAAAGATGGAGAGGAGAAGAGATATAAAAAACAGTTAGTGATTTTCAAGTGATCAAACAGAAAAACACTGCTAATGCCAGTTTTCAGTTCATCTAGAAAGAAATGATAACATCGTCCTTACAAACTTCATGTTAACCTCTCAAATCAAGGAAAGGACGCTCACTAAAGTCAAAACCAGAATTAAGTTAATGGGCTCCTCTTCTCAAAAGTATTAAATTGTATCAATTTACGTATAACATTTCCCATACTATTTGGAGACTGTCCACCTGATGTGATATAACCAACCTGCAATAAATTATGCCCTCTGGTAGATACACGCTGCTACGTATAAAGTAAATAAGCTACGAGGATACGTGGTATAGCACAGGGAGTGTAGCCAATATTTCATAATAACTTTAAATGGAGCAAAAACCATGAAAATTTTGAATCACTGCATCGTACACCTGAAACTAAAATAACGTTGTAAATCAAGTATACCTCAATAAAAAAAACCACAAAACTTTTTTCATTAAAGGAAAAGAAGTATTGGTACCTAAATAGCGTAAACCACTACACTGCATTAAACTAATCCTGTTGGACTTTCCAATAAAAAAAATTATATCCCTCCACTTACCAGCTAATGGCCTGTGGCTCATACCACATTCTAATTAAATAGCTTTGGGATGACTTATTGCAACCTCTCTTTCTGAGTAGACGGTAAACTCCACGAGGACAGGATCCATGCCGCCCTCGAGCCTGCACTGGATAGGCACTAAGTACACTAAGTACAGAGAGGATGTGTCAGGTGGAGGGCCGCAACACCCTACTGAGTGTTTAAAGCACAAGAATCCAGAACACCGCGGCTCTACAATCTAAGAGCCGGAGACGCTGAAAGACATTGCATTCAAGTCCGATTTCCGTAAGAAGTTCACTTCGGGTACAAATCTATACTCCAGAAACAGCGTGTGGTTGCCTTAGGTATCAAAAACTACACCTGGTCTGCAGGGGTTCATTGCAAATTGAAAAATAAGGACATGAGCACCAAAGGGAAATGGGTCGACTGGACGTCGTCAAAATTCAAGCCCTTGTGCACAGAGGACGTTATCGAGAAAGTGAAGACAATTTTAGAACAGGAGGAAATATTCGCCCACCATCCATCTGATAAGGCTTGGTATGCAGAATATATAAAGAACCCTTGCGACTCACCAAAAATCACAAACAATCCGATTAAGAAAGGAACTGAGGGTCTGAACATACTACAACTGGACGGTGACCAGACCACGTGCGAGAGCAGGGCTCTGACCCTCGGCCCGCAGCTGCCAGCCCCGGGAGCCAGCCTGCTGGGAGTCGGACCTGCAGGAGGGCAGACTGCTGTCTCTAGTGACAAGCCAGGAGGCCAAACAGCCACCGCTGGACAATCGGCCAGGACTCGATCAATACTGACGGCCTCCCTAATCGTTGTCCTGTCTCTGACTCAGGACCAACCCCAGAAGGCCCCACCTGCCCCCTGACCAGTCACAAGGGATGCCCCCCCTTCTAGACCCCCACAGCCCCCAGCCCCGTCAGGCACCCTGAGCCCCCTTTTGTCCACTGGGAAGCTCGCCCACGCCTCTGCCTGCCTCTGGGTCTCCGCCAATAACAATGACAAAGGCTGACCCCCGGCTCAGCCAGCTCTGAGCAAACAGCCTTTGCTTTCTCAGTCCCTGCTTGGTTCCACAGGGCAAAGGATTTCAATAGACATTTTGACAAAGAAGATAGGCAAATGGCATGGGAAAATATGCTCCACATCGTTGGTTATTAAGAAAATGCAAATCAAAATCACAACCAGATACTGCTTCGTACCCACTAGGGTGGTTATGGGGGAAAAAAGGAAAATAACAAGTGTTGGTAAGGATGTGAAGAAACTGGAGCCCTCAGCAGTGCAGGTGGGGATGTAAAATGGTGGAAACTAGTACGGGATTCTACAAAAAATTGAACACAGAATGACCGTACGACACAGCAATTCCACTCCTAGGTACATACCCCGAAGAACTGAAGACTGGTGTGCAAACAGGCACTGCTCATGAATGTTGACAGTGACATTACTCCCAACAGCCAAAAGGTGAAACCACCCAACATCCATCAAAGGACGAATGCATACACAGACTGTGGACCATCCACATAATGGATCATTCAGGCTTGAAAAGGAAGGGGGTTCTGGGACAGGCTGCAACGTGGATGAACTTCAAAGACACGTGAAGAGAAAGAAGTCAGACACAAAAGGTCACAAAGCGCGTGATGCATTTTATATGAAACATCCCGAAGAGGGAGATGCATAGCGACGGAAAGCAGGCCACTGGCTGCCAGAGCTGCGGAGGGTGGCAGGGGGGCAGTGCTGGATGAGCACGGGGCTTCTTCTAGAAAGGAAACGCTCTGAAACTAGAGAGATAAACATCGTGAATTCCCTAAATTGCTCACTTTAAAATGGTTAATTTTGGTAATTCCCTGGTGGCCCAGTGGTTCAGACTCTGCGCTTTCACTGCCGTGGGCCGGCGTTCAATCCCTGGTCGGGGAACTAAGATCCCGCAAGCCACACAGCAAGGCCAAGAAAATAATTTAATTTAAAAATAAATAAAATGGTTAATTGCATGTTACATGAATTTCAGCTCAATTAAAAAAAAATGATGATTTTCTTCTCTCATGAGAGCACCGCCCCCATCAGAAAAGTCTTTGAGAATAAAAAATGTCAGAATGGGTCTGGGGGGTGGGGGAAGCAGGGTGTCATTCAGTATCCAGTCAGCCCAGAGAGAAAGGTCCTGGAGAACCTCCCAGAGCTCCAAGTCCAGGGACGCTGCAGCCGCCCTTGGCAGCGGGAAACAGGCCGGCCATCCCAGGCACCCCCGATGGCCAAAGCTCTGTTTGTGACCCAGGAAGGGGCTACACGAAAGCCCCCAAGTCAGACTTCACGTCGGGACTCCGGGAGCCCCTGAGACCGGCTGCCAGAGCCTGGGGGGTGGGGACAGGCATCCCACCATGCCAGTGTGGCCCCCAGGAGGATGGAGATCCTCCCCGAGCTGATCCTGGGCTCAGGGTTTCTCAGCGGCAGCACACTGACATTTGGGGCTGGTCAGGCTTCTGGCGGGGGTTGGCAGCAGGGCTGTCGTGTGTACTGCAGGGTGTTAAAGGCACCCTTGGTCTGGACCCCAGATGCCAGAAGCACCCCATCCCCAGCTGTGATGAAAATGTCTCCAGACTGGCCAGACACCCCCTCGATAAAACCTGCCCTTACCTGCACGACAAAGGGGTGCAGCCCGTGGCACTGGCCCCCGGGCGTGTACAGCTGAGCAAACACCACCGCGTGCGTAGCCGTCTTGCCCAGATTGCCAACCCAGAACTTGGCGGCTTCGAAATCAGGGGAATGTATGATGAGTTCCTGCACGAGGGAAAAAAATGAAAGTTACAGCTGGAGACTGGGGAATACGCGAAATTTCTTTCTCTCTTTGACACACTCAATTTTCTCTGTTCAAAGTCTCTTGAGGCAAAGGCAAGAACAGGCTGCAGGTTATCTCCTGCGTGGCACAGGTCGCCCTGCTTTTAAACAGAGCACGTGCTGGGTCTTACGACTTAAAGAAGCACCTTCCTATGGAAAACGATGACCAGTATGTCGAACAATAAAATATACGCAAAATACCTTGGAAGCTGCCAATGCCCGACAGGGTTTACCTTCCCAGCAAGCCTCCCCTGAACACGGCCTTTGGGATGAGGCACGGGTCCCCTCCCCTGCCTCACGCCTGCCTGGCCCCTCATCCACTTCTGATTCACGACGTTCTGTCCCTCAGCTCGCCCTGTCTCTCCCACCTACAGGCTGGGAGAGATGACGGGGGGACGACACCCCACGAGCCCAGGAGCACGAGGCAGACAAGCACAGGAATTAAAGAAGGAGCAGACAGGAGGGGACAGGTCCTCCGAGGACACAGCCGGGGCCTTGGGGAGGCAGGACAGAGCACGAGAGCAAGAGGAAAGCAGGACTGGGGGCTGCCCCCAGGAGGCGCCCCAATGGAGGGCCCGGGACACATTCCAAGGAGAGGGCGTCCTGGTCACTGGACGGACCGCGCCTGCGGGCAGCGGAGAGCGTGTGACCTCCGCATAAATTCCCGAGGCCCCTGGAGGCCGGTTCCAGTTCAGCTTCCCTTGTTCTTGCAGGGCTCACAGGGAGAATTCCCTTCTGTAACCGGCGGTGTGTGTGATTTTATAAACTGTACGTGTGGCACTGCACGAGTTAATACACAGACACCCTCCCCGCACCCTCCACCCTCTCTCCTCACCCCCCGCGTCTCCACAGCCCTGGCACATCCAGCTTCTCCACACCGGTGACCGTCGGCATCTCCCCTCCAGCATAAGAGTCCCACCGGCCTGCTCGCCGCTGTGAGTCCAGGCCCTCACCGCAGCTTCTAGCACACAGTAGGTGCTCAACAAATACCCGTTGTCTAGACCAACAAAACCCGCGGCCCGTGGGAGGCTCGGGGATCCTAATCTTGACCGATCTGCACTTAAGGACAAACGCCAAGAGGAACGGGGTCAAAAACAACTGCCTGGGCTTCCCTGGTGGCGCAGTGGTTGAGAGTCCGCCTGCCGATTCAGGGGACACGGGTTCGTGCCCCGGTCCGGGAAGATCCCACATGCTGTGGAGTACCTGGGCCCGTGAGCCATGGCCGCTGAGCCTGCGCGTCCAGAGCCTGTGCTCCGCAACGGGAGAGGCCACAACAGTGAGAGGTCCACGTACCGCAAAAAAAAACAACTGCCTGTCCGCGTTCCACACAGCCCACACTCGGTCCGCGCCGTCCCGTGAATGATGGCCGCGTGCTGAGCAGACGCACGGGACACGGCTTCACTCTGCTGCACGGGACTGCCGAACCACACGACCAACCGGGCGGGTGAAGGCCAAAGGGTCCCAGGATCCCAGCACCGTGAGAAAGTGGCAGAAGGATGCGGGCATCTGGGAGACATGGGGGCAAAGGGGCCCGACGCCAGTGATGGGAGAGGGGCCGCAGGATGCGAGCAGCAGAGGTCACAGATCCCCCGCACGCCCCGTCCTCTCCGCCCCACACACCACGACCCCATCATCTGTTCACAGGCTCGCCTCCTCTAGAGCACACGCCCTCTGACAGCAAGGACCGCCAGGGTCCCCCAGACACGTGCCACGAGAATCCACGAATGCAGGAGGAGTGCCAGGACCGGAGGGGCCGGGCCACTGCCCAAAAGAGCCTGGCCACAGGCAGGGGGATGCAGACAGACAGCTAGAGAGGGACAAGAGTCACAGGGAATCTTCTTTACTGTTTGTTCTACAAAGCAGGAGCAGACTGAACGGTTTACAAATCAAACGAGCAGACTGAACGGTTTACAAATCAAACACCAAACCTGGTAAACAAAGAAATAAATTTTACCAAATGGTAGCTCGTGCTTTCACCACATTCAAATGCCACCCAAATCCAAACCAGGACAGACTTCCGGGTGGGACTGGGTTTCACATCTCACAGCCTTTATCTCCTAAGCTCCAGTGTTCTGCGTGAGAGATCTCAAGTGTGCACTCACGTAAAAAGACGGGTTTCCTGGTCTCATTACATGACAACACCACGTTTCACGTGCTCGAAGCCCAGAGACAGACGGGCGGGTATCACTTACCTCAGTGGTGGGGTCGTAGTGTGCGGTCGTCCGCATGGCCTTGGTATTACTCCCGTGACTCACTTCGGTCAGAGCAAAACATCCAAAAATCTAATGTGGAAACAGAAAATGATGTAAGGCGAGGGTCCCCTTCATGGAGGGGCCCTGCCAACACCCTTTCCCTTACAGCCTAAACCCCCCATCAAAGCCCCGAATCTCCATTTCCTATCTAACAACCAGTGACCTTACTGAGCCATCCTGCCATGCCGGCCACCGGCCGCAGCTCCCGCCTGTGAGAACAGCAGGTTGGAAGAGCTGACGCCGGCCTCGCTAAGTCAGCACGGCGGCAAGAACGGCTCCCGGGCAGCAGAAGAGAACGGAAGGCTTTACCTCGATAACGAAAACCTAAATTCCTATAATGCTGGGAATCTGGCACATCCCAGTTTGGTAAACAACAGCCTTAGCTATTTGGTGAAAAGCCTAAAAACATCATGAGATAGGAGGGGCATCCCTACCGCCTGCTGCAAGCTGCCCCTTCCACAAACCTCTAAGGGGAACAGGGAACAGGACGTGAGCTCACGACTTACCACGACCCTCAACTGACCTCCATAGTGAAGATCTTTGGAAGATATTTGAAATGTCTTTCAGAACCAGAGCTGTAGATCGCTGATCCAAAGGTCTGAAAACAGAACACCATGACGTAAAAAGGTGGAAGCTAATGAGTGCCGCCGCCCTGGGACTTCACACCCACCCTACCATGGTCCCTCAGCACCACAGCATCCCACAGCGAGGTCATCAGGTTCCCAGAGGTAAGGGCACCGGCACCCAAGGCCCAGGGTCCCCTGAGACACAGCCTCGAGCTCGTGGAGTGGGTCCTTGTCCCAAGCAGTTTACCTTGAGTTACACTGAACTGTGAGGGTCCATGAACAGCAAGGAGATGGGGGTTGGATGAGGGATGAGGGTGCAGGAAGGGCAGAGTGAGCCCACCTTTCCTTCACACAGCACGTGGATGAGGCCGCCTTCTCAAGTTCAGCTCTACCCGTGTATTTGAGGCAGAAACACAGGCTTCACCTTTGACCTACTTTCTCCCCCCTCCCCCTGCCCCCCTCTCTCTTTCTTTCTTTCTCTCTCTCTCTCCCTCCCTTTCTTTCTTTCTTTTTTGGTATAAAGCAAAATTCCCAACGCTCCTGTTCCTATGGGGCTGTAACTTCACAGCACTGCACTTTATCCAAGGACTTAACGCGTAAATATTCGCAGAAATGGCTGAAAAAACACCGGTCTTCTCACTAAAAGTCACAAGATCTGCCCCCACATTCTCATCTCTGCTTTTGCTTCCTATCTTATTTTCTAGAAATCTCTTTAAATGAATATTTCCCCAACGCACAGATCTCCCAAAACTTTAGAAGCAGGCAAACGCTGACAACCATGAACCCGCAAAGGCACCTGTCTCCCTCTCACAGGCTGAGTGTGTTTTAGGTCCACGTGGACAGAGAGCCGTCGTGGCCCCGGGGCGCAGGGTGAGAGCGAGGATCCCTCTCCTCTCTTCTCCCGGGGCCGACTCACCAGCGTGTGCAGGAAGAACTTGGTGGCCAGGGACCAGTCGTACATGCCTAGGCACTGGATCAGCGCCAGGACCCTCAGCGGGCTCCCCAGCAAGTCCTCCACGCGGAGGAAGTCGTATTCGAAGACCCGCTTGCAGCGCAGGAAGTTCAGCTCCCGGTACTTCTCCAGCGAGAGACTGCCGGGGGGATGGGCGAAGAGGGGGTCGTTCTCCAGCGCCGAGAAGATGTTTTTCTGGAAACGCAGGAGGCGCGGATTGGCTGATTTGGAGGTAAAGTATGGAATGTCGCTATGCTCTGGCTTATGTGGATTTCTCGTGGCCACGTCTCATGGCCTCAGACGTGCGGGGACAGAGATGAGAGTCCTTCCCAGGGGAGAGCGAGGGCCCCAGGCTCAGGAAGCTCCACCTGTCTGTGTTCATTCATTCCCAGCTCCCTATGATTCCCCGAGGGCCCGCCCCACCTTTCTGCCGAGGACCCAGCCACCCAGCAGACCCTGCCCGACCGCAAGGGTCCCCCGGCGCCGCCCAGCCCAGCCTCACCTTGAAGCGCAGCATGTCCGGCCCTTCCCAGAACAGCACCAGTTCCTTCCAGGGGAAGGAGGCGCGGGCGCGGGCCGCATGCAGGGGCCCCCGGGGCAGGTCTGGCAGCACGGGGTCATCGCTCCCTTCCCCAAGGGGCACCATCGCTCCCGCCACCTGCACAGATACACGAACCGAGTCAGCTCGTGTCCTCCTCACACCATCGCCAACAACGGCACGTGTGCAGCAGGCTGTGAAGGGCAAATGAGCTCTGACTGTGAAGGGACAGCCGGCGGGGGCCACAGAGCTGACGGCCATCCTCTCAGAGAGGAGGTGAGCGCTCTGCGTTTCTATTCCTGAACCAAGGTGATGAGGTGCTGGACGGGGGCAAAGGGCAGCCCAGGGCAGGCGCTGTGAAGCACCAGGGTCCAGGGCTCTGTGTGCTACAGCCTGGCCTGAAGACACCTGGCCCCCGCCGGGCCATCCAGACCGGCGGCCCAGGAAGCCTCGCCCTGGAGTCGAGCCAGCGCTGGCCAGTGCACTCTGGCCACACCCTTAGGGTCCCCTTGAGCCCGCCTGGACGGGGGATGCCCGCCCAGAGCCTGGACGGGGGATGCCCGCCCAGAGCCTGGATGGGGGATGCCCGCCCAGAGCCTGGACGGGGGATGTCTGGCTTCTACTAACAGAGCAACCCAGCTCTCTTGACCAAAGGTTCGATCTGGAATTTTCTGAGCAGACTGGCTCCTCTTCCACAGTGCCTGGGCCAATGAAGCCAGGGACGGGAGAGGCTTGTGAACACAGACCTAGAGGGCCACCAGGAGAGCAGAGTCCTGGGCGTGAACCCCCAGCTCAACTCTCTAAGGCCCAAGGGAAACTTTAAGTTCTTCTAGTTAAACATTAGAATAGTCTAGGATGTCGGACTCTGAGTATGATGGTCAAGGTTGCTGATACACACTTTACCAGTGAAGCACCTCTGTCTTCTGTGTGTGTGACAGAGGAAAAGATGGGAAGGGGCACAGCTGACCACCCACTTGTGTGTCAGGGATGATGCCTCGACAGACTGCAGCTCATTTCACCCCCCAAACTGTGAGCCAAGTATTACTGGCCCTCTCGAAAGATGCAAGAACCCCAGCTCAGAGAGGCTTGCTGTCTTTTGGGAACCCCTACCGCTGAGAAGTGGTAGAGGAGGGACCTGAACCCAGAGTCTGACCCCAAGGCAAGCTCTTCAGGCATCACTTTAAGATGCTGGGAAAAAAATCACAGACTAAACCTAGAGCAAGCAGAAAGGAAGAAGATAAAAGATTAGAGCCCAAAGTATGGAATAGAAAAGAGAAGATCAACAAAAACAGAAGTTGGTTCTTTGAAAAGACTGACAAACTTTTAGCTTGATTGACCCAGTTAAAAAAGAGGGAAAACACAAATTACTTCAGGAACCAAGGAGGGGCTATTACTACCTACCTTAAAGAAATAAAAAGGATTCTAAGGGAATCCTATGAACCAGTGTATGCCAACAAGTCCGATACACCCCATAAAGTGGACAAATTCCTCAAAAAACACAGCCTACCAACTGACTCATGAAGAAACAGAAAATGCGAATAGACCTATAACAAGTAAAGAGATTGAATTAGGAATCCATAAACGACACACAAAGAAAAGCCAGAGGCCTTCCGGTGTGAATTCTACCAAACATTTAAAGAAGAATACCAGTAATCTACAAACCCTTCCCCCCATTCCCCCCCAACCCCGCCGGCAAAAAAAAGAGGAAGGAACATGTCTGTAAAGTGTTCCATTAAGCCAGTATTCCCTTGAAACCAAAACCAAAGACATCACAAGAAAACTACAGACCAACACCCCTCATGGATATAGCAGAAGTCCTCAATAAATCTCGCAAACTAAATCCAGCAACATACAAAAAAGATTATACACCATGACCAAGTGAAATTTATACTAGGAATGTAAGGCTGATTCAACATTTGAAAATCAGTTCATGTAATACACCATATCCACAGAATAGAGGACAAAAAACACACGGTCATATCAACAGTTGCAGAAAAAGCATTTGACAAAATTGAACACCCTTTCATGATAAAAACTCAATACACTAGAAATAGTTTGATAAAAGCTATTTAACCTGATAAAAGGCATCTACGAAAACCCCATAGCTATCATTGTACTTAAATATGAAAGACTGAATGCCTTTCCCCTAAGATCAGGAACGAGACAAGGATGTCCACTGACTCTTCTAGTCAACACTATACTGGACGTGCTAGTCGATGTAATTAAGCAAGAAATGAAATTAAAGGCATCCAGATTAGAAACCTATCTCTGTCTGCAGATGACATGACTTTGTATACAGAAATTCCAAAAAACGATTAGAATTAATAAATCAGTTCAGCCAGTTTGCAGGGTACAAGGTCAGTAAGCAAAAGTCAACTGGTTTCGGGACTTCCCTGGTGGTCCAGTGGGTAAGATTCCATGCTCCCAATGCTGAGGGCCTGAGTTCGATCCCTGGTCGGGGAACTAGATCCCGCATGCATGCCGTAACTAAGAAACCCACATGCAGCAACTAAAGAGCCTGTGTGCTGCAACTGAGACCTGGCGCAGCCAAAATAAATAATAAATAAATATTAAGAAAAAAAAGTCAACTGGTTTCTATATACTAGCAACGAACAACTCAAAAATGAAATTAAGAAAACAATTCCATCAACAACAGCATGAAATATGATAAAATACTTGGAAATAAATTCAGCAAAAGAAGTGCAAAACTTGTACTCTGAAAACTATAAAACGTTTTTGAAAGAAATCTAAGACCTAAATAAGACTGCCCTGGTGGCAGAAGTCCTGTACCCCTTGTTCACGGATCAGAAGACTTAATATCATTAAAATACCGATATACCCCAACTCATCTACAGATCCAGTGTCATCCCAGTCAAAATTCCAGCTGGCTTGTTTTTAAAAAGCTGTCCCTAAAATTCACATGGAAGTGTAAGGAACTCAGAAAAGACAAAAACACCTTGAAAGACAAAGTTGGAAGGTTCACACTTCTTCTCGATTTCAAAATTTGCTACAAAGTGACGATAATGAAGACACTGTGGTACTGGCATAAAGACAGACACATTTATCAGTGGCATAGGATTGAGAGTTCAGCAATGAACCTTAACATGTAGGGTCAATTGCTTTTTGAGAAGGGTGCCAAGACAATTCAACGGAGAAAAACAGTCTTTTCTCAGATGGTGCTGGGGGAGCTGAGCAAAACCACATGCAAAGGAATGCAGTCGAAACTCTTTCCACACACACACACAAAATTAACTCAGAATGGATCACAGATCTCAATGGAAAAGCTGCAACTACAAACTTAGAAATATATATAAGAGTAAATCTTTATAATTTCAAGATAGGCAAAGCCTTCTTAAAGATGATACCAAAAGCACAGGCAACATAAGAAAAAATATACATATTGGACTTCATCAAAATCATCAAGAAAGTGGCAAATCAAAAGTACAGTTAGGTATCACCTCACACCGGTCAGAACGGCCGTCATCAAAAAATCTACAAACAATAAATGCCGGAGAGGGTGTGGAGAAAAGGGACCGCTCCTACGCTGCGGGTAGGAATGTAAACTGGTACAGCTGAGACAGGCCTGGGACCTGGGACCCTTTGCTGCAGTGCTTGCACATGGACACGCCTCTCCTTGAGCAACAAAAGACAAAGAAACTATACGGGACTAAAAGTAACTGCGTGCATGGGCAGTTGGGGCAAATTCTGGACAAAATATACAAAAGACCAAAAAACTCAAATGCCGCTTCTGAAGAGCCGGGAGCAAAAGCAGGGTGGTGAGAGCAAAAGCAGGGTCCTGAGCACGCCCCCTGCACTCAACCCCCGCTAAGGGGTGGGCAAACCTCCTAAGCCACCCCTCTGGCTCGACCGCTGTACACACCCCTACCCTCACCCCATATAAGGAAGCAGCTCGCACCCCCTCAGGGAGCGAGCCAGCAAGGGTACCTGTTTTTTGCTCCCCTCTGCTGCAGCAGGGGTCCCAATAAAGCCTTGTTTGAATTTCTTGTCTGGCCTCTGATCAATTTCTTTTGGCCGGGGAAGGCCAAGAACCCTGGTCACTATCACAGCCACTATGGAAAACAGTATGGAGGTTCCTTAAAAAACTAATAGAGTTGCCACATGATCCAAGAATCCCACTCCTGGGCATATACCCCGAGAAAACCATAATTCAAAAAGATACACGCACCCCAATGTTCATTGCAGCACTGTTTACAATAGCCAGGACATGAAAGCAACCTAAATGTCCATCAACAGAAGAATGGATAAAGAAGATGTGGTACATATATACAATGGAATATTACTCAGCCATAAAAAAGAACAAAATAATGCCATTTGCAGCAACGTGGAAGGACCTAGAGATTGTCATACTGAGTGAAGTCAGTCAGACACAGAAAGACAAATATCATATGATATCGCTTATATGTGGAATCTAAAAAAAAAGGGTACAAATGAACTTATTTACAAAACAGAAGTAGAGCCGCGGATGTAGAAAACAAACATGGTTACTGGGGATAAGGGGGAGGGAGGGATAAACTGGAAGATTGGGACTGACACATACACGCTACTATATATAAAATAGATAACTAATAAGAACCTGCTGTAGAGCACAGGGAACTCTACTCAATACTCTGTAATGGCCTA
Organism: Phocoena sinus; assembly: GCF_008692025.1. Taxonomy (NCBI): domain Eukaryota; kingdom Metazoa; phylum Chordata; class Mammalia; order Artiodactyla; family Phocoenidae; genus Phocoena; species Phocoena sinus. The sequence goes on along the minus strand of NC_045767.1, from coordinate 3,129,730 downwards.
TATGGGAAAAGAATCTTTAAAAAAAAAAAAAAGAGTGGCTATATATACAACTGATTCACTTTGCTGTACACCTGAAGCTAACACAACATTGCAAATCAACTATACTCCAATAAAAATTTTTTTTAAAAAGTGAAATGACAACCCAGAGAATGGGGGAAGAGATCTGAAAATCACATATTGATAAGGGACTTGTACCCAGGCTACACGAAGAATCTTAAAACTTAATAATAAAGCCAAATAACCCAATTTAAACGGCTCAAATAGACATTTCTCCAAAGATATACGAATGGCCAACAAGTTCATGAAAAGACTCTCAACAGCATTAGCCATCAGGGAAATGCAAATCAAAACCAAAATAAGATACCACTTTGCATACCCTAGGATAGCCATGGATCAAAAAGATAGATAATAACAAGTGTTGATGAGGATGCGGAGAAACTGGAACCCTTATACATTGCCGGTGGGAATGTAAAATGGTGCAGTGACTTTGGAAAATTTGGTAATCTTTCAAAAGCTTAAGTATACTGTTAGCACATGACCCGGCAATTCCGCTTCTAGGAATATAGCCAAGAGAAATGAAAATAAATATCCAAAGAATATTCATAGCAGCATTTATAATAACCCCAAAGTAGAAACAACCCATATGTTCATCAATAAAATGCAGTCTCTCCATACAATGAAATATGATTTGCCACAAAAAGGAAGGCAGTACTGGCATATGCTACAATGTAGACGAACCTTGAAAACTTGATGCTGAGTGAAAGAAGTGAGACTTGAAAGATAACAGACTGCATGATCCCATTTAAGTGAAATGATCAGATAGGGTAAAAAGAGAGAGACAGAAAGTAGGTTAGCAGCTGCCAGGAGCTGGGGAGGTGGGAAGATAAGGATTGTGACAACTAATGTGTCCAAGGTTTCTTTTGGACTGATGAACATGTCCTGGAATTAACAGCGGGGTTGGTTACACAACTCTGTGAATACAGGATAGGGAAAACCACTGATCTGTACACTTTAGATGGGTGAATTGTACAGTGAGTTATAGCTCAATAAACAGGTTAAATTTAAAATAAAATTTAAAAAAAGTAAGGCACAGCTCTTGGCGGAGACCAAGTGCCCCCAAATACAAGCTACAAAGTCCAAGGGAACTTTGTATCTTTCTGGACTTCCCTGCAGGCGGCCCCATCCCTTGGTTGGTCCAGAACACCACACTTCTTCCGCCTCTGCAGCTCCTCTTCTGTCTCCTTGCAGACTGGGCCTCAGCCACTCTCGCCCTGCATCATCTCATCCGTTTACACTGACTTAATTCACCAAGGGCTCCCAACTCCACACCTCCAGCCCCATGTGCTCACTGGCAGCTTCCTGGACACCCCTCTCCTCTCACGTTCCAGAGGTCCTCAAACTCTGAATGTTCGGCATGGAACTCACCCTCAGCCCCCGGCTCTACCTGTCCCCCTGCAGGGCCAGTTCTTTGCTGCCAGTGGCCCAAGGGTTAGTTGATCTATAAACCCAAGTGTCATCCCGGAATTCCCTTCTCCTTTGTGCCCCATAATCCAATTAGTTTCCAAGCCTTCCTCCCCCCCCCCACCCCCCATTGCACCTCTTTAATGCCAACCGAACCCTTTCGTTTCTCGTTGCTCCTATTACATCTATCATAATAACCTCCAATTATTGAGCAAACATTGCGTGTGGGTGGGTGTGTTAATCTCACACGTTGCTAACAGAGATTGAATAGTTGATCTCCACGGTGCTGGCAACCCCAGTATAATCAGTACTCTCACTTTACACATGAGGAAGCTTGTCAGAGTGGAGTAAATTGCCCAAGGTCTTAACGCTGTCATCAGGCACATCCCACCCCAAATGCCAGGATTCTAAGCAGCAAAATGCCGCCTGAGGTCACCAACAGTACTGCATGATGGTTCAGCTGTTACATACGAGGATCTGAAGCCAGACGCCTGGTGTCAGATCCCATCTGTAGAGCTTACGCGTCGGGCTAATTTGGCAAAGTCGCTTCACCTCTCGGGGGTGATGACAACACGGTAAGGCTAGTCCTGTATCTAGTCTGCAAGTTGTTGCCATTCACGGGGGCACTTGGAGCAGTTCCCGGCATGGAATGTCCATACCATTATTGTGGCAACAGCCGCTTGCAGACAATTTCAGAGATGGCCCTACCATGCGGATCCGATCATTCTCCCTTTAGGTGACCTCAGGGGACAATGTCGTAACTCCTCAACAAGTCTCGCGCAGTTACCCGCCCGGCCGCCGGCCCTTGCAGCCTCTGCGCCCAGCAATCCCGCGCGGGACACACGTTTGCCCCCGGACCTTTGCACGTGCCACCCCCGCGCTCCCGGGCTAAGGCGGGCTGGACCTTCGGAACTCGCCAGGCCCTCCGGCTCGCGAGTCCTCGCACCGCCCAGCGTACACAGCAGGCGCTCACCGCTCGTCCCCGGGACATAGACCGAAGTCCCAGACGAAGAGGAGCGCGCGCAGCCGCAGACAGGCCCTGCCGTCAGCACAGGCCCGGTTCTCTCCCCGCCCCCTGACGTCATCTCACCGCGCCGCCCGCCCCGTCGCCCGGGAAACGCAGGACGCGTCCGCGCGCAGAGGCCGCTGAGGCTGCGCGCAAACGGGGGACTTTCCTCCGACGGTCCCTGGCGATCTTCCCAGTGGACCTTCCTGCAGAAGAATCCCGGGGATTCTGTTCCCTCTCTGGTTTTAGGACACTGCTTGACGTGCATTTGACAGGGAACGTGCTTTGGACATCTCTGGGTGGAATTGGGTGGACATAATGACTTTGGGGGCAGTGGCGAGGTGGGGAGAGAAGAAGGGTTCACACACTACTCGGGGTTGTTTTGCTGGGTAGGTAGAGATGCCATGGAGACCGACATAGGAGGAGCCACTTGGGGGAAGACAAAGGGAGTTCTGTCTTGCATATGTTTTCTTAGCTACTTCCTGGTAAAGCTGCCAGGAGCTGGTGTGAGCAGTAGGGCAGGGTGCGAGCTCTTTCGGTAACTCAGCTGACGATGATCTGGCTGTCCTCTGCTGGGGCTCTGCCGTCAGTCCCCATCCGCCCACTCTTGTCCTTTTGACATCTGTCCCACTCCACCCTGTTAGGCACACCCATTCCCTGCTCATTTTGAGTCATTTGCTCTGTTGGCCATTGTTGGTAACTGCAATTATTTGAACACATTGTTAACACTAAAGTCTCCTCCAGAACTCCGGCCACTTGTCTCTCCTTATCCCCTTCCTCCTTTCTCTCCCACAACCACCACCTCCCTTACCAGTTCAGGGTCCAGAGAAGAGTGGTTGGAAAGGAGTCACCAGGTCACTGGGTTGGGATGGGCCGTGATGATTTGGTACCAAGTATGGTCCTGTCACAGCTCTGCCAGGACCACAAGCACCAACCTCCTTCCCCGTAGTAAATCTGCATCAAGTAGTAGGCAGCTGAGAATGGTATTGGAAAGAGTTATGCAATTCAATATGGTTCTGTATGAGATGCACACAGAAAGCGCCGAAGCTTTGATCTTCGTGGCAAATGTTACAGGCATGAGTCAATGAAAGAATTTATTTTTGGAAATCATAAACCCAACAATTCAATCCAAAGGGTTTAAGTACTGAAGGAGGCTTGGCATCAGGGGAGTGTCTGGCTGAGGACCTAGAAAGTAATGGGGAGGATGGGCTCCTACTGAAGTGGCGTGAAGCCCATGTTCAGTCAGCACGATTGGGCTGGCACTCAGGACACTCAGAGCCTAGAGAGCCTTCCCACTGAAGCCTCAGCCGCTGCTTTCCCTGAGCTCCACCGGCGTCCGGCACTTAGATGTTGAGGACCCAGCCTGGAGGGTGTTTGGGAGTCCCACCTGGGTATCTCTAGAGTCACACTGTCCAGTACAGCAGCCACTAGCCTCATGCGCCTATTTTAATTCAAACGTGCATTAGTTAAATACATTTCACATTAAGTTCCGCAGTTGCGTTAGCTACAGTTCACATGCTCCATAGCCACCTGTGGCTACTGTTTCAGACAATGCAGACATAGAACATTTCCAACCTCACTGGAAGTTCTCTAGGCTATCAGTATCCTGAGACCACTCCCAACCCCAGGCCACGGCTTGCAACCTTGACCTAAGCCTGGCTCTGACACACTGCCTTCCCTCACGGACATTTTCACTCAGAAATTATCACTGGGTGTGCCCAGTGTGCCAAAAACTAAGCTAGGGCTATGGTGGCAAACAAGCCAGATAGAGTTCCTGACCTAAGGACGCTTGTGTTCCAGAGGAAGGAAACAAAACACACTACAACGCTTGGATAATTATAAGAAAACAAAACAGGGCAATAAGATATGAGGTGTCTGGAGGGCTCTTTTTTTGGTGGGGTGGGGGTCGTTCGGGAAGCCCTGTCTGAGGAGAGGACATTTAATCTGAGCTCTTAATTGGGAGAAGATAGGGAACGAGCATTCCAGGCAGAGGGAACAGAGTGGGAGAGAGGGGAATGAGCTTCCAAGTTCCAAGGACGAGAAGCACCCCGTGCAGGACTTAGCAGGTGAGGGAAGGGAAATGAGGTGGCAAGGGAGGCAGGAACCAGCCTGTGTGGGGCGTCGGAGGCAGGAGGCCAAGAGGCAGGAGCCCAAGCGGGAGGATACCTGCAATTTTGATTCAATGTGTGGGCTTCCGGCAGGGAACCGGCATGAGCTTATGCAGGGATACCGCCCCCATCGAACTGGAATTTTCCACCTCCCCCTAAACATTGGTCTCTGGATTTATGACCTCTCATTGCTGCACTCAGGTCCACCTGCTTGCCACTTGAAAGCTGATACTTGAGAGGCAGGTGTCGGTGTAAAGGAAAGGTTGCTTTATTCAGGAGTCAGCAACCAGGGGAGAAGGTGGACTCCTGTCCAAAGGCCAACGACCCACTGCCAATCAGCAGGCAAGGGCTTTTATTTTTACTTTTTATTTAATTAATTTATTTTTGGCCGCGTTGGGTCTTTGTTGCCGCGCGCAGGCTTTCTCTAGTTGCGGCGAGCGGGGGCTACTCTTCGTTGAGGTGCGTGGGCTTCTCATTGCGGTGGCTTCTCTTGTCGCGGAGCATGGGCTCTAGGTGTGCGGGCTTCAGTAGCTGTGGCTCGCAGGTTCTAGAGCGCTGGCTCACTAGTTTTGGCGCGTGGGCTTAGTTGCTCTGCAGCATGAGGGATCACCCCCGACCAGGGATCGAACCCATGTCCCCTGCATTGGCAGGCGGATTTCCTGCGCCACCAGGAAAGTCCCAGAGGAGCCTTATAGTGTAAAAAAACTTCCCTCCTTCTGCAGCCTCTGCACCCCGTATATCTTGACTGTTGCACTTTTCATATTCCTTGATCATTGTCTTACCTGTCTGCCTCCTCTGTCGGCCTGAAGGTTCCTCAAGGGCAGGAACTTCCTTCGCCCTGCATCCTCAATACTTAGCCCAGGTCCCTCCACATGTTAGCAACTAATAAGGTTTGTAATTATTAATCTTTTGGCTATCTCACCTGGCTAAACATCTTTGGATAGCGGCGGAGGTTGAATTATGTCTCCCCCCAAAGACATGCCGAAGTCCTAACCCACCGTACCTGTGACCTTATTTGGAAATAGGGTCTTTGCAGGAGAAGAGACGCAGAGAAACACAAGAAGGCCACATGACCATAGAGGCAGCGATTAGAGTTAGTGGCCACAAGCCCAGGAACACTTAAAATTGCTGGCGACCCCCAGAAGTTGAGAGGCAAGAAATAGATTCCCCCTCCGAGCTTTCAGATCTGTGAGAGAATAAACTTCCGTTGTTTTAAACCATCCAGTTTGTGGTAATTTTTTATGGCAGCCCTGGGAAAGCGTACAGACAGCATGAAAATCAACTCCATGGTCAAAGACTATGAGGTTTAGCATTCATTTATCTTTTACGTAATTCAACAGACATTTGGTTTTTGCTCTTCTCTCTGGTAAATCACATGATCTGAGTTAGTTTTCACTCCTTGATTCTGACAGAGACCCTTTAGGGAAAATCCCAACTGAGGGACTATAATGTACAAAAAGAATGAAGAATCTTTGAGGTTTTCGGGATATCACTAGATTCTGCACTGTGCAGTTGACGTTGGCCTAAACCCGCAGTACCCGCCCTTCTCTGCTCCTCCTGGGAACACGCAGGTGACAGCTGACGTTCACCTGTCCTAACAAACACCCCCGGGCAGCGGTCAGACGCAGGAACGCACCAGCTGCAACTCTCCCACACGAGAAAGCACGCCAGAGTAAAAACGGAGACGCGCGAGCTTTCATTAGAGGACAACCCTGAACATTCACAAACGTAGGCTCCATGACTTTGATCGGTAACAATACGGAGACAATCAGACGTCGGACGCAGGATTGACCTTTATGATTCCATAAATACACCACCTCCAGAATTCTCCAAAACTCAGCTCCGGTCATGTTACTATCCGGCACCGACACCCTTGGATGTTTCCACGGAGAATAAAGCAAAGGTTAAATTCCTCAGCCCCCAGAGTGAAGTAAGTCAGAAAGAGAAAAACAAATATCGTATATTAACGCATATATGTGGAACCTAGAAAAATGGTACAGATGAACCGGTTTGCAGGGCAGAAATAGAGACACAGATGTAGAGAACAAACGTATGGACACCAAGGGGAGAAAGCGGCGGGGCGTGGAGCTGGTGGTGTGATGAATTGGGAGATTGGGATTGACATGTATACACTAATATGTAAAAAATGGATAACTAATAAGAACCTGCTGTATAAAACAAAATAAAATTAAAAAAAAAATTCCTCAGCCCCGAACTCCCCAGCCGAATAACGATACAGAACCCAAAGCAGGAAAGGAAGTGGGTCCGTCTTCTACCGCTTCACTTCCGGCCGCGGCGTCCCGCGCCCATGACGCAAACACGCCGCGCCGTAACGTGCGTCATCCCGGCGCGCCGCCGAGGCTCTGGCGGAGGCAGAACATGGCGGAGGTGGGAAGGGTTGCTGTTCGCGACCCGGATTCGCTGCTCCCTGGGGGCTTCTGGGCGGCGGTGGCCGTGTGGGTGGAGAGGCCGCACGTGGCCAACAAGCGGCTGTGTGGCGTTCGCCTAGAGGCCCGGCGGAGCGCCTGCTTGCCCCGGGTCGAGCATTCCGGCCCCCGGCCGAGCTCAGGCCCCGAGCCGGAGGAGCGGGCCCCGGCGGGATGCGGGCCCAAGGAGGGGCCGGGACACGGCCAGTGCTTCCCCGAGGGGGGGCCGGGCCCTCGGCCGGGCGCAGTCCTCGAGCAGGGCCCCCAGGAGAACCAGGGCCGGCGCCAGCAGGGGGAGGACCAGCGGGAAGCAGCCAAAGCGCCTCTGCTCTCTGGGGCCCCTGGGCAGCCCGGCAAGGCTGGAGCCGGGGAGGGCGACTTCCCCGCCACGGACCTGGATTCTGTCTGGGACGATTTCTCCCGGAGCCTCGCCAGCGGCAATCGAGAGATGCTAGCCTTCTTCACCCGCTCCGGGGCGGAATCGCAGCTAGAGGCTCAGCACGAGCTCGACGTGATTCTCAGAACTGTCATCCCAAAAATGAACACACACTTTTGTGCTCCGAGGAGAGAAATAGTCGTGCAAGGTAAGAGTATTTCTGATAGTGGCAGGTGTCAAAGATACATAGAGCCGGACACTAGTGAAAGTGGCAAGGATAGGTTTTAATTGGTAATGCACTGTCACCGTAGGGAGAAGAGTCCAGCATGAACTGAACTCCACTGTGATTTGTGCAGAGGTGACTGGGCTTTTTACAAGGAGAATGAAGGAAGAGGATGGAGCGGTAGAGCCCGGGAGGTGAAAAATTAACCAGAAGCAGGAAAGGTGGGGGATCGGTCCCTGTGACACCATCTGGGTTTGCTAACTGGTGCATGTGGATGTTAGGACCTCCCCTCCCACAGAGGCGGTCCCAGGGGCTCTTGCTCAGATGTGGGCTGGAACAGTCTGTTCTTCTCTCAACCTTGAGTTTTTTCAGGTGGGCACTTTAAGGGGGCCTAGGGTCATGCTAGGGATGTGGCCTTGAGCTGTTGGGAGCTGTGACAATGTTTGTTCAGGTCTTCATAGGCCAAGGTTGAACCCTAATTGAGACAGGCCTCAGAGGAGCCTGCCTAGAGTTTGGTCCCGAGGAGAATCTCTCGCAGAGGCTGCAGTTAGAATAAAAACCAGCCAGTAAGTGAAAAGGCACTAAAGGCACTTAGTCTGCCAATTTCCTTGCCATGCCCCAGGGAGGTTGTATATTTTTCATTGTTTTTGGAGGGGGCACGTAGAAATGTGACTCCTTAGTACAGAGGGTGGGGTTGTGGATTGGGGTGGTGTCTGGAAGGCTTGGGGAAGATGGTGAAGGAGCGCTGGACCATGAGTGGTAAAGGGATAAGGGAAAAGGCCAGCTCCTGGGGCAGCTCGTGGAGGCCTCCCTACATCTCAGAGCCGCACCCGTGCCGAATTTGACTCATGCTCAGAGCCTCATGACTTCCCCTGCTGCTGCATCTTTTCTGCCTCTAGCTGGAGATGGTTCTCAGCTCTTCAGGGCTCACGTGGCTAGACGCGGCCCACGTGTGTAATCCAGGATACCCTCTCTCTCTTCCGAGGTCCACAACCCTCTTCACAGCTGTAGAGTCCCTTTTTGCCATGAAACAACTCCGTGTGGTCACAGGTTCTGGGTTTCAGGGTGTGGGTGTCTCTGGAGGCTGTTCTGTCCACCACAAGCAGCGCTGCTGAATTACTGGTGGGTGCATACCCCCTCCCCGCCCCCCAGTACTGAGGGCCTCTGTGCCCCTGTAAGACTCTTCGCAGGTGTCCCCTCCTCCAGGAGGCCCTCTCTGACCCTGCTGCCCAGACTAGTTTAGGAGCCCTTCCAGCTTTTATCACCTTTTAAACTTCACCTCTCCTGGCCTGAGGGGATGAGCGCATCAGTGCCCACGAGGCCTTCAAACGTGGATGTCTGCATTCTCACGTGGGCTTCACAGAAGAGCAGGGCGGGCTAAGCCTGTCCTCTTCCTCTTGGTGAGCATCGCTCCTCCACGGGGCTGGGGGGGGGAGGGGGGGGCAGCCCTTTCAGGACTACGCTCAGCTTGGCGCGCTGTGCAGGCTGGGGGATGGGCCGTGGCCAGGACATTCGCTGATGTAAATCGAGTGGGGAAAAGCCCTGGGGGTTGAAGGCACGGTGGATTCAGTACTGTTTTTTTTTTAAGACCGCTTTTGATGAGACTCTGAACTAAGCACTTTAATCGATTATCCCTATCTTTTTTCCCCCAGATGTCCTCAATGGAACCGTAATTTTTTTACCTTTGGAAGAAGACAGTGAAGGGAATTTAAAGGTTAAGACGAGCAACGTGTATCAAATTCAGCTCAGTCAGAGCGAAGGAGAATGGTAAGGACCGAATAACTTAGTCTTCTCTCAGTGATGCTTTAAATCAATGATTTTTAAAAATTAATTAATTAATTATTTTTGGGGGGCTGCATCGGGTCTTGGTTGCTGTGTGCGGGCTTTCTCTAGTTGCGGCGAGCGGGGGCTACTCTTCGTTGCGGTGCGCGGGCTTCTCACTGCGGTGGCTTCTCTTGTTGCAGAGCACGGGCTCTAGGCGCACGGGCTTCAGTAGTTGTGGCTCGCGGGCTCTAGAGCGCTGGCTCACTAGTTGTGGCGCATGGGCTTAGTTGCTCTGTGGCATGTGGGATCTTCTGGACCAGGGCTCGAATCTGTGTCCCCTGCATTGGCAGGCGGATTCTTAACCACTGCGCCCCCAGGGAAGTCCCCGGTCAGTGATTTCTTTAGGCAGCTGTAAGATTCCGGTCGCCAAGGAGCAGCAGGGACTCTCCCTCAGGCAGTTCGGGTTTGTGGGAATGTGCTTTCTAGTTGGCATTTCCCTGACTCGTCCTTGTTCCTGTTGGCGCCTGGGTGGTCATAGCCTGGCTGGAGGGCCCGTACATTCTGTGTAGCCTTGATGGTTAGTAGCACCTGGTTCTAGCACCGAATTCAAATAATCACCGTCCATTCGTCTTTTGTTATTTCTTACACCTTGGTCATGGGTGGTAAGTGGAACCTTCTTTTTTATTGTCCACTGAGGCTCACGTGGTCTTAGACGTAGGGGGTGTTCTGTGATGTTTATCATAAAAGCAGCAGTTTCATCTGTTCCCTTAATTCCACGTGGTGTTTGGGCCTGTCTGGACAGTGTGACATTTTACTTACTTCCATTTGGTATTTTTTAAATGAAAATGTCAGAGGATGGTTAGATCACTTGCTGTTCTTCTGCTGGTGTTTTCCTGAGAGCCACATGCGTCTGTTCTTTCAAGACAGCCTCGGGGATGGGCTTTGCACGTGGTTTCATAGAGAGCTGAGGGGTACATTGGGAAGAGCTTGGTTTTGGAGTCACATAGACCTGTGTTTCCCCACCAGCATTGAGCTTGGGTACGTTGCCTCTGTGGCCCTCAGTCTTCTCATCTCTGAAACGGGTTTAATCATTTTTGAGCCCCCCCAGGAGGGGGCTGGGCCGGGCTTCCCAGGAACCTGTTGTAGGCTTACCCGCTGGGTGGGGTACTCAGGGTCGGCCGGGGTGAAGCCTCTTGCCGGTTGTTAAATGCTCCCCAAGGGGCCTTGCCCCGAGGCCCTTTCCTCTCCCCTGGAGAGTGAGGGCAGACCCCGTGGGAAAGCCGGGTGTGCCCGTGTGGGTCACCCAGGGGGTGCCGATGGCGGAGCTGCGGGGTGAGCGCTGGAGGCTGCTGTCCCCTCGCCTGGTTGGGGAAGCCCGGCCCGAGTCCGGCCGCGGCAGGCGCTCAGTGTGGTTGATGCGGTGGAATCCCAGCCCCTGTGCTCCATGAGCTTCCGAGTGCCCGGGTGGCTACTCCCCATCTTTCCCGGCTGACATCTCCTGTCGTTGCCCTGCCGGGCAGCTGTCACCTGCATTGCGTTGGGAACTGGCCACACCGTGGGGCCAGGTATGGGGCCTTCTCAGCAGAACACGAGTTAAATGGACGTTTGGTGGCTGCCACCGTGGGATGCGTCACTCCTGGTCTGTGCTTGGCTTCAGCAGGACCTCGGTGTGCCCACCGTGTGCTTGTGCTGGGCACCTGGGGGTCAGCAAGGCCTGGGAGAGACAGATGAACGCTCTAATGCCAGGTGGTGCTGGGTGCCGGGCAGAGAAGAGGTGGCTCAGGCCTCTATTGCCGGTCCCTTCATCGGCAAGGGCAGCGCTGTGCCCATCGTACCAGGGTGGGCGGGAGAGGCCCCTGAGGCCTGAGCGGGTGAGGGGGTAGCCGTGATGACCCCGGTGACACCTGGGAAATAGCGTGGGGCCCAGGAAGAGCAGAGGAAAGGCCCGAGGCCATCAGCCCCAGCAGGATAGCTTCCGAAGGGGAGGGACGGGAAAGGTGAGCGTCTTGGGGCGTGTTTCTCAGTGGACACTTGGCACCTGTTACTTATGGGAGTGAGCTGTGTCCCTTTGATGCGCCTGGTGGCAAAAGCCTGACAGTCATAACTCTCACCAGACCAGCGACCCCTTGCCCCTGCCCCTGGCCCGCGCCTGCCTCCAGCTCTGCCCCCTCACCCAGCCGCCTGTGCTTCTGGACGCCACCTCCTTTTCTGTGCGCCAGCAAACTTGATGCTTCTCCCCGTCATCGCACTGCCTGGGCCGCAGCCTCGGTGGATGTGTTGTCGTGACCTGGGCCCGCGGGTTGCGCGTTTACTCAGCGCCCAGACAGCGAGCGCCCGCCGTGATCAGGCACTGCTGGGGCCGGGGTCGAGCGGCGAACAGAACAGACAGGGCCGCGGCCTCTGCATTTTGGTGGCAGAGGACACACGGTGACCTAGAAGGACTGTGAGCCACAGGGACTGTGTATGTGTCCTCAGCTTGGTGACCGAGCGCGCAGCTTTCTGGATGGGAAGTACTCAGTGGACCAGCGTTCTACATCTGGGTAGCACATGTGAAATGTATAAAACCTAGAAAAGTTAAAGAAATCCATAAACGTTTTGGCATCTAGCTAATCGGTGCATGAAGTGGGAGGTGAGAGGAACTTTGTCGTTGGGCTGATGGGCTTCGTAAGATGTGTAAATGCATTTTAACAACGTTTGCAAGAGAGGAGGAACTCTTTCTGCTTTTTAAATGTGTTTTTCTCTGTAGGATGAGAATTCTGTAACTAGTTGCAGATTGTCTTGTGTTTGGGGTACCATATTTTGTCATCATAGCTGTCTTAGTTTCTCTCTTGTTTTGGCAAAGAAATGTGTAATTAGAAAATAAGAATTGAAACCAGCTCTGCTTACTCATATTTCTCTTATTTTCAAAGGTTCATATCTGTTTTAATTTTCTGTCCAGAAAGATGGCACTCAGATGGCATTGTGTATCCCAAACCCACCTGGCTTGGAGAAGAGCTGCTGGCCAGATTGGCCAGGTGGTGTGTGGAGAGCAGGCAGAGTGGGTTCAAAAGCACCCTGTCCCTCATTTCCATCATGAAGTACAGCAGGGTTCACCAGGCGCTTAAAGAGAAGTATAAAGACATAGCCAAGGTAATTCTGGGCAGAGACGTCTGTGACTTCCCCCACCCCCACTGACACGAGGTGATGCACCAGGCTGCTCCAGGTGACGTTGTTTCGCCTGTGTGCTACAAATGCAGACATTAAGTTAAAACATACCCACCTAAGGCCCACATCGCAGCCTGGACTTTGACATAGTTAGGGATGCAGACCATAAAAACATTGGCAGTTACGCTGTGGAAAAGGATTTGGTTTTTGTGTTTTGTTTTGTTTTGGCACATTACTATTTTTTTTCAAGAGAACAAAAGGAGAATAATTTAATTTAAAATAATTGAATATTTAAATACTAAGCTACCATAATTCTTTAGTATAAACATAAAGGTATTTGAAGAAAATATATGAAAAATTAAAGTACAAAAGCATGTACTTCCAAAAAGGAGACCAATTTTGTAAAATGTCCTTAACTTGAAGATGTAGAAAGAAGGTAACCACAAACATCTGTGTATTCACACCCAGCTTAAGAAATAAAGTATCACAAGCATATCTCCATTTATTGTGCTTTGCAAATATTGTAGTCTTTACGAATTGAAGGTTTGTAACGGCCCTGCACGGAGTAGGTCTGTTGGCGCCGTTTTCCAACAGCGTTTGCTCACTTCGTATCTCTGTGTCACATTTTGGTAATTTGCACAATATTTCAAACTTCTTCACTTTTATTATATTTGTCACGGTGACCTGTGATCAGTGACCTTTGATGTTACTACTGTAGCTCACTGAAGGCTCAGATGATGGTGGCATTTTTTAGCAATCAAGTATTTTATTTTTTGGCGGCACCAGGCGGCTTATGGGATCTTAAGTCCCCAAGCAGGGATTGAATCCACGCTCTCTGCTGTGAAAGTGCTGAGTCTTAACCACTGGACTGCCAGGGAATTCCCAGCAATAAAGTATTTTTTAATTAAAGTACGTCCGTTGTTTTTTTAGACGCAACGCTATTGCACACATAATAGACTACTCTGTAGTGGAAACGGAACTTTTATATGCACTGGAAAACCAAAAACTCTGCGTGACTCGCCTTACTGCGATATTTACTTTGTTGGGGTGTCCGGAACTGAACCCGCAATATCTCCGAGGCGCCTGTGCTAACAGAGTTGAACCTACTTTGTACTCTTCCTGTTCGTATCTCCCTCCCTTCTCCTGGAAGTAACCACAGTTCGTCGTTGCCATGTATTTTTGTATCAGTCCCCTCTTGCTGTGTAGCAGAGCATCCCCCAGAGTCTCAGGCGTTCCGGCTGGGGCTGGCTGACCTCGGCTGGCCTCGCCTTCTCTCCCAGGTCCTGGCCTAGTGCTTCTTCATTATCTTACCGTTTAGTACCTTTAAGAAGGGACTTCTTTATTCTTCCAGCTTTTAAAATTGTCCTTGGCGAGATGGTTCGTCCAAACTCTCTAATCCACTAGACTGGAAACAGAAATCTGAACGTTTAGTATTGGCCATCGGTTTTTTTCTCATCTGCCAAACTCCCGTCCTGTACGTTACTGATGTTAATAACGAGGCCTCACACTTGCACAGCCAGTATTTTCTAGTTTCACAGTACCTGCTGGTCATCCTGCGTGGTAACTAAGGCAGAGTCAGTCCCCGCTTTACAGATCGGGAGACGGGGACGAACAGCTGAGTGACACTCCTGACAAGTGACGGCAGCTCACAGACAGACCAGAGGGCGCAGCGCTGACCTCCTGACCCCTGTGCCTGTGCTTCCTCGACCCCCCGCCCCGCGTTTCCTTGTCTGTCATACTTGTCTAGATAAGTGACGAGGGTAGCATAGCTCAGCATTTTCCTCTGATGCCCAGCGGCCCCACCTAAATGTCTCACAGACATGTCTTTACTCCACAGTCTTGCTTCAGACTCCATTGGTCTTGATGTGTCCTGTTACACACAGATGCGGTGAAAACTTACACATGCCCTTGAAAATGTTGTAGGTGTGGCCTGAAGTAACTGACCCTGAGAAGTTCGTGCATGAGGACGTGGCTCTCGCTGCCTACCTGCTGGTAAGGCTGTGTGGGCTGAGTTTAGGTGGAAGGGCGGGAGGTTGCTCCGGGTAGCTCAGGGCTTCTACACTTCTGTTGGCCGGGGTTGGTTACACAAGTGATTTTTGTTTTTAACTTTGCATGGTGCTTTTGCATGAACGTAGAACGAGTCTGAATTGTGAAATGAACCTCAGGAATTGAACTGAAGCAGTGCCTTCCTAATTAGTAGTCAGCACGGAGCACGGAGATGCTGGCTGCGTTTGGGAGCTGCCGTCGGGGCCCATCTGATACGCACATGCCTACCTAGCAGTCCTCGCGTTCGGTGTTTCCAGTTCTAGACCTTCTCGGCTGCCTTGCTGACCACCTGGATCTGGGCAGGCCTTTAACTTCGTAGTCTTGATTTTCTCATCTATGAGATGTTTAGAGGAGATACCTTGCAATTGCCTTTCAGCCGTAATTCTCTTAGTCTTCGAAATAACATTGCTTCTCAAAGTATACGACACTTGAAGAATTGAGAGGACGCCTGAAGGAACTGACAGTAATCTGTACAGCTCTTGCCCAGAGATGACCACGTGAACGTGGACTCTGGGTGGAAGAAGGCGGCTTTGACGCCCACGCAGCATCCGGCCAGGGCCGTGGGCGGATCCCGCCTCGCTCTGCTCGCCCGGGCATCACATGCGCGGAGGCCCAGGGCCTCGGAGGAGGCCGCTCCTCCTGTTGTGGGAGAGGATCTGCAGTTCCAGGTGGGGTTGTGTCTGAATTACTCTGGGGTGAAGTGAATCACAAACTGACTTTGTTTTTTTTTTTTCTGTTTGCTTAGATTCTATGGGAAGAAGAGAGAGCTGCGCGGGGAGAGACAGCCAGGCAGTGCTTTGTCGACCTCGGTTGTGGGAATGGCCTCCTGGTCCACATCCTGAGCAGAGAAGGGGTAAAGCATGCTTGGGGCCGTTTCTTGTACCTTCGCTAGAGTGTCTTCAGGCCCAGCGCGAGGACTTTCTCTGCTGGTCCGATCGGGATTCAGAGGTGGCCTGGCTCTCGGCACAGCGGCTGGTTGCGAACTCTGTGGAGCGGGCAGCTTGTAAACAGGACCAAAGACAGCGGTCTCGTTAGACTAGAAGAGGGTTCTCAGACGCTCGGCCTGCGGAATAGCACGCTTTCAGCAGCTCTGATGCTTTTGTTGTCAGTATTTTCTTTGGAAAACCCACCATTTCAAGTCACGGAGAGGGGAATAAAGGATAAGGTGGGTTCTGCCCTAGAGAAGTTTGGATTCTAGCTCAGAGGACAGTCAGGCACCCATGTATTGTATTGATACACATACACATGTAAAACTGTGATAGTCAGTCTTGCACCCATTTTCTGGATTGTGAAGCAGAGGCATTGAGAGCTGAGAACAGCCCCGGCCCTGGGAACAGTTCAGGACTCGCAGGCGTCAGCTTTCCCCCGGCGTCTCGCGGCGTCCGGCGAGGCCAGTGCACTGGGTGCTGGCCCAGTGAGCTTCGTGCTTGAGAGTGACAGTGGAGATTGAAGCCCAGTCGTGGTGACCCGAAGGCTGGTTTTCTTTGTAGCATCCTGCCTTATGGACAGACGCATTTTTCCTCACCTGTGGGACTTTGGAATGGGGCTGTTAGACGGGGCTTTCTGAGGTGCTTTGTAAAGAGTGAGGCTGCAGTTGTGACCCCTGTGAACAGGTTGTCTGTGGGGTGTTAGCGCATCTGGTGGTGACTAGGAGCCAGTGGGTGGAGACATGGGGGTGGGGTCCAGGGAGAGCTGCGTGCGGTCAGGGTGCGCTGGATGAGAACGACCCTGAGGACGAGGCTCGTCTGGGGGCTGGAAGAGAAGGTGAGCCCGAGAACTGAACTTGACCAGCTCAGAGGAGCCGGCTCCCTTTCCGGGCGGGCGTACTTCCCGGGGCTGCGTGTGGCCGTGGCGGTGTTTGCACGCCTTGGCTCTGTGCCCCTTCGCGAAGCCTCGGCAGCACAGGTGCTGTCTGTGCCCCACAGGACGCGAGTGTCTGTTCTCAGCTGCCGAGGAGCTGAGGGTCTCCTGCACTTAACGCAGGGGGTGATACCTGCAGAGTTCGATCTGTTCTTGCTAATTTATTGTGGTGTACTGACCTGGACCTTTGATTCCTGAAATTCCTCGTTTCAGCATCCAGGCAGAGGGATTGATGTCCGAAGACGAAAGGTTTGGGACATGTATGGACCAGAGACGCACTTAGAGGTACTGGCGCTGTCCCTGCCCTTGACCTCAGCGCGGTTATTTGAAGGGGTGTCTCTGTGTACGGGCCAGTCAGAGATGCTCATAACCACAGCAGTCCACATTCGTCTCAGTGCCCTGAGGCTGTAGAAGCGGATGAAGCTTTAGACCTCCACAGCCTTCTGGTTAAACCGAAGGAGGGATGCCGGAGGAGCCGGAGGCGTGTCTCCTCCCCCGGGTCTGCCGCAGGCCCTTTGCATCTCCTGTGGGTGCCCGAGGGGGCTATTGGCTGCCTGGGTGGCGGGGGCGGAGGACGACCCCTCCTCTGCATCTCCTCTGGTGCCTGGGACAGGCCGCGTGTTCAGACTTCCGATAGGCAGTGGGTGCCCACCCTGCCGGGACCGGGCCGGGGCGGGGGCACCATGGGCAGTCCCACTCTGTGAGCAGCGTGGCCAGGAGTGGCCTCCAGCAAGACGGCGAGCTGGCGAGGAGTTGGAGGAGGGGAGCGCAGTGGAGTGGCCGGGCCGGGCTGCACACGCGCAGCCGTCCAGCGGGGACGGACAGCACGCCTAGCCTCAGTCGTGACCGCGGGGCTGCAGGGAGCCCCGTCCGCCCCGCCGTGGTCCAGAGCAGCTCCGAGCCATCAGAGAGGGAGGTGTCCTCCGCAGCACCCCGCGGCAGGTCAGGGCTCTAGCGTTTCCCGGCGTTGGTCTCTAAGAGCCCAAGCCAGCGGGGGAGCATGGCGGTGAGGCTGCACCCTTGGCCCCGGGGCGCCACGGGGCCTCTGCTGTCCAGCTGCCCGCATCGCCTCTGGACCCTGTCCCCGAGCAAAGACGCACGGGGGTGACCGGGACGCGACGTCTCATCCGCCCGAGGGCAGGATGCTGACCGGAGAAATGAAAAGGGCATTTGCTTTTCGTCGTGGAGAATGTCAGGAATATACCACAGTGGGGAGATGCCCGCGTGCCAAACCCCAGCAGCTCGTCGGCTGCCTCAGCGATTCTTTGTCTCATCCCCCCCCTCCCCCCGACCACAGCGTCAGCCCAGCCGTGGTTTCCAAGCAGATCTCGGGTATATCATTTCATCTGTGAAAAGAAAACGAAACTTTCAAGACTTATTTGGATGTTTTCTCTTTGCCTTTCTATTAAAGTTGAGAATATTACGGCAAAATATAAAAACATTGGAGGAAGGGAGGTTTGTTGCAGCTGCCCGACAGCTTTTTATTTGCTCAGTTTCTCATTATATATTTATACTTTGCTTTATGCTACAAGAGTTTACATTTGCTTGTATATTCACACATTACAATAAATTAGAACATTTAAAAAAATCTCAGGTTTGGGGAATGATGGTAAACCAGATGAAGGACTAGGGGAGGCTCTGCAGCTACATGTACAGACCACGTGTCCTTACACAGGTAATAAAATTGGGCTCTGAATTTCGATGAGGCTGACGATCAAAGCTAAGGGAATAACGTGGTTGATTCCCAAATCCCCTGTGTCCCAGGAGAAAAAGCAAGATAATTTCTTTGGGTAAAAAGTTCACACAGCGGTTGAATAGGCTCTGTTTAAATCATGACCCCACGGAAGAGCTGGCTGGCACAACGTGCCCCTTGGAGAACAGGTAGAAGATTCTGGTTCTTTATTCGAGGTTCCCTATGGAGTGGGGGAAACCCCACCCCATCACTCAGTGAAGGCCTGCTAGTAGGAGTGCCGTGTCTCACCTCTTGTGCATTTTTTTCTCGTTACACCTGGACCTCTGGTCGCCGAGCTGGAGGAAGAGTCCTGCATCTTCCCGTGTTAAATGTGAGGGTGGAGGCTGGCAGGTAGACAGGTAGAGCTTTCTTGTCTAGCATGTTGTTGGAAAGAAAACTGTAAACATGATTGTGATAATTACTAAGCGTAATTCGTTTTTGTAAATACAGACCTTTTAAAGAGGCAGGCAAATTTAAATGTAGAATGGGTGGGAAGAAAGAATAAATGGTATTAAAAGTTTGTTTTTGATAGTATCAAAAGTTTGCCTACTTTCGAATTATACATAGACCATTTTCAGTATTTCAGCATTTTAATATATGTGAAAATAGAAGCACATATGCTTATTCAAGAACCAAAAAGATGAATTTAAATTCAATTTTTATATCCGTCAGCTTTGCAAAACACTCCCGTGGCCTTCAAAGTGGGGGTTAACATCACATCTTCCCCATTTGTTCTGACCCAGAACTAACACGTCTGCTTACTTGCCGTGGGGGTTCATTCTTCAATTCTAAAATTAGTGGATTTTGAGTGGTCATATAGTCTCTCCAGTTTTTTTTTTTTAACCCTTTGTTTTACATTGAAGTATAGTTAATTTGCAGTGTTGTGTTAGTTTCGGCTGTACAGTCTCCAGTTCTCACTGACATCTTCACCATTGAGACTGTTGACTTTGATAATTAATGACGGCCTGCTAATTAGCAGAAAGGATAAGGTGTTCACTTAAAGTTCTTAAATCCTCAAAGCAAGCTGTTCCCAGCTTAACTACGGAAACTGTCACAGTGGTGAACATGCCTGTTCAGCGGGTAAAAACTTGCTGTCTGAGAGTTCACGAAAGGTAATAGTGTAATAGCAGAGGCTGGTACACACTTCTGCAAATTCTTCCTATATTTTCTCTTTTCATAGATGCGCTCATTCCACGGGTTGTGTAAGTGCATCAGGGTCTATGTCAAGTCAGCCTCAGACCTCCCAGCTTTCCGCTCACCCCTCTGCAGGCCGTTTCTTGTCCCTCCTCCTTTCAAAAGTAAAGTGGTTCACATGTCCCCTGTCTCCTTTAGCTGCTCTTATGTTTATGTATAAAGGCTATTTTTAATATCAAAAGAAGAAGAGCATCCAGAAGTGTTGCTGGCTCATCGGCGCAGCGATGATGCTAAAAGTTGTCGGTAGCCGTGCCCTCGGGCAGGCCGGGCTGGGCACGCACTTCCTCACTTCTGGCCCAGCTTCCACCTTTTGCAGATGAAGACCTGCAGCCCAGAGGGGCTGAGACCGGGCCGGGAACAGCTGCGGTTCTGCAGGGGTGGTTGCGTTTGTTGTTTCCCTCCGTGCTCCGGTTTTATTTACTACATGTTTTAGTCTTGTTCTGTGTCTTTCTTGTAGGAAAGTGCAATCACACCAAATGATAAGACCCTCTTCCCGGACGTCGATTGGTTAATCGGAAACCATTCCGATGAACTAACGCCATGGATACCTGTGATTGCGGCCAGGTGAGTAGGTGGAGGTGTTAGCACAGTGGTGGCTGGGGATGTTTTGATGCCTAAACCTCGCTGTCCAGAACCGTAGCCACTGGCTGCTTGTGGCTATCGCGTACTTGAAACGTGGCTGGTCCAGATTGATGAGATGATAATCTGCTGGATATATTGGGTTAAATTTAAAATAAATTCCACCTGTTTTATTTTGCTATTGAAGATACGGATACTAGAAAATATAAAATTATGTATGTGGTTCACATTATATTTTCGTTGTGATTACTTCCACAGTGTTTATATCCAGTGTTGAAAGATGTGTTTTTCCTGATAACAGGAGGGTTTGTCTTTCAGAGTAGAGACCTCCGCTGAAATGTTCTGTCTCAATTTTGGGCTCTCTGCCTCGGTCAGACTTCTTTAAGACGCACGTTACCTTGCTGCCTTTGCACATTTCATTGCCAAGTCTCTTTTATCCAAGGTTCTTTTGGACTGTTCTATTTATTTATTTTTTTAATGCCCTCCCCCTCCTTTTCTTTTAGGTACAGTTGATTTACAGTGTTATATAGTTTCAGGAGTACAACGTAGCGATTAAACATTTTTTTGGTCATACTCTATTGGTAGTTATCATAAAATGTTTCCTGTGTTCCCTGTGCTGTACAACGTATCCCTGGAGCTTATTTATGTTATACATAGTAGTCTGTACCTCTTAACCCTCTACCCCTGCCTCGCCCCTCCCCGCTTCCCTCTCCCCACTGGTGACCACTAAGTCATTCTCTGTATCTGTGAGTCTGTTTTGTTTTGGTTATTTTCATTCGTTTTATTTTGTAGATTCAGCATACAAGTGATAATGTACAGTATTTGTCTTTTCTCTGTCTGACTTCATTGCACTAAGCATAATACCTTCCAGGGCCATCCTTTTGGACTGTTTTAGAATAATATAGGTCAAGGAGCAAATCATAATCTTTTTTGTGCTTACCTCTGAAATTTCCTGTCCGACAGCTGAAATCTCCAAGTACTTCAGAAAGTTTTAGATTACAGTTGATGATCATAACTGCAATAGAAAAAAATATTTTTAATAAACGTAATTAGATTCGTATTTTATTGAAAAGATGCTATGCTGCATTGTTTCTAGAAATTAAATTGGGGAAGGCTATAATTCTTCTTTTATATAAAAAACAAAATCGGCCAGTAGCACATCGTTTGCATTTTGCCCGGGCGCACTATTGCCGCGTGGCTTTCTGAGGACTTTTCTTTATTGAATCTCTTTAAGACTTTGGCTTTCCGTGTCGCTGATTGTCTTTGAAGGTCGTCCTACAGCTGCCGCTTCTTCGTCCTGCCCTGCTGCTTCTTTGACTTCGTTGGGAAGTATCAGCGGAGGCAGAGCAAGAAGACCCAGTACCGAGGGTACCTGGATTTCATCACCGAGGTGGGGTCGACCTGTGGCTTCCACGTAGAGGAGGATTGTCTTAGGATTCCTTCCACCAAGAGGGTGCGTCCTGGTCACCTGGGCTGTCCTCAGCGGGCAACACCGAGGTGTTTAGATGGAGAGCTTGGGGCCGTCCTTGTCACAGAAGCGTAGACGACACTGGGATGGTCGCGGGTGTGACTGTCCCAGAGGTGCCCTTGCTGATCCCAGCATCCCCGTCCGTCGCTGGCGGGTCCGGAGGCTTCTTCTGTGCCTGCAGATCCCCTGCTTTGCAGGCGCTCTGGCACTTCCTTCTCCCGCCCTGTGGCAGCTCTGCAGGAACCCTCAGCAGGTCTTCATCCCTTTTCCAGAAACTGTGACTGCCCCTCGGGGACCCTCCCAGAGCGGGTATCAGCTTGGCGTCTCTACAGGTTTCTGGCCATAGTGCTGCCTGGGGCTGAACGCTCTAACTCCTGACTTAGGGTCCCAAATTACTGGCTGAAATGGCTTCAGAAGTTCAAAAGGATTTCACATTTCCTCATTAAGAGGCTTATTAATTCAGATTTGCTTGAAATAAACTTTTCCAGGTAGAAATTGACCCTTGCACTGCCTGTGACCCTGCCAGGTGGTCGGGGCCGACCTGCTTACCACGCAGGGGGCTTGAACTACTGAGAGAGTCAGGGGACCATTGACATTGGTTTCTTTAATCTCTGTTAACTTTCTTTCATGAGACTCTGTGGACGTCAGTGCTTTTTGTGAAAAACTAAACACAAAAACCTGTCACCCGATCTCAGCTTGATCGCGTGACGGTGGTGAAAAGGATTGAGGGTTTGAGCTTGACTCTCGACTTTGCCACTTCCTGGCAGTGCGCTCGGGGGCACATTACAGACACTCCCTGCCTGTGTCCTCACTGCCAACTAGGGAGGAGCAGCTCGCCGGCCGGTGCTGGGCGCTCGCTCGGGCTCACCTGCGTGCGCTGGGCCCCTCTTCGGCTTCAGGTACCATTGCTGTCGCTGCTCAAGATCGTTTGGGAGCGTCCTTTCGGGCTCACCTCTAGAGCCTTCACGTCATTCTCTCACATACCCTCTATTTTGGCAAGTCAGTCTTCTGAGGTTGGAATGGAATTTTGCTGGAGTTTGGGTCACGTGGGTACGAGGATCCTACAGTTTTGATGTTTGCATTTGCTATTCCGTTACTGGTTGCTGGAGACCACGGAGCATTGCTTAATCTCTCCGAACCTTAGGTTTCCTATGACTGGAAGGTTCGGGGGTCAGATGCAAGTGCGGGTGTCCACACACAGCGGCTGTTAATTGAGGACTGATGACGTGCCACGCCTTATTCCACGCACACAGAAGTTGTCACCTGCCCGAGATCACACATTTAACAGGTGGCACAGCTGGAGAGCAGTGAGGGGTGGCTCTGATGCAACCAGATTCGCCTTCATCAGGTTCGGGCCCGGAGAGGACGTCCAGAGACGCTGTACCCACTGCAGCCTCGCCGGACGGGGCCTGGCTCTCCCCGGGGCTCCTGAGGGCAGCCTTCGTCTGGACGTGCGAACGGGGAAGGGGACAGCGTGAACTGGACATCCCCGCCGTGCCAAGTGCTCTGCTAGGTGCACACGTGCTCTCCTCGCTCTGGCAGCGCTGCCCCTTGAGAGCCCTGCAGGGTTACCGTCAGGGTCTGCGTGTGGGGCGGAAGAGGGGTGCAGTGGGATGCGGCTGGTTGGCTCAGTAAAGGTGACCTTGGTCTGTCGTGTTTGTTAGGCGCTGTGGAAGTCAGGAACGAAGCTTCCTGTGGACTTCTGCTGATAGTATATTAAGTCATCGGTTGGTTTGACTTTTTAAAATAAGGATTCTTTTCATGATAGGTGTCGAAGGCTTATGTGGAATTTATTCTCCAGAACGAGAGAGTTCCCTGGAGAACGGTAAGGGTACTATTGGAACCTGCTAAAGTACTTCCTGTGCTCTTTTCACGTGTAGGTGTGTCTCATTGGGAAATCCAGAACATACCCGCCCGCTGGGGAAGATTCTGTGGACGAGCGGAGGACCCGCTACATCAACAGCAGGCGGGGCGGTCCTGTGAGCCCGCCTGGCCGGGTCCCTGCCCCTCGCCCACCCGGGGCCGCTGCCGGTGGTGCCGATGGCCCCAAGGGGCATGGAGCCCTGGACGCCGGGGCCGGGCACGCTCCAGAGGCCCCCGCCGAAGGACTCTGGCTGGCTGGATTTCGCCCCAGAGAAAAAGCCAAGCGCGTGAGGAACTGTGCCGCCCTCCCTCGAGATTTTATTGGCCGAGTGGTTTTGCAAGTGGCGAATCTGTTGTTGGGCGGAAAGCAGTCAAACGTGACAAGCTCTCAGAGCAGGAGCGCGACGGCCTGGAGTCGGGGAGGTAACGGGCACCCTGGGTCAGAGCAGGAGCGCGACGGCCTGGAGTCGGGGAGGTAATGGGCGCCCTGGGCACTGGCTGGGCTCCAGGCAGGGGCTCTTCTCTTCTCAGAGCCAACTTCAAACTGTGCGGTACGCGGGCCTCTCACTGCTGTGGCCTCTCCCGATGCGGAGCACAGGCTCTGGACGCGCAGGCTCAGCGGCCATGGCTCATGGGCCCAGCCGCTCCGCGGCATGTGGGATCTTCCCGGACCGGAGCACGAACCCGTGTCCCCTGCATCGGCAGGCGGACTCTCAACCACTGCGCCGCCCGGGAAGCCCCCTTTAGTCATTTTTTAAATATTTATTTGGCCGCACCGGATCTTAGTTGCCCACCTGCGGGATCTTCCTTGCGGTGTGCGGGATCTTTAGTTGCAGCAAGTGGGCTCTTAGTTGCGGCATGCATATGGATCTAGTTCCCTGACCGGGGATCAAACCTGGGCCCCCTGCACTGGGAGCACGGAGCCTTAACCACTGGACCACCAGGGGCGCCCCTGTGTGGTCACTTTAATTAAGTGTCAAGGAGTCCTCATCATTTCTGTCAAGCCGTTAGGAGTGTGCACATGGGCTGAGGGAAGGAGCTTGTCGGTGGGCTGCTGCCCGAGGGTGCTGTAGGGCTTCCTGAGCAGCCAGGCGCTCGCCCTCTGAGCTTTGGGGTCACTGGAGGAGATGGAGGCCCCACCCTCAGCCTGTTAGCCTGTTGGGGATGCTGCCCGCTGGCCCTGTGGGTGGGCCGGCCCAGGGAGGGGTGAGCGGTGGGTCCTTCTCCCCCCGCAGCGTGGATGGCGCTCTGCTGAGTCTCTCTTCATCCTCACGCCCCTCCCATCCCTTGTGTACGTGTGATGCGGCAGTGCCCTCGAGCTTGATCCCCTCCAGGGATCACCTGACCCTGGGAGCATCTGGTTGGGAGAGCCTCTCTGGGGACCCGGTGGCGGCCATAGCCAGTGCCGCCCTGGTGGAGGGGGCTGACTATCTGCATAACTGCGGACAAGGCCCAGGCGCCTGGGGAGTTCTGTGGGTCGGCACCCCCTTCCTCGGTGCGCACTGCAGAGGCGGGCCAAGGTGGAGAGGGAGGACGCTGCCTCGGGGCTCGGAGCGGGGCCTCGAAGGGCTCAGGGTCCTCGGACCTGTAGGCGGCTCTGAAAACATGGACTCTGACTTTTAATTCCCAGGATGGTCCTTTCCTCTGCGGGGTCCTTTGGGAATGACTGTGCCCAAGAAACGCTGGGGTGGGACGCCCTGATAGCGAGCAAAGATGGGGTCTCTACCTGGGCTCAGTTTGGGTGGGTAGCGGTGGCTCCGATGATGATGGGGTCTCAGGCCTGCCCGCCCGTTGGAAACGTCGGGGAGCCGGGGTGCCGTCCTCCCCGGGTGGGTCTCCGAGGGCCGGGCTGGTCTGAGGTACTCCCACTGCCCCGCCCGGCGTGAGAAGCCTACCCCGGCGGGGGCGGGGGGTACCCTCAGCCTCGCAGCTGCACGCTCCGCCCTTGGTCACTGGACTTAGTGACCCCTGCCCCAGCGTCAGGCTCGGGACCCCCAGTGTGTCTGAGCCCTGCGCGACGTCAGTGAGCGGGTCTGTCCCCGGGACCTCACTCATCCCAGGCTGGGGTCTACCCTCTGCCAGGCATGGCGGAGGGGACGCCGGGTGGGAGGTGGCAGGCTCAGGACACGCGCACGTGGAAGGGTGAGAGGCAGCGGTGTGGAGCTGCATGTGCGAGCCCGCGTCGTGGAGCTCGAGGCTGGGGGGTGGGGGAGGAGGGCAGGCTTCTGGGCTGGGATTTAATTTTCCCGCGGACTTCCCGTCTCCTCTCAGAAGGGGTTCCAGGTGGCTGCGAGGCGGGCTTGGCGCGTGGAATGGCAGTCCCCGCTCCGAGCAGCGGCTGGGCCACGCGGCAGGGCTGACTTGCTGTGTCTGGGAGGCTCGGGGGTCAGACACGGCGCGCGCGCGGCCTGACATCTCAGGTGCGATGGCTCTGCCTGTGGAGTTCCAGCAAGCTGTGGATTCAGTTTAACTAAAGTTCTCACGTGGGGGAAACCCTGTCTTCAACAGGGAGCCTGTCCTTGGCGGAAGTGGCCGGGGAGCTGGACAGGGAGACGCTGCAGAAGCTGAAGCGGGAGTGCGGGGGCCTGCAGACGCTGCTGAGGAACAGCTCGCAGGTGTTCCAAGGTGAGGGGTTGGGCCGGGCCTCCCTCGGTTCTCAGCGCCTGAGGATGGGCTCCACGCTTCCCGAGGCAACGGGAAGTTGCTCTCATGCAGATTCTACCACCGCCCTCTCCTGCCTTCCCCCCCTTTTTTTAATGAGATAAACCTTATTTGAGAGGAGTTTCAGAGCTAGAGGACAGATCCCCTCACGTGCATCTCAAGTCGCGGCAGGATGTGGGTGGCCCCTCTGCTTCCCTGATGCTGCCAGCCTCTGCCCGGCACGCCCGGGCCCAGCCCCGCCCCCGTCCAGGACGCGCCCCCTCCTCCCACGCTGGCAGGGCCTCCCGTCGCTGGGGAGCTTTTCCGGGTGGAGCTTCAGTACTTGCTGTGCTTTGGCCTCTGGCTGAGCTCCCAGCCAGGCCCTGGGCCTAGAGGAGGGAGGCCTCCCTACCCTGGCCCATGTGCCTGCACTCCCCTCCCCACACACACTGGCGCCCTGGGATCCAGGTGGGCGGAGGGAGGAGGGCCCGGGGCCTGCGTGCTCTTCCACGCAGGCTGCAGAGCGCTGCAGAGCGGGGTGCCGCCGCCCCTGCCCTCCTGGAGTTTGCAGCCTGACAGGGAGGGGAGACGTCGCAGATGTTTACATGGGCACCTGGGGTTCAGGAAGTTCTGTGTACACATCCGACAGAGGATCCATAAGTCGTCGTGTTTGCTTCTTAAAGCTTTTTCCCCTTTGTCTTTGTGGAAGTATTTTAAAGCACATCCCATCTGACATGCTAGTCACCCCTGAGTACTTCTGTGCGTGGCTTTAAAAATAGTGGGAGTCTTCTTGCATCACCCTAGTGTCGTAGGTGACATTCTCGCCCAGGGAGGCCTGGCCTCACCTCAGACAGGCATCAGGAAGGCTTCGCTTAAGAAATGACATCTGAGCTGGGACTTGGTGAAGTGAACAAGGAAAACACTTCAGGCAGAGGGAGCAGCGTGTGCGAAGTGGCAGGATGGGGCCTTGCTGAACGGGGCGGGGGCGGGGTAGGTAGGGCTGGCGGGCTGCAGCCCCCTGTGGCCGTGAGGGGGACCTGGGCCTCTGTGACGGGCAGCGGCGCGCTGACTCGCTGTGATGGTGGGAGGAGCAGGCCCAGCTGCCCCGTGAGCTCGTGCAGGCGGCCCGAGAGGCGGCCGGAGAGCAGTGCATCAGGCGAGGAGGCCATGCCTGCCTGAGCCCCTCTGTCCGTGCTGGCGCTGCACGCCCAGATGACAGCCTCCCTGTCCCCACCCGTCCCCAGCGCCCGGCGGGTGGGTGGGCACTCCCTAGGGACAGGTGCCTTGGGCGTCTGTGTGGGGAGGGGTGACGGGCCCTGCCGGGCTGGGGCCTTTGCGGAGGCGGGGAGGCCACTGTGGCAGCACGGAATAGAAGTCTGACCGGAGGGCGCTGGCCAGCACTGGGCCTGAAGGCCTTGTCCCGCGCCCCGGGATCTGGGCCAGTCCCTACCCCGCACCTTTGTACTCCTACCGCCAGGGTGGTTGCCCCGTAACGGGGGGCGTGGGCGGAGGGACCGCGCACGGAGATGCAGAAGCACATCTGTCCACTCCTCGGCCTGTGCACCTCCTCGGGAGGTG
The DNA here is from genome assembly GCF_008692025.1 of Phocoena sinus. NCBI lineage: Eukaryota > Metazoa > Chordata > Mammalia > Artiodactyla > Phocoenidae > Phocoena > Phocoena sinus. Next base: position 3,102,262 of record NC_045767.1, on the reverse strand, counting down.
AGCGCTGCCGCCTTGCGGTCCCACCTCCACGCGTGCACCTGAGCGCTCCGTGCGCACCGCCCGTGTGTGCACCACCCCGAGGCGTACACACCTGCACCACCCGCCCCTTGTGCGTGCACCTGAGAGCTCGCGTGTTCTCGCCCGCAGCACCTTCGGGGGCCTTCCAGAGCTAACGTTGGTTTTCATTTCAGCTTGACCTCAGTCAGCTAAATGCTGCTGTTGCTATGGCAGTGAGGGTCCAGGGTTGGGGGCTGTGGAGGGCAGCCCACTGGTGGGCTGAGAGGCAGGGGGCGGATGGGCCTTGCGGCTGGGAGTCCCCGCCCAGCTGGGCTGCACCGCGTGGAGCTTTCGTGACTGAAACTCGCTGTGCCCAGGGGACTGCTCCGCTTCCTGCTGTTCCCAGCACGGTTTTCTGTTTGGTTCCATGAAAGAGTGTTCTTTTCTCCTGCATCGTAAATATGCATGTGTGCGATCGGTTTTCTGTGCGGTTTGCATCGCTGAGCGCGTTTATTTTTGGAAACGCTTCTGAGTACGAGGCTTGGGGGTTGAACTCCAGTAAACATTCTATACCCAGTCACACAAAAAATAAGCACCAAAGCTGGGTCTTATCTCTGCAGGAGATTTTTTTTTAAACTAACATGGTTAGTTTTACACGAGTGAGGAGGTGAAAAGAGTTTCCGATGCTTCAGCTCCACCTGCCCTGAGCACCTTGTGGGCCGGGCATGTGCCCGCGCTCAGCCTTGAGGACACGGACGCAGCTCAGCGAGGTCGGTCCCTGGCCCGGGGTCTCCGGCGAGCTTGGGGGCTGGGCCGACCCCCCGGGTCGAGAGGGGCCCCGAACTGGTGCTGCTGAGCGCGCCGCACCGTCCCAGTAAATTTACCTCCCTACTGGGATTCTGGAAGAATCCTCAGCTGCTTCCTCAGGACACTGTGGCTCAGGTGACGTCTGTGGTCAGAGACAGAGGGGGAGCCCGAACAGTAGGTCCACCGAGTCTGAGGGACTCACGCTTTGGGGAGGAAGTGGGTTCACAAAAGTCGGGTGAGAAATGAGCTCCGTAGAGCACGTTTTATGCCTGTGATTCACTTAAAATCGGGAAGTCTGCTGGTCTGGCCTGCCAGCCGGCTGGAGGGGTGCAGGCAGAGGGCACGGGCCTGCCCAGACTGGGGGCGGGGGCCTGTCAGCCGGCCTGGCCCCCCCCTCCCCGCAGGGCCACCCCTCATCACCAGTGCCTGCTCTACAGGCCCTACAAGTCCTGCCTGGGTCCCCTTCCCCCGACCCTGCAGGGATTGCTCCGGAAATGTGGTATGCTGGTGGAGGGCCCGCTGCGAGACAGCCCGCCCTGAGGGAGCGTGGACGGGCCAGCCTCTGGAGGGTGAGGGTCTGCATTTGGCTTTGGCCCCAGCGAGCCCCTCACCCTCTCGCCCGGACTTCTCTTGAGCCTGTCCAGGCTGTCAGGGGCTCCTCGTCTTTCTGGGGCACCCACGGCGGGAGTCTGGGGGAGTCTCACCTCCCAGGCTCCTTTGCACGCGGTCGGGGGGCTCCGGCCACCCTGCCCAGGCTGGGGCGTGTCGTTCGCGGCTGCACCAGGAGGGGCTGCTGTGGGAGCGCCTGTGGAAGGCCGTGGCTGCTTGCCCAACTGCCGGGCCAGGACAGCCGAGCTCTCAGTGTCTGCCTCGTGGGAAGCAGGGCCGGCCTGGCCCTTCCTAAGTGCTTCTCGGCCGCCCCCTGAGGGTGAATCCCTGCATCCCTGCGTTGTGTCCCTCGTGCGGAGAGGCACCTCTGCAGTTCCTTCCTCTGGTTTCAGGGGACGGTTTTCGGTAAGCATCAGTCTGCAGAGACAGACAGTCTCGTATTGCTGCAACGAGGCAATGTGAAAGCGAAATTCAAGCTTGAACGCACACTTCCAAGTTTTCCTTAGAAGCTGGAGAGCCAGATTTGTTCAGTAAGCTTCCTTTATTTCTGCCGAGCCTTTCCGTCTCCAGATGGCCGTATAGTTTCCAGGGAAAAGCAGGACGGGTTTGGTTGCTCTGGCCCCATCTCACGTGGGGGTGTTGGCGTCTCGGGAGGAAGCGGCCAAGCGGAATCTCCCAGTGTGGCTTCAGCCGAGTTGGGGCGACTGGTTCAGGAGGCATTTGGGCGGCCCCGGGCCCTCCCCCTGCGCCGCCCAGCTCTGCGGCCACCCCGCCCACACAGGTCCCCCCCGCCGCATCTCAGCCCCCTGCTGCTCTGTGAGGGCCTCCCGCCCTGCCCCTGCCGACAGGGCTGCCGTGCCTCTACCCCCTACTTCCCGTTTACGTTTGGGGGCTCTGCCTGTGACCCTGCTGGCCCCCGCAGCCTGCCCCTCATCTCCACCTGCCTGGACAGGGCCTCTCCCCTGCTCGCTCCGCTCCCTCCTTATGATGCGGATGCGTGCCCTCGAGGGCCAGTGCCGCCACGCAGACGTCCTGCCCGCATCAGGACCGCGCTCGTGGTCGGCGTTAGCCTTGTTCCACGAGCCGGTGCCCACGAGTGGCCACGCCCGGGTCCCGTCACCAGCAGGACCTCAGGCACTGGCTCCTTGCCCTCCACCTGGTGTGCGGCAGCCCCTCCTGACGGCTCCCAGCCCCAGGCGCCTGCACCCGGTCCTTGCTCCCCTCGGCCCCTCCCTCGTGCTCCCGTGTGTGTAGGTGGGACTGCAGGCCACGGGCGGGTGGGGGGCTGGGGCCACAGCCCCGGGATCCCCGCACCTCTCCCCCCCAGCCGCCGGGCCTGCGGGGGCTGCGTCTTCTGTGGCCGCACCCCGGCCCTGGACAGCTGTCCCCACAGAGCCCGGCCACCTGCCCAGCTCGCAGTTCACTCCTCGGCTGTGTCTTTTCTCTTTGTTCCCAACCCCAGTTGTGAACGGGCGAGTTCGCATCCGCGACTGGAGGGAAGAGAGGCCTCGGAAGGAAAAGGAACCAGAAGCAAAGCGGAGGCAGTTTTCGGAAACGTTCAAAACCCGCATCTGTTGGTTTTTCGCTCATCACCCCGACGGTTGTGTTCTGCCTTCTGACCGCTGCCCGTTCGCCCACGGGCCTGGGGAGCTGCGGCCGGCCACCACCAAGAAGAACAAGCAGCCTCTGTGAGCTGCTCCGCCTGCGGGAGGCCTGGGGCAGGGAGGCCGAGCCTGAGGGCAGCTCCCAGCTCCCCCGAGCGCTGCGCTTCTGCCCTGGTGGCGTTCAAGGTGTTTTCCTTCCTCCTCGCTCACGCCCCACTGAAGCTACAATCACTCACACCTCCCCCCGCCCCGTCCCAGTGCTGGGTTTGTTGTAAATGTGGTCGCCCTTAAATGTGTTCAGCATCTTTACATCAGGAAGAGAGAGTGACAGTCTTGTGGTGTCTCGTGGCTCAGGAGGTGCAGGAAGTGCTTGAACTGGCCCTTCTCCAGCAGTGTGGCCGTCCCCGCCAACCACTAGCCATCCCGGGGTTGGCCGCCGCCTCCTGCCGTAGATCTTCTCCCCACAGGTACCGTTAATTCTCATTCCAGGAAAACAAAAATAATCCCCAGATCCCGATGTGCTTCTATGTAAAATTGTGTTTGTAGTTCTACACAAAAGGCCGTGTCAGTGACGCTGTTCCGCCCCTTGATTTTCTGTGGAACGTATCCGGTGGCCTTTTCCTTGTGGAGCGTTCCTCGTGCGGCATTCTCCGTTCATTCGTGAGTGATGAGAAGGAACCCACTCCCTTCCGCTCCGTGCAGCATGGCTGGGACTGGGGCTGCCGCGGGGCATAGGGCCCTGCGCTCGGGAGGCCCTGGTCAGCTGGGAGCCCCCGGTGCCAGGTCGAGGTCAAGGACAGGCCAGCAGGCGCCTGGCCAGCCTCCAGGAACGGGCAGAGTTGGCCGGGTGGGCACATGGGCTGTGCCTGCCTACCACCCGCCCAGCCTCTCCCTTGCGTGAGGCCCCGCGAGGACCTCCTGGAGGGCCTGAGTGGCTGCAGTGGCGCCGCTCCAGCCGTGCTTGGCTTGGCCTGTGCAGGTGGAGCCACCCTTTTCTTTTTTTCTTGCCGCACTGTGCGGCATGCGGGCTCTTAGACCAGGAATGGAACCTGCACCCCTGCAGTGGAAGCTCGGAGTCTTAACCACTGCACCGCCAGGGAAGTCCCAGATGGAGCCGTTCTGACCAGTGAGGTGGGTGGGGGACCACTGGGGCTCCCGGGGGCGGTTTCCTGCCTGTGGAGACCCCTCCTGGTGTAGGAAGGCAAGGGGGCAGAGCCAAAGCTGGGCGGAACCCAGGTTCCCAGAGTCTCTGAGCTGTTATTCCCAGAGCCGAGGTGCCTCCACTCTTGAAGCCGCTGAGCCGAGGCTGCTATCGCTTGCTGCCCGGGACGAGCCCCCTGGCCTCCCTGTGTCGGGATCCTCCCCCCTTCTCCTCTTGGAAGGGAAGCATCCCTACGGGTGAGCCCTGGGGCTGCCCCAGGCCTGCCCCACGTGCAGGGTGTGCCCCCCAGGCAGCCCGTCTGCCCGAGCCGGCGAGCCCCCGCTCTCATTTTCCGGTACGAGGGTGATGCACTGCGGCCACCGTAACCTGGGTCTGCAGGATCTGGACTCAAAACCCCATCCAGAGCTGCCTGTCCTGGGGGGCAGGCGGGGTGGCCCTCAGGAAAATGAGCTGCACCCCTGCCCCCAGGTCCCGGGACAGACATCTTGTCCTGAAAAGCCCCAAGGGTATGTTCTCAGCCCCGCGTCCTGTTTGGGGTCAGGGAGATGACCTCAGCCCTCCCTGTTGCCCCGGGGACACCTGCCCCAGCTGGCGGCGTGGTCTCTGCCTGTCCCAATGGGGGCTGCCCGGCTGAGAGCTGCGCTGAGTGGGGCGCCACGCCTGCAGTTCCCCCGTGTGCCACCCAGCGTTGCCGAAATGGCTGCGCTGGGCCGTGTCGCCCAGATCCAACTTCTGGGTTCCGGGAGCCATTTCTTACCAGCCCCCAGGACCGCCGTGCCCTCTGCCCAAAGGTCACCGTGACGTTGGGCGTCACACACGCTATAGCATCGCAGCTGTGCCACACGTCTGGGCGCACAGGCCAGGTGATTGCTGAGCACGGTGGCCTGGCTGCGGCCTGCCCCGAGGACATGCCAGGTGATGGCCCTGAGCCTGAGCGTCTTGTGGGAAGTGGGCTCTCGTGAGCGCCGCACAGGTGGCTGTGAGGTGGACTAGACCAGGCCCACGCGGTCTAGCCGCAGGCCAGGTGGCGTCAGGGCCCACAAGCGGCCTGTGTCCAGGTGGCCCGGCCTGAAGTCCCATTTCTTACAAGGACCCAGGGAGCCCTGTGGACTCATAGGTGCGTGGCCCTGCAGCTCTCGCCCGTCCCCAGAGCCTGGCTCACCCCGTCTGCCTCGGAGGAGGTGCACCAAGGGGAACAGAGTGGTTACCGTAGTGACTGGCCTGCTACCAGCCGGGGCTGGTCGGGGTTAGCAGGGCAGGAGGTGACCTCCCGGTATCCCGAGGGCTGGGTAGCTGTTAGCCTGGTGGCTGGTGCGTTTAGAGGCCATGGGCCGAGTCAGTGCTGGTGGTGGAGTGAGACCCAGAGGCGAGGGTCCTGGGGGGTTCCTGCGGGCAGGGGAGTGACCTCAGGTCACGTGGCACATCTTCCAGGTGCTGTCCAGCCTCTCTCCGTCCTCCACCCTGTTCTGTGTCCCTGGCCGGTGGGGGGTGTGCTCCCCTAGGCAGCCACCTTCCTGTCCCACCCAGAGGTGACCCCTACCCCTGTCTCCCCATTAAAGAGCTCTGTCACTTCGAAGGGGATCGGGAGCTGAGGCTGTGCTTCGTCCCTCTGGGCTCTGCTTCTGGGATGACTGCCCACCAAGGGTCACCATGGAGGCCCAGGGCTGCTGCAGGGAGAGCCCCGGCACGGAGAGGTGAGAGCACCCTTTAACCTCCTCCCTGCCCGTTTCCGGCTGGCCCCTTCCTGGGGTCGTTTTTCTTGGGGGCTCTGTGGTTAGGGGAAGAGGCAGCTCACAGGAAAGTGCATTAGAAGTGGGTGAACAGTGGGCCTCCACTCAGGATACGGTTACCATAGCTGCTTGGAGCCACCCAACTCACCCCGGACGGAGCCCTCGGTCCAGTGGGGGTGACAGGACTTTTGGGAAGTCCTGGACCCAGCGAGGCTGGGCTGCCTGCAAAGAGATTGCTCTCGTCCAGACAGGAGGCGGACAGGACAGCCACGGCCGTCCCCCGAGTCCTGTTGCACTTGATGGTTTATATCTGTTATAGTTAAACCTCACCACCCATAGGGTGTCAGTGACCTGGTGCCACAGAAAGCAAATTGAGGCTCAGAGAGGTTGGGTGACTTGCCCCAAATCACACAGCAGCTGCCAGAATCGAGATTCAAACCTGGGACCCCCCCCCTCCCAGGTGGCTCTTTCCTGGGGGGGCCCTTGAGCCGAGGGGCCGAGCAGAGGTTTAATCTGGGTGTTTATTTCTCACCATTTAGGGCAGGTGGTGCTGGTCTCCCATGGTCAGTGGTGAAGTGTGTTTTCAAAATGAATCCGTTTTAGTAAGAAGCAAGTCAATATATAATACAAAATGTTAAGTAGATGATTTGGTTGGTTCGGGGATGGGGCCAACTTCACAGAAGTGGTATGGACGCGAATGGTCCCAGTGTGGAAATCGCTACCCTCTAACTTCCTCCAGAATCAAGATCAGGCAGCATCCACGTCTTGCTGTTTCACAGGCAGAAACCACTGATCTCCTTGTCCCCGCCCCACCCTGAGCCGCAGTGGCAGTGGCTGTTTCCTTGTCTATCAGGCTTCAAGGATGCAACTAAGGGGGGAGGAGTGGATGGGTTTTCGGGGTCGCCGGCCGGGCCCCACGCAGGAGCTCGGCTGGGTGGTTGGTATGGTGTCAGTTGCTGCAGTGGGCGGACTCCAGGAAGGCCCGATGGCTCAGGACCGGCTGGGAGGTTAACTGAAAGCGTATTAATCCACTTGGCCTTCACAACCAGTAGCCTTCCGCCTTGGGTGGCTAGCAGTCCAGTGATTCTTAGTCTACAAAGGCCCCCCCCATTCAGGTGGTTTATCCAGCTGAGGGCTGCGAGGCGTTTGCCCACTGGGGCTTTTCTGCTTTTTACCCCACACCGGGCATCGTGGGCTGGATGCACCGTTCCGGTAGAGAGTCAGTGGGGACGGGTGCGGGGCAGGAAGAGACAGCCAAGCCGGTTTTCTCAGCCAAGCTGAGAAAACAATAAAACCAGCCCAAACAGACCTGGGTTTGAATGTGGGCTGCACCTCTTAGCTGTGTGACCTCGGGCAGGTTAGGGAGCCTCGATTTCCCATCTGTAAAATGGGAACGTGAACGCCGGCTGTGAGAGAGGCTCACATGGTCCACCCAGTGCAGACCCATTCTCTCCCTCCACCTGAGGCTCAATCTCTCCACGCCTGGTGAAGGTACATGTGATATATTTCTTACTATAAATCACAATATCACACCTGCCCACCCACAGCTGATGGGACCAGGCCAGAGGATCAGACCCCAGGGAACCAGCTGGAAGCAACAGACTCAGTCATGTGGGAATGTGAACCCGAGAGGTGCAGGGTGTGGGCTCAGGTGGAGGGTCCCGAGCAGAAAGGCAGCAGGGCCACGTGCCGACTGGCGAGGGGCAGGGGACTCTTCTGCCCAGTAAGATGTAGGTCGTGGGTGGATGTCCCGGGTGAGGGGTTAGCTGGCAGTGCTGCAGCCTCGGCTTTTGAGACTTGGGGTGGCTAGAGAACCCCCCATGGCCTCCTCTGTGGCCCTGGAGAGGCAGCAGGGTGGGCGGGCTGGGGTCACGGGGTGAGGTGGAGCTGATGCAGGGGAGGTGCAGGAAGCTGGCCGCTCATCCTCAACCCCCAGAGAAGGGTGTCCTCATCGTCCCTCTCTTTGTACTGATGAGAAGTCAGAGACAACAGAGAGGTTGAGACACTTGCTTAAGGCCATACAGTCAATGGCAGCACCAGAGCTGGAACCCAGGGCTGTCTGGCTGGAGTGCACGCGGGACGTGAAAGGAGAGAGGGCTCCCTGCTCTAGTGGGTACTTTACAAGGAGATGGCACTCAGAGGGACGTCCAGGAGCCGAAGGAGGGTGTCACAGAGCTCCAGACGGGGCAGTCCCCCGACTTTCAACAGCAGGGGGTGAAGCGAAAGGAATTTCTCCTAAACCCTCAGCGCCCCAGGAAACGACTTTGCTGGAATTCCCCGTTTCTTAAACTGCCTTTTTAACCATGAGAACTTGATGCCACTAAAAGCAAAGCAGAGCCCTCTCAGCCGGGCCTCGGCCAGGGACCCACAATGCCCAGCGCCCCCTTAGCCTGATTTAACCTCGGGCTCTGCAGCCCCTGCCTGGATCGGGCAGTTCCCTCCCTCTGCCGGGGGTCCCTGCAAGCAGCGGAGCGAGGGCTCTGCCTGGGGAAGCCGGCCAAGTGCTGCATTGCTCTTCCCCTTGGCACCACCCCTCCCCAGCACCCACCCGTCCGAGGCTCCAGCAGAGGCCCAGCTGGGAGTGCTGGGAGCCGTTTCCTGACACACGTGAACATCCCAACTCAAGCTCCCTCTGGCTCCAAATGAAAAATGTGGCTTGGTTAGCAGGGCAGCCCATCCCCCTGTCCCGGCTTACTGAAGGCCTGGCTGCAGCCGGGAAGCTGGGGGCCTCGGTACCGGCTGGCCTCTCCTTAGATCGGCTGACGGAGCTGCCCTCGAAGCCCCCCTGGTGCCCGGTCAAGGGGTCAGCCGACGGCCTGGCAGGACTGAAAGGCCTGTGAGCATGCCAGCTTCCCCTGCCCGGCCTGGGGCCAGCCAACCCCTCTAAGCACTGTCCACCACCAGCACTGAACTCGCCACAGAGCCGGATTGGGCTGCGAGAGGCAGGAAGGTGACGTTCCAGGCACTTAGGCTGTTAGTAGCCAGTGGCTAGGGGCTGCAAGGGCGGGTGAGGGCTGCCGGCCCTGCCTGTGGCCGTAGGCTACTGTTGGGCTGGTGAGGGTGGCAGCCCCAGAACCCCCTCCCCAGCTACTCCCCAGCCAGAGGGACGCCTGATGCACCCAAAGGCCTCTGGATGTCACCTGTTTGTGCAGGCGGACACTCGGAGGCCCCAGGGGGGCTGGGTGGAAGGGAAGCCTGTCTCAGCCCCTCAGGGCCTTGGGGTCCGCCAGCCCCGACTGTGGCCATGTGGTTTTGGTGACCCAGACAGTGGCTGTAACGTAAAGTGCTGGCTGTGAGCCCCAGACGATGTGCCCACAACACAGTCATGTTTGCCAGGGTCCTGAGACTGGTCTGTGGGGTTTGGGGCAAGTCCCTTCCCCTCCCCGAGCCTCAGCCTGCTCGCCTACCTGTAAAGTGGGGGAAGAGCCCCTCTCCAAGCCAGTAGCTTCTTCTGAGACCTCGGGCTGCCCGTCTCCTCTGGGCCCTTCCCTTTCCCAGATCAGGCACTGGCTGGCCAGCCCCACACCCCATCCCGTGAAGCCATGAAGGGCTGGCGGCTGGCCGCTGGGAGGGGGCCCAGTCAGGCGCTCCTCTCCTGAGCACACGGCAGGTGACGTTTGGGGTTTCCATGGAGACTGGAAAGCAGAATACAGGTAAGCCTGAGATTGGGACTGTACCTCTCCTAGAGGAACCAAAGAAGCGCAAGCAATCGTAGATGGGACTCTAGCCTTTGGGGTTGGGATTGCTCCACAGTCCCGAGCAGCGGTGCCTCCCGTGAAAGGGGAGCCCGAGGAGGCAGGGAGGCGCGCCCGTGTCCCTCGATGGATGCCCACTGGCCTTTCCCGATGGGCAGGACAGCTGAGGGCCGCAGTCGCTGACCGCTGGGCCACCCTGCACAAGTGACGCTCGGGAAACACCAGGCGGGCGGTGGCTACCTCTGCACCCAGCCTGTGCGAAGCAGGGGGCTAGGTCCCCCAGAAGTGGATCCTGAGGCGGGGATCCCGGAGCATCAGGACCAGGTAGGGCAAGGAGTTAGTCCAGAAAGTAGTCTCGCTGGAGTCGCGCTGGGTCCCTCGGGAGCTGTGTGTGAGCAGTGCCGTCCGGCAGGCCCAGCTGGAAGCAAGGGCCCTTTTGTACCTCCTGTGCTCTGGGCTGGGCGGGGAAGCCACCCCCCAGGGGTGGCCGTGCTGAGGGCGATTTCCGTGGAAAGAGGCAGAGCCAGACCTTCCCTGTCCGCTGCACTGCTCTCGTGAGCAGGAACCCGTCTCAGCCTGGAAACCGCAGCCCGGGCGGTTGGGCCCCGCGAGGAGGGTCTCACCGGCGAACCGGAGCAGAGGCGTTTGACATGTGCCCCCCAGCATCAAAGCCCACCTCGGGTGGCTTCCAGTCATGGTGTTTGACTCAGTGTCCGTCACTCAGGATGCAAAAGGGGTGGCACGGTGGGTGGGTGGTGAATTCATTCTTGGATTGCTGAGTTTGGGGTGACATCCCTGTGGAGACACTGGGGGCAGTTGGGTTCATGTGTCTGGACTCAAGCGGGATCTGGGCTGGAGCTGTCCTTTGGACCACCCAGGTAGAGATGGAGATGGTACGTTAGTTTCCTTTTGCTGCTGTAACAAACTAGCACAGAAATGGCGGCTTATACAACCCCAATTATCATCGGGTCTCACGGACTAAAGTCAGGTGTGGTCAGGGCCACACCCCGTCTGGAGGCTCCAGGGCGAATCCACTTCTCACCTTTTCTACCTCCTAGAGGCGCCCGCACTCCTTGGCTTGTGGTCCCTCCTCATCTTCAGAGCCAGCCCTGTCACATCCCCTGCCCCATTTCCGCAGTCACGTCCTCTGCTGGTGACCCTCCCTCATCCACACTGAGGGACCCTCTGGTGCCATTGGGCCCATCCGACAGCCCAGGGCCATCGCCCATCTCAAGGTCAGCTGGTGAGCAGCTTCCTGCCATCTGCACCCTTTGCTCCCCCTTGCAGCGTGACCTGACCTCACGGCTTACAGGGATTCCCGCAGGGACGTCTTGGGTGGGGGGGACACTATTCTCGACCCCAGATGGTACCTGGGGTAGTGGGAGGGGATGAAACCAGCAGGGAGTGTGTGCAGAGGGTGGAGCTTGGGGGCCATCAGAGGGGTATAGACGTGGATCTGAGGTGGGACTGCAGTGTGGAGCCGGCAGGGCCAGCGAGGGGGCTGAATGGGGGTCCCTGGGGCTCTGGGACACAGAAGCCGAGAAGGCAGCCATGGGGCTGAGGGGCGCAGGCCCCCAGGGTCCCGGGTCTGCTTCAGAGTCTGTGCTGCTCCCCAGCCTCCGCGCTCTGCCTGGCCACCTCTGCCTGCGACCGTGACTGTTGGCTACCCGAAGAGGACAAGCTGATGGCGGCCGGAGGCTCCTGGGGAGTGAGCTCAGCCCAGGGTCTTGATGAGGAAGGGTGAGCGTGGAGATGGAACCAGAGGATGCTCCCTGTGGTCGTATGTAACCAACTGTGGGAACTGCCTGAGCGTCCCACCGGGGAAAGAGGCCGCAGCTGCTGCTTTAGTGTCCGATGGGCGGGGTTTGGGGGGGGGGCGGTATCCTCACAGCCATACAGGGCCCTGTGCTGAGTGTCATGGAAATGCCCTGGACGCCCTGAGCTTTCACAATAGCGAGTCACAGAGAGCATGGGTCCCTTCCTGAAACCGTGCGCGCTCAGAGAAAATCAGGAAGGACACATGGGAAAATGCTGAGTGATGATTCCCAGGGGACTGATGCCGGGGGCTGCTTGCTTTCTCCCCAGTGGTGGTCTGTGATGATGGCCCCCCAAAGATGTCCCTCACCGTGGGGAGCCGAAGCCAGCCGCCCTCCTCGCTCCCCCTGTGTGGGGGGCCCCCAAAGAGCACGGGTGTGTCCATCGGCCAGGCAGCTCTGCACCTGCCTCTGACAGAGGGACAGACCCAGGTACGTGGGCACATGAGCGCCCAGTGATCTCACAGGTTCGAGTGCTAAGTCGATGGGAACCTCCAAGGAACCGCTTCACGGGGCATGATGGCAGGTGACAGTCCGGCAGAGACAGGAACGGGTGAGGGAAGGGGTGCGGGGCCGTGACCTGGGAGAGGGGGCAGCAGGGCCAAGCCCCGGGGGGTGGGGGCTTGTGCCACTTCGGCAGCACAGAGCAGGGGCCTCCGGGAGCCCCGGGCCTCTGAGAGGAGACGAGGCCCACGGCGGCTCCTATGGGTGACATCGTCCCTGTCTTGATCCTGCTCAGAAGCCTGGGGTCCGCCCGGTGTCTACTCCCCAACCCCAGGGCTGGTCAGCAGTCTAGCCCTGTCAGCGTCGCCACGACTCCTCTATCAGTTGCGTCCCGCACCCCGCCCTACCGGCCAGTCCCCGGTCTCACGTGACTTTGGGTGCTGGGGTCAGCCTCGCAGCACGAAGCTTGAAGGACCTTGCTGGCTGGGTGTGCTCAGCACGAGGACCGGGCGGGACAGAGAGTGGACACAGCAAACATCGTGGACGAGGGAGCGGGTGCTGCCGGCCTGCGTCTGCCACGGCACATCCCAGGCTCCCTCTTCCGGGCCCTCGGCTGTGCTCACGGTTGCTGACGGCCTCTGTCTGCGCAGGCCCCTGTCTGTGTCCTGGCCCCGCTCCCGGCTGGCACAGAGGGAAGGAGGCACTGCAGCCTGTGCTGGGTGCATCTCAGGGGCCAGACCCCTGGGGGAGGCTGTCGTGTGCCTCCCATGGCCGGCAGGACCTAGGGGTTGGGAGAGCAGAGCTGGACGAGCTGGACGGGCGTCTGGCTCAGCACCTTCCTCCAGCCCTGCAGTGGCTCCCTGCCCCCAGCGACACGCCTCCCGTCGCCTGCCCGGAGGACACCTGTTGGGACCTGGATTGGGGCGGTAGGGACAGGTTGGGGGAGTCACTGCTGGGGTCGCAGATGAGGGAGCCAGGCAGACCCCCCTGGGCTCTCAGCTCAGCCACTGAGTATGCGTTCGGGAAACTCACCAGCCTGCGCCTCAGCCTCTTCATCTGTAAAATGGGGCACTGGCCTCCCCCGTGGGAGTCTCGGGAGGGCGGGATGAGAGGCTGGTGGGATGCCGGTACCTGCTTGTTAAACGTGCGCATTCTGGGTGCACCAGGGGCTCACGATGACCCCACCGTTTGAGCTCCCGACGGGGAGCCTTCCCTTGGCGTCATTTCCCGCAGGGATCCACCTACACCAGTTTAGTCTGACTTGGGCGCAGAGAACTGCCTGAATTGGAAGAGCAGCCCCGGGCGGCTTTAGGCGCCCTGGAAGCCGGTTTGTGCCGAGTCAGCTCCGCGGCACGTGGGCAGTACAGCCCGAGGGCCGTCTCCCTGGGTCTGGGCTGTCCAACCTGTGCGGCGCTGTCCCCTTCCTCGACGAGAGTGACAGAAACCGGGAGAAACGGGAGCGACCTCTGTGAAGGGCTGAAGGAAAATAACTGCCAATAAAACCCCAGTGGTTCCTTCTTTGGGAAAAATCGACGGGGGTTGTCAAAGGTGCATGGAAATGTGAAGAACCGAGAACAGTCATGGCGATCTTGCAAAAACAGAGCTACGCTGGAGGGACTCACTGACGGTTTCATCCCTGTGATAAAGGGGCGTAATCGAGCCGGGGAGGTGTTGGCACCCGGACAGGCAGCCAGACCGAGAGGGTGGGACATCCAGAGCAGCCCCCGAGTCCCTGCGCTGATGGGGGAGGAAGGTGCCTCTGCAGGGGAAGCGTGCACTTTCCCGTTCAGGTGCGTGTCTTTGGGAAAGTGAGCGTCGCCCCCGGCTCTCTGCACACCCCAGCTCAGTCTATGATGGACCGCAGATCCGAATGTGGAGGTCAGAACAGAAAGCCTTTTGGAGGATAACGTAGAACACCATCTTCAGGGCTCGGGTGGGCGGGGGGAAGGCAGAGGTTTCTGCACCAGGACACGTGCGTTGAGTCCTACTCATAAAGACAGCATTGTAAGTTGGGCTGTAGTAGAATTAAGGATGTCAGCCCATCAAAGGCTACCGGTAAGAAGAGGAACCAGCGAGCTGAAAACGGAGGGGTTCGCAGTACGTACAATGGACAAAAATATCTGAATCTACGATAAAGAACAACTGCAAACCATTAAGAAAAAGGCAGATAAAACATACAAACGGGGAAAAGGCTTTAAAGAGACACCTCAGGAAAGAGGATACTCAGGATCGGGAAACCTGAAGAGGTGCTCGGCTTTCTCAGTCCGCGGGGAAGTGCAGATTGAACCACGCGCTCAGTCATTCAGCACCCACCAGAGGGAAGTCCTGAAATACGCCAGGTGTTCCAAGTGCTGTGGCAGCCGGAGCTCGTGGGGCGCCGCTGGGGCAAGCGGGTTCTGGCGCTTTGAGCCAAAGTTTGGGTCACACCGTCTGGCAGCATCTGCTGGCCGGCGACTCAGCACTCCCACTCCCGGGTGGACACCCAGCAAAAACGCGCACGTCGGGCACCCACTGGAAACCACTTAGGTGTCTCCAACAGCGAGCGGCCGACCCGAGCGCGAGGGAGAACTGCTCAGCAGTGACACGGCCTCGCGTAGCACACAGCGTGGGTGGATCCTGGGCGCGGGACTGCTGCGCGGGGCTGCCGGACAGAGGAGATGTGTCGTGTGTGCCGCCTTTGAGAAGGTCCCGCCCGGGCAGGGCCATCTGCGCCTGCGGGAGAAGGATGTGCTGCTTTGCGCCTGCGGGAGAAGGATGTGCTGCTTTGCGCCTGCGGGAGAAGGATGTGCTGCTTTCAGGAGGGATGTGGTGCTTGCGGGGGGCGGGCAGAGGCCTCAGAGCGCAGGTGCCGGTCTGTGTTTTCTGATCTGGGCAGCGGCTGCACGGCTGTGGCCGCTTCATGAAACTTCGTCCAGCTGCCCGGTGAGGGTACTTTCTCTACCTACTTAAGAAATTTACCAAATACTCCCCCCAGCTCAGGGCTGCGCAGTAAGACAATTCACAAGACTCCCTGGCACACAGGCGTGTTGGGAGAACCACGTGAGATGCCCGTCCACACGCACCGGGACTTCGAGTTCATTTATTTAACAAATATTCTCAGAACTCCTGCTCTGGGCTGGGTCCTGTTCTAGGCTCGGAGGAAGCGATCTCAAAGAATCCAAGCTGACCGCTAGGAGCTCACCATCCAGTGAAGGGTGCCCGGTGACTCGCACCCTGGGTTCTCTGTGCCAGGCTCTGAAACGGTGCTGCAGACACAGCCCCCGTCCCCACGCTGCTCCTGGGATGACGAGGACTCAAAGGCTAACACGAGTGTCACCAGGGGCAGAACCAGGGCTGTGGGAGCCCAGAGGAGTGTCGGACCCAGGCTGGGGAGGGGTGAATCTGGGAAGGCTTCCACGGGGAGGTGACCCTGGGATGAGCCTGAAGAACGTGTAGGAGGCTGGGGCTGGACTGGGGGTTGGTGTTGCCTCTGGGCCAGGGAGCAGGGTGTCCCACTGCCTGCAGTATTCTTTCACCAAAATACTCCTGCAGCTCACTCACTGCTTCCTCTCAGCCTTGGCTCAAATATCCTCCCCCGGGCCAGATGATCTGAGGCGGTTCACTTTTGCTTCTAGAAACAGGACTTTGTGTTCTGCCTGGCTGGACCCCAGGAGTCCGGCCCAGGGCCTGGTATGTCCTAGCAGCTCAAGAAATATTTGTCTAGCTGCTGCTCGGTCAGCTGGCTGACGTAGCAGCCAGGACCTCCGTGCTCTGGGCCGGCTTTTCTGTGCTTGCGAGATGGGCCTTTCGGCTAAAAATATGCCAGATTTTGCTGCTGGAGCTCAAGGTCCCAGTCTCAGCACTAACACTTAAATGTCCTGTGATTTTGGTCAGAACACATCTCTTCTCTGAGCCCTGGTTTCCCTTGTGTTTCAAGGGAGCTACACCTGCGCCCTACGCTTGGTCAGAGCCCGGCATACGGCAGGTGCTCAGCGGCTGCAGAAGACACTGTTATTTTGTACGAGGCCATTTATTGGAAGGATTGGGCTGCCTGAGTCTTGGCCAGTCAGGGCCGTGGCCACCGGCTTCAGCATGAGTACCCCTAGGGGCCAACACGTTGACCGACGGGCACAGCCGGCGAAACCCTTCTGTGCCGCTTGTCTGGACTCGGATCTCGTGACCCGGAATACACCGCAGGCTTCCTGTGACTAATCCCGCCTGCTACCTACCACCCCCAATCCCCCGCCCCACCCGGAGGCTGCCAGCTGCACCAACATTGTCTTCTATTTGTAAACAAACTGTCTGCTTTCCTTCTGCTGAAGACAAGAGAGACGTAAGTGGTGGGGGCCCGGCCCAGACTCTCTGCAGGTGGGACAGACCCCTCCTGGCCTCTGTCCCTGACAGCCTGGCCTTTGTGCTCCTCTGACTTCCCTGGGGCCTCTTACACAGCCATCATGAAGGTTCCGTGCGGGTGCTGAGGCTGAGGGGATCAACTGCTAAGAGCTAAGAGGGAGTCTCGAATAAGCTGGTTTCTATTCCCAGGAGGTCCCTGAGCTGCGGAGTTTAGGGGTGGGAGAGAGGAATGGGCCGACAGAAGGGAACCTGGTTCTGTGTGAGGATGAGAGACCCCGAGTCCCCGCGTGGCGGTGCGGGGCTGCGGCAGCAAGACCCTCAGGAAAACAGACCCTCTTTTTTCTCACACGTTCAGATCGGCACTTCTCAAATGATCTATGGGGAAGAACGGTTTCAAAAACTTCCCAATCTGTCAGAGCAATACCTTTGGAAAATACAGTAAACTGTTAGAAAATGAAATAAAAAGGTAGTCATTCAAAAGACAGGCTCATTTAAAAATCATTGTTTTAAGATTTAACAATAAACAAAATCTCTTTGTCAAGCTGTCACAAACGTTTCTGTCTACTCTCGATTTCTCTGCCTTTTTCCCCCCCGACCAGTCACAATGGTTTGCCAATGGCTCTGGGCCAGGGCTAGCTCGGGGTCATGCTGGCCCAGTGGGGTCAGCCTCAGGAAGATGGCTTGTACTTGGCCTGGGAAGGTGAGTTGCCTGGAGCTGAGAGGCCTGTGGGCCCTGGGGGTTGGGCATCCTGAGGGGGGTGGCTGGTGCCAAGTCCGTTGTGACCCTGAGAGATGATGGGGGTCACGGGCAGAAGTTTGCAGGTGGATGTGCTGCCTCTGAAGACAAGGAAGATGGTTGGGGAAGGAAGGTTTAACTTTGGGAGCGGGGGGTTCCCTTTGGACCGTGTGAAAAGTCAGTCTGATTAGACAGGTTTACATTCTTTCCTTTTTACACTGTCGTGTCTTTTAATTTCTCAACCTTCGGAGGGAATTCCATGATTCTTTACAACTTTGGCAGGAGGACCAAAGAGGGAAACGAGCGGTGGGGAGATAAACGGCAGTGGGGTTTGCTCCTTGCCCCTCTGATAGCCCAGGGCAGCCTGGCAGCTTCAACAGCACATCGAGAGGGGGTTGGATGGCTGCAGTGGGGCCTGGGCCTTGGACAGAACGTCTGTGAGCTGCCTAGGTAGGTTCACGGGGCCATAGGGAGCACTGGAAAGACCCCTCCTCCAGGAAGGGAGCAGTGGTTCAAGGGACAGGATGGGTCCTATAGGTAAACACCCCTATGTTTGCAGTACTCAAGAGGGAGGATAAAGCTGTCAGTAGAGGCACATTCATAGGAGCTACCACTTATTGAAAGCATTACATTCTCTCATTCAATTTCCATAACGGCACTGCAAATGGGGACAGTTACTTCCATTGTATAGGTGAAGAAACAGACCAAGAGAAGTGAACTGACTTGCCCATGTTACACAGCAGGTAAGCACCAACGCATTGATTTAACCCGATCAGGCTCCAGAGTGCAGGCTCCTTCTGATGCACCACACTGCCTTTTATTACGACTGAGCTCACGACACAAATGCAGACATATTCGGCCAAGGTTGAAATGCACTGGCTTATGCAAAAGGGGAACTGCCTTCTGCGTTCCTTCTGTGGGAATGGAGCCTGACTTTTTGTTCCCCTTCCAGTTCCAGGCTGTGAACTCCAGAAAGAGGGAGACTGTGTCTTTCTTGATTACCACTGAATCCCCAGGGTCTGGAATGGGTTTGGTGCATAATAGGTGCTCAATAAATGTTTGTGGAATGAATGAATGAGTGTACCTGTGGGGATCTAGGATCTATCCTCACAGTTACCCATCTTTCCAGCCATCCATCATCATCCATCCATCCATCCATCCAACCACCCACTCATCCATACACACACTCATCCATCTATCCATCCATCCTTTATCTACCCACCATCTAGCTGTCTATCCATTCACTCTCCCTTCCTTTCTTCCTCCTTCCCTCCCTCCTACCCTCCCTGATTTCTTCCTTCAGTTCAGCAAGATGTTATTGAACCAGGGACATTCCATGTGCTAAGCACTGTGTTATCCCAAGCGGTGTCCCTAGTGACATTTGCAGTAATGTAACCTTGTAACAGTGTAACTCGCGCTACCAAGCAGACAACTTCTTGAGCAGCCTGGCGTCTCTCCTAGCTGATCTCAGACATTGCATGAGGGCTTAGTGTACAGATGGAGCCTCTTCTTGATGGCGATGCTCTGTCACTCAGTTCATTACTGTCTGGAAAGAGAACGAACTTGAACAACTGCAGAAGGTGCCTAGTACTAGGTGACTGGTCATAATTACCAGACAGCCTTCAGTGCAGCTCTAACTGGTTGGGTGGCCCAGTGTTGCAGCCGCATAGCATTTGTTCCAAATGAACCATTAGCAATGAGTTATTTCCAGGATTTAAAAAAGGAGACAGCAGGAAGCCGCTTGACAGGTGAGACGGGACAGAAGCCTCCAGCAGACACAGGCAGTTTTTGGTTTCCTGCTGCCATGATTCATCCAGAAATTTATTTTGAAATTCATTTCTATCCAGTGGTAATCAGGGCCAGACCCTGGGGAAGTTCTCTCCCTTAGTGCCAGGGAGGGAGGAGGGGGAGGGAGCTGAGGGAAGGGCTGGCCATTTGGAGGGGAGGGGCACTGTCTCCTGGGTTTGGGAGGCAGTGGCAGGCATGTCCCAGCCCTCTCACCAACCTGCTGTGTGAGGTCGGGGCCCCCACCCTCTCTGGGCCTCCAAGTCCTCGCCTGAGGACAGGCTGGGTGGCTCTCTCGTCCTTCCAGCTCAGGTGTCCTCTGATGTTGACAGTCTCCTGGGTTCCTGCTCCTTCACAGAGTCTGTTTTCAGCCCCAAGAGGTCATGACCGGGGAGGGCACAGGCTCTGGGGTCCGGAACACCTGGCCTTGCCACGCACTCTGAGTAACCTGGGTCAGACCCTTCTGCCCTTACCTGCACAGGTACCCAGGGCAGCACCTCCTGTCTGCAGGAAGGAGGGAGGGTATGGCGGGGCTGCTGGGGGGGGGGCAGGGGCTGGGATGGAGGCCCTGCAGGGTCTGTGCACCCCTGGGGCCAAATAACAGAGGGGAGCCCCAGGCGCCTGTTGAGGGGGTCCGCTCCGCTTCGTCTCCAGCCCCCTCACCCAGAAAGCCCCCAAAGACATCCTGGTGGAGGCTTGTCCCTCCGGCCAGGAGGGGCCCAGGCGATTTGGCCCCCTCGTCCTCCTGCTGGTGGCCAGCCTCGAGGCCACATCAGCTGCAGGCCCACGGCTGGGAGGCGGCTCCCTCCTCTCAGGGTTTTCACGAGGTACAAACTCCTGGCAGGACGCGAAGAGGGCGGGCACCTGGGGAGAGAGAAGGAAAAAGTGACTTCCAAGAACTGAGTTGCATTCAGGAATCTCTTTGCTTTGACAGTGCCCCTTCCCTGTGCTGGCCCTCACTGGCCTGACTCTGCCCGTCCAGGCTTCAGTTGGGTGTTAGGGCAGAAGCGGGGCAGGAAACCTGCAGAGGATCTCCTGACTGGGCTGGTGTGGGGTGGACGGCAAAGGGGCTGGGTCAGGGGAGTTAGGGCTCCAGGCGGGACAGCAGAGCAAGGGGTCTAAAGTACCTTGGGGCAGTTTAACTTAACTTCCCGTCTGCAAAATGAGAAAGGGCCTTCCCGGTGCAGGGTGGCTGGGAGATGACCGACCGAGGGCACGGAGTAGCCTTTGCTGTGGACGCCTCTCTGCTCACAGCCCGCCTGCAGCCAGGCCCTGACTCTTATGGCACCCCAAGGTGCTTCTGGGACCCTCAGGCGGTCCACCTGTGGGGACAGAAGACAGCGTAGTGGGGGCTGCTGTAGGATTGTCTAGAACTTTCTCCAGTTCTTTCCAACCCTGGTGATCTGAGTGTAGGGTGGGATTGTGCCTGTGCTCTGGGGTCATTTGCCTGTTTCTGTCCCAGTGCCGCCTCAGCCGAGGACACGGGCAGGGGTGAGCGGTGCCCACCCTCTGGGAGGTGGGAGGCGAGTGAGTCGCATTAGGGACTGAAGCACCGTTCTAGGAAGATAAAAGGACCCTCTGCTGAACCCTCATGCTCGGCACCACGTCTGACCTGTGTTGGGGGCTGAGCAGACTTGGGGAGTGGATGAGAGAGCCCCCCCATGGTCAGCAGGACCACAGCCCCGTTTCTGGAGAGCTCAGAGGCACCTGGCACCTTGGCTGTGAGAGGACTCATTCAGCCGCTTACTGGGTGGTCCTGGATCCTGCAATCAATCTCTTGGAATGTCATCTTCAGAGAGCCAGACGGATTGTGCCAACTAGAGCTCTGGGTGGGAGTAGTGGCTGGCGTGGTCGCCCTTCTGGGGCACCAACTTTGTGAGACCCTGGGTGAGCCCCTTCTCTTGGGGCCTGAATTTCCCCATCTGTAGAGGGATGGGGAATGAGGACCATCCTCTGAGCCTCTGGTGGGAAGGAGATGCGGCACAGAAGTCTGGTGCGGAGTTGTGTTGGGGAAGGAGTGGGCTTGGTGAGACCCCAAGAGACGGGCTGAAGGGAAGAGCAGGTGAAGTTGGAGCTGCAGGCATGGCCAGTGAAGTGGAGTGGAGGTACCGGAGTAGAAAATTAGGAATGTTCCTTAAAGGGGGACAGATAGCGGGTGCTCACCCCCTTAACCTCTCCTCTTCCCTTCTTCTTGGTTGGGATGCATATGTGCTAGTCGGAGCTGTAGCAGCCAGATTATGACTTTGAAGATACATACCGCACAGTGAGTATGTGGAAGCAGGAAGGGAGCAGGCTCTGGGGTCTCTGCTGACCTCATGTCTCCTGACATCTTTTACCTGAGAAAGTAAACTGCTGGACTCTTTAAGCCACTTAATTCTGTTTTCTGTTGTGTGCAGCCATACCTGGTCCTACCTTGCTTGGCCATCCTTGGGGCTCAACTCGATACAGGACCAGATGGTACGAGCAGAAGGGAAGGAGGGGAGGAAACGTTAGGGGTTCCAGAAAGAATGTGAAGTAGCTACTGGAGAAGCCGATTCAGCATGTCTTTACTATTTTGTAGGAAATCCTGTCTGGGCTAAACCTACCAATATTACCAATATCAGGAATGAGAGAGGTGACGTCACTACAGATTTCACAGATATTAAAAGGAAAATAGGGAACAGTACGTACAACTTCATAAAACGCAACAACTTAGCTACAGTGGACACATTCCTTGAAAGACATGAACTACCGAAGCTTAAAAAGAAAAAGATTCTCTTTTCAGAGTGTAGCCCTGTAGCTATTAGAGAAATTGAATTACCCCAAAGAGAACATTCAGGCCCAGGTGGTTTCACTGGAAAATGCTACCAAAATCTAAGGAAGAAATAACACCAATTATCCCCAGACTCTTCTGGAAAATAGAAGAGGAAGGAATATTTCTCAACTCCTTCTATGAAGCCAGCCTTATCCTGATACCAAAACCAGACAACGACATTACAGAAAGTACAGACTAACTTCTCTTATGATCGTAAGTGAAAAAATTTTAAACAAATTGAATGCAATAATATATAAATAGAATAATATGTTATGACCAAGCCAGATTTATCCCAGGAATGCAAGGTTGGTTTAACATTTTAAAAGCAATCGATGTAATATACCACATTAATAATCTGAAAATGAAAACCCACATGATCATCTCAATAGACGCAAAAAAAGCTTTGATAAAACCCAACATGTATTTTTGATAAAAACTCTCAGCACAGTAGGAATAGAAGGGAACTTCCTTCAGCTGATCAAGGACACCTTTAAAACACCCCTGTTCATATCGTACTTTGTGGAGGAAGACAGACTGCCTCTGAGAAGAGGGACAGGACAAGGTTATATGCTGCCCCACTCCTGGTCAGCATTGTACTGAAGGGCCGGCCAGTGCAAGGAGGCAACAGAAAGAAATAAAGGGCATGCATATTGGAAATGAAGAAGTAAAGCTGTCTTTTTCACATACACCATGGTCATCTATGTAGGAAATCTGATGGAATCTACAAAAAAGCTATTAGAACGAATAAGTGAGTTTAACAAGGTTGCAGGATACAAGTTCAACATATAAAGCCATTTTTAATACACTAGCAATGAATGATTGGAAATTGAAATATAAAAGAACCATTTACGAGAACATCAAAAAGTACGAAATACTTAGGAATAAATCTGACAAAAGAGATGAAAGGCTGGTGCACTGAAAACTTCCAAATACTGCTGAAAGTAAAGACCTAAAGACACAAAAGAGGTTAAGATGACTCTTCTCCCCAAACTTATCTGTAGATTCGACGTAATCCCAGGCAAGCTCTCAGTGGGCTTTTTAGTAGAAATTGACAAACCGATTCTAAAATTCATATGGAAATGCAAAAGACCCAAAGTGTCCAAAACAAGTTGAAAAGAACAAAGCTGGGAGTTCCCTGGTGGCCCAGTGGTTAGGGCTTGGTGCTTTCACTGCCCAGGATGCTGGTTCAGTCCCTGGTTGGAGAACTAAGGTCCTGCAATCCACGTGGTACAGCCAAACAAACAAACAAGGCGAAGCTGAAGTATCCACTATTTGAAGGAGGACACACACAGCACAGTATCTCATGACATCCTTCCAAGGAGCCCAAGAGGAAGCAGGTGTAGGGAAGTTGTCACCTTACCCAGATCCCACAGCTCGTGGGTGCTGGGCTGGAGGCTCAGGTGGGCGGGGCCATGCCCGCTCTGCTCACTTCTGCATCCTCAGCTTCTAGCCTCGTGCCTGACACATAGCAAGGGCTTAGCAAATAATAGCAGTAAGAATCATAACAGCCAGTGGTCAGTGAGCACCTTCTCCACACCTGGCATTGTCTAAGCACTTTATATCAATATCAACCCTGTGTAGACAGAGTGGGAGCGGCAGAAGGCATTTTTCCTCACCTAGTCTCCTTAAGGAGGGATTTTCCTAAACCTGCCTGGAGGAGAGAGCTCTTCCCTGCTGGGGGAGCAGGCCGTGCACGAGCTTCTCCGCTCTCTGTCCCCTCTGAGTTTGCAGCGTGGTCGGACGTGTCCCCTCCAAGTTCGCAGCATGGTCAGCTCCACCTGGTGGCCGGGTTTCGGGGCAGCCCCGACAGGAGGCCTGCAGGGGTGACTGCTGCCCGTGGCCCGACGATAGCCTAACCCTGGTGGGCGGCACTAGGAAGCCGCTGCTGCTACCCATTCCAGGATTGTTCTTCTGAATCCAGCCTTGTTTGTCTGTTTTAAGTAATAAAGCTGATGCTTTATTCCCAATCCCACCTGCCTGATTTCTTTGTCCCCAGTTGGCTCCATTCTTGGGCAGGACAGACGAGCTTGATCAGTGAAGACCTCCTCCCTCCGGGAAGTAATCCACACGCCATCCCTATGGGGCAGGCACTATTTTTTTTTTTTTTGGCTGCATTGGGTCTTCTTTGCTGTGTGCGGGCTTTCTCTAGTTGTGGCGAGAGGGGGCTGCTCTTCGTTGCGGTGTGTGGGCTCTAGGCGCGCGGGCCTCAGTAGCTGTGGAGTGTGGGCTCAGTAGCTGTGGCTCGCGGGCTCTAGAGCACAGGCTCAGTAGTTGTGGCGCATGGGCTTAGTTGCTCCATGGCATGTGGGATCTTCCCGGACCAGGGCTCGAACCCGTGTCCCCTGCATTGTCAGGCGGATTCTTAAGCACTGTGCCACCAGGGAAGCCTGTGGGCACTATTATTATCCTCATTTTTCAGATGAAGAAATGGAAGCACAGGGCTTCCATTGAAGCACAGAGAGATGAACAAATGAATGAATGGATGGATGAACAAATGAAAGGCCAGTTTGCCTCCTGGGCTCTGCCGTGAACTACCTTGCCTTTGACATGAAGAGCCGGGTTTGGCCGGAGGGAGGTGGGTGGGTCAGTAGCTGGCTCGGTGCAGACCATCTGGGGGCTGGACAGCAGCTGCCTTGGGCCTTTTGCTGTGACTGGCCGGACAGAACCCCCCAGGGCCCATCAGCTCCTCTCTCAGCAATGGGGTCTCAGCCCGGGACTTGGGTGGGCTCCATCCTCTCTGACCCCCTGCTCCTATCACAGGCTGGACACAGAAAGGGCAAGAAAGTCGTGTTGAAAGCACCGGTGGGTTTTAAACACGTCAACTTTTCTGTTCTGACTTTTAGTGCAGGAGAGGAAGCTGAAGGCCTGGGTCCCTATGCTGACGCTGCTTAGCTGTGTCCCCAGTGGGGCGATGGGAAACAAGGTGGCAATGAGCAGCCCACCCTCCGCGCCGGGCTCCGGGCTGCCGCCGAGGGCTGGAGAGTGCTCTCGGCAGGAATTCAGCCGCGCTGCTCCGGGGCCATCTGGAGAAGCCCTCTCCAGGGCCCGCCCGTTAGTGCTTGTACCTCCAGCGGGAGGTTGCCAGGGCTGATTTTCCACTGTGAAGAGAGACGCCCTGGAAGGGATGGGGTGGCCACGCGGACTGGAGCCCCGATTCCAAGCCAAGCCTGGGCTGCTCTTCCTTTTAACTGCCTGCTCCCCGTCGCGATGGCCGAAGCTGTGTCCTCTGGCTGTCCTGGGATGTGGAGCTGCTTTCTGTTCAGCAAACACAAACACCCCCCGGGGCAGACCCAGTTCCGGCCCACAGGAAGCCTTCCATCTACTGGGGGAAACAGACAAGGAAAGAGATGGTCACAACATCCACAGTCAGCATTGCAGCTATAATCATTTATGGAGTTTTTGTAATATTCTAGGAAGCTTATAAAGATTCCTTATTTAATTCTATTTTTTTTAAGTTGTCAAGTTATTTATTTTAAAATTTATTTATTTTTGGCTGTGGTGGGTCTTCGTTGCTGCACACGGGCTTTCTCTAGTTGTGGCGAGCAGGGGCTACTCTTTGTTGCAGTGCATGGGTTTCTCATTGTCGTGGCTTCTCTTGTCGTGGAGCACGGGCTCTAGGCATGCAGGCTCAGTAGTTGTGGCTCATGGGCTCAGTAGTTGTGGCTCGTGAGCTCTAGAGCTCAGGCTCAGTAGTTGTGGCACACAGGCTCAGTAGTTGTGGCTCGTGGGCTCAGTAGCTGTGGCACGTGGGCTCAGTAGTTGGGGCACACGGGCTTAGTTGCCCTGTGGCATGTGGGGTCTTCCTGGACCAGGGCTGGAACCCGTGTCCCCTGCACTGGCAGGTGGATTCCAAACCCCTGGGCCACCAGGGAAGCCCCTCCTTATTTAATTCTTACCACAACCTTTAGGGCATACATTATTACCCTTGTTTTATAGACAAGGGAACTGAGCTAATAGAAGTTAAGGAATTTTCCCAAGGTCACACAAGTGAAAGAGAAGGATTTCAACCTTTCACGACCTACCCCAGTTTATCAGACTTCATTTCTGTGTTTTCTGCTGTGGCAGAGGGAAGCAGAGAGGCTGCAGGAGCCCAGAGGAGACACCAAACCCAGGCCTGGCATCAGAGAAGTCTGCCTGGGAGCAGTGAGCACATTGGGTATTGAAGGATGAATAGGAGTTGGTTAAGGGGTAGGAGGGCATTCCGGATCGCAAGTCAGAGAGCTGGTCTTGGCTCCCCTCTGTCATTTAGTGTGGAAAGGGCAGGCACTTTCACAGATGGGGCTGAACTAATTGCTTGTCTGTGTGGGCAATGAAGACGTAGGGCCCTATCGTACACAAAGCAAATTCTGGATGCATTAGAGACCTACATGGGAAAAGCAAAACTCCAAAACGTTGAGAAGAACATCCAGGAGAATGTTCTTGTGATCTCAGGTTAGAGAATGCTTTCTTCACCAGGAGAGGAAAGTCCAGACCATAAACGGAAATAGCGATGTACAGCGTGTGCTGCAGGGTGCCGACGGCACAGTCGGGGTCGTTCACACGGCACATGCCTGCGAAGGGCAGCCTCCGGTGCTCACCGTGCCCTTCCGGAAGCCGGGTGCCTCCCTCCTCTCGGCCACGGGCCCCTTCTCCTGCTAGTTCTTCGCTCACACTCACTCATTTCTTCCTTCAGCGCGGCTTCTGCCCGGAGGCCTCCTGCTGGGACGTGGCGCCCCCTCACTGCTCTGGGGCTCGGCCTGGGATCGGGACACACCACAGCTGAGAGGCCCCAACAGGCGATTCTGTGCAGTTCGCACCATGGGGCTGTCGCAGAATGCTTGTCCCGGGTTCTCGGCAAGTGTTGGGAGACTTCATCGCAGTTTGCCTGGTAGCAGCACCCAGCACGTGCTCATCAGATGTCATCCTGATGTGGACATGCCAGTTTACGTGGCGAATCCCACGTGGTGCAGGCTGCACGCTCACGCACAGTAGGACCTGTAGGTTTTGGTCTGGGATGAGTTGGTTCTTCCCCATGGACGCCTTGCCCACGTGCTGTCCCGGGGTGGGGCTGGCTGTCAGGAGGGCTTCCCAGGGGAGGTGCTTCCCAAGGTGACACAAGGTTCAGAATCCATCTGCATGGAGGCCCATGGGACTCACGGAGGCTGAAAACTCACAGCCTCTCAGTAAGGCCCCTCCAGGGAACCCTGCTCAAAAGGACGCAGGCCTTCCTGTGAGCCAGAGAAGTTTCTGGGCCACGGGAGAGGCAAAGGGCAGCAGAGAAAGCAGGACAGAAGGAAAATGCATTTCAAAAAAGGCTCAAGAATTTGCTGCTCAGGAAATATTTCTGGAAAAGTTCAATGGGGCACTGTGTGGAATCTCAAATATTCCCAGTTTAAGAGGAAGGAAGGATTGTGTTCCCAGGGTGTGAGGGCCGGAGAGGCCTCCGGAGCTGGCCTGGGGAGGGCCGAGGTCGGCAGTGGAGGGGGCTCGAGCAGGGAGGGTGCCTGGGGAGGGCGGATATCAGGCCAGAGCTGAGCTCAGAGCGTGGACACTTGGGGCGACCTTGCTCTGCCACTCGCTCACCCCGCTTGTGCAGAGCTGCATGGTCCACAGCCCTGGGCCCCGGCTTCCTCCTTCAGTGAAGCCCCTGGCAGCACACTGCCCGTGTCAGCTGCAGGAATGATTAACCAGCACAGCGTCCTGACTCTTAGACATGGACCACTGCGAGACGCTCCCTCGTCTACCTGCCGCTAAGAGACAAAGCCCGCTGCCCGGAAACCAGACCCGGCGCTTTCATCTCAGCGCCAGACCCCACCTTTCTGGAGACACGCTTAGTGGCCGTGAACTGGGCTGCATGCTGAGAGGGGTCTGGGCGACCGCCTGAGAGGGGAGGATGCGGGTGTCCACGGCAAAGTCGGGACAGGCAGTGAGGGTGATGGTCTCATTGCCTGGGTGCTGGAGTCTTGGCACCTCCTGTTTCTGTCTTCCTGGGGCTCCTTGGGGAAGCAGGGCTGGCTGCTCCGTGCGCTCCCGGCTCCCTCCTGGACCCGGCCTGGTGCCCACACATCACAGGTCGAGTGTCAGGACTCTCGCCTCTGGGGAGCTGGTGTTTCCTCTCCTCCTTGGCCCAGGGGTCCAGTCAGCCACCCCAGAGCTGCCCGTGGTCTCCCCCAGCCGTAACCCCTGGCCACCAGTGACTTACTTTCCATCACCACGGTTCTGTCTTTTCCAGAACATCTTATAGATGAAATAGGACATTGGGATTATCTGAAGAAGACTTCGAGCAACGACTGTGAAAGAAACCCAAGGGGACAGGGAGGCCTGGAGAATGGCTTCCTTCCTCAGCGAGATGCCCTGGGGACCAGCCCAGGAGTTTCCTGTGTCAGCGGGGCCTTCCTTTGTCCACTGGGTGGCTCTCGTTGTACAGATGTAACCTCGTTCGTTTATCTGTTTACCCACTGAAGGACATTTGGGTTGTCTCAAGCTTATGTCTTGCCAAATGTGGGACGTTTTCAGCAACTATTTCTTGAGATTTTTTTCTGCACTGCCCCCTCCCTCCTCTCTGTCTGGGACTCTGATGACACAAACTTACATTATTCCTCACAGGCCTGTGAAACTTTATTCAGTTTTTTTCCTTTTTTTAAAAAGAAATTTTTGGCTGTACTGTGCGGCATGTGGGATCTTAATTCCCCAACCAGGGATGGAACCCGCACCTCCTGCAGAGGGAGCTCCGAGTCTTAACCATGGGACCGCCAGGGAAGTCCATTTTTTTCCTTTTATTAAATTGCATTTTTTATTGAGATATAATTTATGTAACATAAAAGTCACCGCTTTAACCATTTTAAAGTGCGCAAATCAGTGGTTTTAGTATATTCACGTGTTGTTCAATCATCACCATTATCTAATTCCACAATATTTCTATCATCCCAAGAGGAAACCCCACACCTGTTAGTGGTCATTCCCAATTCCCCCCTCTCCCTCATCCCCTCGTGACCCCTAACCTGCTTTCTGTCTCCATAAGTTTGCCTACTATGAACATTTATAAATGAAATCCTCTAATATGTGGCCTTTGTGTCTGGCTTCTTTCAGTTAGCCTAATGTTTTCAAAGATTCATCCATGTTGTAGCTATGTCAGTGCATCATTCCTTTTAATGGTTGAATAATCTTCCATCGTCTGGATGGACCACATTAAAAAAAATCTGGGCTTCCCTGGTGGCGCAGTGGTTGAGAGTCCGCCTGCCGGTGCAGGGGACGCGGGTTCGTGCCCCGGTCCGGGAAGATCCCACATGCCGCAGAGCGGCTGGGCCCGTGAGCCATGGCCGCTGAGCCCGTGCGTCCGGAGCCTGTGCTCCGCAACGCGAGAGGCCACAGCGGTGAGAGGCCCGCGTACGGCAAAAAAAAAAAAAAAAAAAAAAAAAAAAAAAATCCATTCGTTGGTGGACATGTAGGCTGTTTCCACTTTTTGGCTGTTGTGAATAATGCTTCTATGAACATTTATGTGCGGGTTTTTGTGTGGACCTATGTTTTCATTTCTCTTCATTTTTCTTATATACTTAGGAGTAGAATTGCTGTGTCACATGAAAATTCCATGTTTAACTTTTGGAGGCACTGAGAACTTTTCCACAGTGGCTGCCCCGTTTGACATGCCCATCACCAGTGCACAAGGGTTCCAATTTCTCCACATCCTAACCAGCGCCAGCTGTTTCTAGCCATCCTAGTGGGTGTGAAGTGATGTCTCACTGTGGTTTTGATTTGCATCTCCCTGATGACTAATGACGTCGAGCATCTTTTCACGTGCCTGTTGGCCATTTATACATCTTCTTTGGAGACATGCCTTTCGGATCCTTTTTGCTCATTTTAAAGTTGGATTATTTGGGTTTTTCATGGTTATATTCTAGACAGCAGATAGCTATCAGATAAATGGTGTGCCAATATTTCTTCCTACTCTGTGTGTTGCCTTTTCACTTCCTTGAGAATGTCCTTGACAGCAAGTTATTAATTTTTTAAAATAGATCTTTATTGGAGTATGATTGCTTCACAATACCGTGTTAGTTTCTGTTGTGCAACAAAGCGAATCAGCCATATCCATACACATGTCCCCATATCCCCTCCCTCTTGAGCCTCCCTCCCACCCTCCCTATCCCACCCCTCTGGGTCATCGCTAAGCACTGAGCCGATCTCCCTGTGCTATGCTGCTGCTTCCCAGCAGCCAACTATTTTACATTCGGTAGTGTATGTATGTTGATGCTTCTCTCACTTCGCCCCAGCTTCGCCCTCCTACCCCATGTCATCAAGTCCATTCTCTATGTCTGCCTCTTCATTCCAGCCCTGCAACTAGGTTCATCAGTACCATTTTTTTTTTTAGAGCCCATATATATGTGTTAGCATACGGTATTTGGTTTTCTCTTTCTGACTTACTTCACTCTGTATGACGGACTCTAGGTCCATCCACCTCACTACAAATGACTCAATTTCGTTTCTTTTTATGGCTGAGTAATATTCCATTGTATATATGTGCCACATCTTCTTTATCCATTCCTCTGTTGATGGACACTTAGGTTGCTTCCATATCCTGGCTATTGTAAATAGAGGTGCAGTGAGCATTGTGGTACATGACTCTTTTTGAATTATGGTTTTCCCAGGCTATATGGCCAGGGGTGGGAATGCTGGGTCATATGGTAGTTCTATTTTTAGTTTTTTTAAGGAACCTCCATACTGTTCTCCATAGTGGTTGTATCAATTTACATTTCCTTCAACAGTGTAGGAGGGTTCCCTTTTCACCACACCCTGTCCAGCATTTATTGTTTCTAGCTTTTTTGATAATGGCCCTTCTGACTGGTGTGAGGTGATACCTCATTGTAGTTTTGATTTGCACTTCTCTAATAATTAGTGATGTTGAGCATCTTTTCATGTGCCTCTTGGCCATCTGTATGTCTTCCTTGGTGAAATGTCTATTTAGGTCTTCCACCTGTTTTTTAACTGGATTGTTTGTTTTTTGGATATTGAGCTCCATGAGCTGTTTGTATATTTTGGAGATTAATCCTTTGTCTGTTGTTTCATTTGCAAATATTTTCTACCATTCTGAGGGTTGTCTTTTTGTCTTGTTTATGGTTTCCTTTGCTATACAAAAGCTTTTAAGTTTAATTAAGTCCCATGTGTTTATTTTTGTTTTTATTTCTGTTAGTCTAGGAGGTGAGTCATAAAAGATCTTGCTGTGGTTTATGTCAAAGGGTGTTTTTCCTGTTTTCCTCTAAAAGTTTTATAGTGTCTGGTCTTACATTTAAGTCTTTAATCCATTTGGAGTTTATTTTTGTGTATGGGGTTAGGTAGTTTTCTAATTTCATTCTTTTACATGCAGCTGTCCAGTTTTCCCAGCACTACTTATTGAAGAGGCTGTCTTTTCTCCAGTGTATGTTCTTGCCTCGTTTGTCGTAAATTAGGCGCCCATATGTGTGTGGGTTTATCTCTGGGCATTCTATCCTGTACCATTGATCTATATTTCTGATTTTGTGCCAGTACCATACTGTCTTGATTACTGTAGCTTTGTGGTATAGTTTGAAGTCGGGGAGCCTATTCTTCCAACTCCATTTTTCTTTCTCAAGATTGCTTTGGCTATTCGGGGTCTTTTGTGTTTCCATAGGAATTGTAAGATTTTATGTTCTAATTCTGTGAAGAATGCCATTGGTAGTTTGATAAGGATTGCATTGAATCTGTAGATTGCTTTGGGTAGTACAGTCATTTTCACAATATTGATTCTTCCAATCCAAGAACTTGGTATATTTCTCTGTCTGTTTACGTTATCTTTGATTTCTTTCATCAGTGTTTTATAGTTTTCTGAGTACAAGTTTTTCACCTCCTTAGGTAGGTTTATTCCTAGGCATTTTATTCCTTTTGTTGCAGTGGTAAATGGGAGTGGGTCTTTAATTTCCCTTTCTGATTTTTCATTGTTGGTGTATAGGACTGCCAGAGATTTCTGTTCATTAATTTTGTATCGTGCAACTTTACCAAATTCATTGATTAGTGCTAGTAGTTTTCTGGTGGCACCTTTAGGATCTTCTATGTATAGTATCATGTCATCAGCAAATAGTGACAGTTTTACTTCTTCTTTTCCAATTTGTATTCCTTTTATTTCTTTTTCTTCTCTGATTGCTGTGGCTAGGGCTTCCAAAACTATGTTGAATAGAGTGGCGAGAGTGGACATCCTTGTCTTGTTCCTGATCTTAGAGGAAATGCTTTCCGTTTTCCACCATTGAGTATGATGCTTGCTGTGGGTTTGTTGTATATGGCCTTTATTCTGTTGAGGTAGCTTCCCTCTGTGCCCACTTTCTGGAGAGTTGTTATCGTAAATGGGTGTTGAATTTTGTCAAAAGCTTTTTCTGCATCTATTGAGATGATCATACGGATTTTATTCCTTAATTTGTTAATGTGGTGTATCACATTGATTGATTTGGGTATATTGAGGAATCCTTGCATGCCTGGGATAAATCCCACATGATCATGGTGTATGATCCTTTTAATGTGTTGTTGGATTCTGTTTGCTAGTATTTTGTTCAGGATTTTTGGTTCTATGTTCACCAGTGATATTGATCTATACTTTTCTTTTTTTGTGATATCTTTTTCTATTTTTGGTATCAGGGTGATGGTGGCTTCATAGAATGAATTTGGGAGTATTTCTCACTCTGCAATTTTTTGGAATAGTTTGGGAAGGATCGGTGTTAGCTCTTCTCTAAATGTTTGATAGAATTCGCCTGTGAAGCCACCTGGTCCTGAACTTTTGTTTGTTGGAAGATTTTTAATTGCGGGTTCAATTTCATTACCTGTGATAGGTCTGTTTATATTTTCTAATTTTTCAGTCTTGCAAAATTGTACCTTTCCAAGATTTTGTCCATTTCTTCGTGGTTGTCCATTTTATTGGCATATAGTTGTTCGTAGTAGTCTCTTATAATCCTTTGTATTTCTTCAGTGTCAGTGTGATTTCTCCGTTATCATTTCTAATTTTATTGATTTGCATCCTCTCCCTTTTTTTCTTGATGAGTCTGGCTAAGGGTTTTTCAATTTTGTTTATCTTCTCAAAGAACCAGCTTTTAGTTTTATTGACCTTTGCTATGTTTTCTTCATTTCTATTTCATTTATTTCTGCTCTGCTCATTATGATTTCTTTCCTTCTACTCACTTTGGGTTTTCTTTGTTCTGCTTTCTCTAGTTGTTTTAAGTGTAGGGTTAGATTGTTAATTTGAGATTTTTCTTGTTTCTTGAGGTGAGATTGAATTGCTATAAACTTCCCTCTTAGAACTGCTTTTGCTGCATCCCATAGGTTTTGGGTCATCATGTTTCATTGTCATTTGTTTCTATGTATTTTTAAATTTCTTCTTTGATTTCTTCCATAATCTCTTGGTTATTTAGTAGCACACTGGTTAGCCTCCATGTATTTGTGTGTTTTACAGTTTTGTTTTTCCTGTAATTGATTCCCAATCTCATAGAGTTGTGGTCAGAAAAGATGCTTGATATGATTTCAATTTTCTTAACTTTTCTGAGGCTTGATTTGTGACCCACAATGTGATCTATCCTGGAGAATGTTCCATGTGCACTTGAGAAGAAAGTGTATTCTGCCACTTTTGGGTGGAATGTTCTATAAATATCAATTAGATCTATCTGGTCTATTGTGTCATTTAAAGTTTGTGTTTCCTTATTTATTTTCTGTTTGGATGATCTGTCCATTGGTGTAAGTGGGGTGTTAAAATCCCCCACTATTATTGTGTTACTGTCGATTTCTCCTTTCATGGTTGTTAGCATTTGCCTTATGTATTGAGATGCTCCTCTGTTGGGTGCATAAACATTATAATTGGTATATCTTCTTCTTGGATTGATCCTTTGATCATTACATACTATGCCTCCTTATCTCTTGTATCACTCTTTATAAATTATTAATTTTGATGGAGTCCAGCGTATATATTTTTTCTTTTATTGATTATGCTTTTGGTTTTATATCTAAAAAAACTGTTGTCAAATCTGAGGTCACAAAGTCTTATACCTATGTTTCGAGTTAGTAGTTTTAGCTCTTACATTGAGTTCTTTGTGTTAATTTTGAGTTAATTTTTGTATATGGTGTGAGGTAGGGCTCCAAATTCATTATCTTTTGCATGTGGCTGTCCAATTACTCCTCCACTATCTGTTAAAAAGTCTATTCTTTCCCCATTGCGTGGTCTCGGTGTCCTTGTAGCAAATCAATTGGCCATAAGTGTATGGGTTATTTCTGGTCTCTAGCTTCTACTCCTTTTGATCTATTTGTTAATCCTCATACCAGAACCACACTGTCTCAATGATGCTAGCTTGGTAGTAAGTTTTGAAGCCATGAAGGGTACATCCTCCAACTTTGTTATTCTTTTTCAAGGTGGTTTTGGTTATTTGGCCTCCCTTTCAATGAGCTTTAGTGTCAGTGTATCCATTTCTGAAAAACAGCAAGTTAGAATTTTGATGGTGATTGCATTGAATCTGTAGATCATTTTAGGGAGTATTGCCTAAAATATTAAGCCTTCCAATCTATAAACACAAGAAGTCTTCCCATTTATTTAGGTCTTTAATTTCTTTCAACACTGTTTTTTATTTTAATATGTATTTATTTATTTGGTTGTGCCAGGTCTTAGTTGCGGCAAGTGGGCTCCTTAGTTGCAGCATGCAAACTCTTAGTTGTGGCATGCATGTTGGCTCTAGTTCCCTGACCAGGACTGAACCCAGGCCTCCTGCATTGGGAGCATGGAGTCTTATCCACTGTGCCACCAGGGAAGTCCCTCAACACTGTTTTGAAGTTTGGTTAAATTTATTCTTTGGCTAAATTTATTCTTAAGTATTTCATTCTTTTTGATGCTATCAATGGAATTATTTTCTTGGATTGTCCATGGCTAGTGTTTAAGAATACAACATATTTTTGTGTGTTGATCTCATATCCTACCACCTTGCTCCCCTTTTTAGTGACTCAGATGTTTCAGTGGATTCTTAAGGTTTTCTATATATAAGATCATGCCATATGTGAATCAAGATAGTTTTACTTCTTCTTTTACAATCTGGTTCCCTTTTATCGTTTTCTTCACTAATTGTCCTGGCTATAACTTCTAGGATGATGCTCAGTAGAAGTGATGCTCTTGCCTTGTTCCTGATCTTAGGGAAAATCATCCAGTCTTCATCACTGAGTATGATGGTAGCTGTGCTTGTCTCATAGACACCCTTAATCAGGTTGAGGAAGTTCCCTTCTGTTCCAGTTTGTTGAGTGTTTTCATCATAAAAGGGTGTTGGATTTTATGATCATTTTTCAATCTTTTTTATCTCTTTTGTCCATACTGGATAATTTTTATTGCTCTATCTTCAAGTTCACTCACTTATTCTCCCATCATGTTCGTTCTGCTACTGAGTCCATACAATGAGTTTTTTATTTTGATAATTGTATTTATTTTCAGTTCTAACATTTTCATCTAGTTCTTCTTTATATCTTCTATTCCTTTGCCTAGATTTTTAATCTTTTTTTTCAGTAGTGTTCACCTTTTCTTCTTGGGTTATTTTTGCAATATTTGCCTTAAGTTTTTTTTTTTTTTGCTGTACGTGGGCTTCTCACTGTTGTGGCCTCTCCCATTGTGGAGCACAGGCTCCAGACGCACAGGCCCAGCGGCCATGGCTTACGGGCCCAGCCACTGGGTTCCTCCCGGACCAGGGCACGAACCCGTGTCCACTGCATCGGCAGGCAGTCTCTCAACCACTGCGCCACCAGGGAAGCCCTGCCTTAAATTTTAATCGGACAATTATGACATCTTGGCCTTGCTATCTGTTGGTGGTCTCTTCCCAGGTAAGTGGAAGTTTTCCTGGTTCTTTGTATGCCACGTAATTCTGGATTGTATCCTGGACATTCAGAATGTTATGTTATGAGACTCTGAGTCTTGTTTAAATCCTATGGAGAACATTGATATTTTTGTTGTAGCAGGCAATGGATCCGGCTGGGTCCAGCTCACAAGGATCCACCAGCTTTCTGTGGGTCGTGGTTTTAACATCAGTTCTGTTTTCAGTCTTTGCAGTGATTTATCCTGTGTGTGCACCACCCAGTGGCCAGTCCAGGACCTAAGAGGCGGTCTACCTTAAATGGGTTCTCAATGTCTTGTTTGGCTGTTTATGGTCAGCCAAACAAGGTCTACATGTGTGCAGCCCAGGGGGCAAGCCAGGGGTTCAGGAACAGTGTTATGATGTCAGAGTCCAAGTTCCTTCCTCTTCATGATGTTCCCTGAGGTCCCCTCCTCTGTCTTTTAGCTGAAAGGCTAGGGCTCTGTTTACCTTGTTTTGCTATACATTCCCTGAGACTACACCTGAGTCTAGGGCCAAGTAGTAGGAGGACAGGGGAAAAAGCAACTGGTTTTGTCCCACCCTCTTGGGATTTCAGCTCCTCTGACTGGCAGAGGAAGGTGTGGGCACCTGTGGGCTCCCACTGCCACAGCTGTTAGTGCTGCCGCTGTGGTCTGAGAGAAGCCTGGGTACAGCCCACCTGCCAGCACGGGTGGAGGCCTGGCACCTGGAACTCCGTCCTCAGATACAGCCCCCACATTCTTCCTTAGCTGTCATCAGTCAGGTGTCCACCCACAGGGGCTTCTCCCTGTCCTGCTGAAAGCTCTCCCTACATGCAGGCTTCGTCTTGTTCACCTGGCAGCTCGCTGAAGCTCTGAGACAGGCTGAGCCTCAGCTCCACTGCAGGACATCTGTTGGCTGACTCTTTTCAGGGGAAGCAATATTTCCTGCTCCCCTACCCCCTCTACTCCTTCTCTCCCTCCCCTGCTCCTCCCCCACAAGCTCTCCCCTCCTTCTCTCCCCCCTTAGCCCCTGCCTTCCATGTCCACGTGGCACTCAGTCTCACCTGAGCACACCTTACACGCACAGCCCAGGGCTTCTTTGTGTCCATCACCCCGTAGAGTCTGCAGTCCTTAAGGAAAGAACTCTTAGAAAACCAAGGCTCAGAGAAGCTGAGGAAGTTACCCAAGGTTGCACAGCTCATCACGGCCACAGCTGAGCCTACAAGCTGCATCTGCCAGACTCTGCCTTCCTTGCTCTTTGCACCACAGGCCTCCGGAGAAGTCACTGTCTTCCCTTTTATACTCCACACTCGCTTCCTCCCCTCAGTCCAGGCTGCATCTTCTAGATGACAGTCAGGGTGAAATACAGGGAGATGCTTCCTGCTGATGTGCAGAGTCTAAGCAGCAGGGCTACTGCTCCCTCCCTCTGTCCCACCCTCCCGCCTTCTCTTCCTATCTTGTTTATCATTTGGATGCCATTTGGATCAATGGCTCACACTGTCCCTGACCTACCAAGGAAACCAAGAGAGATATTCATTCACTCACTCACTCATTCACTTATTCCGGAGACAGGGTCTCTGGGTTACAGCAGAAGACCAGGGTTCCATCTCTGCTCTGTCCTGTGGGACCAGGGCTGGTGGCTCAGCATTCCTGCCTGTCCCTCCCATTTGTCCTGGCTCAGCCGTCCTTCTCCTGTGGAAGGTGCTCCTGGTGGCCTCATGGCGCCCTTGTCACAGCTGCAATTTTCCATGTGGGTAGGCAAGTGTTTGCAAGGGCCCACCCCCCACACCCCAGAACTGTAAGTCCTCTGAGGGCAGGTATTGGATCTGGTTTTCTGCACCACGACCCCACCCCTGGCACATAGTAGGTGCTCAATAAAAAAAAGATTGAATTGGAAATTTATTTTGGGGGGTTGTGGGAAGAGGGGTTCTTTCCTGACCATTCCAGAAGAGGAGGGGCAAGAGTGTACCTGGACACCTTCGGCAAAGCATCCTGCCCCTTTCCGAGGTCCCACTTTATCAGGTCGTCTCGCAACCCTCACGCTCCACCCCCACGCTCCACCCCCACCCAGAATCCAGCCTCTCCACCAAGCGTCTGTGACCACAGGGCAGAACCCTCACCCAGGCTGGTCCTGAGCCTCCCTCTTCCCACCACCCACTTCCTTGAACAAGTGTCCTGGGGCCACACGGCAAAGCGCCCCCTGAACGCGCCAGTCCCCCATGGATTCCTCCTCCTGCAGTGGAGCCTCAGCCTCTATCTTTTTATTTGGTTTTAGAGTCAGCACACAAATTTCTCTGCCCCAAGACAAGAAAAAAAATAACAATGAGGGTAATGACCGGTTACTGCTGCGGGAAGAGTTCTTAGCGCCTCCCGCGCTCTGTCTCACCTAGTCGCCTCGGCAGCCCTAGGAGGAGGGTTGTTATGACCCTGTTTTACAGGGGAGGGAAATGAAGCACAGAGAGATTTAGAAAGTTGCCCAGCATCACACAGCACGGCAGTGCTGCAGTCTGGGCACATGGGCACTCTGTGTGTTGTCTCCACCTGTGTGTCCTGTCAACCCCTCCCTAAGTAGCAGAAGCCTGGAATTTCACACTTGGTGGCATCTCCAGGAATTTCCCATGGCTGCAGTAACAAACCACCACAAATTGAACATCTTTTTTTTTTTGAATTGTACTTTTTTTTTATACAACAGGTTCTTATTAGTTACCTATTTTATACATATTAGCGTATGCACGTCAATCCGAATCTCCCAGTTCATCCCCCCACCACCACCACTTTCACCCCTTGGAAAAACTGAGCATCTTCAAGGAGCAGACATTTATTCTCTCATGGTTCGGGAGGCGGGAAGTGTGAATTCAAGGTGTCAGCGGGGCTGTTTCCCTCTGAACCCTTCCTGCCTCTTGCAGCTTCTAGTGGCTGCCGGCAACCCTTGGCTTGTGGCTGCATCCCTCTAATCCCTGCCTCCATCATCACATGGCCTTCCTCTCTATGTGTCTTCTCTCCTTTTCTTCTCTTATAAGGATTTAGGATGCATCCTAATCCAGGGTGATTTCATCTCAAGATTCCTAATTCGAGATGGGGTTGGTGGTCTGGACCGATGGCCTGGGCGCCCTGGGGTGGGTGCCACAGGCTGGGCATTCCCATTCTCTCTCCCGCAGGCAGCAGCGACTGGAGTGCCCATCTTCTGGGGAGCAGGTTGTTAAATACTCAGGAATGTCTGGAGCAGCTGTAAAGGGCTGGTCGCTCTGAATCAGCCAAGCTGGGTGTATTTACACCATGGAAATTGTCAAGCTCTACAAATCAGGGCTATTCCTTCTTCCCTTTCCTGAGGGAGTTTGCCGGCACCCTGCACAGGGAGGAGAGATGGGGTCTACCTATGCTCCCAGGACTTTCTCTTCTGCTAGGCCTCACATCACACCTGCCACCAGCTTCCACCCCCCAGAGCACTTGTACTGCCACCCACGGATTTCAGACAGCTCCATCTGGCAAGCACCTGTGAGCACAGTTCATGTAATAGCATCTCACACAAAATAGGGCTTTGTAACTCTGCTGGTAAGTGAGCACAGTGAGATAGAGGCCTGAGCCCCACAGTTGGCAGGTGGCAGGGCTGCAACTCACTGCCCTGGACGGGGGAGGGCTGAGCTCAGGCCCTTCTTGTGCCCGGACCTTGCCCCCAGAGCCCAGCAACTGGCCTGGTTGGCCATGGGGCTTGGTGAGTATTTGTTGAGTGGCAGGATAAATGGGTTGAATCCGCCACCTTGCAGGTCCTTCCTGCCTGAGGTTCTCTGATTCCGAGTCTGTCACCTTCTGGAAAGTGTTCCCAGCTGTTCTTCCTGCAACTCAGAGGACAGAGAGCTGCCTGTTCTGAAGGCAGCTGGACCCCAGGGCCCATGGTTGTCAAGCGGTTCTACACGGGGGACATGTGGCTTCTGCACCACACTGCTTGTGGGGTGAAGGCCCGGGGAGACGTGGGGGGTTTCAGATTTCATTGTGAGCCCTTATCTGTAGCTGT
The DNA here is from genome assembly GCF_008692025.1 of Phocoena sinus. Lineage (NCBI taxonomy): Eukaryota > Metazoa > Chordata > Mammalia > Artiodactyla > Phocoenidae > Phocoena > Phocoena sinus. The sequence goes on along the minus strand of NC_045767.1, from coordinate 3,062,940 downwards.
TCTCTACCTACAGTGACGTCAGCTCTCATGAGCAGCTGATCTGTAATTTCCTGGTCCGAAAAACAGAAACCCATCCAGGTATTCAAACAGAGGGGATTTAACACAAGGTGCTGGTCACAGTGCTGGGAGGACTAGAGGAGCAAGGGAAAGGAGGTGATGCCCTGAGATCAGAAGCTGCTCCCTCCACTGGACAGAGCCCTGAGTCCCTGCACAGTGGTGAAGATGCTGTCACAGCTCTGGGTCCGCTGAAGGAGTGTTGCCTTGACCGGTGGGGACCACAGCCGAGGCTGCCACTGCTGTCAACTCAGGTGCCTAGAGACACTGTGTGAAACTGGAACAGCAAAGTTTGCTTCTCCACCTGCCACCCCACCCCCACCCCCATTCCACATCTCCCGCTGCTAGAGCTTAACTGGGGGCCACCTGGCCTGGGAGCCTGAGAAATGCCCCCATCACACAGAACAGGAGTGAGGCTGGGAGTAAAGCAGCAGGTGCCCAGCACAGTGGTAATGATCTTGTTAAAATACTCCATTTCCCAGCTTCCCCTGTAACCCAGGGTGGTTAAAGAGATGTAATGGAGGTCACTGTATGTGGCTACTGGGAAATCTTAAAAGGGGGACAGGCTACTTGTATATATCCTCTCTCTTTCCTTTCCCCTTCCTTCTGCTTTCTGCCTAGAATTTGAATGTAATGGCTGGAGCTCCAACAGCCATTTTGGACCAGGCAGAGACCTAGAAGATATATGTCACTTTCTAAGGACAGTGAAACAGAAGGATGGTGCCTGATGACCATGGAGCTGCCTACTGCCCTGATTTTTCTTCCCTCTGGACTTTCATATGGGAGAGATGAAACCTCTGTCTTGTTGAGCCACTGACTGGGTTTTCTCTCTTATGCAGCTGAGCCAAATCCTGATTGGTGTCTTGATTTTCATTATCAACCAAAAAAACTGAGACCCAAGTGCCCTGTCTATAAAATGGGGGCAGTATATGTCCATATAGTCAGTTTATTGGGAAGACTGCATTGCTGGTGGTCAGCCACTGCTTGGCCCCTGGCTTATGAATGCCAGCTCCTCTGGGAAGGGGAGGGGTGTGCAGCCAGGGAAGCTGGGCATCTTTTGTTTGGGAATAAAAAATGGCTCTCACTGGAACTATATGAATTCATGATCAGGTTTCAGGGAGGCAGCTCTGGGCCTGGTGTGGGGATATGGTTCTGCCAAGATATAGGGCTTGGTGCCCAGAGTTTAGTGGGGGGAGGACACATGTGAGCAGGTGATTATACAGCCTTGACAGGACAGGGAGGGGCATGGAACCATTGGGCTCACATCCTCCAGGTTGAGGAAGGGTCTGTGATTTCCAGGAGGCGAGACCTGAAGGAGGTCAGAGCCAGCCTGAGCAGTGGAGCTTGGAACAGACTGGGGACAGCACACCAGGCAGAGGGCCTGGCATGTGCAAAGACTCAAGGTGAAGAGGAAGAAGCTCTGAAACATTCGAATAAGGGGATGAGCCGCCTTACAAGCAAGTGAGTTCCCCATTCCTGGAGGCAGCCAAGTGAAGGCTGATGTCCAAGGAGATGCACAGGACCTGCATCTGGCTTGAGGAACAGCAGAAGGGAGTAGGAGTCACAGATGCTCCAAGGATTCTTGGGGTGGTGGGAGGACGGGGCTGCCCTGGAAGGGAGGGAACCTGGGAGAGCCTGAAGGTTGGGGGACCTCAGTGGTGGTGGCTGGGAAGGAGCCATGCAGAGGGAGGAGGGAGGCTGGGGTCAGCGCTCAGCTGAGAAGTGCCACCCATCAGAGTCCTGCCTCTGGCAGGGTCCAAGACAACGGGGGTCTAAGAAGAGGCAGATCCTAGGGTGTCTCCACTCTCAGAGGAGGGGTGGTCTCCAGAAACTCCCAGGACGAGGTCTGTCTGGCCTGCAGGTGGTAAGATCTTCCAAGCCAAGGTGCCCTTTGCCATCTGGGGGTGTGTGTGCAGAGAGGTCCCCAAGTGGTCAGTGAAGTCTTACGCTGCTTGTAGGCAAAGCTGCTGCTGGTGGAGGGGCTTGCTCCAGCCCTGCAGCCCCTCCAGCTGTGCTGGCATCACTGCTATGAGCGACTGAAGTTGGGGACCATGGTGCGTCTGCTATACGCCCTGGGCCCAGCGAGGGCCAGCCCGGAACACGTTTGTTGAATGAATGCAAGACCCTGATACTCATCCAGTAACTCACCAGAAGCCTCAGCTGTTCTCTTCGCCAGAGGAGGCTCTGCTTTCTGGTGTATGAAAGGGGATGAGGCCCCTTTTCTTCCAGGGTGGTTGTGAGGATTGAATGAGAAATGCATCTAAGTAAAAGATCCTCTGGGTCCCCATGTCCCGCCCATAAAAGGAGGGACAGGATGAGCCATGGCTAAGGGCATGCTGTGGCATCCCAGGATTGCAGAGCTGAGGCCTGGCCCAGATTCCGGGGCAGCTGGGCGGGGAATGAGCTCCACAGCCAGAAGCCAGACCAGACTCTACCACATCAGCCATGCTGCCCAACGTGGCTGTGTCTCCAGACCAGCTGTTTCCCACATTAGCCGCCCCCTGGGCAGGCCTCCAACTCTTGACAAACGGGAAAAAAGGGGTCCTGGGAGCCTTCCAAGCATTCAGTGTGGTCTCCGGGGTGCAGGTGGCCCGCAGTGAGGGTTCTGGGCCGTGACCGCCTCCACCAGGGCCCAAGGGTCACGTTCCTTGCAACTGCACCCCCTCTGACCTCTGGGCCCTGACCTCCCTGCCCGTGGGCTCTAGCAGGCCTGGCTGGGCCAGCTGGGCCCCGGAGACAACTGCGTGGAGTCAGGGCCGTGGCCAATGCTGCAGGGCTGGGCACTGACCACAGCCCTGCTAATCAGGCCTAAGTGGCTGAAAACTTGGGCCAGTGTCTCCAACGACTGTGCCCAGGGTACGTGTGCTAATTCCTGCTAAGTGCTCAAGGTGAGGGGTGAGGCTGCATGAGTGAGTGGCAGGTGTGAAGGCAGAATCCTGAAGTGACCCCAGGATGCCATTCCCTGGTGTGTGAGCTGAGATCATCAGCGCCCCTGGAATGTGGGCCCAGCCCATGAATCTGATAGGATTTCACTCTTGACTTAAGAAAGGGGAAGTATCCTGGTGGGCCTGACCTAATCAGGGCTCCCCTCCTGAAGAGAGAGGTTCTACGTGACGAATGTCCTTTGTTACCAGCTATGGAGGTGGAGGACCACGTGGCCAGGACCCAAGAGCAGGCCCCGGCCCTCAACCCCATGAGCTCAGAAAAGGAGCCCACGTTCCAGGTGGGACTACAGCCCAGCTGTGTGAGACCCTGAGCCCAGGACCCAGCTAAGTCCTGTGCAGACTTCTCACCTACTGGAATGGAGATGATGAATGGATGTCGATTTAGTTGGGTAATTCGTTAGGCAGCGTAAACAATGAATACATAACTAAAAAGGACCCGGAAGCCCGTTTCACCTCATGAAGTCCCACTCACCCATCCTCACGGGAGCCAACCAGGGCCCTGCTCATTTCCAGACCACCCAACCCCCAGCCCAGGCTCTGCCTTGAGGGTCTCCCATGGTGTGGATTGAATTAAAGAATTTTCAGAACTGCCTGGTTCCTGGAGCCCCCCCCAGGGCAGGCCTGCATCCGGGAGGGGGCTGCTAGGAGAAGCATCCCTTGGCAGGTGAGGCTGGCTGGCCTGCAGAGGGTGCTGTGGTCCCATCACCCAGGCTGCAGAGGAAGAGACCTCAAGCTGTGCTTCAAGACTGGAAGTATCCATAAAAGAGCAGATGCGTATTTCTCCACGGCTTCTCTGTGGGTGATCATACAGAGAATTGTTTTGAAAATAGTATTTTTGTTTTTTTAAATAGGATCTGCATATCATTAAGAAGTAAAATAAATACACAGGAGATTAAAAACAATTCCTGAGAAAACCATAATTCAAAAAGAGTCATGTACCAAAATGTTCATTGTGGCTTTACTTACAATAGCCCAGAGATGGAAACAACCTAAGTGTCCATCATCGGATGAATGGATAAAGAAGATGTGGCACATATATACAATGGAATATTACTCAGCCATAAAAAGAAACGAAATTGAGCTATTTGTAATGAGGTGGATAGACCTAGAGTCTGTCGTACAGAGTGAAGTAAGTCAGAAAGAGAAAGACAAATACCGTATGCTAACACATATATATGGAATTTAAGGAAAAATAATGTCATGAGGAACCTAGGGGTAAGATAGGAATAAAGATACAGACCTACTAGAGGATGGACTTGAGGATATGGGGAGGGGGAAGGGTAAGCTGTGAAAAAGCGAGAGACAGGCATGGACATATATACACTACCAAATGTAAGGTAGATAGCTAGTGGGAAGCAGCCTCATAGCACAGGGAGATCAGCTCGGTGCTTTGTGACCACTTAGAGGGGTGGGAGGGAGGGAGACGCAAGAGGGAAGAGATATGGGAATATATGTATATGTATAGCTGATTCACTTTGTTATAAAGCAGAAACTAACACACCATTGTAAAGCAATTATACTCTAATAAAGATGTAAAAAAAAAAAATCAGACCATGTCCTGTTCCTAGAGAAATCAAAGTTGAACCTTTTGGTGAACCTCATGTCACCTTTTTATGGGTACACACAAATCACCCCCCACGTGCATGTGTGCTCGCCTGCTCACACCTGCACCACACACACACAGACATATGTTCACAGTGAAACCCTATCATAATATGTGATACGTGACTTCATGTGTTTTCTCTTTTTGTTAACTCAGTAATAAGCCTGGACAGTTTCCTGGGCCCATGTTGACCTGAACCACGGTTCCCTGGCTTCGCAGCTAATGGTGAGGAAGCAGTCTTTCCTTTTTCCCTGTGTAACTTTGATCATTAGGAACTTGGAACAATGTTTCACATAGTTATGGTTCCTGGCATTTGTATCTCTCTTTCTCTCATTCCAGTTTGTTTACTGCCAGTTTTTCTACTCAGTATTTTTCATCCCTGTAAAAGACTTCTGAGTGTGGCGATTGCTTCAAGATGGTGGAGTAGAAGGATGTGCTCTCACTCCCTCTTACAAGAACACCAGAATCACAACTCACTGCTGAACAATCATCAGGAAGACAGTGGAACTCAGCAAAAAAGATACCCCACATCCAAAGACAAAGGAGAAGCCACAATGAGATGGTAGGAGGGGTGCAATGACAAAAAAATCAGATCCCATAACTGCTGGGTGGGTGACTCACAAACTGGAGAACACTTATAACACAGAAGTCCACGCACTGGAGTGAAGGTTCTGAGCCCCACGTCAGGCTTCCCAATCTGGGGGTCCGGCAACAGAAGGAGGAATTCCTAGAGAATCAGACTTTGAAGGCTAGCGGGATTTGATTGCAAGACTTCGACAGGACTGGGGGAAACAGAGACTCCACTCTTGGAGGGCACACACAAAGTAGTGTGCGCATCGGGACTCAGGGGAAGGAGCAGTGACCCCAAAGGAGACTGAACCAGACCTACCTGCTAGTTTGGAGGGTCTCCTGCAAAGGCAGGGGTGGGGGCTGTGTCTCACCGTGAGAACAAAGACAGTGGCAGCAGAAGTTCTGGGAAGTACTCCTTGGCGTGAGCCCTCCCAGAGAATGCCATTAGCCCCACCAAAGAGCCTGGGTATGCTCCAGTGTTGGGTCACCTCAGGCTAAACGACCAACAGGGAGGGAACCCAGCCCCACCCATCAGCAGACAAGTGGATTAAACTTTTACTGAGCTCTGCCCACCACAGCAATACCCAGCTCTACCCACCACCAGTCCCTCCCATCAGGAAACTTGCACAAGCCTCTTAGATAGCCTCATCCACCAGAGGGCACACAGTAGAAGCAAGAAGAACTACAATTCTGCAACCTGTGGAACAAAAACCACATTCATAGAAAGATAGACAAGATGGAAAGGCAGAGGGCTATGTACCAGATGAAGGAACAAGATAAAACCCCAGAAAAACAACTAAATGAAGTGAAGATAGGCAACCTTCTAGAAAAAGAATTCAGAATAATGATAGTGAAGATGAGCCAGGACCTTGGTAAAAGAATGGAGGCAAAGGTCGAGAAGATGCAAGAAATGTTTAACAAAGATCTAGAAGAATTAAACAACAAACAAACAGAGATGAACAACACAATAACTGAAATGAAAAATACACTAGAAGGAATCAATAGCAGAATAACTAAGGCAGAAGAACAGATAAGTGACCTGGAAGACAGAATGTTGGAATTCACTGCTGCAGAACAGAATAAAGAAAAAAGAATGAAAAGAAATGAAGACAGCCTAAGAGACCTCTGGGACAACATTAAATGCAACAACATTCACATTATAGGGGTCCCAGAAGGAGAAGAGAGAGAGAAAGGACCCGAGAAAATATTAAAAGAGATTATATTTGAAAACTTCCCTAACATGGGAAAGGAAATAGCCACCAAAATCCAGGAAGTGCAGAGAGTCCCATACAGGATAAACCCAAGGAGAAACACACCAAGACACATAGTAATCAAACTGGCAAAAATTAAAGACAAAGAAAAGTTATTGAAAGCAGCAAGGGAAAAACGACAAATAACATACAAGGGAACTCCCATAAGGTTAACAGCTGATTTCTCAGCAGAAACTCTACAAGCCAGAAGGGAGTGGCATGATACACTTAAAGTGATGAAAGGGAAGAACCTACAACCAAGATTACTCTACCAGGCAAGGATCTCATTCAGATTCGATGGAGAAATCAAAAGCTTTACAGACAAGCAAAAGCTAAGAGAATTCAGCACCACCAAACCAGCTCTACAACAAATGCTAGAGGAACTTCTCTAAGTGGGAAACACAATAGAAGAAAAGGACCTACAAAAACAAAAACAAAACAATTAAGAAAATGATAATAGGAACATACATACTGATAATTACCTTAAACGTGAATGGGTTAAGTGCTCCAACCAAAAGACACAGGCATGCTGAATGGATACAAAAACAAGACCCATATATATGCTGTCTAAAAAAGACCCACTTCAGACATAGGGACACATTCAGGTTGAAAGTGAGGGGATGGAAAAAGATATTCCATGCAAATGGAAATCAAAAGGAAGCTAGAATAGCAATACTCATATCAGATAAAATAGACTTTAAAGTAAAGAATGTTACAAGAGACAAGGAAGGACACTACATAATGATCAAGGGATCAATCCAGGAAGAAGATATAACAATTATAAATATATATGCACCCAACATAGGAGCACCTCAATACATAAGGCAACTGCTAACAGCTATAAATGAGGAAATCGACAGTAACACAATAATAGTGGGGGACTTTAACACCTCACTTACACCAATGGTCAAATCATCCAAACAGAAAATAAATACAGAAACAGAAGCTTTAAATGACACAATAGACCAAATAGATTTAATTGATATTTACAGGACATTCCATCCAAAAACCGCAGATTACACTTTCTTCTCAAGTGTGCATGGAACATTCTTGAGGATAGTTCATATCTTTGGTCACAAATCAAGCCTCGGTAAATTTAAGAAAATTGGAATCATATCAAGCATCTTTTCTGACCACAACGCTATGAGATTAGAAATGAATTACAGGGGAAAAAACGTAAAAAACACAAACACATGGTGGCTAAACAATACGTTACTAAATAACCAAGAGATCACTGAAGAAAACAAAGAGGAAATCAAAAATTACGTAGAGACAAATGACAATGAAAACATGACGATCCAAAACCTATGGGATGCAGCAAAAGCAGTTCTAAGAGGGAAGTTTATAGCTATACAAGCCTACCTCAAGAAACAAGAAAAATCTCAAATAAACAATCTAACTTTACACCTAAAGGGCCTAGAGAAGGAAGAACAAACAAAACCCAAAGTTAGCAGAAGGAAAGAAATCATAAAGATCAGAGCAGAAGGAAATGAAATAGAAACAAAGAAAACAATAGCAAAGATCAATAAAACTAAAAGTTGATTCTTGGAGAAGATAAACAAAATTGATAAACCATTAGCCAGACTCATCAAGAAAAAGAGAGAGAGGGCTCAAATCAATAAAATTAGAAATGAAAAAGGAGAAATCACAACTGACACTGCAGAAATACAAAGGATTATTAGAGATTACTACAAACAACTATATGCCAATAAAATGGACAACCTGGAAGAAATGGACAAATTCTTAGAAAAGCACAACCTTCCAAGACTGAACCAGGAAGAAATAGAAAATATGAACTGACCAATCACAAGTAATGAAATTGAAACTGTGATTAAAAATCTTCCAACAAACAAAAGTCCAGGACCAGATGGCTTCACAGGTGAATTCTATCAAACATTTAGAGAAGAGCTAACACCCATCCTTCTCAAGCCCTTCCAAAAAATTGCAGAGGAAGGAAAATTCCCAAACTCATTCTGTGAGGCCACCATCACCCTGATATCAAAACCAGACAAAGATACTACAAAAAAAGAAAATTACAGACCAATGTCACTAATGCATATAGATGCAAAAATCCTCAACAAAATACTAGCAAACAGAATCCAACAACACATTAAAAGGATCATACACCATGATCAAGTGGGATTTGTCCCAGGGATGCAAGGATTCTTCAATATATGCAAATCAATCAATGTGATACACCATATTAACAAATTGAAGAATAAAAACCATATGATCATCTCAATAGATGCAGAAAAAGCTTTTGACAAAATTCAACACTCATTTATGATAAAAACTCTCCAGAAAGTGGGCATAGAGGGAACCTACCTCAACATAATAAAGGCCATATACGACAAACCCACAGCAAACATCATTCTCAATGGTGAAAAACTGAAAGCATTTCCTCTAAGATCAGGAACAAGACAAGGATGTCCACTCTCACCACTATTATTCAACATAGTTTTGGAAGTCCTAGCCACAGCAATCAGAGAACAAAAAGAAATAAAAGGAATACAAATTGGAAAAGAAAAAGTAAAACTGTCACTGTTTGCCGATGACATGATACTATACATAGAGAATCCTAAAGATGCCACCAGAAAGCTCCCAGAACTAATCAATGAATTTGGTAAAGTTGCAGGGTACAAAATTAATGCACAGAAATCTCTTGCATTCCTATACACTAATGATGAAAAATCTGAAAGAGAAATTAAGGAAACACTCCCATTTACCATTGTAACAAAAAGAATAAAATACCTAGGATTAAACCTATCTAGGGAGACAAAAGACCTGTATGCAGAAAACTATAAGACACTGTTGAAAGAAATTAAAGATGTTACCAAGAAATGGAGAGCTATTCCATGTTCTTGGATTGGAAGAATCAATATTGTGAAAATGACTATACTACCCAAGAAATCTACAGATTCAATGCAATCCTTATCAAGTTACCAATGGCATTTTTTATAGAACTAGAACAAAAAAATCTTAAAATTTGTATGGAGACACAAAAGACCCCGAATAGCCAAAGCAGTCTTGAGGGAAAAAAGCTGAGCTGGAGGAATCAGACTCCCTGACTTCAGACTACACTACAAAGCTATAGTAATCAAAACAATATGGTACTGGCACAAAAACAGAAATATAGATCAATGGAACAGGATAGAAAGCCCAGAGATAAACCCCCACACCTATGGTTAACTAATCTATGACAAAGGAGGCAATGATATACAATGGAGAAAAGACAGTCTCTTCAATAAGTGGTGCTGGGAAAACTGGACAGCTACATGTAAAAGAATGAAATTAGAACACTCCCTAACACCCTACACAAAAATAAACTCAAAATGGATTAGAGACCTAAATGTAAGACTGGAACCTATAAAACTCTTAGAGGAAAAGATAGGAAGAACACTCTTTGACATAAATCACAGCAAGATCTTTTTTGATCCATCTCCTAGAGTAATGGAAATAAAAACAAAAATAAGTGAATGGGACCTAATGAAACTTAAAAGCTTTTGCAAAGCAAAGGAAACTACAAACAAGACAAAAAGACAACCCTCAGAATGGGAGAAAATCTTTGCAAATGAAGCAACAGACAAAGGATTAATCTCCAAAATATACAAGCAGCTCATGCAGCTCAATATTAAAGAAACAAACAACCCAATCCAAAAATGGGCAGAAGACCTAAATAGACATTTCTCCAAAGAAGACATACAGATGGCCAAGAAGCACATGAAAAGCTGCTCAACATCACTAATTATCAGAAAAATGCAAATCAAAACCACAATGAGGTATCTCCTCACACCAGTTAGATGGGCATCATCAGAAAATCTACAAACAACACATGCTGGAGAGGGTGTGGAGAAAAGGGAACCCTCCTCAACTGTTGGTGGGAATGTAAATTGATACAGCCACTATGGAGAACAGTATGGAGGTTCCTTAAAAAAACTAAAAATAGAATTACCATATGACCCAGCAATCCCATTACTGGGCATATACCCAGAGGAAACGATAATTCAAAACGACACATGCACCCCAATGTTCATTACTGCGCTATTTACAATAGCCAGGTCATGGAAGCAACCTAAATGCCCATCAACAGAAGAATGGATAAAGAAGATGTGGTACAAATATGCAGTGGAATATTACTCAGCCATATAAAGGAACGAAATTGGGTCATTTGCAGAGACGTGGATGGATCTAGAGACTGTCATACCGAGTGAAATAAATCAGAAAGAGAAAAACAAATGCCATATATTAACACATATATGTGGAACCTAGAAAAATGGTACAGATGAACCGGTTTGCAGGGCAGAAATAAAGACACAGATGTAGAGAATAAACGTATGGACACCAAGGGGGGAAAGCAGTGCCTGTGTGATGAATTGGGAGATTGGGATTGATGTGTATACACTGATGTGTATAAAATGGATGACTAATAAGAACCTGCTGTATAAAAAAATAAGTAAAATTAAATTTTAAGAAAAGTGATGATTAAATTAAATTAAAATTTAAAAAAAGGTGATGACACCATCATCACCTAGTTCCTCCCCACTAGGCTGGGCGTGAGGGTCTGAAGGCAGGAGCGAGATGTAAGCATTTTGCTGCAGAAAGGAAGGGTGGGACCCGCGCCCCTCGCCAGGGTTCCTTCTCCTCAGCCCGGGGTGGAGGCGGCCACCCGGGGTTCTGTGTGGATGCAGAAAGTAGGTTCCAGGAAGGAACTTGTAGTCTCAAGAAGGTTCTCAGAGAGACAAGCCTTCTCGGTGTGCAGAGAGAGAAATGACTCGCCCCAAAGCCGATAGGATGGAAAGGAAGCCAAGCTGGGAAGGAAGGGGGCCGCTGCTGGCCTCAGTCTTCTCATCTGTGAAATGGGGCTCATGACTTTCCTGCCTCGCTAGGTCCCAGGCCCTGTCTTCTCATCGGCTGCTGTGGTCCAGAGCAGGCGTTCAGTGGGTATTTATTTAGGAGGAGTGTGGATGGACAAGACCTGGGGGTGCAGACCTGCCGGGTCAGCTCACCCCCCCGACCCCTACCCCATCCTTCCCAGGATCGGCTTACTGGCTTGGCACAGAATTCAGCTTTTTTTTTTTTCCACCGAGAGGGGAACAGGCAGCTCATGTTCAAAAGACCCAAACTCCCACAAGGTGAGCTTTCAGGGAAGGGTTTTTAAAAGACAGCGTGAGGGAGGGGTTCACGGGGTGGGATCAGCTCCTGCACAGTTCTCTGATTGGTTGGTGCTGAGGTAACTGGGTGACGTTTCGGGAATCTCAGTGATCAGTTTTCTCTCTCCAGCTGGTCTGGGGTCTTCTTGCTGGTGGGCAGCCTGCATAACTTCTTCCACCTGCTGGGGGTCTCAGTACCTGCAGAACAGCTCAAGGACACAGCTCAGGATGTTATCTAGAGCCCTTGAGGAGGAACTTAAAGTCCTTGACTTTGTTTTAGGGCTGAGCTATTATTACTTTGTCTTGCTTGACGGCTTTCCTTTGTTTCTGCATTTTCTCACTTCTCTGATTCAATTTGCTCTTTGGAACTCAGGGAAGGCCTAGGAGGCTAAAGATTTTCTACAAACAAGAGGAGGGGGACACTGGAGGCTCTGTTCCCGGGAAGGCCTCACGGGGTCCTGCTCAGTCTGAGCTCCAAGCCCAGTGTCTCCTCCACACCTCGGGCTGCCCTGTGGGTCAGGACCCTGAAGCTCTCCGAGAAGACACACACTGCCCTGAGGGGGCGACACGTTAGAAAGTGGGCGGGGGGCTCACGGGGCCTCTGCTTTAGCCACCACAGAGCCAGGTTGCAGGGATGGAACTGGACAGGTACATTTTGATGGAGGGAGGGAGGGAGGGAGGGAGGAAGGAGGTACCATTGGTGCTTAGGGGGTCTGAATGGCATGGTGCTGCAGGGCACTTGGGAACGTGGCCCATGCTTAGCAGGGAGCGGGGCAGTAGAGGATCAAACCAATTAGAGACCTGAGCTTCACCCGATTTGCCGTGGGCGCAAGGGGCCCTCCGCAGAGCTCTGGCCTGGCAGTCGCCACCAACACATCTGAGGGCAGCAGCGTTCCCTGGAACCCCTCACCTCCTAGGATGGAGGGAAGACCAATGCTCAAACCCCAGCCTCAAGGGGCTGATCTGGGAGACAGCTGGGCAAGCAGACAAAAGACCGTGCATTGATTGTTTTCACTCTGATGGGCTGCATGTAGCATCTCATCGTTGGTTAAACTTGGTGGCGGTCATGATGGTCAGTTTTATGGGTCATCTAGGCCAGGCTATAGATTCCATCTGTCCAATCAAATGCAAATCTAGATTTTGCTGGGAAGGTATTTGCAGATGTGGTTAAAGTCCAGAATCAGTTGACTTTAAATAAAAGAGATTATCCTAGGTCATCTGCGTGGCTGATCTAGCTCCCTGTAGAGGAGAAATCTGCCGTGGCTGCAGCCTCACCTAGTGCCCCAGTCCCAGCTGACTCTTCCCAACCACCTGGCCCATGGATTCCAGCTTGCCTAGTCAGACCCCACAATCACGTAAGCAAATTCCTCGAAAAAAATCCCTACGACAAACCTCCTGCTGGTTCCGCTTCCCTGGTTGATGGACTGATATGGTGGTTATAATCCAGTAATGAGAACCACACTTTTAAAAATACTCTTTCATTCCACAAGTATTTGTTGAGCACCTACTAAGTGCAGTCTCTGGAAGGACCTGGGGTCCGGCAGTGGGGAGGGGAGCGGGGCCATCTCAGAAAGAGCTAGGCACAGAGGACAGGGGCATGCTGGGCCACCAGCCTCTGAGGGCCCTTGCAATCTTTGTTAAATGATGAGTGATGGGTGCTAACACATTTGATCAAATCTCACTATGGCCTATGGGTCAGTCTGTTTGATGTGCAATGACCTGTTTCCCTGCCCTATTCACCGGAACCATCTGAGCACCCCCCCGGCCTCCTGTCTCCAGGAATTCCTTCTTCTCTCCTTGGCCACTGAGCCTTCCCGGGCCTGGCATCACACCCAACCATTTTCCTGTGGTGTCTCAGCCATTCTTGCAAGAACCACTGAGGGAAACAGCCGTATCTCAGCTCCATCACCAAATACCTGCTAGACCTTGGGTGAGTTTTTATCCTCTCTGTGCCTCAATTTCCTCACTTTAAAATAAAGATAATCGCAATATCTACCACACAGGTGAGAGGATTGAGTGGGATAATATATCCAAAGGACTTAGCTGGTGACTAGAACATGATGGACTCTCATTAAATGTGTATATTGACATCATAACACCATCATCACCCTCATTATCACCACTACCATCAGAGTCGCCATCATCATGGTCCTCATCATTATCACCATTGTCATTACTAAAACCACCGTCTTCCTCACCATCATCACCATCACCATCACCATCATCACCATCACCATCATCACCATCATCACCATCATCACCATCACCATCACCATCATCATCATCACCATCACCATCATCACCATCATCACCATCATCACCATCACCATCATCATCACCATCATCACCATCATCACCATCATCACCATCACCACCATCACCATCATCACCATCATCACCATCATCACCATCACCACCATCACCATCACCATCACCATCATCACCATCATCACCATCACCATCACCATCATCACCAACATCACCATCATCACCATCATCATCAACATCTGAAAGGTTAAATGGACAGTGATCAAGATGGCTTTGGCTATTCGGGGTCTTCTGTGTTTCCACACAAATTGTAAAATTTTTTGTTCCAATTCTGTGAAAAATGCCGTTGGTAGTTTGATAGGGATTGCATTTAACATGTAGATTGCTTTGGGTAGTGTAGTCATTTTCACTATATTGATTCTTCCAATCCAAGAACATGGTATATCTCTCCATCTGTTTGTGTCACCTTTCATTTCTTTCAACATTGTCTTATAGTTTTCTGAGTACAGGTCTTTTACCTCCTTAGGCAGGTTTATTCCTAGGGAATTTATTCTTTTTGTTGTGATGGTAAACGAGAGTGGGTCCTTAATTTCTCTTTCTGATCTTTCATCATTAGTGTATAGGAATGCAAGAGATTTCTGTGCATTAATTTTGTATCCTGCAACTTTACTAGATTCATTGATTAGCTCTAGTAGTTTTCTGGTGGCATCTTTAGGATTCTCTATGTATAGTATCATGTCACCTGCAAACAGTGACAGTTTTACTTCTTTTACAATCTGTATTCCTTTTATTTCTTTTTCTTCTCTGATTGCCGTGGCTAGGACTTCCAAAACTATGTTGAATAATAGTGGTGAGAGTGGACATCCTTGTCTCATTCCTGATCATAGAGGAAATGCTTTCATTTTTTCACCATTGAGAATGATGTTTGCTGTGGGTTTGTCGTATATGGCCTTTATTATGTTGAGGTAGGTTCCCTCTATGCCCACTTTCTGGAGAGTTTTTATCATAAATAGGTGTTGAACTTTGTCAAAAGCTTTTTCTGCATCTATTGAGATGATCATATGATTTTTATTCTTTAATTTGTTAACATGGTTTATCACATTGATTGATTTGCATATAGTGAAGAATCTTTGTATCCCTGGGATAAATCCCACTTGATCATGGTGTATGATCTTTTTAATGTATTGCTGGATTCTGTTTGCTAGAATTTTGTTGAAGATTTTTGCATCTATGCTTACCAGTGATACTGGTCTGTAATTTTCTTTTTGTGTGTGTGATATCTTTGTCTGGTTTTGGTATCAGGGTGATGGTGGCCTCGTAGAATGAATTTGGGAGTGTTCCTCCCTCTGCAATCTTTTGGAAGAGTTTGAGAAGGATGGGTGTTAGCTCTTCTCTAAATGTTTGATAGAATTCTCCTGTGAAGCCACCTGGTCCTGAACTTTTGTTTGTTGGAAGATTTTTAGTTACAGTTTCAATTTCATTACCTGTGATTGGTCTGTTTATATTTTCTAATTCTTCCTGGTTCAGTCTTTTTTTTTTTTTCATCTTTGCTCAATTTTTTTTAAACATCTTTATTGGGGTATAATTGCTTTACAATGGTGTGTTAGTTTCTGCTTTATAACAAAGTGAATCAGTTATACATATACATATGTTCCCATATCTCTTCCCTCTTGTGTCTCCCTCCCTCCCATCCTCCCTATCCCACCCCTCCAGGCAGTCACAAAGCACTGAGCTGATATCCCTGTGCTATGCGGCTGCTTCCCACTAGCTATCTACCTTACGTTTGTTAGTCTTGGAAAGTTGTACCTTTCCAAGAATTTGTCCATTTCTTCCAGGTTGTCCATTTTATTGACATATAGTTGTTTGTAGTAATCTCTTAGGATGCTTTGTATTTCTGCAGTGTCAGTTGTAATCTCTCTTTTTTCGTTTCTAATTTTATTGCTTTGAGTCCTCTCCCTTTTTTTTCTTGATAAGTCTGGCTAAAGGTTTATCAATTTTGTTTATTTTCTCGAAGAACCAGCTTTTAGTTTTATGATCTTTGCTACTGTTTTCTTCGTTTCCATTTCATTTCTTTCTGCTCTGATCTTTATGATTTCTTTCCTTCTACTAACTTTTGGTGTTCTTTGCTCTGCTTTTTCTAGTTGCTTTAGGTGTAAGATTAGATTTTTATTTGAGATTTTTCTTGTTCCTTTTTTTTTCTTTGTGGTACGCAGGCCTCTCACTGTTGTGGCCTCTCCCGTCGCGGAGTACAGGCTCCGGGCGCGCAGGCTCAGCGGCCATGGCCCACGGGCCCAGCCGCTCCGTGGCATGTGGGATCCTCCCGGACCGGGGCACGAACCCGTGTCCCCTGCATCGGCAGGCGGACTCTCAACCACTGAGCCACCAGGGAAGCCCTCTTGTTCCTTTTTAAACAAATTTTATTTATTTAATTTTGACTGCATTGGGTCTTCGTTGCTGCACGCTGTCTTTCCTAGTTACAGTGAGCGGGGGCTACTCTTCGTTGTGGTGTGTGGGCTTCTCACTGTGGTGGCTTCTCTTGTTGCGGAGCACGGGTTCTAGGTGCACGGGCTTCAGTAGTTGCGGCTCACGGGCTCTAGTGTGCAGGCTCAGTAGTTGTGGCGCACGGGCTTAGTTGCTCTGCAGCATGTGGGATCTTCCCGGACCAGAACTCGAACCCGTGTCCCCTGCACTGGCAGGCGGATTCTTAACCACTGCGCCACCAGGGAAGCCCTTTTCTTGTTTCTTGAGGTGAGACTGAATTGCTATAAACTTCCCTCTTAGAACTGCTTTGGCTGCATCCCATAGGTTTTGGACTATCATGTTTTTGTTGCCATTTGTTTCTAGGTATTTTTTTTATTTCTTCCTTGATTTCTTCAGGGATCTCTTGCTTACTTAGCAGCGCACTGTTTAGCCTCCATGTGTTTGAGTGCTGCTCTGGTTTCATGCAAGGTCTGATTGGGTGAAAATTTCTCTTGGATTTGAAAGCAGATTGGCAGGAAGGAGGGGGCAAGAGGAAGCTGCTGCATTTAGTGGAGGGAGGCTGGGCTCGGAGCTACTTTGATGGCCTCTCTGCGTAGGGATGATAAGGACATTGGGGTTGGAGCCAGAGTGATTCCCAGCACTCCTGGTTTCTAGTTATGGAGCCTTGGAAAAGACACTCAACTTACCTGAGCCTTCCTTTCCCCAGCTATGAGGTGGGAACCATAATAGAGGCTGTAACTTACCTGAGTCTTCCTTTCCCCAGCTATGAGGTGGGAACCATAATAGAGGCTGACATTTCTCTCAGTGCTCAGTGTGGTGTGCCGGGCTCTGCTCTAAGCCCTTTATGCATATATGTTAGTTTAATCCTAATAGCAGCCACACAAGGAAGATGCAATTACTATTACTATCCATCACACAGATGAGAAAAGGAGCCCCAGGAGGTCAAGTGACTTGCCCGAGGCCACGTGGCAGGTGATGGGGCCAGTCCGCCCTGCTGCTTCCTCCAGTCCCCTGTCCTCCCTCCAGGCCTCACAGCACTGGCACTAGGGAGACTCCCTACTTGCCACACTTTGTTCTTCAGAAAGGGCTAGGCTGGCAGAACCTCCGGGTGAGGGTGGGTAGGAAGGAGTGGGGAAAGGTGGGATGAAGGTTTGTCTTCTGCCTCTTATGTCAGGGCTGCCACTGCAGAGAAGATGCCAAGAAGGTTCCTGGAACCAGTGGCTTCCAAGTGCCTCCCCCTCATCCTTATCCTGCCAGCTGGCCACTGAAACGATTGGAAGATTCCCACAGAGTGACAAGGTTCGGAAGCCGAGAGGGGTCAGGGGAGGTGGGGAGGGAGAGAGACCCTCTCCTAGAGGCTCCAGGAGTCATATGGGGCAGCAGAGCCCCAGCTCCAAAAGTGCTTCCAGACTGTAGGACGCTGGGAGCAGCCCCTCCCAAGTTTTCAGCCTTTCTTTCTGTCTCTCTGTCTTTCAGCCTGTCTTTCTGTCTTTCTGTTTCTCTTCCCCCTCCATCTCCTGATGTCCTCCTCTCCGCTTTACCTTTCCTTCCTCATCTCCCTCCTCCCCTCACCCCTCTTCCAACCCTGTTTCCACTTCTTGCCATGCCTCTTGGTTCAACAAGCATGGATCCAGTCCCTGACCCTGAGCTGGGGGGTGGGGAAGGGGAACGTGACCCAGCCAGTGCGTGCTTTCCCTCTCTAGTTCCCTCCTTGTGACACCGTCTGCCTGGGCTGCACAATTCCCTGCGCCCTCAGTCTCCCTACTCAGAGCCCCCCACAAACCACGGCGCTTTGGTGCCAGAGAATAGGAGGTTGAGGAGCATGGCGAAAGGCATTGGAGGAGGAGTTCACTGGCTGCCCAGCATTTCAGCTGTGCGTGAGTCACCGCGGAGCCTCCCGTGAAGATGTGACCACTGCACGGACCAACCTGGTCCGGAACAGAGGGGCGCAGAGCCCCCTCCCGCCACTCCACGAGAAGGGAAGTAATGGCAAAGCAACGGCCATCAGACCTCTGTGTCCCCCGCACCCTGCTCGCTCCTGCCTAGCTTTGGGGGCTAGACAGTGCCAGGGGCAGATCTGCGCCGGGCGCGGGGACGGCGAGCGCGTTCAGCACCCTGGACAGCGCCACGGGCGGTGGCCTCTGCGGCGGTGTCCGCGCTCCGCCCTCCCGGGAGGCGCCCCGCTCCGCAGCGCAGCGCCTTGGTCAGTGCACTGGAACCCTGCGCTTGCTGCCGCTCTGAGTGCCGCTCCGGACCTACCCGCCGACTCCGGATCTTCGGACTCTGCGGGCGCGCCCGCTGCCCCGCCGCGCTTTCTCCCGCTCGCACCCGGTCTGTCCCACGCCGTAGCTGGGTGCCTGGCGAATCGCTAGCGCCACGGACCGGGGAGAGACGGTGCTGCTGGCCCTGGTGTTGGACGTGTCGCCGCTGTCCAGCGCGCCGCTGCTGCTCTGAGCCTACGGAGCCAGCTGCGCGCGCACCCCGGGCGTCTTCCCGGTGAACCTGTCCCCGGGCCCCGGCTGCTGCCGGCGCCGGACTTGCACTTCACGCTGCTCTGGGTGCTGCGCGGGCGGTCGCCACGGGGGCCTATACCGTTGGCTTCCTGGACACTTCCTCGGCTTCCAAGACTGGCGGTGGGTTTCCCGCTGCGCTGCGCCCTACGCCCTGAGCCAGGGCCCTGCTGTGGTCAGACGTCCCCTTGAACCTGCTGCTGGCCTACTGGTGCGGAGGGTCGCTGGTCTTTGAGCTCACCGCGCGTCTGCTGGTGGCTCCGCTACCGGCGCCTTCGCGTCCTGCTCGCTGCGCGGGCGCTTCGGGGGCCTTGGCCTCCCTGCTCCACACCGGCCACTCCGCCTGCCGCTCAAGCTGCTGCGGGTGACACTAGGCCACTTTCAGCGCAGCGACGTCGTCCCCACGCAGGTAGCTGACCCACCCCCGCCCCCAGCCCCGAAGGCCGCATCCGAGCTCCTGTACTCCCCTGGCAGGTGGCTCAGAGGACCCTGCGGACTCGGTCACCTGCTCAGACATTGCACTCAAGGGCTTCCCCTGCGCGCTGATCATGAGCTTCCACGTTGGCTTGTTTATACATTCCTCTGTGTGTCCACACACCCAAAGGCATGGCTGTCTCTCACGTCCCTGTGGAACATGTGTTGCAGCAGACAGGACATTTTGCACCAAGCTGTGAGGTCTGCGCCATGGGGGAGGGTTGCCCCCGCCCTGATGTAGGGGCATCAGCCACGCCCATCCTGGGGCAGGTGGGTGTGGCTCGTGGGTGTGGCTCGGAGCCCTCCCCGTTTCTGTTCTGCTGACCCTGTGCCTTTGCCTGACCTGGGGACTCTCGAGTCTTGGGGAGGATCTGCCGGTTCCGTCGGCTCACTACTTGGCAGGCGCATGCCCGCTGACTCTCCAGCTGGGGTCGCTGCTAAGTGTTGCCCTCTCCCACCTGCGCACGGAGATCCCGCAGCCCCTGCGCCACCCTGCACCCTCCCCATGTCCCCGCAGGCCCAGGAGGCTTCTCCTCACGAGGGTGCAGCCTGCTCCCCCCTGAGCGGGTCTTAGTTCTCTCTGCACTGAGCGGAACGGAGCGCCGGGGGAGGGGGAGGGAGGGGCTTAGAACGGGGAAAGCGGGGGAAGACTGTCCCCTCCTTCCTTCTGCTCGTGCCTCCACGACTTCACCTTTACAAAGGAAACCCAGCTCTCCATTGCTCTTTCTCTCTCTTGTTCTATCCCTCTGTATCCCTGGGGCCTGAACGTCCCCTTGAACCTGCCTGGTTCCGCTGTTGGCTCTGGGCGCAGGTGCAGCTCTGTCCCCTGCCCTCCTGGGCGCCCTGACCGCGGGCCTCTCCTCTCCCTGCAGCGTGCGATGGGGCTGCCTCTGTGAGCAGAAGCAGGGCTGCCCGGGGGCTGCCAGGAAGACCGGCATCTTCAGCGGGTCCTTCATCAGCTGCTTTGCCCCACGTGTTGTGACTAGATGGGGTCTTGGCTGTCAGGCCCCTGTCCTGGGAACTGCTGGGCGGGGTGGGCTCTGGCCCAGTCGGGCTCTGAGGTCTTCCAGCCAGGCACCTGGAGGGAAGCCAACATCCACAGGCCCCTCCTCAACATCTGAGGCGCCCGGGGCCTCATCTCAGCTCCTGTCAAAGGCGCTGGGACTGGGATGTCCCCTTAAATGAAGGGACTGCCCCACCCAGGGAGGCTGACCCGGGCACAGTCGTTGGGTCCGTCTGAGCCAGCACCTGGCTCTTTCTCTCCTGGGAAGTTTTCCAAATCAGTTAGGCAAACTGAGAGCAGTGTAAGCCTGAAACTCAGCATCCCCTGGGCGTGGGCTGCTGGCACCCTGGGGGGAGGGCCAGGCCGGGGCCTCAGGGTTGTCACACCGGGTGAGTGGTCTCTTTGCTCCCCCTCCCATCCCTCTCCCTGGACACCCTGGCCTGGAGCTTGCAGGAGATTGGGAGAGACCCCGTGTCAGGGGCCTTCTGGGTACCACTGTCAAGGTCCTGTGACGAGGGCAGCGTAGGTCTGCGCTCTTGGGATTCTCACTCTGTGGCCAGGACCCTGCTGTGGTCAGACGCCCTGGGTGGTCCTCACTGCCCCCGGGAGGAGCTGATGGCCCTCAGCCTCACGGGGCTGGGTCACCCGTGGCCCAGGCCACAGCCCAGGGCAGAAAGCAGGCACGGGGCGCGGGTCTGGGCGCCCGGCTTTGTTCACACGAGGTTCTCCTGGGGCTCTAGGACACACCGTGAGGTCAGGCTGTCTGTCTCCTCAGGCCATTTGGTTTGTTAGCTGGTGTTGGGAGGAGGTATACGTTCCCCACAGGCTGAGGAGGGGCATCCCTGAGCTTCTCTGCTGGCTGGAGGGCGCTCTCCTCTCCCCGTCCAGCTCCTGCTGAGGCTCCGTGCTCAGGACCCGAGTCACGTGACTGTCGGCCACTGACCCCGGCTGGCTCGGGCACGTGGTGTGGGTTTCTCCTGGATCGCGGGCACCATGTTTCCTCCCGTGAAACCTGGCGAGGACTCTGGTCTGGGGAGACTGCATGGGAGCCATCGCAGACAGAAGGAGGGGTGGTGTTCTCCTGAGCCAGCGGTTAACCTGACCCAGGATCACGTCTGCGTGTGTACACATGTGCGTGCGTGTGTGTGCACGGGTACACACTTGTGTGTGTGTGTGTGTGTCTGTCGGTGTTTAGGACACAAAGCCTGAGTTTCAACAGCTCGAGCCAGGCAATGCTTTCCGAACAGTAACCCGCTGTGCTGCTCCCAGACTCACTCCCTGGACACCTGTGCCTGAGGCCCAGAGCCACTCAGCCAGTGAGCGCCAGGGCTGCCATGTGCACTCCCCTGTGGTTCTGTGGGTCTAGAAACTTCCAAATCTCTAGAGCACAGGTGTGCTTGTGTGAGTGTGGTCGCTGCTGCCGAGCTACCTGCTCGATCGCCCGACAGGCTGGTGGGGCTCGTGCCCTTTGCCGCCATCAGTGCTCACTCCGTCACAGTGGGGATCGTTTCAGCTCCAGGCCTGGGCTTGTGGCTGCAGGGTGGCCCTTGGACAGTGGCTTGCCCTCTCTGAGCCTGTTTCCCCACCTCCTTTCCGAGGTCGTTGTGATGCTTCAAGGTGCCCCCTGCGCAGTGCCAGGTACACGGTAGGTCTCCTGTAAGTGACAGCTGTCGTTACGGGTAGGGTGACTACACTCGCTTAGGGTCTGCTGGGGTGGCCCAGGTTAGCACCTGTTGTTCCGGCCCAGTTATTAACATGGCCCCCCTTGCCTCTCAGAAGTGTCCAGGTTAGGGAGTTAAGTTCTGCGGGGAGTCTAGTTTGGGGCCCCCACTCGGCACGTCCGACAACCTGTGGTCAGGGTGGGATGCTCCAGTGCGGGCAGGGGCGGGTCCCCCGAGAAATCTTGCCGTCGGTTCCCTCTGCTCCAGTTCCATTCATCGTGGTGCTCGGAGGCTGGACTCATTGGTCACACCTGTACCCCGTCTGCCTTTGTTTGGTCTATTTCCTCTAAAGGATCAGAATCTTGACTGGAGAAGGACATAAAGAGTGTCTGTGTCCCAGCCTTTTCTGATGAGGACATAAGAGCACGTGGACCCCATCCCCATCTCCCAAGGCCACCGTGGGGCCTCTTGATGACAGTCATGAGAGGGTCAAGAGAGTAACAGCAGCGGGTAGAGCCCAGGAGTCCAGGGGGGCAGCGGCCGGGAGGCTGGGGGCCTCCCTCCCCCACTGCGGCCCAGAGAGGGTGGGGCTTCCCTTGCGTGTCATCCTCCTCAATCTAGTGGTCCATCCAGGGGAACGCTCCCGGGGAGGGCCGCCCGCTGTCGTTGTTGCCAGATGGACCCAGGGCACAGTGTCCGGGAATTGCGCGCACATCTGTCATATCTCACAGTTCAAAGAGAGAATGGTGCCCAGCACAGAAGTCTGCCCTCAGCAGAGGGAGGCTGTACAGGTGAGTGAGTCAATGAATGAATGGATCCGATTCCCTCTTCAATCCTGTTCATCACTGTTTCCTTCCTCCCGGCCCCCTGCAGAACCAGGGGTGGGCGGTGTGATTGGGGGTGGGGGGCGCCACCTGGTAAGACGGACTGTCTGACAGGGGCCCGCCCACAGGACCCTGCAGAGCCCGCAGTGGGCTCTCCCACCAGGGAGAGGTGGGTCCTGAGTTCGTTCCTTCCAAACACACACACAGCAGTCAGCTCTTTCGGCCCCTCAAGGCGTTAGTAACAGTTTGTAGCCTGGTGGAGCCGCCTTGATGAGTTCTTTTCCAACTAAATGGGTGTTGTTGGCTCTGCTGTGGCTGATTCTCCAGCACCTCCCGCCAGCAGGATATATTTAAGCGCTCATAAAATATAAGGTGCAATTCAAATAAAGCAAATGACTTGAGAGAATAATAGCTATAGATACGGTGTCAGGAAGCGGTTAAAAATTCAACTACTCAGTTCAGTGAAAGCCGTCACTCCAGCCCTGGGCGCTAGGCTGCAGATACGAGGCAGTGGCGGGCTTCGCTGCCCTCATTCACGGGAGGCATGTGGACCCAGAGCCCACGGCGCTCTCCCGAGTGCCCCTGGTTCCTGCAAAGGAGAGCGTGGTCCGCTTGTCTGTAACTTCAGAGCCAGGCCGTGAATCTGCAGGTCGAACCCGCTTCTACTTCCTGGGAACATCCTCAGGGTGGGAGAAGCGTGCCAGCCGGCGGGGCTGGGCCCCGTGCCACGCCATGCACAGGCTTGCCACGTGAAAATCCGCTCTTAGAGCCTTACGTCCACTTGAGGAAATGTGTGCATACTGTCCTGCTGAAAATGTCACGGTTGGAAAGAGACGACACTTATTAGAGGTGGTGGCTGTTCCTCTCCCTATTCTGTCTTCCCTGAAGCCCCACGGAATTTTCTAGAAGGCCACTCAGGCACAGGCCCCTCCCGGGGGAGTGCTGTTAGCTATGTCTGTGCTGGGCATTCTAGAACATTCTCTCTCTCAGCTGATGTGGCTTCCTCACTGTGTTGTCTTTCTTTTTTTCCTTTATAAATTTATTTATTGTTTATTGGCTGCGTTGGGTCTTCGTTGCTGCGCGCGGGATTCCTTTAGTTGCGGCGAGCGGGGGCTACTCTTTGTTGCTGTGTGCCGGCTTCTCACTGCGGTGGCTTCTCTTGTTGTGGAGCACGGGCTCTAGGCGCATGGACTTCAGTAGTTGCGGCATGCGGGCTCAGTAGTTACGGCACACGGGCTTAGTTGCTCCGCGGCATGAGGGATCTTCGCGGATCAGGGCTCGAACCCGTGTCCCCTGCACTGGCAGGCGGATTCTTGACCACTGCGCCACCAGGGAAGTCCCTGTGTTGTCTTTCATCCTGGACTTGTGGTCTTTTTTTTTTTTTTTTATTTGAAAGATACTTTTCATGTGAACTTAAATGCATTGCAAAATGGTGTTGTGTCCCAGGAACTTTGTGAACCAATAAACACTTTATTCAAAGAGTCTCTCATTTCTCTGGGAAGGAGAAAAGGCTGCCCTTGCATTAGCCTGAAGCCAGCTGTCCGTGACCAGGAAGGCAGGTCCCCTGCTGGGCCTCCAGGATGACCCCGACTAGACCCTGCACCATGTGTGCCGGGAGGGGCACTTGGCTCTCCTGCAAAGCTCATGCCCTTCTGGGGAGAGTCCCTGGCTCCTCTCCGATGTTCAGAGGACCTGCAACCCGCAGGGCGGGAATGACTCGCCTCTGCAAAGAGGGTGGCTGCCAGCTTCCTCGTTGGCAACTCCAGGCAAGGGCTGCACGAGAGGAGGACATCTCTCCAGTGCCCGGCAGGGGCGGCACAGATCCTGTGTCTGGAGAGCCCTCGTGCTTGAATTAAACATGGTAAATTTACTGAACTAAGCGCTGTCCCAGAGGAAGCACGGGGAGGGGCTCCTGGGGAGGTGGGGGCATGGGGCTGGCTCCCCGAAGCTTTGATGCTTCGGCCAGGCACTGAAGGAGGGGCGCACAGGAAACCGTCTCCAGCTGGCGGGGAGTGGACTCCCGTCATCTATGGGCTCCTGGCTGCTGGGCACCCACCCCGGGTCATCAGGGGTCCCTTGCTGAGGTCAGTCTCTGGCTGAGCGTCCTTCGAAGGGTGAAGTGGCAGATGAAGAATGGCAGAGTCTCTGCGCTTTCCCACATACCGTGTGGCTTCTCGCCCAGTATCTTATTCTGCAGGCAGCCACCAGGGGCTCGTCCTGCAGACTCAGGTTCCCTGCATCTTCTGTTCATCTACTCCACCCTGATGCGCACATCTCGCTGCAAGCCGCCCCCACCCCTCTGGCCCATTATTTGGTGGCAGGGATTCAGCGCATGGGGAGGATCTGGCCCTTGGAAAGAGTTAACCTTGCCTCTGACTTGCCCCCGACGAACGATTTGGACCCTTTGGATCAGAACGATTTGGTGGATCTACTTCTTGGCTAAAAAGCTTTTGCAAGAGGTTGTTCCTTCCAACTTCATTGGAGAGGAAAGAGGGTAGTCCTAGAGGGGATCACCAAATTCTTCTCACTGGGTCTTTTTTTTTTTTTTTTTTTACATCTTTATTGGAGTATAATTCCTTTACAATGGTGTGTTAGTTTCTGCTTTATAACAAAGTGAATCAGTTATACACATACATATGCCCCCATATCTCTTCCCACTTGTGTCTCCCTCCCTCCCACCCTCCCTTTCCTTTAAAAACAACAGCTAACACTGATCTTTTTCATCCAAGCCAAAACGCCTCTGGTTTAAAGCTGTATCGTTACTATTATGCACCTCTCAGAGAGAAAAACAAACCGGATGAGAGGGCTGTCATCGGAGGCGTGAAGCTGACCACCTAAGGGCTCAGGCTCAGAACTGAACCCGTCGCAGGAGGGGACAGCCAGGAGACTCACCGGTGCCCACGTGGGCGCATGGGGGTGAAGGAGGGGGAGGGAACACACGTCCCCCAGTACGGGCACCACCAGCTGGCACTCAGGAAGACTGGGGTCTGCATTCACACTCCCAGTGTGGGCCAGAAACCTCAGAGGGGAAGTCAAAGGAAAGTGCCCGGGAGACTGCCCAGAGAAAGGCCAGGGGCTTCTGGAAGGACAAGCCGGCAGTCCATGTGGACAGAGGGTAGCATGGAGGCCAGCGCCCCAGACTCTGGAGGTGCTGACGTGAGTGGAGTGAGCGGCTCCTTCTCTGAGCCAACGGTGGATCAAAGCCCTCTTCCCATGTGTACTCCACAGTAGGTACTGTCACTGTCACCCCAGCCTCTGGGCTAAGTGGCTCATGCCAAGTCTTAGGGCTGGGTGACATCTGGCTCCAGGGTCCGGCCTCCCTGCCAGCCAGGACAGTTAGTGAAGGAGGCCCATATAGGAACTGGGCTCCAAAGATGGTCTGGGCCAGCGGCCCACCTGGGGAGGGACCTGCCCCAGGGGACGATGCTGGGCTGAGGACCTCCGTGTCTGGCCCGCGCTGTTCCCAGTACTCAGGGCACGAGCACAGCAACGTACACACTGGCTGGACCACAGCTGTGGGGCTGTGAGAAGTAGCTGGCAGGCAGATGTGTGCACATCTGGACACAGAGTGAGCACCTGTCCAGCTCCTGGGGGGGGGCGGGGGGAGGGTTTCAAATGCGTTGGCTGAACGCCCAAGCAGTCCTGACCCTGGGAAGAGAGAGGGGCTCTAGGGACCACCTTTTTCTCACCTTGGGGCTGAGGTCCTGGGCCTCCCTCCTCCCAGACCCCTCAGGCCTCCTGCAGCGATGGCTCCTGGTGATGCAGGCAGGAGCATGGGGGAGGGGAGGGGAGTGGGAAGGGGCTCTCTCGCACCCCCAGGTGTAGACGTGTCGCCCTGGAGTTAGAGTGTCTGCACTGGGCTCTCTGCCCACCTCTGAGTTGCTTTTGCCCTGTCATCTGCTGGGGGCGGGTGGGGGGGATGGAGGAGACACCCCAGTGAGCCTTTATGCCACCACCTGGACCTCTGTTGGCTCCTTTAATGGGCTGAGTGGAGGGACTGCCACGTTTCACTGAGGACCCCTGGTGCCAGACTCCCTGGCAGGTCCTGCTGGGAGCAAACCAAGAGGAGGCGCCTCCCCAGGGTGCCGGCTCAGAGGTGGGGGGTCACCCAAGGCTACCGAGGAGCTGCCTGCCCTTCCTGGTACCTGACCGCTCCCCCCCACCCCGACCCTTCAGGTGCATCCACAGCCTGTGACGGTGAGGGGAGGTGGGGACACTCCATCACTCCTCTCCTGGGACCCAGGCCCAGAGCTGGGGGTGATTTGGCCTGGCTCCCCGCCAGTTGGGTCCAGCACGGGCCAGGACCCCGTCTTGCCCACAGACCCCTCGGGTCCAGGAATCAGGGTTCGTAGGCAGGATCAGCAGGGGAGGTCAGGGGGGAGGCAGAAACCGAGCCCCAAGGGGGGCACCCACCGCTCGGGGCGGAGCATCGGCCCGGAAGCGGGCTGCGCGCTCCTTGGTCCCTCCCGCCGCCGCATCGCTCTGCGCGGCTCCTGGCGCCGCCGTGCTGTAATCCGACTCCGCGCTCGTGGGGGGCGGGAGCCCGCGCGGCGCTGCGCCCCGGCCCGAGTGCCACATCACTGCCCGCCACCCTGCCCGCCGCCCACCATGCGGCCCCCGCCGCCGCCGCTGCTCTTCGCGATGCTGGTCCTCGCCGCCGCCCGGCCCTGGTGCGAGCCCACCCCGGACGCCGCGGGTAAGGCCGTACGGCCCGCGCCCTGGGGTGGAACTCGGCGCCCCGGAACCGGGAACTATCCCCCGCGTGACCCATGGTCCCCAAGTGGGCACCCTGTGACCTTGGACCTCGGGGTTTGCGCAGGAGGGGGCAGCCGGCTCTCTGAGCGCATCCAGGCTGGGACCCCCGGGCGGAACGCACAGGCAGCTTGTGGGCAGCGGAGGTACCCAGTGCTCTGGCAGGGGCTTCTTCTCGGTCTGGGCACAGCGAGCAGGGCGCCCTGCAGGTGGGGTCCGAGGAAGCGGATGCCAGAACTTTGCAGAAGGAGAGGTCGTCCGAGGTCCCCGGTCCCCGGTCCTTCCAGGAGGGGGGCGGCCTCTGGGCAGGGCACACTCTTGACCCCTCCCTCCCATCTCTGCGGCCTGGACAACAGCGTCTCCGGAAGTGGGCGCAGAGGGCCGGGGAGGAGGGGGTAGGATTCTGGGGCAGGAGGAGGGGGAGAGTGTCGGGAGCCAGGGACCCTCCCGGGGCTGTGCGCCTGGGAGTGTGGGGTGCCGGGCTGAGGCGGGGGCCAGCTGGGGGCCCGGGCTCCGGTCCTGACCACACCTCCCGTTCTGGAGTGGGCCTCGCTTTTCCTTTACGTTTAAAGGTGAGGGTGTATCTAGTCCGCTGACCTCGGGGCTCTTAGTAGCGGCAGACATCTGTGCCCCTGGAGGGCGGGGGTCCCCTGGGGCACAGGGGTCTGGGCGTGTCAGATTCGGAATCTCTGGAGCGCTGGAGGTTTGTGGATACCTGAGAACTTGCAGGCACCAGCCAAGTGGGTGTGCCAGGAGCAAAATGCCTCTCAAATGTGCCAAGGGCCATCTTTTCCCTTTCTTCTCCTTCAGCCCAAATTGAATTTTCTCTCCTCCTCTACCCCCCCCCCCCCGCTTCACCTTTTCCCTCCCCCACTTGCTACAGAAAGACCCGGGCCAGGCGGAGTGTGTATGGGTGTGTGTGTGTGTTCACACGCACGCCTGCACATCTGTGCACGGGATGCAGATGGAACTTGCGTGGTGTCATGGATGGACCCTCCCCTGAACCCCTGAGGCCCCAGGAAATGTCTAGAATTATAGGCTTGTCAGGGATCACAGTCCCCTCTTCCAGGAAGCTCTCCCTGACCTCCCCCTTTTCCAGGGAGAAATGCAGCCCCCTCCTCTGGGCCCAGGTTGCCCCTTCCTCACCTGGAGGGATGAGCAGGGTGGATCTCTGTCCTCCACTCCATGGTGGCATCAGTGACTGTTTCTAGAATAATTCCTTCCTCTGGTCGGATCTTCTCCTTACAGATGAGCATGTGTGGTCCGTGGAAACCCAGTGCCTTTTCCAGACCGCACGCTGACGTGGGCAGGGCCAGGCAGCTAGAGTCCAGGCTTTTATGTCCCGGGCTATATCCACGTCCTCACCGTCCCAGGGCTCAGAGCGCGCCCAGACCCTTCCCCCGGCCTGTCCCTTGCCTCCCTCAGGTCTTTATCGAGAGCCTGGGGTTTGAGGCAACTTTCATGCTCCTAGGGGCCAGGCAGATCTGGGTTCAAATCCTGAGTCCTCTACACTGCTGTGTGGTCTTGGGCAGATGGCCTGACCTCTCTTACCTCATTCTATTATCATTGCTCCTCTCGAAGACCTTCAGCCCCAGGTCAGTGTTGCTCCCTTCGTTGAAGACATGCTGACACCTTGTGGTCAAGAGGTGTAACGGTCACGTGTGGACGGCTCAAAAGCAGCCTTGGGCCCAGCGCTGCCCCACAGAACGATGCCAACTACATACATCATTTCACATTTCCCAGAAGCCACACGAGCGAGATAATAAGAAACAGGCCAAATTAACTTTAATAACACATTTGATTTAACCCAATAGATCTGAAACATTGTTTCAGTGTTTTGTCATCAATGTAAAAATTAAGAATGAACCGTTTTACATTCTTTCTTAAGTGCTAGTGGCTACCGTACTGCATGGTGTGTCCTCTCTCGACACCACCTCCAGCCCAAGCTCCCCAAAGGCACCTCCTGGGGCTTGCTTACCGTTATGGGTTGAATTGTGTCCCCCAAAGATATGTTGAAGTCCTAGTCCCCCTTCCCCTTCCTGTGACTGTGACTTTCTTGGGAAACAGGGTCTTTGCAGGTATGGTCACATTAGGCGGAGGTTGCACTGCTTTAGGGTGGGCCCTGAATCCAATGACTGCTGTCCTTAGAAGAAGGAGGAAATCTGGACACAGACACACCAGGAAGGACGTGTGGTGACAGAGGCAGAGAGTGGGGTGATGTGACCACAGCCAAGGGTTGCTGGGGGTGGAAGCTGGAGGAAGCAGGAGGACCCTCCCAGGACCCTGCGGAGGGTGTGGCCTGCCAGCAGCTTGATTTCGGGCTTTTGGCCTCCAGAACCGTGAGAGGAACAATGTTCTTCCAGTTTGTGGTTCTTCTTATGGCAGCCGCAGGAAACCAGTCCACCCATCTCTCTGTCTTGCTCCTGGTGCCCACCCTGGAAGTGTTGGTGACCAAGTCACCAGATGCCGTGCCCTTGTCCTCCCACTGGGCGTCGCTGTCTGGCAGGAGGGTCACGACGGGCCTTCCCTCCTTCTCCCCGTGCCACCCCGAGCCACTGTGTGTTGGGCCCTTACCGGGCCCAGGCCCTGGCCTCAGCACCACCTCGTCGGACCCTCCAACAACAGTGGGCACTCTTATTATCATCCCCATTTTACAGATGAGAAAACTGAGGCACAGGGAGGAGCTTCATTCCCGAACTTCCGTTTCCTCATCTGTGACTCAGGGAGGCTCGAAGCCACGTGAAACGGGGAGGATCCACTTGTCAAACCCACTCAAGTCCAGGCGACTGTGTGGCATCTGATGGCTTTGAAGGAGCAGGCGTGGGAGTCACTGTGCTCCGGCCTCCCCGCCACGCGCTTGCCTGAGGCCAGCACAGGCCCCGGGGCCAGCGGGGGGGCTCTGCGCACCGAGCGCCTGCCGAGAATCTGAGCAAATCTTCAGGTTCGCCCCCTCGGCTCTGGGCTGGGCACACGGCAGGCGCAGCCTCGGCGTGGTGGGTGCAGGCATAAGGAGGGGGTGGGGGCCTTGGCTGGAGCCATCCGCCTAGGGAGGCCTCGGGCTCCTGAGCTGACTGAGTCGTGGCGTCCGTATGGGTCGGAGCTCGCACGGGCTGTGAGCTGAGCGTGAATTCTGAGTGTGAGCCCTGGGCACGGATGCTCCCAGGGGGTCCTGCTCCGATCGCATCCTTTCATCTGTTCTCCTGACATCAACGCAGACAAGCAAACAGCGCAGCGTTCTAAGCTGCCCTGGGCCGGTTTCTGGTTCTTTCTTTATTTCCCTTATGTTTTGATTCATCCTTACGTCTCCTCATTCCGCAGAGGGCAGTGGGCACAAGTCTGGAGACACTTTAGACCATAAAGGCGTGGAGTCAGGCGGGTGCATGGAAATTCCCAGGCTGCAGGCTGAGAGCAGGTGCCTCACGCTGCCTGGTGTCCTCACTCACCGCCAGCCTCATCCCAGCGGGCATTACGGGGTAGCCGAGGGCACGGGTGGTGGGCACGCAGCAGCCCTCTCTGTGGCGGTAAGGGTGGCAGTTCCGTTGCCTGGATACTTTAGGAAAATTATTCTCTTGCCCGTTTCTTTGCCAAGTGACGCCAGCCGGTTAGGACAGCCTGAGTCCTTGGCTCACCAGGTGGTGAGAGGGCACCCTGGACGTCTCCATCCCATGAGAGCTTCGAGAGCTGGCCCGCCTAGTCCACGGTGGGGGAACCGTGTGCAGAGGTCCTCACGGGGGGCTGCGTGGCCCCCGCCGCATCCCCGCCACTGGGGACTGACGTGCTCAGGCAGGTTTCCACGACCCCCAGATCTTAAGGCGAATCCCTAGAAGCAGCTCCCACCCTTGCTGTGGTCCAGGTCTAGTTCCCGATGAGGTTACGGGGTTAGAAACAGCCTTTCCCTCTGGTCGTAGCCTCCTTACCCTGCTCCTCCTGGAGCTCCCCCTGCACCCACTTCCCACTTTCTGTTTGTTTGTTTGTTTGTTTATTTATTTACTTACTTATTTGCCCCTGGTCTTAGTTGCGGCAGCCGGGCTCCTTAGTTGTGGCATGTGAACTCTTAGTTGCGGCATGCGTGTGGTATCTAATTCCCTGATCAGGGATCGAACCCGGGTCCTCTGCATTGGGAGTGTTAACCACTGCACCACCCGGGAAGTGCCCTCCCCACCACCAGCGCTTTCTTGTTTCCTGCCGCTCCGCCACCCAGCCTGCCCTCCGCCTCCCAGGACCCCTGCACCAGCTGAGCTTTAAATCTGATTTCCGTCTCTTGGAGCCGGTTTTTTCCTCTTAGCTCTCGCAGAGCACTTGGGACCTGCCTCTGATGGGGAACCTGGCAGGTAGTGTTGGTTGAGGTTGGTCTTACTGACCTTCCCAGGGGTCTCACTGTTGGGTCCATGTGTCTGGGCCTCGGGGAGGACCCTTGAAACCCACAGTTCCAAGGACAGTTCACGCGTTGGTCCTCTTCTCAGGAAACAGGAGACAGCGCACTGCAGCGTGTTCTGGAGGGGAGAGGGCCGCTGCCTGCCTGAGTCTCGGGGGAACTTGGAATAGCGTGGGGTGAGAGGCACTGGGGGGGTGCAGCCCCTGGCACAGCCTCTGAGGGCCGCTTGTTAAATATTTGGGAATCTGGTGAGAACTCGTTCAGCTGCAGGAAGCTGAACTTGGCCACAGTGGAAGTATTCTCACCACAGCGATCGGCCACCACTCTGAGCCAGGGCTCTTTCGTCCTGGCTGTCTTCCGTGAGGGGAGTCGTGTGACCTCTTCGAGACTCAGTCTCCCCTCCTGTGAAATACGGGAGGACGGCCATGTGGACATCAGAGGGTGGCTGTGAAGGGGAGGGTGGGCAGGGGGCTGGCGGCCTGGCCAGTACCCAACGAGAAGCAGCAGCGCCTTTGTGCACCTCTGGGGGACGACTGATGGGCAGGGGTCCGCTCCCCTGATAGCAGCGCCCTTTCTCTCCCCAGGTGGATGCCCCAGGGCAGCAGCTGCGGACAGCGGTACGGTACACGGACTTCCTGGTTTTGTTTTGTAGCAGTGACGCAGGTCCTTCACACTATCAAAGCGTTTTAGGGGGTGGAACCCACCGTTCTAAAGTGGGTGATGAATAAGGTGGCCCATCGATTAAATCCAGACCCATTTTAAACAGCCAGAAATCAGACAAAACGAGACAAGGAGGCCCTTCCCTCTGTGCAGTTGGGCTCCCGAGCCTGACTGTGCCCCGGCCTCCTGCAGGGGGTCCTCCCATTCCCCTCCCCCGCTCCCTCTTCCGCCCCTCCCCCCGCAAGGCGGGATCTAAGTGGGCTGGGTTCCGACTGTGTGTTCCGCTGCATTGGCTGTTCGTCCTGTGCGTTCCCAGTCCTGTGCCCGGCACCTGCTGAGCCCAGGGCTGGGACAAGCCCCTTCCCTCCCTGGCCCTGAGTTCCTCCTTTGTAAAACGAGGAAGGGAATACTGATCTCGGGATGATTTGGGAGACGGCGTGGGCTCTGACCTATCACAGGTGCTCAGAAGTACACGTTTCCTCAGTGCCCCTCCTAACAGACTTAGGCATCGGGTGTATTCGAAGTGGAGGGACTAGATTTTTTTAAAAGTAGGAAAATCTTTTCCCCATACGTAAGTCAGTGACATGCCCTAACGTGGCAGACCCTCGGCCAGGGTGGCTTTCCTGCACCCCTTTGGCAGACATGGAAGCTGAGACCCAGAGCGGCCTGCCCTGCTCTCTCACCAGTGAGCCCTGGGAGCCTTCTTCGGTCCTCCCACAGGCCCTGGCCTCTCCCTGCCAGGCTGCAGGTGCCCATCCCATAGGCCCCGGCCCTGAGCGGGGTCGGCTTGGGCAGAGCAGGCCCTTAGTAGGCGTCTGGGTGGGCCATCGTGGGAGGGAGTGACGTGGTGACCCCACCTCCCCCAGCTACATGCGTGGACCTGCAGCTCCAGACCTGCAGCGACGCCTCCTACAACCAGACGACCTTCCCCACACTGCTGGAGCATCGGTCCCGGGTGGCGGTGGAGTCCAGCTCCGAGTACATCCTGCTGAGTGTCCTGCACCACCTCCTGGAGGGCCATTGCAACCCGGACCTGCGTCTGCTGGGCTGTGCCGTGCTGGTCCCACGGTGTGAGGGCGGCCGGGCGCGCAGGCCCTGCCGGCACGTCTGCGAGGAGCTACGGGATGCCTGCCAGCCCGCCTTCGACGCCATCGACATGGCGTGGCCCTACTTCCTTGACTGCGGCCGCTACTTCGTGGGCCGGGAGGAGGGCTGCTACAACCCCCTGGAGAAGCTGCGAGGTGGGCTCTGGTGTCCCGTGGTGGTGAGCAGCTGGGGGGGGCGGGCGGGCCGATAGGACGCACGTCGGGTGGGAAGTGCCTGGGCCAGGGCGCCAACAAGGAGGCCCTGGATGCAGGAGCCCTGCTGGGAGGGCAGGTGCCTCGACGGCACCCCTCCCCCGCCATCAGAGAACAGAGGGCACTGTTGTGAGGAGGGCCTGTCCCCCCGTGAGGCCTGCCCGGCAAAGCCTGGCGATGCCTGTGGTCAGTCCTGAAAGACCACACGTAGAATACTGGCCAGGAGTGGCAGCTAGACTCCTCAAAGTGGGGTCTGTGGAGCCCCAGGGGAGAGGGGAAGAGGAGCTGCAGAGATGGGCTTTGGTTTCTCGTGTGGACAAACCAGTGGAGGTAGAATGGGCAGCCCTAGGTCGTGGTGATGGAATGGGCAGCCCTAGGTGGTGGTGAGCCCCTCGTCTTGGGGGGTGTGCAAGGAGCTCGTGGGGCCCCGCTTGGTAGAGATGCTGGAGGAGGGGGGGCGTGCAGGCCAAGTGCCTCTGCAGGCCTCCCTACCCCCTGGCTGGGCTTCCAGACTGGGTGAGAAGGGATAGCTCCAGAGCACAGTGGAACCCACAGCAGCCCCACTAGTAGAAGCCTCTGTGCCACCGCCACCCCAGTCAGCAGCCACTGGCCACGCGTGGCTCCCGAGTGTGACTAAGGATCTAAAGTTTGATTTGGTTAGATTTTAATGAATTTGAGCTTAAATGCAAATAGCCACGCGTGGCCAGTGTGTGACACAGGGCGGTGCAGAGTGACGTCGGCTTCTGGCTTCTCACGTGCTCGTGTCATGGAGCTCGCGGGGAGGTTCACGTGATCTGGGGCCAAGTGCTATACACGTACCGTCTCGTGAAGACCCCACAGCGACCCTGAATATTGGTGTAACCATTAAACAGATGGCAAAGTGGAGGCTCTGGGAAGGCCAGTGGCGGCAGGCGGCCGGCTCCTGCCTGGTGGAGCTGGTGTGAGCCAGGCCAGTCACTGATGGATGGATCCATCTGTCCATTCAGCAGACAGCTCTTGGGCACCTGCTGTGTCCATGGCTCCTGGCTGGGACATTGAGGATGGCGGGGGGCGGGGCACAGAGGTGCCTTGGGCAGGCCTCCAGTGAGCCCTGGGTTGCAGCTCTGCCACTCGCTGGCTGTGCGGGGCTCAGGGCTGATCCTGGAGCTGAATCTGGGGGGCTGGGGGGTTCCGTCCACCTGCAGCTTCTGGGCGATGCGGTGGCCCGTGGGTGGCACCTTGCAGGCAGACAGGAGCCATCTGCACGTGAGGGCGCAGGAAGCGTGGACAGCGGGGACAGCCGGGTGGGGGACGAGAAACAGAGGAAGGAAACCAGACATCTCCCTGGGGTTGAGCCCGCCCGCCCTGAGAGAGCCCGCAGAGTGGGCCGGAGAGAGTTTATTTTGGGCCATTTTGCCACTAAATTACCAGTTCCATCTGCCTGCTTCTCCCTCGGAAACCATGCTGAGGAGAAACAAAACCACAGGGCAAGTGAGACGCTTGGGAAAAGCATTCCCCATCAGTGCTTCCCCCCAGGACCAGCCTGCGGGGACCTGCGTCTTTCTGCGCAGAGGCCCCGGGGA